>NC_091118.1:74162519-74815019 GCF_040183065.1 Periplaneta americana | reverse complement strand
ATCGTAAAAGACGAACTTAAGGCCGATTTGGATAAACTAAACCAGAATTTTACAACTAGAGAACAGAAACAGATAATTGCCGAGGAAGTTCAATGGGCCGTGGAAAGATCGACGGCAGAATTGAGGACCTCATATAGTGGCCCTACGGAACCATCGCCTTCAGGCAGACATTACAACGTCAAGACACCGAAGTTCGACGGTACGACGTCTTGGGCGATATTCCGTCGCCAGTTCGAGGCCATCGCAGAGCACAATGGGTGGACGCCAGCAGAGAAAACTACTCAGCTGCTGGCCGCGCTTCAGGGACAGGCGTCGGAGATTCTTCACAGCGTTCCAGAAGATGGGACAGCCGCTGAGATAATGGCGGCCTTGGAGGGACGTTATGGTGACCATCAACTTGCTGCAGCATTCAGGACCCAACTGAAAACGAGGGTCCAACAGTCAGGCGAGTCCCTGCAAGAATTTGCAATGGTGGTGGAACAACTGGCCCACAAGGCCCTCAGGGGCCTACCTAATGATTTCATAGCTGGAGAGGCGGCCTACACCTTCGGCAGCGGAGTTCGAGACCACGAAATCAGACAACAGCTACTCTTGGCAGAGCATCGCACTATCAACGCAGCTCTGGCGGCGGCCCTCAGGATGGAGGCGGCCAAGTCGGCGGTGGGAGTCTCAACACCGCACTGGATCAGGAGCGTCACGGCGACGGATAATGGGGAGCGCCAACCGAAGCCACCCGAGCAGCAGTCAATGGAGTGGCGGAGACGACGGGCGCCCACCTGCTGGTCCTGTGGCAAACCGGGACACTTGAGAAGGGACTGTGACCAATCTGGCCACCGGCCGGAGAAAGAGGTGGCCGACACTGAGAGGAGTCAACAGTCGCCTGAGCAACGGGGACGACGGGTGCCCACCTGCTTGTCCTGCGGTGAACCTGGGCACTTGCGGAGGAGTTGCGACCGACCTGGCTACAGTCAGGAGAGAGAAGGGGCCGATGCTCGGAGGAGCACGTCGGCGCCGTCATCACCGTCCCCTCGGCTCGTCCTGAAACCGGTCGACAGAAGATGCGACGATGGGCTGATTGCTGAAGGACGGATAAGAGGCCGTCCATGCAGAGTACTGGTGGACACCGGGGCGATGCTCACTATCGCCAGACCAGACGTCGTGCGAGGCCTACCTGGGAGGACGCCGCTGCGCCAATACGAGCTACGTACTGCCTCGGGCGAGAGCCTGCCCATCCAGAAAGAGGTTTTCCTGGATCTGACATTGGGAAAGAGGAGACTGGAGATGTGGGTGTTCGTCGCCAATATCACTGAAGACGTCATCCTGGGACTCGACGCCATGCGGATCTTCGATGCAACGGTGGACGTCCGGCGCCGGATCCTCCGTTTTGGTCAGGATGAAGTGTTCCTGAGGGACGTCGAAGACCAACCCATGGCCAGCAGACTCACCTTGGAAAATCAAGTGACATCCCAGCAGGCTGCAAGATGGTGGTGACGGCAAGACTGGACGGACAACCTAAGAGAAACCTGCTCCTCGATTCGCAAACAACTCCGATAGATGGGGTTTATGTGGCCAGATCCCTACTCCCGAATCAGAAGGTGGTACTGGTGAGGGTCCTGAATGTCACCAATCGGGACAAGGAGGTGCCTAGTGCAACTGTACTAGGTAACGTCGAGCCGGTGGTGTCTGTGACGTCTCTGGCAGATAACGAGGAGTGTCACCGACCACGTCCAGATCTAGACCCATCACTGAAAGAGCTGGCTCAAGAATTGGCGGATAATTTAAGCAAAGGAGAAAGAAGACAAGTCCACGATTTGCTGACAGAATTTCAAGACGTGTTCAGTCCGTCTGAAAACGACTACGGGAGAACGGAGAAGGTTCAGCACAGCATCAACACCGGAAATGCTCGTCCAATCAGACAACCTCCTCGACGCGTCCCTCTAGCTAAACAGAAGGAGATTGACAGCCAACTGGAGGGCATGAAAGCAAGAGGAGTCATCGAGGAATCCGACAGCCCTTGGTCATCACCTGTGGTGCTGGTGAAGAAGAAGAATGGGGACCTGCGTTTCTGCGTGGACTACAGAAAACTGAATGACGTCACCAAGAAGGACTGCTTTCCCCTTCCACGAATTGACGATACCTTGGACACCCTGGCCGGAGCAGAGTGGTTCTCGACGTTGGATCTCAAGTCAGGATACTGGCAGGTGGTGCTACATCCTGAGGACAAGGAGAAAACGGCATTCTCTACAGGCCAGGGACTATGGCAGTTCACCGTTATGCCGTTCGGCCTCTGCAACGCCCCGGCTACATTCCAGAGACTAATGGAGTCCATAATGAGAGGCCTGACATACGACACCTGTTTGCTGTACCTTGATGACATCATCGTGGTGGGCAAGACTTTCGGCGAACAGCTGTTGAACCTGAGGAAAGTGTTCGAGACACTGCGACAAGCCAGACTGAAGTTGAACCCGAAGAAATGTCATCTATTCCAGAAGAAGGTCAACTACTTGGGACACGTAGTAGGGACCAACGGAGTGGCCACGGACCCGGAGAAGCTACAAGCCGTCAGAGGATGGCCGAGACCGAGGGACAAGCAGGAGCTGCGCCGCTTTCTCGGCCTCTGCACTTATTACAGAAGGTTCGTAGCTGGGTATGCCAACATCGCTAAGCCTCTAACCCAGCTGACCGAGGAGAAACGACAATTCCAGTGGACGGACGAGGCGGAGTCATCCTTCCAGTCACTGAAAGAGGCGCTCTGCACTGCTCCTGTACTGGGATATCCCATCCCTGGAAGGAAGTTCACGCTCGACACGGACGCTAGCAACGTAGGCATCGGCAGAGTACTCTCTCAGGAACAGGACGGGCACGAGAGGGTGATTGCCTACTTCAGCCGAACACTATCCAAGGCTGAGAGAAACTACTGTGTGACGCGTAGAGAACTTCTTGCCATTGTGGAAGCCCTGAAGCATTTCCACAAATATTTGTATGGCCAGGAATTCCATCTGAGGACAGACCATTCTGCACTCACCTGGCTATTGGGCTTCAAGAATCTGGAGGGGCAGACCGCCCGTTGGGTTCAACGTCTGCAGGAGTACAACTTCACCTCTGAACACCGACAAGGGAAGAAACATTCCAACGCTGATGCCCTATCACGACGTCCGTGCCCGGATGGCTGCAAACACTGCCTGAAAGTAGAAGAGCGGGATACCGCCCACGCAGTCCGAGCAATTGCCGCGCAGCCGAGCCCAGGATGGGATAACGCCGCCATAAGGAGGGAGCAGCTGGAGGACCCAAACATTGGACAGCTACTGCGTGATGTGGAGTCCGGCCAGAGACCAGTATGGGCCGATATCGCCAACCGTAGCACCACTTACAAGAGCTACTGGGCCCAGTGGGAATCCTTCACTGTCAAGGACAGTATCCTGAAGAGGATTTGGGAGTCAGCCGATGGAAGGACCCGCATAGAACAACTTGTCCTGCCCAGGAGCAGGTGAAGGAAGTGCTGGAGGAGACTCATGCTGGAGTGACTGGAGGCCACCTGGGAGCCAACAAGACGCTGGACAAGTTAAGACAGAGGTTCTATTGGTTGCATCAGAGAGCCGACACGGAACAATGGTGCCGAAGATGCGACACCTGTGCAGCCAGTCGCGGACCAAGGACACGCAGCAGGGGAGCCATGCAGCAGTACAACGTGGGAGCTCCTTTTGAGAGGATCGCCATCGACGTTGCTGGACCGTTCCCAGTCACGGATCGCGGGAACCGCTACCTGCTAGTCGCCATGGATTACTTCACAAAATGGCCAGAGGTGTACGCGATTCCCAACCAAGAGGCTTCGACGGTGGCCGAAGCGCTGCTTGACAACTTCATCTGCCGATTCGGGGTGCCCCGGGAATTGCATAGCGATCAGGGGCGCAACTTCGAATCCAACCTGATGGGAGAATTGCTCGAGCGTCTGGGGGTGCATAAAACCAGGACCACTCCCCTCCACCCACAGTCCGACGGCATGGTGGAACGATACATCAAAACCGTGGAGGAGCACCTGCGGAAGGTGGTGTCCAACCATCAGCGAGACTGGGATGCCAGAGTTCCACTGTTCCTCTTGGCCTACAGAGCTTCGGTCCACGATACAACAGGGATGACACCGGCAAACATGGTCTTCGGGAGAGAGCTGCGCCTGCCCTGTGATCTGCTGTTTGGCACGCCACCCAGCGCCGACCAGCCAGCGACTGACTATGTGGTAGAACTCACCGAGAAGTTGAATGGAGTTCACCAACTGGCCAGAGAGCACCTCAAGATGGCCAGCGACAGGATGAAAGTGCGCTACGACAGATTAGCCAACTCTGCAGGATTCCAGGAGGGCGACCTGGTGTGGCTGTACCGACCTACCAGGACCAAAGGGAAATCACCAAAGCTGCAGCGTGCCTGGGATGGACCATACCGCGTGGTGACCCGGATCAACGACGTGGTGTACCGCATCCAGCGACAACCTCGAGGGAAGATGATGGTGGTGCATCTGGACCGATTAGCAGCCTACCAAGGGACTGCCCGGGACGAGCAGCCCTAAGGAGGGGGCACTGTGACAGCGACGTGAGATTCGAACTCACGACCAGCGTCCCGCAAGAAAGCAGATCGCGCGGGGACGGCGCGCGGCGGAGAGAAGTAAGGGGGAAGGGCCTAAGCGGCGAGAGAGTGGAGAGGGAGTTTGCGCGCGCATCTTCTGCTTGCCTAGAGAGGCCGAGAAATCCGTCGAAGTGGAAGACTCGCGAATTCGAACTTTCGAGGCTACGTCGCTGTGGTTATAAATTACGGTCGCGAAGGAACGACAGTAGTTTTCAATTATTCAGTCAGTGAGTAAGCCAGAGCAAGCAAGCCAGACTTGTGTGCCGGAGTTCGACTCGAGTGTGCGTCCGCATCTGCGTCAGCATCCGAAGGCCTGAGTTCGAGTACAGTGAACTGTCTCTGAAGGTCTGTGGTTCGAGATACTGTGAACTCGAGTGACTGAGATAGAAGAACTGTGAACTGAGAACTGATAGTTCTGATTTGTAAATAGTGCTTTGTAAATATTAGTTAAGATTAACAGTTCATTGTTGTTCGTACTAGTCCAAGTAAATTGTCATTGTCATCAGTGGAGTGCTATAACGAATACTGTGTTGAGTGAAAATCCAATTGTTGACAAGAGCGTTTAAGGCGAATTGTAGAAAGGAATTATTGTTGGAAGAATAAAATTCCATTGTTGTGAGTGAAATAAATTTACAGTATATTAAACCAAACCTCTTGTTCTGAAGCATTAATGACAACAGCAAATGCTAACATCAATAAACTTGAACAACTACAAAATCAGGCTCTTCGTCTAATCACTGGAGCAGTTAAATCCACACCTGTTGATGCCATGCTTGCCTTAACACGGATCCCATCAATAACAACAAAAATAGAAGAACAAGCACTGCTCCAACATGAGAAAATGTTACGACTGCCAAACTCTCAATGGACAGAAAAGAACCTCCCTTCTTCAATCCTTAAAACTCATAGTAGTTTCCTAGAAAAGGTAACACAGATTAAATCCAAATTGAACATTCCTAACACCAGAGAAAATTTACTCATAAGAGAAAATCCATTGGAATTATTGCAACCTACCTTCAGTCTGGAATTAACAGAGGAAATAAGTAAATCAGACACACCAAAAGAAATACAAAAACTTCTAGCACTGGAAACGATCAATACTAGATACCCTACAGAAGAATGTCTACACATATAATACCGATGAATCCACCACAGAAAACCTTACTGGAGCTGGAGTTACATGTACACATTTTTCCATTTATCATTCTGTTGGCAGAGACACAACAAATTATGATGGTGAAGTAGAGGCTATACACATTGCTGTCCGACAATTATTAAATCTTCCCTTAAATAAATATAACAAGACAGTAATTCTTTCAGATTCTAAAGCTGCAATTCAGGGAATATGTTCAAATGCTACAAAAAAGTCAACAAAAATAAGAGAATGCCACAAAATGTTAACACAACTCCAAAAAGTTAATAAGATTGTCCATCTCCAATGGATTCCAGCACACTGTGGAGTCATGGGGAATGAAACTGCAGACACACTTACAAAGAAAGGCACAACAATAGAACAAAAGTCTAAATTTAATTTCTCATATTCCTCAATAAAACGCTTGATCACTACAAAATGTTCTCATTCATACCTACAAGAAATAGAATCAAATGCTAAAGACAAAAAATGGATTACACTATTTTCCAACCCAGATATAATCCCCCAGAGACCAAGGAAAACAGCAGTTGCAGCCTTCAGTCTATTGACAAATCATGACTGTCTAGCAAGTCATCTCTAAAGAATAGGTATCTCAGCTTCACCAATATGTGTCCTGTGTAACGATCCAGCAGAAATGAATGAAGAGCACTTGAAGACCTGTGAAGCATTAAGATCAGAAGAAACTACAGTTCAAAAGTATTGGAAAGCACGACGACTCATGGCTTCATTGCCAGATGCAAGGCACTAGACAACAACAACAACATATTTTCCATTCTTAAGATCATGTCCTTCGCATCTCATAGCTAGTGTCTAATTGTTTGGATAGGCAGATGACCTGGGAGATTAAGCAGTCTTCAGTTTTTGGGGACGTGGCCTGTTTGATAGTTCCAGAAAGTAGGCCCTACTTCTGAATCATCCGAGATGTTAAGTGTCGGTGTACTGTTGAGGCCAAGCTGAGGAAACCTAGAATAATATCAAATGCATTAAAATTTATATTCGGTTTTTGGCTATTGGTTAATATTAGTGGATAGGACTAATGTAATATGCCAGACAAGTGTTAAATCTATTATGGTAATCCTAAATTAAGAGAGAAGAAATGGAAACAACGAACAGGAGATGAAGAAAGAATTAATGTGGAACTGAATTGTTCATAGAAATCTTAAGCCACACTTGCTAGGTTCAATACAGCCCTTTCAGAATTTTCTGCAGATTGAATGCTGACTCTTCAGGTGAGTAGCTACTAGCACAGTCTGATATCACACAGTCATGAAGCTTGAGGTGATTTTTTTGCATTTCTCGCGATACAGTGCTCCAAGCGGTTAGCAACTGAGAGTACTAGGAACAATAGACTGTGCCGGTATTGTTTCGCATTGTTTGTGATGAGGCGATAGTAGCGATGCTAATGTCTAGCAACTAAAGTTCAACTGTCATTGGATGCATATTCCTTACGTATTGAGCTTCGTGACTGTATGCATTACATAGACTGTGTTACTAGCTGTTTCACTGTAATGTGGTTGGTCACAAATAATGTACTGTGCACGTGAAAGACAAAGTGAATTAATGGTCACTGACCGACAGAGATAAAATATAAGATGTCAACACTTAGTGGGCATATAGGTACCGAAGAGTATGTTTTTGTTTTGCTGAACTTCGAGACAATGCTGACTCATTTAAGGGGACAAGGTACTCAGAATCATAAAAAAAATATATGTATATATATTTTTTGTTTTTAACGAAAATAAACTCTCTGAATCACCCTGATCAAGAATATATATAGTTTTATAATGTTACGATGTGTCTAACCTACAAAAAACAGTTTTTAATGGAAGAGGGCACCCCCTTTAAATCAGTAGTGCCACGCCCCTTCACTGGACTGAGAATTTCTATGCTTGCTATGATGACAGAATTTTTGGGAAAGTTCGTTTGTTTGTAGCACAGCTATTGTCAGTCCTGTTGCTCTACTTGAAATAGCGAGCCCTATACTAAACTGGAGGCACAACTCAATGCTTTCAAAGTGTCATGCAAATGCTGAGGGCCTGAGCGTATTGCTATCTTTTTGTAACATAATGTTGTCCTTGTCTTTCTTGCAGTGAATGCTATCGTACACATAACGGTATTTTTATTGCTTACTGCGCATGTGCAACATGAACCTCACGAAAGACTCATTGAAATACATTAGTTAGAAAAAGAGAGTAATATCCTCACCAACAGTCACACTTTCAGACAGCAAAGAGCATTGCGGTAGTCCAGTAGTGCCTCCAGTTTAGTATAGAGCTCATTGGCTTGAAATTAATTAATTATTTCTTGTCTTTACATTTTGAAGTAAATAACTCCAGTGTTCTTCTATTATATAATTCGTGTTTTTAATAACAATAAGTGTTTAAAAAGAGTAGAGGCAATAGCTATTGTAAGAAACGTAAATTTCGTGGTAATCAGTACACTAAGAAGAATAATGAACATAACCTCCAAACTTCCGTGTGCTAATTCACATGGAGAGAAAGAACTCTGCCCTTCAGTGTCCAGTTCCTCCAAGAGAAAACTCTCCTACCTACATGATGGATGTACAGGATGTAAATAACAGTAGTGATAGTGTTGTAAATAACAGCAATGATGTAGACCTAAATGTAATGGTAATATTATAATTAGTGTAAGTAAGTAAATAAGTAAGTCAGAAATTGATGTTAATTTTTAAACGCGTTTCTTTTAAATAACATTTTTATGTATATATGCACCTTTATCTCAGAAACTATTAGTGTTACAGAGCTGAAATATTACACACTCATTGTACATCATATAATGACGTAATGGTACCACTTTTACATTGATGTAATATGTATTACAAGATTTAGATGCATTTTTGTGTTGAAAATTTTAGGTTTTTCTCGGTAGAATTTTTATAAAAGTATAATATTTTTTTTTATATTGATAAAATCGAGCTAGATCTATAATTTTGCTAGTGAACTTAGATAAGTATATTGCAAATATGTATGAAAAATTTTAGCCATGTACATTAACAAGTTTTCAAGAGAGAGGTGCTTGAATTTAACCATTTTTTTTTTCTTTCTTCTTTCATTTGAATACATTTTTTTAAAGCTCAATTACAGCAGTTAATATAACAAACTAACCACCAATATAATCCTAAATGCATGCAGAGTAACATGTAAAAATTTGAAAATAACAACTTTTATACTTTCGGAGAAATAACCGCTTAAAATCAGCATTGTGCACTATGAAAACACAGGCTAGACTACCTTGTCCCCTTAAAGTTTGTCTAACTGTAACCTTTACATATATTTTCGTTTGGTTTTAATTTGCTTATAGTTTGAGTTTTCTCTATTATTTTATTTGTATTTCTGGTGGTGTGGAAGAGAAGGCCTGTTGATGTTAGCTATACCAGATTAAATAAATAAACAAAAATAAATATATAAATAAATTAAAAACCAATTGAACGTAAGGAACACAATAAAATGACTTCTTTTCGGTGCCTGAGCTATAACTGTTTCAAATTGAGTTAACCCTGGCAAACATTTGGCTAAGAAGTTTATTAGTTAATGTAAATGATGGTATGTAAAGATTCATCATTATGGACGAGAAAAGCTTAGAAAAAAAATTCGTTTTGGCTGTATATAGTCGAGTTTCCAAGATTTCTGAAAATTCTAAAAACCACTTTAATTAAAAATAGAAACAGAAAGAATAATTCGGGCAATGCCGGGTGCTTTCAGCTAGTACAACATAAAAATTGCATTATTTTGTATTGTTATAAAATAAAACGAATTAGCCTACTGTATTAAAGTACAATGTTTTATAGCTAGAAGAAAAAAAATACTGCCATTTCATCAACACCCTCTAGGATTCCTGAATGAAAATTATTTTAGTTGAAATTAATGAATTTTGAAAAGAAGCTTCGAAAATTGGAATGCAATATCAATTATCAACATTAGATTTAACAGTAATTACTAGGGAAATATACATTTATTCCAATTATCGTATGTCGAATTAACCTATTACTATTGTATTATTATTTGAAAACGTTTTGACTCCTACAGAAGTTTCTAATTTATATTTTCAATCTGTAAGTTAATTACCACATAGCTGGCATAATGTAGTATTATAAAAAAATTATGAAATTTCAACTGTCTACTTTCACTTGTTCCAGAGAAAATGGAAGAAATGTAATTTTTAAAAACCAAATACACAAATGAATATATGAGAACGATATTTTCTTAACTGCATTGTCGCTACATTAAGGTTCATCTCCTAACTACTGTATTATGAAAATGCAGCTAACATAGTATACAATGAAGTTTCAACTACAAAATTGATAAAAGAAGAAGAAGAGGATATCTAAGAAAAAGAGTTTTGAAATTAATATTCTTGGAAAAAGTAAAAATTTGTGGTTTTATACTGATAAAAGTCAACTAACAAGAATGAAATACACAACTGCATCATAAAATGTACATTATATCAATTTCTTCAGAAAACTTAAAAATAATCCTTTTAAATATAAAATATGAAAACGAGAATATTTACATTCTCTTGTGACCGGTTGACTACATTCAAAATCAAGTCGAAAGTTCTTAACCCATGTACTATCAATTTTCTTATCTACAGGTACAGCTTCTACATGACTGATGCTAGTTCCATTTTTTCATTCTCTATGGAATTCACATTCATCACTCAATGCGTATCAATGCGTCTTCAACAATGCAAATGACGTACTGGACCGCCATTATGATTTCTGATTTCAATTAAAGCAAGCAAAGATAGTGCTTTATGGAGAGTATGTGTAATGAAGAATTCGGTTCGATTCCCATGGGACAACCAGGATGAACCTCTTCCCACCAAGGTAAGCTTTCTAAGTTATATTATGATTCTTGCTTGAAAACTGCAACAATAAGTAGGGAATAAAAACATTTAAGTTTTGTAGCATCAATAGCGATTCTATGAATAAATGTGTAGCATATTGGGGACTGATAATTAAGCCTCGACTGGACTGACACATTTAAAAACACTACTGATCGGGCGACGCAATTTAAAAATTACAGAGGACAATGAGGTTTATGGTTTTAATACATTACATTGTTTTATGGCCATCCTTTCTTATCAATAATAATAAATAAATCGTGTAATGCAGCACTTCTGAAAGTTTGGAATTCTCTGAATCGTAAATTGTATTTAAACAGCATTTCAAATTTGGAGATCACTGAAAAATGCAGGTATATAAAGTCACGAAAATACGAATCAATAAATCATCATCATCAATATTATTATTATTATTATTATTATTATTATTATTATTATTATTATTATATAATCGTAAATTACAAAATAAATATTAATCATTGTTATATTCCATTATTTTTACTATTAATAGGGCTATCTAAAACGAAATATAATGTTTATCAATTCATATCTGGATTCTCTGCGTATTTATCCATGAAAACAATTACAGAAATAATCTACAGCTTTCCGCCCTAAAATAAAATAATTATACCCTTTAAAAAAAGGAACATATTCATCCCTCTCAACAGAACAATAATTAAGTACTAGTAAAATATACTAACATTTGTATAGTAAGAATTATTTTGTTTTTGTTTTTTTTTTTTTTTTATTCTTTTAAAGATCTTATACAAGATCATAGGTACTGATTATAGTGAATGTGCACTTTGAACTGAATTGAAAATGCAAGTTTTTGACAGTGTATGTGCATCATTAACATAGCTTCAATTCTAGAGTTACACCCACTTCAATAAATATGTAACAATAATAATAATAATAATAATAATAATAATAATAATAATAATAATAATAATAACAATAATAATAATTATTATTATAATTATAATAATAATAATATTCTTACTTACTTACAAACTTATTCCCTTTTAAGGAACCCAGAGGTTCATTGCCGCCCTCACATAAGCCCGCCATTGATCCCTACCCTGAGCAAGATTAATCCAGTCTCTACCATCATATCCCACCGCCCTCAAATCCATTTTAATATTATCTTCCCATCTATGTCTCGGCCTCCCCAAAGGTCTTTTTCCCGCCGGCCTCCCAACTAACAATCTATATGCATTTCTGGATTCGCCCATATGTGCTACATACCCTGCCCATCTCAAGGGTCTGGATTTAATGTTCCTAATTATGTCAGGTGAAGAATACAATGCGTGCAGCTCTGCGTTGTCTAACTTTCTCCATTCTCCTGTAACTTCATCCCTCTTAGCCCCAAATATTTTCCTAAGAACCTTATTCTCAAACACCCTTAATCTCTGTTCCTCTCTCAAAGTGAGAGTCCAAGCTTCACAACCATATAGAACAACCGGTAATATAACTGTTTTATAAATTCTAACTTTCAGATTTTTTGACAGCAGACTAGATGACAAAAACTTCTCAACTGAATAATAACAGGCATTTCCCATATTTATTCTGCGTTTAATTTCCTCCTGTGTGTCATTTATATTTGTTACTGTTGCTCCAAGATATTTGAATTTTTCCACCTCTTCGAACGATAAATCTCCAATTTTTATATTTCCATTTCGTACAATATTCTGGTCACGAGACATAATCATATATTTAGTCTTTTCGGGATTTACTTCCAACCCTATCGCTTTACTTGCTTCAAGTAGAATTTCCGTGTTTTCCCTAATCGTTTGTGGATTTTCTAACATATTCACGTCATCCGCATAGACAAAAGGCTGATGTAACCCTTTCAAATCCAAACCCTCTGTGTTATCCTGAACTTTCCTAATGGCATATTCTAGAGTAAAGTTAAAAATTAGAGGTGACAATGCATCTCCCTGCTTTAGCCCGAAGTGAATTGCAAAAGAATCAGATAGAAACTGGCCTATACGGACTCTGCTGTAAGTTTCACTAAGACACATTTTAATTAATCGAACTAGTTTCTTGGGAATACCAAATTCAATAAGAATATTCTATAAAACTTCTTTCTTAACCGAGTCATACGCCTATAATAATATTCTATGATCTAAAATTTGGCATTGCAACTACGTGATGATGTTCAATGTCTGTCCACTGTCTCAGGTATAAACCCTATATTTCCTGGGTACCTTGTTACGGTCTGGTGAGCATTGCCTACCTACATAATCATATTATTTACCATATTACAATAGCAATTTTATGACGCTTGCTACAGAATAAGTAGTGGCAGTCCAAGAATATCTAAGCTTAAGCTCAATATTCCTGAAATATTTTTCCTAGACCTAGCAGAGACGATATTTCCCCACTTGTTAGTATACACCAGCGTTTTTCAAAGTGTGTTCCCTGGAACCCCGAGGTTCCGTAAGCAACTCTTAGGGGTTCCGCCAATTCCTGTTGTGAAATTATTTACTTTTTAATCTCTAAAATATAGTGTTATAAAAACATGAAAAAGGAATAAGAACAGAACTGCAACTGATTATTCTCTCGTGACCAGAATATTGTACGAAATGGAAATATAAAAATTGGAAATGCACCCTTTGAAGAGGTGGAAAAATTCAAATATCTTGCAGCAACAGTAAGAAATATAAATGATACCGGGGAGGAAATTAAACGCAGAATAAATGTGGGAAATGCCTGTTATTATTCAGTTGAGAAGCTTTTATCATCCAGTCTGCTGTCAAAAAGCTGAAAGTTAGAATTTATAAAACAGTTATATTACTGGTTGTTCTGTATGGTTGTGACACCTTGGCTCTCACTTTGAGAGAGAAACAGAGGTTAAGGGTGTTTGAAAATAAGATGCTTAGGAAAATATTTGGAAGTAAGAGGGATGAAGTTACAGGAGAATGGAGAAAATTGCATAATGCAGAACTGCACGCATTGTATTATTCACCTGATATAATTAGGAACATTAAATCCAGACGTTTGTAGCACGTATGGGCGAATCCAGAAATGCATATAGAGTGTTAGTTAGAAGGCGGAAGGGATAAGACCTTTGGGGAGGCCAGCACGTAGATGGGAGGTTAATATTAAAATGGATTTGAGGAAGGTGGGATATGGTGGTAGAGATTGGATTAATCTTGCTCAGGATAGGGACCGATGGCGGGCTTATGTGAGGACGAAAATGAAGTTCCGCGTTCCTTAAAAGCCATAGGTAAGTAACTATACAACATGAACCTGTAATTAAAAAACTTAAATATAATGAGAGTTACTTAGCCTTGGGTTTCATGGATGCTGAAAATGACCATCAGTGTGTAATATATGGCAGAATTTTATCTAATAATTCGATGGCACCTTCAGAATTATGTCGCCATTTTGAAACAAACCATGCTCAGTTTCATAACAAGAATATTGATTTCTTTGATAGCAAACGTTGTGAGTTACTAAATTCACAAAAGTTCTTAGCTCAGACATCTTATAGTACAAATGAAAAAGCAACAGAGGCATCCTTCATTGTAAGCTACAAAGTGGCTCAGGCAGGTGAGTCCCACAAAGTAGCCGAAAAAATAATAAAACCCTGCGCGATTCACATGGTTGCACTTAACCAATGACAGTGGCTCATCGCATTCAAGATATGGCAGCTTACGTCAAGGAAGAATTAAGCCGTCAGCTCAGATCATTATAATTTGCACTACAGATAGACGAGTCAAGTGATGTAGCAGATCTGGCAGTTGTACTAGTGTTTGTCCGTTACCATTATGAAGATGCTATTTAAGAAGATACGCTATTATGTAAACCGCTGCCAGCTAATGCAACAGGTTCTGAAATTTACAGACTTGTTAGTGAGTACTTGGAAGAAAATCATATAGGCTACCCATGTCTGCATGGATGGTGCAAAGGCAATGGTTGGGAAAACAGCGGGTGCAGTATCGTGCATAAAGTCAGTTGCAAAAAATTGCAAAAGCAGTCATTGTATTTTGCACCCTCAAGCTTTGGCAACATCAAAAATGCCACTGTCCCTCAAAAATGTTCTCAATGAAGCAGTAAAAATCGTTAATTTTATCAAGTCCAGACCACTAAATTCAAGACTCTTCAAAATCATTTGTGAGGACATGGGAAGCCTTCATAAAGCTCTGCTTCTCCATACAGAAGTGAGATGGCTTTCCCGCGGAAAAACTTTAAGTAGACTCTTCGGGCCGTATTCATAGACATTCTTAGCGCGGGCTTTCAGTGGATGATCAGCGAACTAATGTTTTTCGTATTCATAAACCAGTGTCAGCAATATGATATGATATGAATCCTGTTTAGCATGCTCGTAGTGCTGGCTAGCGAAATCTCTATGAATAGCACCCTACGAACTTAGGGCTGAGGTGATGGCTTTCTTCACTGATCACCATTTCGAGTTGTTTGAGCGACAAACAATGGCCCCTGAGATTTGCCTATTTAGCTGACATTTTTGTAAAAATGAACGAAATAAATGTGTCATTGCAGGGGAAAAATGCTAATATATTCAATGCAGCAGATAAAGTCAGAGCTTTCAAGAGAAAATTGCAGTTCTGGAGGAGAAGTCTAGCCGGCCGTGAATTTGTAAGCTTCCCAGCTTTGAAAGATTTCCTTGAGGAGAACGAAGAAACTCTCCGCGAACTTAATGAAATCAATGAAGAATTTGTAAAGCATTTGGAGGATATGCGCCACACTGTAGAGCAGTATTTTCCAGAACAGGAAAGTGAAAACAGTTCTCAAAACGTGTGGGTCAAAAATCCATTTGACATCAAAGAAAAACCTTCTTCCCTCACTTCTGAAGAATATGAAGCATTACTGGAATTGACGTCTGATTCAACCCTGCAACCTCAGTTTAAGAATCTCCCTGTGATAGATTTTTGGCACAATCTGAGAAGAGAGTACCCAGTGTTATCAAAGAAAGCTATTACAATTCTACTTCCTTTTGTAAGTACTTACTTATGTGAAAATGGGTTTTCTGTGTATACGTCTATCAAAACTAAATTCCGGAAGAGACTGGATGCAGAACCAGACATGAGAGACTTCAGCTTTCCAACATTAAACCCGATATTAAAGAAATATGCAGGCGTAAACAACAAAAACATTCATCCCACTGATCTATTTCAAACAGGTGTTTTTTTTTTTTAAAGAAAGATTAAGTAACTGAATTTTAGTGTTAATTACAGACAGTGTTAACAATGCAAGTCGACTTAATTTCATTTATGCTTGTTATATATTTACTGATCTTTGTAACACTAGCAAATATATTTCAGACATATTTATAAATTTTTCAATGTATGTATAATGTGAGTTCAAAAACATGTTTAAAGTTAGTGGTAAAAATAAGCCGGGATTGCTAATCTTCCTAATAGCAGCAAATACAGTTCAACAACATTAGTTATAATTTTTAAATATATATGTGACATCAATAAAAATGTATAATGTTAGTGGTAAAAATAGATTTAGTAATTTAATATTTCACTGTAATATATATTCACACACACATCACTAATATTCCGCTCGGTTCCACAGTTTCATTTTTGGTTAAAAAGGGTTCCATGGATAGAAAAGTTTGAGAAACGCTGGTATACACTAATAAACTTATGTTTCTCTGCATGGGACCATGAAACCTTTGACAGATATACGAGGAGGATCCAGGAAATAACGACCATTCGGGCATACCCGCCGCGCAGCTGACTCCCCTTCCTTGTTTGAAGGTCAACTGGCTTCCTTAACATGTGTTCTCATAATGTTGTGAGTACTGGTTGCAACAAGTCGCCATTGTGCATTTTGTGTTACTTCAAAATGAACGACGTGATTGATAATCCCGCCGACTGTGAGGTGAGGAGTGTGATTCGATTTTTGAATGCCCGACATTTGAAACCTGCAGAAATTTACCGGCAATTGAAAGAAGTGTATGGTGATACTGTAATGAATGAAAGAAATGTGAGAAAATGGTGCGAAATGTTCAACAATGGGCGAACAAATGTCCACGATGAAACTCGACCCAGATGCCCATCACTCATCAAGAAGACCTGAAGACTAAAGTGAACGACAGAATCTTGCAAGACAGGCGCACATCACTCGACGAATTGCATATTGCCTTTCCTGACATTTCTCGTTCTTTGCTTGGTGAAATTGTGTCGCAACATCTTGGCTACCACAAAATCTGTGCACGATGGGTTCCACGGCAACTGAGTGACCAACACAAAACTCAGAGAATGGCCTCAGCATTGACATTCTTGATGCGATATCACACAGATGGAGACGCCTTTCTTGATCAAATTGTGACTGGTGATGAGACCTGGGTGTCTCACAACACCCCAGAGACCAAGCGCCAATCACGTGAGTGACATCATCCCTCATCACCCAAGAAACCGAGAAAATTCAAACAGACTCTCTCAACACAAAAAGTCATGGCTACTGTCTTTTGGGATCGCAAAGGTGTTCTTTTGCTGGATTTCATGCCAAAAGGCATTACGATCAATGCAAATCGTTATTGTGAGACTTTACGAAAACTACGGCGAGCCATCCAAAACAAGAGGCGAGGAATGCTTTCGAGAGGAGTTGTGCTTCTTCACGACAATGCCTGCTCGCACACTGCTGCTTCAACTCGAGAATTGCTGGATCAATTCGGTTGGGAAATCTTTGATCATCCGCCCTATAGTCCAGACCTTGCTGCTAGAGATTTTCACCTTTTCACTAAGCTGAAAGACTTTCTGGGTGGTACGCGTTTTGGAAGTGATGAAGAGTTGAAGAAGACAGTGAACACCTGGCTTAATGAACTGGCGGCAGAGGAGTATAACACGGGAATTCTAAAGCTAGTGAACAGATACGACAAATGTTTAAATGTAGGTGGTGATTATGTAGAGAAGTAAAGGAAGCTTCAGTTATGTAACAGACTTTGTTTTTTCAAATAAATATTTTTTTTTTAATTAATAGGGGAAGTCCGTGTAACTTGGACCAGTGTGTAACTTGATCCACCGATGCAATCACTATTTCCAGGATAGTTTGCAAGGTACTTTATACAGCGCTTTGAACCTTCTACATGGTAGGCAACTGTCCATAAATCTCATTATGCAGGGTTGGCTTGACACGGTCATAACGGTGTCGAACATTCTGTCCCCAAATTCTTCAAATCTTTTCACAATAGTTTGACAGCGTGTTGTGCGAAGAAGTTTAGAAATACAAGACTGCCTTATACATACGAAGAAATACCAGTGTTTGAGGTAAGTTGAGTGAAATTTATATCAATGTTTGTAAAGTAGTTTTTACGTAAATAATTTTTAAGTGTTTCTTTTACAATGCGTGTAAATTGAACCATCACAAAGCGTGTAACTTGAACCAATGCTAAAATGTACCAACCCTTACAATATAACAAATTTAGAAGATAAAATTGTCCATTATGTCTTCACTAGTGTGAATTTCCAAAAATCAGAGGTCAGTGGATGAAAATTTTGTAAGGACATCTAATTATAATATTATTTATATAATATTATATAAATAATAATATTATAAAACATTACTTTAGTTTATTTCAATGTTAATAATATTTTATTTCTTAAATTATGTAATAAGACTTCGTTTCATTTGGTGGGTCGACAATTACAACTTTTTAATTAATTCTGCTTTCGCCATTACTTTACAGATGACTACAAGACCGGCAAGAAAAGCGAAGGGAGTGTATGGGAAGTGGAAAGAAGAAAATCTGCAATTCGCTTTAGTTGCAATATCGGAAGGGGTTGGCGTCAATGAGGCTGCACGAAAGTATAATATACCTAGTGCCACCCTTAAAAGATACAACAAAAGGAAGGATGCTAAAATTAGACAGCCTGGTCACCCACTTGACTTGCCACAAGAGGTGGAAAATGATTTTGTGACACATCTTCTGCAGCTAGAAAAAATGTTCTATGGGTAAATACATTACAGCAAAATGTATATTAGGGCCTGCATTAGGCCTACAACTTAATTCAATCAAACTTAATATAGGCCTAATACTTAATCTGCTTATTCTTTAATTTCAGACTGACACGGAGAAGTGTTATGCAATTAGCATACGAGATTGCAGAGAAGAATAAACTGGCCACTCGGTTCAACAAGGAAACGAAGTCTGCCGGCAAAGAATGGTTTTCCGGCTTTATGAAGCGCCATCCCGAACTTAGCCTTAGGCAGCCAGAAGCCACATCACTTGCCAGGGCTTCAGGATTCAACAGGGTTGTAGTCGGCAAGTTCTTTGACACATTGGAAGAACTTGTCGACCAACACAAATTAACTGCTGCCAGAATATTCAACATGGACGAGACATCCCACACTGTCGTTCAACGCCAAGAGAAGATTCTGGCACAGAGGGGAAAACATCAGGTTGGAGCCATTTCTTCGTGTGAGCGAGGTCAGAATGTAACAGGAGTGTATGCCATGAGTGCGAGTGGCTTCTTTGTACCTCCTATGCTGATTTACGCTAGGGAAAAAATGATGGAGTCTCTCACATTTGGAGCACCTCCTAACACCATCTTCCGCTGTCAGGATAAGGGATGGATGGATTCTGACACATTCTGTGAATGGATTAGGCACTTCATTAGAACTGTCAAACCCAGCCCTCAGGAGAAAGTACTGTTTATTTTAGATGGTCACAGTAGCCATACGCAATCGCTCAAAGCGATTGAGATCTGCCGTCAGTACGGTGTGATTATGTTATCTCTACCTTCGCACTGCACGCACCGTCTCCAACCACTGGATGTGTCGTTCTTCAAACCTCTGAACACATTCATGTCAGCTGCCATATCAACGAAGATGAGGGAACTTCCAGGACAGCGGCTGAATGCCCAGCATATTGCCTCACTGGTAGGAGTGGCATTCCCCAGAGCAGCAAATATGCAGATTGCAATGAATGGCTTCAGGCACACTGGTCTTTGGCCTATCGACCGAAATGTGTTTTCAGAGGCTGGTTTCGCGCCTTCTTTGGTGACCGATCGGCCTTTGAATGATGAGCCATCAGCATCAGCATCTCGGGCAGCAGAAGAAGTGGAAGGAGCAACAACAGCAGCATCAGCAGAGAAAAAGATGGGAGACAATGTGGAGCTACTTTCTGGTCTCACAGAATATGTGTCAGTGAAGGAAATAAGCCCTTTGCATTCGTCTTTAAAATCTGGACAGAGAAAATCCGGAACGAGATACAATGCATCTGGCGTAGTGCTGACCGCTACGCCACACAAGAATGCTCTGCAGCAACAATCAGATGGGAAGGCCGCAAAGAAGAGAAAATTATTTGATTCGAAAGTTAAGGTGACATCCAAAACACGCTGTGTTATTTGTGGTGAAAGTGAGAACAAAGACTGGATTCAGTGCAATTGGTGTGGAAAATGGGCCCACGAAGAATGTGCTACAATTACAGATGAACTATTTTATTATTGTTGTATGTGAAATCATTGCTTGACACAAATTTTTGTTTGAATAAACAACATTATAGGAGTTAAATGTGTTTAATATGCCTGATCCAAGTTACACGATCCTCTGGTTCATATTACACGACCCTGGCTCAAGTTACATGGCTTCGAAATTTTGATTAAATTTTATTTTTGAAGTATTAGAATTAAAATTAGTGAAGTCTTATTCTACTTAGGGATTTATTATGGCAATCTACCATCATAAAAAATTCAGGGACATTTTTCTCAATATTTTAAGTGAGTTACGGCGATTCAAACTTAGGTGGTCCAAATACACGGTCCTCCCCTACAACAAAACCAGGGGCGGACGCAGGATTTTTTTTCGGGGAGGGATTTGAGGAGATAGTAAAAATGGAATAAAGAGAAATAAGTCTATATGTTCACAATTTGTTTCCGACTCACAAACATTTACAAGTTGGCCTGAGTAGCGTAGTCGGTATAGCCTTCTGTGCTCAAAGTTGCGGGTTCTATCCCAGCACAGATCGATGGCATTTAAATGTGACAGGCCTCATATCAGTAAATTTATTGGCATGTAAAATAAGTCCTGCGGGAAAAAATTCTGACACACCAGTAACCTCAGCAATTGCGAGCGTTGTTAAATAAACCACAATTTTTTAATTTTAATATTTACAATGACTGCAATACAAAAACAATGACAGTGATATTTACAGAAGAAGGTGACGAGGCTTCTTAGACATTTCATCCAGTACTTCATAAGCTTTTATTTATACATTTTTATGTTTCATCATCAAGACCAGTCCATTTAATCTGTCTGCTCCTCAGGTAAGTCTTCAAATACCGCAATGTTGAGAATGACCGTTCTGGTGTTGCTGTAGTTACAGGCAACGTGCAGAAAAGTTTTAGCGCCTTGTGAGTGCAGGGAAAAATAACTTCATTGCACCTGTTCAAAGATTATATAAAATCAGTAGGCATTAGGTGAAGATTTTTCTGATCAAGGAAATTTCTTCTCCACATCTTCAATTCATTGAAGAAAGACTCTGGTGATGCTTCAACATCATTAGGCCACTGATTTACTACAGCCTGAACAGCAGTTTCTAAATCTTCATCTGATGCTCGCACTATGTTTTTAGGCAGCAAAGTTTGTATGGACTTTAGGATTCCCTTATGATTTAAAAACCTGTCTTTGAGCTGACTAATGAAAGAGTCTAAGAAGGGAAGGAGAATTGAAAGCCTAAAATACTCTTCAGGACTCTCTGTCTTGAAGTTAGAATGCTCTGTTCGTCTCCCTGCAGTTCTTGGAATTTCCAGCGTAATTCCAGTAAGTTCAGCAACACTTTTTGCCTCTAGGTTCACTGGCTCAAAATTTAAACGAAAATCTTCCAGTTCTCTTCCTAGATTCTCACATAGTTCAATGCATGTCTTAAGGTCCATCTGTTCTGACTGTAGTAGACTGGCTAAACCATGTGACAGGCTAAAAACATGGCTAGCTACAATCATAGACACCAAAAATGTTTGTTTCTGTATGGCTTATATTACGATGTACCGAAGTACATATGATAATATTTCAGTGCAGAAATTCTGCGTCATCATATGATGATAAAAGAGTGGAACAGAGAAAAATTCTCTCCGGCACCGGGATTTGAACCCGGGTTTTCAGCTCTACGTGCTGACGCTTTATCCACTAAGCCACACCGGATTCCCATCCCGATGTCGGATCAAATCCTCTCAGTTTAACTTAGAAAGCATGATGGAATATTCAGATTGTCAATTTCTATAAATGAATACAATATAATATTTTATTACTCAGTCAATGACAAATCAATGTAAAATAATGACTTATTTTATAGTCATTAAGTTTATATACATGAATTACAAAATTGCGAACGTTTTCGCCTGTTCAGGCATCCTCAGGCAGAGTTGTACAATATCTCAATATCACATACGTAGCTATTGGTGGTGAGTACATAATTTTAATTAGTACTCACCACCAATAGCTACGTATGTGATATTGAGATATTGTACAACTCTGCCTGAGGATGCCTGAACAGGCGAAAACGTTCGCAATTTTGTAATTCATGTATATAAACTTAATGACTATAAAATAAGTCATTATTTTACATTGATTTGTCATTGACTGAGTAATAAAATATTATATTGTATTCACTCTCAGTTTAAGTTCCACTTCTTGGCTTCCCTCTAGTGGCCTACCCTCATGCACTGCGTCATAGAGATGTATGACAATCAGCGTATTCCGAATCTCACTGGTCCGGTGGCATCAATGACGTCACGTTGCAGCAAAATAAGGAACAAAACTGCTGGAAGGATCGATGGCTGTCATGGCGACTGTACAAGTTGTTGTCTGTGCTACGCTAGCAAAATTTTGCGAAATTTTCGTACTCCTATCTCGTTCAAAGAAAAGATAGCATAAACAATTTATTTCTTGAACCAGTAGTAATAACGGGTCCGTTGACATGTTCGCTCATAAGTCATTAACATATTGTTTTTACGTTGTGCTCATTACAAACAATACAGCAGAACTAAAGCAGAACACACCGCCATGACACAACAGTGCACGATGTTATTCGTCTGCTAATTCCCGCCCTATACAAGAACCAATCAGATTCACTGATGGCGGCTGATGGAGATGGCACCGGTGCGACACCGGTGGAGCATCAATGACGTCATCGGTGGAATTCGGAACACCGTGATGCCATCGGATTGCTCACTGGTGAGATTCGGAATACGCTGAATGGCACAATGTCCATACATGTGCAGAAGTGCATATCATGATATGCGAAAAATAATCACTTTGTGATTTAAGATGGTGCTTATTCCATCGGATCCTGGCCACTTAGTCACTCATAACGAGTTATATTATTAGTCCTCTTGCGTTGGATCTCTTGTAGTAAGTGTCAGAGAACAGTGCTACTCTCCAGTGGGCAGCGGATCAGAGTTGCGAAGCAGAGGCACGAAAAATCCCAGATATAGGGATTTCTTTCAACACAAAGATACGTTTATTTAACATTTTAGCAAAGAGAATTTACGTGGAAAACCCTCTAATTCCTACGTACATTCACGAATTAAAATCAATATTATTTTTGTTTCTTGTTTCGTATTTTTCTCAAAATTTCGGGAGGGGATATATCCCCTTAATCCCCCCCCCCTTGCGTCCGCCCCTGAACAAAACGGTCGTTATTTCCTGGATCCCCCTCGTATGTGCAGACACATGAAATTAGCACTTTTTAAAGAAATTAGAAGAATCTGTTGGAATATTTCTTTTTAGAGACAATCCAAGTAAATGAAATGGATCTTTTTTTAGTATACTAGCAACAGAAGAGTTGTATGACTCACTACCTCAGTATTCATCATTCTTTGAAATGTTCTGAAAAATCTGAGGTATCAAATGAGATCGAAAACAGAAAATCGATAAATTTGGACTTAATGACATTTTTTCTCTGAATTCTTTATTTGTAAAATTATTAATTAATTCATTCATTCATTCATTCATTCATTCATACACAATAACAAACTTATGTTTATCTGCATGGGACCATGAAACTTTTGATAAATATGTGTGTAGATACATGAATTTAACACACAGAACAACAAAATAATATTTAACATCTTTTTAAGGAATTACAGTAGAAGCATCTGTTGAGATTTGTAATTTTTATTCATGTTTTCATACTTCAAAAATCTCGCAATACTAAAGCAAGGGGACAGCCCCTGGTCATAGTCACCTTTAGCATTCCCCCAAACAGGTTCATGGTAATTTGCCTATTTTCTAGCAGAAAGTGAATCCATCTACAGATAAATGTAGGGACTTTATGCTCTAGAAGGGTAGTGGTCGGAAATGGATATTTCGAACGCCATGAGGTCTTGAAAGTGTATGTGAGAGACGTTTTTGGAAGCTGCTTTAATTTGAATAACAAACAACTGCCTGGCGCTTCCATGGTGATTTTCTTCTCTTCCTGGCAGCAGCTCATGTTACTGCTTATAGTGCACCTCAAGTATTTGAAGCTGTTCACTTGTTCTACTGCGTCATTCAGAATTCGCAAGTTTACCTTTCTTTATTCTTCTTCCTATGGCCATGGTCTTCGTCTTGTTGGTTCTGAATTACCAGCACAGAGAAAAGTCACATCAACTACCCAAGAGAGA
Source organism: Periplaneta americana (assembly GCF_040183065.1). NCBI lineage: Eukaryota > Metazoa > Arthropoda > Insecta > Blattodea > Blattidae > Periplaneta > Periplaneta americana. The sequence continues at coordinate 74,790,809 of NC_091118.1, read as the reverse complement.
AACGATGCAACCCCCATCTTCTATAACCAGGAAAGAAGTAGAAGAAACAATTACATCAACCAAGAACTGTTTTTTTCTATGAAAAACTGGAGAATTTTTTCTTTAAGTTGTCAACACAAGCTGTTAAAAGCATGTACAGATGTAATCACATCCGAAGAGATAGATTGCAATCTTTCTGTGGTGTACACCTTTGCATGTTGAAGTTCACTTGAAAATATTTACATAAACTCCAATTTCTCAATAGACCTGCGTTGCTTATTTTGTAACGTTAGCAATAACATTGATCTAAGCTATGTAAAGAGTAACATTTGTTATTATGAAGAGACGATGTATCATTGAAAAATATGAATATCAGAAAACGCATTTTCTCCATTACAATCAGAGGAGAAAGGCAGTTAGGTCAGCACTTAACTATCAACGCACATTCTGTGAAGCTGATATTAACAAGCAGGGCCGCCGAGAGAATTTATGGTCCCCTATGCAATACTGTACTTGCCCCCCCTCCCCCCCGTAGAACAGTACTAAGCTCAAGTTAGGTTACTTGGTGATGACTGCATCATACGCAGGATTAGTTTCCAACTTAATTTTGAATTGTGATAAAGTCCGGCAGTCTCTGACGTCATTAGGTAACGAATTCCAGATGCGAGATATTTCTTACAGTATAGGATGTTGAGTAACGAAAACGATTAAGAAAAAATATATATATTTCTTGAAAAAAAAAAAGGTAAAAAATGCATTCTTATTCTAACAAGATGTCTGAAGCCGCAAATGATTCCAAGAGGTGTGAACAAATAGACTAATTCGTGGTAGGGTTTTGGCTGTATTGGAGGACATGTATGGGGTTCGCACTTCAATAAGTAAGAACTAATTATTATCGAATAAACGCTTTAAAATATGCAACAATAAACCGAAAACTTTCAAATAGGTACAAATTCGTATTTTTTTTTCGTACATAATATTTTATGCAGATTCAAAATAAGCGCTCAATTAACCAGTAAATGATTGGAGACAGAACAAGCTTGTGGCCTAATCATGTGGTATTCATGAAGAGAACATAAAGTTACAATATTACATAGAAATAAACTAAGAAATCATACACGCAGAGTGGAAATTACTCGTACTATTAAAATATTTTTCCTAGGCTATCTTGTCTTGAATTATCAGTATGGACTTTAAAACTGATATCATAAGCTTAGTTGAGCCATTTGAAATGTAGGTATACAAGATAGAAGCTAAAAATGTGTTGTGAATTCCATAGTTACTTTAAAATTTGTTACGCAGTGTTATCGAAGTGGTCTCAACATTGACAGAAATTAAAATGATACGATATATTTATTCCACCAGCTTACATCGGTCGTGATGGCCCTTCACATTTCTGTATATGGTGCCATCATTCCCTTGGATACATAACATTCTGCTTACGCTTTTTTAAATATCCTGCTATTACATATAAATGACCCTGATCACTTTTCTATTACGTCGCTCACCTCTGTTTCCCTCCCCTTTTTTTTATATTTACCCTTCCCTTTCCTAGTTATATATCTTATTCTAACTAATCTCATTTAACTAAACAGTCACTTCTCTCAAGCTCTTATTATTTGTTCCCAACATTGTTTACATTAGTTGAACTCTTTCATAGTTGTTAACTTATTTATTCACTTGAATCACTGACATTCACTGACCACTTATTCCCATTAATCTACTCTGTATATTTTCAGACGAAGTAGTTTCTACAGTTTCATTACATTTCCATTCCTACCTTTTTTTATTATATTTGTATCACTACTTACTTATTATCACTCTCTGATTATTACTTCTATCTTATCCTTCTTCACTATTATTCCCATGCCTTACGTCTTTTCTGTCACTATCACTCTTTTCACTTTATCACTTTCCTAAGTTTTGTCACTCATGCATACTATTTTCACTTTATCACTTTCCTATGTTTTGTCACTCATGCACCAACCTCTTAAGTTATAGCTTTTCTGTCCCTTACTTCTTCCCACTAACATAGTATTTCTATTCGGTGTCGCTAATGATACTTCATCCCTTCCAGTTCTTGCAGAATCTTGACTTCTTATTTTAGTATCTTCTTCATCTCTCGATCCTTTTTGTAAGTGCTGATCCATATTTATTCTTCCAGCTGGATTCACTGAACTCTTTTTACTGCTCTCAGCTCCTGTATGCCGTCCTTCTGTTCACCCCTGTATACCTGATCCCATCATTGTTATTTTAGTGCAAGCCTCTTGTTTCTCCTTTAATCGCTTGTTGACATCCTCGTCTGCTGCTGTTGCTGTGCTATGCATTATGCTGGTCGCTGGCCTCGCTTCCTTGTTCATGTGACTCGCTGACTGATTCTTTTCATCCTTGCTATTATTTCCTGTTGATGACCTTTCCACTTTCTAATTTTTCAAATAGTTCATCCATCGTATGTTTCGCTATAATGTTCCTTATCTCTCTTTCATTATCCCTAGCTCTGTATGGTTCAAATTTTCCAAACAGAATTCCACATCAGACATCTCCCCATTTATCTTTAATTTGTCTCTGTATAATCTAGCAAAATGACCATTTTCCCTTGCAGCCTTCATAAAAGGAATCAATATTCTTCTCCTGCATCTTACTTCATATTCAAAATCATGTTCCAGTCTAATATTTGAGTTTATTAAGTCCTTTTGTTTGTTCAAAATTTTTTCTTTTGCCATTACACTTGAGAATTTAACTAGAGTAGGACTATTTCCATTTTTCCCGATTCTGTATGCTTCTTTTATTTGTCCATCACTCACATCAATCCTGAACCAATCCCAGCACACTTTTATCACAATCTCGTATGTTTTCAATGCCTGTTCCTTCTCCTTGTCTTCGATTCCAAAAAATATCAAGTTCTTTCTTCTCTGAACTTATTCTAGATATTTCACATTATTTTTCATTAGGTCGTTTTCCTTCTGTAGAGTTTCCAACTTCTTGTAGATTTCTTCAATGTTTGCTTCCAGGTTTACTACTGCTTGAGTATTTTCTTCAATATTCACCATTATTACACTGTTACGCGATGTTGGTGTCAATGCCTCTACTACAATATTTCTTCACTGCCGAATTCCCTCCGCACATGTGCATACTGATCCACTGTATGCTGTAAACTGAGAAATTGAAATATATTGAATCCCATAACTACTTGCATCCCACTTGGTCTGATCACTTGTTTGGGTCACGTAATCCCGTAGCTCATCATGAATTCATTTTGCCTTAATATCTCCTTCATTCCACCAATTCAGTCGACACTAAGTGATCTCGTTAAATAACAGAATTACAAGCTGCCAGAAAGAAACAGGAAAGTGTATACATTTTATCTTTCCACGTTTGTATGTAGAAAGATGCACTGTGTGTATTGCATTTTCGGCATTACCTCTGATAGCATGAAAAGAAAAAATATATACACATAATTATAATCAATCAGCCGGAGTGTAATCAAATCACATCCCAGCACACAAGTCCCTTTCCCTACTCCATCTATGCTGTGTTATCACTGGCTGTGTTAAATTGAATTCCAAATTTTAGGCGGATTTTACAAGTCTTTCAGAACTTTCGAAAGAATTCCAGGAATCTTCAAGTAATTCACCGATTCGATTATCGAAGTTTCTTGCAGTATTGTAGGTATACAGAGACATCTACTTGCGACAGAGAACAATTTCAGACAAAGTGAACTCTAAATCTTTGATATAATCCACTCATTCAGGAATAAGACTAATTTAATTGCGTCAATCTGTATCATGGGACACCTCACTTTATTTTTGTTCTAAAGTGAGAAAAATTACGGTATTTATAGCCCTTAAAACTTGACCATCGATTAAAGTTTTACCATTTATTATTCCACATTTCTGAAATTTTCTAGGAACAACAGGAGCCCATGCGGTGGGAAGGCATCGATGCTGACAGTGGGAGTGGGACCCTTTAACTAACCCAGTCGAACATCAGGATTCTAGACAATGGAATTAATCATGGTGGACTAAACGTTTCGCCAACAAGGTAAGACCTTGCAGCTTTCATCTTCTTTATCAGGTCAAATAATTGAATTAGCATGAACTATTACTCCACAAATATTCTTGGTCCGCATTGCAGTAGCAGGAAACTGAGTTTGTTCTTCCTTATAGGGGTTTGTGTCTTTTGGGGTTAAGGCAACACGAAGACTCAAGGGGCTTCAGTAGCACAATCAAAATTATCCCATGCATACCTGTGTGCCTTCCACTCCATACGAATATAAAAATTGAAGTTAAAACTTTTTTTTTTCCAGAATTCTATCAATCCTATTGTTATTACTTTAATAAATTATATTCAGTTCACGAGTTTTCCTTTGTATTTGTTTCACAACTTCTCTTATCACTGCATAAATAAATAACATTGAAGTGTTGGTTTGCTTAACCCCTTCAGACCTGATGTCCCTACATTATAGTGTGCATTGTTTCTTTTTTTATTTTTTGGAATGTCTTCGATACTTTTAAATATTTTGAAAAATTCAATGTGATAGAAATGGAGAATATTATTTTTGAAACATTTCTATACCTGAATTAAAAATAAAATGTAAAATTTTGGGGTCCCAGGAGTCAAAATTGTTCCTAAATTTTTATTTTCTGTGAAGACTTGATTTGGGAAATTTGGATCCCCAGAATGATTATGTGACCAATTTTTTTTTTTTTTCAATTTTTTTAAATATAAATTCAGGTCTGAAGGGATTAATCTTGATAGAATTTTAAATTTATCATGTTCCTGTTTCGCATCTAGTTATTGCGCAAACTAAAAATTAATTAATAGTATTTGTGAACTTAATGATGTCGTTCTAATAATCTTATTATTAATGTAGACAGAACCAAGTTTATTTCTTAGCATGTAGCCTATGTATCCATAAATTGACAAATTGAACTGAAACCCTGACCGAGTTACTACGTGAGTGCTGGCTGTCTTGGGGAGGAGCAAGTGAGAAAGCCTGGGGGGAAGGGAAAGAGCACTATGCTATGTACTTGCAGGTCCACTCACAGTTTGTCAAACCTGCTAACAAGAGCATTAAAAGATTGACTACTTTCCTGCAATGCTAGCATAATGAAACCTTCCTAGGCGATAGTCGAGGCAAAAATGAAGAATCCGTTATTGTGGTAATACTGGAGAGTGGTTCTTCTATTGGTCGCGATGCCCACACACACCCTCTCAGATATTTACGTGGTGATTGGTGACTGAATGACGAGCGAGGGAGAGAGAAGAAAGAAAGAGAGAGATTCCAGAAGTTGGCGTGTTTTACTGGGTTTAACTTTAAGTTGTCAAACTATAATCTCTACTCACTTCACTTTAAGTGATTCGGGTTCTGCATACTGTGGATAGATGGCAGGAAAGTGACCCATTTTCTAATCTTGTGTCTAGCGCCTAACCCATCAAAAGCTTCCACTTGAGTAAGTAGTTATAATTTCACTCACCAGGTGGCAGTGGTGTTAATACAAACAACCAAGGTCCATGGACGGTCGGTCGCTATCACTCTCACAGGTCCCTTCATAACAGCGTTTAAAGAGAAAGTCAAGAGAGTTGTAAATCTGTGACGTCACCACGGGAACATTGTCAACTCTCACCTTGCACTTTCTATCGATAACCAAGTGATTTAAAGACCTATATTTATATATTTGTTTGGGTTACATACACACTGGAGGAGTAAAGGCTTAGAGATAGAACTCCCACTTCAATATCCCATCCTTTTTTTTTTTTTTTTTTCAAAATCAATGATAGTATACTTTCCAAATTCTTATAGCAACATAAAAACTATTGTGAATGCTTCATTGTACCTACATGCTTTTGTATCTCTAACCTTTGTAGAATATTTCTGTCCAATTTTAAAGAACGTTATTAATGAATACACATTGCACAATAGGTGTATTTAATTTATTTTACACGTCAATTTCGGTTTCCGAGCCTCAAAATATTAATTATATTACTGATGAACGACAGAATTTAAATTACGTATGCAAACTGTATTAAATTTCTCTTAATAACAGTGGAGTAGAGTGTGTACTAAAACTAATTGATAATTAATTTTATACAGGATTGTCGAATGAAATTTTTTTAATTAACCTATTTTAGTGAAATGGTTGAGGAAGGATTTCAATAGCAGCGGAGAGTGAAAGTATCCCAATTTTAACACTGATTTTACAAATGTACAACAATTTATTTTAAGAATGTTTCACAAAATTTGAACTGACTCGCCTAGTCTTGTGAAGGACGCGATGAGCAGCTCTGCAACCATTGTTTCTGCTTCTTGCGGTTTCTTCTTTTGACGTCCTGTTTTCTTCTATTTAGGTAGCGAATTCTAAAAGATGTCCGTGCTCTACTAAATAACTTCAGTAATTCAGGATCTTCACTTGGAAATTTTGTCCTCAAAAATCTAAATAAGCGGCCTATTACATTCCTTTTTCTCTTGACTGATTTTTTATGAAATTTTCTAAATATAACTTCACACTCTTCAATAGTTGCCATCCACTGAGAAGAGGGATAAACCAGTCCACCACGTGTAAGCGACCTCTATCCATCCTGGGGATTGTTGACTGGAATTAGCATTCGAAACAGCACTTCTGTTGTTACATTTTCTAGCAATATAACCTGCAACATACCTGAGCAATTCTATTTCTTCCCTTTTCATTAGCTATGTTGTGTCAATTCTGTCATCAATATCCACCTCTAATGAGTTTATTTCCTCAGGGATTTCGTTCACGCTTTCATGAGAAATGTCCACGAGATCCTGAGAAACTTGCTTTGTTATTATTGTTCCACCTGAATCTTCCACTGGAGCACTTGTAGGGTGGGGCAGGCGACATCCTAATATTAATAGGTGCAAGAGATTTTTCACTTCCACGGACAGAGGGTTATTATAAAAATGTCCCATCCCACAAATTTGGGAAAATAGGTTCTCCAGAGCGTCCTGATTGAGTTTCCTGTTCATTATAGAACCAATTCCTTTTTCTTTTAAATCGCTATACAACCCTTTCAAGCTCTTAATAGAGGTAAGGAAGCCATTCTGAAGAGGTAGAAGAATATTTCTGCTTCTGACTCTCGGTTCTTTTACAGTTTCCTCCATTCTATCTAATATCTCTACTTGTTCCTTGCAGGATCTTTCAGAATTTCCGATTTTATTACATCTGTGAAGTCATTTGAGTTGAAAAAATTCATGAACTTACTCCGGGTACCAAATATTTAATCAGAGCAGCAGTATGATGCGAAAAAAGTTCCATGGCTGGTGCAGCTCTTTGCCTATCATTCTCTTGCACAGTAAAGTGATCCCCAATGTAATTTCGGGAATAGCTGCAATTCCAAAGAATCGGATTTAATAATCCGTTCAATTACATTTTTTCTATACGGTAATTGTGTCAATCAATTGAAACTCACTGTCAATAAAATGGTTTCTTAATAACTTAATCAGGTGGGGAAAATCTGCAAAAAACCAAATATTTTCGTCCGAAGCAGGATTTGAAAAGCAGGTTTGATTTACATTTATTTGTAACTCATTCCACACTCTTCTATTGCCACCACCCAGATCAGAAACTATTGCAACTACTCTGAAACCTGCCACTTCAATTTCTGTTATAATTTCGAACAGTAGCTCTCTGTCCATTGTTTCATCGAAATCATAATAGATGGGCTGCTTCCACACGCCTGTCAATCCTCAGATCATTACAATTTGAGCATTTCTGTGAGGGCCCAATATGGAATCATCCTCGTGATCTTAACAAATGACACCATTGACACTCATCTCATCAAATAGTAATATTGATAACTTATCCATTTCGATCAAAGACAGCCCCTGCTCTTTTAAAATGATCAGTACCAGTGTAAGAATACCAGGAGAAAAGGGCAATTTTTTGTCCAACGCTGCAGGGTAGAGGAATTCCCACCTGTGATCTCAAATGATTGTACAGTTTATCACTAATTCCTCACTGAGCTAATGCAGGGATTATGTCTTGTTCTACCCATCTTTGCTTCCTTTTCCCGTTATAAGCATTTTTATTTGCCTGGAGTGAACACTTTAGCTAATAAATGTTTTACTTTTCCATCTACTAAGTGATTTATACACTTTCTTTGTCGTGAATTTTGGTTGACCCTAAAATATGCTTGCTTTTTATATTTTATTTGTAATGCTTTCAATTTAGACTAACTTTTCAATGTCTAATTTAAGTTTTTCATTTTCTTTACATAGTTCTTCATTTTGTTTTTTGAGATCCAGCCCCTCATTTTCCAATGAACAGACGAAAGATAACACTCCCAATGGATCATCCTGCGGCACTCTTGTCTTTGCATCTAACTGTTCACTTACTTCAGACAAAACTTTTTTTCTGTACGTTCATTCTTCTACACGTTTACTTCTAGCACTGTTTATCTCACTGTTTTTCACATAGGGCACTGGTAAATTCAGTGATGGTTGGGCGTTTAATTTCAATTTTTTCTTTGCTGGTGTGTTCAAAAGCTCGGTTTTCAAATCACGCTTGTAGGACTCAGATGTGAAATGTTCGGAACAAATATGTGCAGTTTCAAGATTAAATTCATCCTTTCGGTAGCACTTAATTTCCCAAATCTTTCGCAGCTTTGGATCAGAGGGAAACGTATGATAAATAACACTCGAGCCTTTAGTTTTCATGCTATAATTCTGACACTCGCTCATCACACAATTTGGCATTTTTCATGTTATAGTAGTAACAATATAGGCCTATTATAAACAGCACACTAGCAAGATCTATACAAAATCACAAACACCCAGCGTTTTTTAAATTCCAATAACTACTAACAAAGGCGCATAAGCCAAGCAGTTGAGAGTGAAGTGTGTCCCCGTGGTGACGTCACAGATTTACAGCCGTGGCTAACGAGAAAGACTCTTTCTCGTTAGCCACGCTTACAGCGCCTTCACTTTCTCTTTAAAGGCTGTTATTAAAGGACCTGTGAGCGCGACCGTCCACGTACCTTGACAAAAAACTAACGTTGACGGCAGAAACATAAAAGGCAAAGTTCAGTAGCATTTGTGTTAAAATGCTGTGTTAAAAAATGCTATGATATTACACAATAGTACGTTAGAATCAGTTCTGAGGTTTACCTTACATATCTGGTTATAACACTTTCAAACAATGTATACATTAAACATCACCATTATCATCACAGTCCAATTCCAAATTAAGTTATTTTTTTTATTGTTACTACAAAATAAACTAAATATGATTTTTTTTTAAATCACATGAGTAGTATTTCTCAGAAGACACTGTTTAATGCATTTTTTCAAATAAATAACTATGAAATTCAATGCAATTTAAATACCTGATATTTCTGTATCAAATTGTTTCTCTTTTATTCACTGAAAATTTGTCAAAGAAAATACTCTCTCACCATTAGCATTAACAACTTACGGCTTGGATGCAGGAGAGAAATTCTGCCAGTCTTAAAAGCTGGCCAGTCCTTAAAATATTTACACCATCATTTGAAAAAAAAAATTCTCACTTGTCTTGGAAATATCAGTTTGATGAGGTTTCACAAATTTCAGAAAATTACAAAATTGGTTTAAGCCTTTTACGAAACCCCAAAAACAAGGATATTTCTGATATTTTTTTTTTTAAATCCGTGGATGCTGTAATTGGCTTAAGAAAGGGGATATGTCCAGGAAGAAAAGCACATACAGTCACCCTATTAAGTACAATGTTGTAATTTTAAATCTTGTTGAAATATAACTCGTTAAATTTAACTGAACGCAAACTTCAATAAATGAAACATATCTGTTCAAGTTCGTGTTGAAACATTACTGGTATTATATAACTGAAATACTTTTAATAATACCGATGGTTTCTAAAAAAAAGAAAAATAAAGATAATATGTATTTACAAATAAACATGCTAAAATTTCTATTTTTAAGTACTTTAAATGCCAAAATATGTAAAGATACGTGCTTAAAAAATCTACCAGGTACTCAAAATTACCAAATTTGCAAATCATTTTAAATGAGCTTACAGTTTACTAGGAAACTAACAATGTTTATTTACATATTTACAGGAGCCACCATTATGTGTATATACACACATACATATACGCATATATACACATATACACGCATATATACACACATATACATATACATACACACATATACATATACACAGATATACATATACACACATACACATACATAAATACATACATACATACAGTCCACACCTGTGGAGTAACTGTCAGCGCGTCTGGCCGCGAAACCAGGTGGCCCGGGTTCGAATCCCGGTCGGGGCAAGTTACCTGGTTGAGGTTTTTTCCGGGGTTTTCCCTCAACCCAATACGAGCAAATGCTGGGTAACTTTCGGTGCTGGACCCCGGACTCATTTCACCGGCATATGAAATGAAGGTGATACCTTCATTTCATTCAGACGCTAAATAACCTATATGTTGATACAGCATCGTAAAATAACCCAATAAAATAAAAAATACATACATACATACATACATACATACATACATACATACATACATACATACATACATACATACATACATACATACATACATACATACATACATACTGTAGGTACTAAGGAAATAAGTGATGCATTATTTGTTATTGTTTATAATAAATTATATTGTTTGGATGTAAGTGAAACATCCTTCAAGAGCTTGTTTGTATGTTTTTGTGAATGTAAACACATATCCTTTCATAATGATCGGATCTATCTGATGAATAGGATTGAGAAAATGCATTAAATTTAATTGGAATTTGGTTGTAACAAGGGCTGCCGACAGTCCATGGTTTTATAGTGTATAAGGAGAAAGTCTGGGCCGAAAAGACAGATGTCCACAATATTGAATGAAGTGGGACAGAAATCTGGAAAATTGCAATAATTTGTAAAATAGTGTTGAAATTATACTCAACTCAAGAGGATGCAAGATAATTCATCTTATGAACTCAATTAGAGCCTTCTGTTTGACCAGATGATAAAATTTAATTTTTTTTCCTACTGCACAACAAAGAGGAAATTTCTAAAGATAGGACTTCACACGAAATCTCGGTAAATTTTTGTCACAGCTGTATTTCTGTGGTGCTGTCCTACTTAGAACTGTTAAAAATTGTACAATTTTTATTTCTTTCTACGTGATCTATAATGTCAATGTTCAAAGAGCATTTTCTTTGATGAATGCTCAGTGGATAGAAGACAGGAGCAGATTTTAATAATTATTCAAACCTGCTTTACAGGGAGCTACTACCTGAAAGCCAGATTTGCATAAAGGGAGCAGATTATTACTTAAGTTAGTAAACGCATCATCCTTCAGATAGAGTACAATATGGTAAATGTAAATTGAAGTTAATTTTACAAAGTCATCCACAAACAAACAAATTTCTGAGAAGTATGAGTGTTCTGTGATGGTGATATACAGACGATGTGATGCTAAAATAAGTGGTAATAATATAAATCCCATGCCAAATAATAAGGTGCTAGCTAACTGAAGGGGCCAGCCCCGTCCATATCCAGTAAACAAGTGAAATTAATGTACTAGTGTCTATGGAAAATAAGTTATATTTACAAGTTCCTTAGAAATAAATTCATACGATCAAATTGACTTGTGAATCATGTACTGCTTTTTTTCTGTTTCTCCATTATGGCAACCCTAGTTTTAAGAAGTTTCTATTATTATTGGGATATGGCATTCGTAATGAGAAATAAGATCAATTAGTCATTATTTTCATTTAAAACGCCCCTGGCATTCCGCTGAATGATATTTAGAGTGCAAGTTCTCTATGAGCTTGAAATTTCCAAGATGTTATTTTGTCCGAATATTAAAATTAAATACCAATCCTTGGGAAAACGTCTGATTTAGTAAAGGCATAGCCCTTTTGTTGCTGTTTAGTCTATCCAAAGACAGGTCTGAACCTGACAAGTGATACCAACAAGGCACCACCTATGAGGTAACTAAGCCAGGAGATAATGGGTAGATTGGCTAGTTATATCCCCTATTTGTTGTACTTTTTTTTTAAAGAAAATTGTTCATTAGCTGTTTCTTTCCAGAATTCATCAAATTGTTGAAGGATAAATATGTTACACAATGGGATCCTATTTATACACAAGCACAAGTAGAATGTAATATATGAGATTTATATCTTGAAATAATGTTCCTCTCCAAGGAAGTCTTGCTATGATACTGTTTTGCATTGTACAGTTATTGGAAATCATAACTTTTCGGCGTGGTATTACTGCCTTGTGTGGAATTCTCCTGATTTTTATTGTCTGTTGGAGGTACATGAGATTTTGTTGTGAAGCATTTGAGAATATGTTGAGGAATCGACATTTTCAAACCAATGTTTGGCCTCATAAAATGGTACATATATTATGTTGTCATAATATTTCAGGAAATCAGGATACATTTTGTCATCAGAATTACGGTTTCTTTTTTTTGTTTTCAATTACTTGATTTTGATTAGTACATTAATCATACTTCCCATCGCACAGCTTGTAAATTATTTTTTGCTAATTACACTGGTCAAAAATGATTTTGTTAAATAAATAATTTCGGGTGTTTCTTATGTATTGCCATCTGCTGATTCCAAATATGAAGTCAGAAATTTTCCATCACCCACCATTTTTTTTCTTTTAATTTTGAAAATAAATTTGTTCTTGTTTATTAGCATTTCTGGTGTGTGTATATATATATATATATATATATATATATATATATATATATATATAAAACATGCTGATTAGAAGATATATTTTACATTTGAAGAATTTGAGCATTTGTTTTCTAAAGAGGAGGATCTAGTTTTCTGCAGTGATGTTGAGAATTTGTTCGAGTCACTGGATGTTGAGCATAAACCTGAGGATTGGCTTTTGTTCATAAACTCTTCGAAAACAAGTTTGAAAGGAATATTACTACATAATGGAAACAAATATCCATCCAGTGCTTTAGCCCATGCAGTTGGTATGAAGGAAAATTACGACAATATGAAGCTTTTACTATCCACTATCAGGTAGATATGTGGGGATTTGAAAGTAATAGCTATCTCACTTGGGTTACAGCTTGGATATACAGTACTAAATTTTGCTGCAAGTTGGATAACAGAGATAAAAGCAATCATTATATAAAACAGAACTGGACAAAGAGAGAGACACTTTAATCCAGGACAAGATAATATTCTCCACCAACCACTTGTAAGTTCTGAAAAATTTTATTGTCTCCACTGCACATCAAACTAAGGTTTGAGTAAGAATTTTGTGAAAACAAAGGGTCGTGAGGCAGTGCATTTCTCTTCCTGAAAAATAAGTTCCCAAGAATCAGTGAAGCTAAACTAATAGAAGGAATATTTGTTGACCTCAAATAAGGGAACTGATGAAAGATACGCAATTTGAAAACCATTTAAATATACAAGAAACAGCTGCATGGTTATATTTAAAAAATCTTGTAACGAACTTTTTAGGAAACTTCAGGTCTGAGAACTTGTCAGTGAGATGATTGAGAACTGCAAGATCATGGCTTACAGACCTAATATGTCTTTAAAAATACACTCTCTGCATCCCATCTCTATTTCTTTCCTGAAAACCTAGGGCTGTGAGCGACGAACACAGGGAGCGTTTCCACCAGGATATCGTGGAAATGGAAAGGCAGTACCAGGGTAAATGATGTCCAAATATGTTGGCAGACTATTGTTGGATATTGAAGAGCAGGGCCGCCGAGAAGGGGGGGCAAAGGGGGCAAGTGCATATGGGCCCGTGAGCAGTAAGGGCCCATCAGATTAAGTGAGTCTGATTACTTTTTATTATCACAAATAATTTTTCACAGATACATACCGGTACTATAAAATTTTGTAAGAATATTTGTTACATGAATCTGACATATCAACCAACAATAGTAGAATTAATACAAATTACTACTTCGTTATGTAGATGTTTAATTTTTATCAGTTTCCCAAGTTAACAATCATCGACACAACACTTGACGGCTCCGGGATTTGTTTGAAATATGTTCCTGTCGCATGTACCAATCACGTTCAATTGGCTTGTCCTCTTAACTGCTAACCCCTGCTGGCCAACTGCAATATGCTAGCGGACTCTCCCAAATCAAAGCCGAAGGATTATGTTTCCTTTTCAGTAGGGCCTACATGTATATTTCGTGACGAAACTTTCGTCTTTCCGTTGTCGCTTTTCTAGTAAATTCTGCTCATTAGTGTTACCAGTGGACAATGGACAAGTAGAAGCATAAGTTGGAAGCTGAGAAGCACAAGGAAAGACAGAACAATTTGATGATATTAAGGGAGTAGAACTTTGTTTGAAGTTGGTGTGAAATTGAGCGACCTTGGAAAACTAAAAAGTAGCAGACAAATGGAGAAAGTGTTATAATACTAGTAACAAAACAGTTCTTGATTTTCAAGATAGTTGTCTTAATAAAGCGAACTTCAAATATCTTATGCTAGATAGATCCAAGCAGGATGCGTTAGAAAATTTATTTTCTACTGTCCGTTCCATAAATCCAATCCCGGATAAAAAAAATTCAAAACTCTATTACGATTTCTCAGTTTTTCTAAAAAACGAAGCATGGAAATTACGCAGTTTGCGATTCTGAACAATTATTTGAGTTTCTAGGTATAGATATAAGTAAACCCGAAACAGAAAGGTCTAGTGAAGATGAATATGAGCAAAAGGAAATTGAGGCTAAATTGTAATTTAACTGAAAATAGAAATATTGACTTGAGTGAACAGCAAGCTCTTTACTGTTTGTTGGGATAAGTTTTGTTCAAAATAAAACAAAATAAGTTATATGGTATTTGTGAAAACTGTTTTTCATCTCTAATAACTGATAACAGGGATAAATCTATAAATTTTATTAGCACATCAATGACTCTCAAGTCTTACAAGGAAATATCACTTGTATACCCTTGTAAATTCGTATTTGGTATAATTCTAAATGCAGAAAAATGTGAAACGATGGTAGAAAATGAGTTGACACTAAAGGATTTGAAGTCTTTATTAATTAACTCATACGTTCCCAATTTGACATAATAGACCTATTTTTGAAAAAGTCTTATCACTGTATTTTAGGACTAGAATATATTTATTGTTAAGAAAATTGTCTGTTATAGCAAATGCTCTATAACAATCTGCTAAATGTGGCAGTCGAAGTGTTGGTATGAGAATTTATTGCAGTAGAAAATTGCTGAAGTTATCCCTGTTGAAATGGACATAACATAAATAATAAAGTGTCATCTCTAATGAGTCATTTCACTTTGACAATAAAGTTTATTAATCCTTGTCTCCTGTGTTCAATAAACCCAACAACATATATGATATCGCCTTTTAAGACCTTCAAGCATTACTGCTTAGCCGAGCCAGGAGTAAATATGGCTGCCGCTGTCGAGAATGCGGTACTCTCTAATACTCGTACTACACTGCTCTGTTTGATGGGTTAAGGCGCGTGTCCACAATTAAACATTTAACAACAACAACATGTTAAATATAACATGTATATGGACATTTCAAGTCTCAATTGACTTAACATGTTAACTGAATATGTTGAATTAACACTTTTTACATGTTGGCGTGTTTTCCAGCAGAAATGGAAAACATGTCAATTCATTTACTCGTGCAGCGTCGGTACTGTTCGGCAAAGTTCGTACAGTTTCCATAGCAACAACTATAAGTTCCGATTTTGTGGCGCGTATCTTGATCATTTTTATACTATCATTGGTCCTTGATGTTAGCTGTAAGTTGTTCGAAGTAATGGAGTGGACGAAAGAAAATACGTTAGAATATAATTAATGCACTGATGGAAAAGCCTTGTTTGTGGGATGTGTCTGCAAAAGAATACAGAGACAAAACAAAGAAGGCCGACTGTTTTAGAGAACTGGAATTATTATTTAATTGTTCTGGAGAATACAATAATAGAGTTTTCGCACTCTGTCGTACGCTAAACGTTAATGCTATGTTGACGTTAGTAATGGTCGTATTTGGTGATGTATGTTAACGTTCGTAAAACTTCGGAAAGAATAATTATACGATATTACCCACTCCTTTAACATCTATCATGTCGTAGGTCCTATGATAATCAATCGCGCTGTAATTTTTTTAATTGAGATTAAATGGCTGCTCTTAAATTGTATATTTCTTTGATGTAACAGGAAGTATTTTTGCAGCACTATATTAAAATCGTGTTCTGACATTCTTAGCAAGTTTTTGAATCCAAATCGATACTGTATTCAACTTTAAGCTCGTTTAGAATGTATCCTGCATAGTGTCTTTTACTAAGATATTGCCGCATCCACATTCTCATTTTCTTCCTTTTCAAAGCCTTGTAACAAGCAATAGAGGCAATTACAAAAGTCAGATCATCATCTGAGTCCATTGTCCAAGGTTTGAAAATAAAACACTATCTATATTAAAATCTCATAGACTGTTTATGGTGGACTATGCAAAGAAACTCAAGTTTAACATGTTTAACAGTATGGACAAAGTGTTAAAAGAAATTAGCATTAACATGTTCAGTCAACATGTTGGGATGTTAACGGTAAACAATTTAACATTTAACATGTTGTTAAATGTTTAATAGTGGAGACGCGCCTTTAGGCCAGAGCCATCTATATACAAAGCCGGAGCATTGGGTTGTAGAGGCGGGCAAATAGCCTGAGTTCTGAAGATTTTCGTACGCGATTCTAGCTGGCCAGTTCCCAGAATCGTATTATCGAGACTGCCATTAATGAACTATTTATTGTCTTTCTGGAGAAGGAAAATAATGCAGCACTTTCAGTCACTGGCTAATGCCTAAGCTCGTCTAAAACAATAACAATTTATGGTTGAAGCTATGATGTTCTTTCTCGCTGTCAATGTTTCGTTGTCATTCCATATTTAATCATTCGATAGTGTTTTGTATACCACTAGAGTAATGGATATCACTCGGCTATATTAGACTATTATATTGCGCCTTGACAACTGAGGCTTCGTTCTGTTATGCAACGCCATCTTCATTAGCATGAGTAATTTATTATTGCGCTGAGTAAGGATGAAATAAAATAATTAATACATATTTATATTATTTTAAGGACCACAGGCTCTAACAAGAGATATTTTTGTTTCCCAACTGATAAAATGCTCAATGCGAAATGAGAACAGGCAGGACAAAATTACGAAATAGAGTAGATCGTTTCACAAATTGATCATTATAATTACTTACTTCAAATGCGTTTTAAGGAATCCGCTGGTTCATTGCGGCCGTCACATAAGCTCGCTATTCTGAGAAAGATTAATCCAGTCTCTACAATCATATCCATTTTCATATTATCTTTCCATCTACGTCTCGGCCTCCCCAAAGGTCTTTTCCCTCTGGCCTTCCAACTAACACTCTATTATGCGTTTCTGAATTCGCCCATACGTGCTACATGCCCTGCCCATCTCAAACGACTGAATTTAATATTCCTAATTATGTCAGGTGAGGAATATAATGCGTGCATATCTACATTGTGCAACTTCCTCCATTCTCGTGACTTCAACCCTCTTAGACCCAAATATCTTCCTAAGCACCTTATCCTCGAACACCCTTAACCTCTGTTTCTCAAAGTGAAAGTCCTAGTTTCATAACCATACAGAACAACCGGTAATATAATTGTTTTATAAATTCTAACTTTCAATTTTTTTGCGAACAGACTGGATGACAAAAGCTTCTCAACCGAATAATAACAGGCATTTCCTATATTTATTCTGCGTTTAATTTCCTCCCGAGTTTCATTCATATTTGCTTTATAATTACAGAAAATAAAAGATGGTTATTATTATTCTTATTATTATTATTATTATTATTATTATTATTATTATTATTATTATTACTACTACTACTACTACTACTACTACTACTACTACTACTACTACTACTACTACTACTACTACTACTATTATTTAATTGGTTACTTTACGACGCTTCATCAACTGCTATTGTTATCTAGCGTCTGAATGAGATGATGATAATGCCAGCGAAATGAGTACAAGGTCCAGCGACGAAAGTTACTCAGCATTTGCTCTCAGTGGGTTGAGGGAAAAAACTTCAACCAGGTAAAACTGGGTCACAATAATCCGGCAACGGAAACGACAACGAGAACGGAAATAATGTTAAAATAAATGTATTTAAATGTGAGCATTCACAATTAACGAGAAGCCTGCCGGAGGCCGGGAACGGGAACGTAAAAGTTAATTGTGAATGCTCGCATTTAAATGCATTTATTTTAACAATATTTCCGTTCCCAGTTTATTGTGGATCACTCTTAATTTGTCCCAACCAAGATTCGAACCGGGATCCGATCGTTTCACAGTCTAGCATGCTAACCGTTAGTCTACAGCGATGGATTATTATTATTATTATTATTATTATTATTATTATTATTGTGATCAACTGTGTATGTGAAATGACATTTGTTAACAAACTTCGTTATGCCTGCCTTGTAAAAATATTATTGCCCATCACCTGTGGACTATTAATAGGTGAGACCTGGCCTGTATAAACAAAAATACTTGTTTCACTTCCTAAAAAACCGGACGCATATCAAACACAAATAAATAATTAAATTAACAAAAACAAACAATTTTTTAATATATTAACAAAACAAGGCCTGTGGTGGGGACTAGTATCTCGTCCACAAACCACTTGCGTCAACAACTGCCCTCATTCTGCGCGGCATGGAGTCCACAAGATTATGGAACAGGTATAAATTCTTGGCCATCTTCTCACATGCATCTAGAACTCTGTCCCAAAATTCCTCAGGTGTCCGAACGGGTGGTTGTTCTGCCCAATTAGAGCGTAGGATCCTTTTGACTGCAGCCCATAAATTTTGAATCGGATTCATATCTGGTTAATTTGGAGGCCAGTCGACTGGGTCGACATCACGCCTCCTCGTAAACCATCTCTGAATCCGGTTGGCGGTGTGTATCGGATGATTATCCTGCTGGAAGAAAAGTGTTCCTTCTGGATATCGTTTTCCGTCGTATTAACAGATACCAGTATTGCTTGAAAGAGAGAGGGAGGTTTATTATCTATTAGAGTTTGGGCATATTCTAATAGATATCGCCACATAATTTATAGCTTTGCGAGAAACATATGATGGCAAATTGTAATAAGAAAAAAAAAGACTGGGGGAGATTCGAACCTTGAGCTACTACTATCAACGTGTTCAATACACCAGTGCCGTAACGACTTACGCTACTGTGACTGTTAATCTTAGTTCGGCATAATACGTGGTTTTCCTGTTCATATTCGCTCCGGTTGATTTTGTATTTATCAATTTTATTATTATTTCACTCTTCAAGGGCCTTGGTGTATCTAGAATTAACCCGCCATTCGATTTTATTGCATATTTTAGACTCTTAAACAAAATACAGCAAATTTAAATGGTTTAATATATGTTACCTAGTGAACTACGGCTTTGACGAGACGAGCATGCGCAATGTTATGTCTCTTGAACTTAGAACTTGTCGGCCGTCCCATTCTTTTTGCCGCTAAGTGTACGTTATATCAATTTCTTTAGAAAACTTAAAAATACGTTTTAAATATAATATATTAAAACGACAACATTTCAATTTCCTACATTTAAAATCAGGTCGAAAGTTCTCAAACCATGTACTATTAATTTTCTTATCTACAGCATCTACTACCTTCTACTCATTGCCGCTAGTTCCATTTTTTCGTTCTCTATGGAATTCGCTTTCATCGTTCAATGCGTAACAATTCCGTCTTTAACAATGCAAATGACATATTGGACCGCCATTATGATTTTTGTTTTCAATTAAAGCAAGCAAAGATGGGCTTTATGAAGAGTGCGTGTATTGAGGAGCTAGGCTTGATTCCCATGGGACAATCACTGAGGTAAGCGTTCTAAGTTTATTACGATTCCTGCTTGAAAACTGCAACAATAAGTGGGAAGTAAAAACATTTACGTTTCATAGCGTCAATAACGATTCTAGGAATAAATGTGTGTATTGGGGGTTGATAATTAAGCCTCGACTGGACAGGCACATTTAAAAACACTACCGAACGAGCGACGCAATTTAAAAATTACTAAGGTTTTATGTTTATAATTAGGGCTAGGATTTTGATGAAATTGCATCATTTTTCTAGTAAGCCAGAAACATTGCTGCTTTAGTATTTATATGTTATGTGATAAAACGGAGTGTTTTAAAACATATTTGTTAGGGCATTTTTTGCATTTTTTACCTCTTACAAATCATAAGAACATTTTTTGTTTTATTCGGTCATTTTTGGGGTATTTTCATTTAATTTTGGCCATAAATCGCCATTATTGATGTAAAATATTATTTATTCCGTTTAATATTTTCTCTACATACTTTTTCAATCAATACTCATTATCAGGGAACGGATTTATATGGACTAAAAATATATGAAATATGTAAATATATATGTAGTTATTTTTACCAAAATATGGAATTAAATATGGATTTTTACCAAAATATGGAATTAAATATGGACTTAAAATTATAAAAAAATGACTATGTACGTTAAATATTGGTACATTTTAATCAAACTAAACAAAAAATATAATGGACGTACCTTATCTTCCAATGTAGTTTCAACAAAACACAATTTTTATTGTCTGTTACCATAACAATAGGTTACAAACATTTCTTTCAAGTGCTGAAAAGTGAATCTTCTTCTATTGTCTCTGAGGATAGATTTATACTGACTAAAAGAGCGTTCGACGTCACAAGAAGTAACTGGTACATAATTCAATTTCACAATGTCTGCTGGGGATAAGTCCAAGTTAATCTTCACTGTTGATTCACCACTCATCACAGCAACAACCTTTTGTAGTTCTTCATATCCAGGGTTTTTTGAAAGTACAGTGTCCACCTTAGCTCTTACTGCATCTGCAACTTTACCTCTACCACGATTCAGTTGTTCCACAGTACTATTTATAATTTCAAAACTTTCAGATAGTGAAAGGTGCCTATTTTGGAGACTTTTGAGCGTTTTTATGATGCATGAAAATGTATGCTGAATGTGAGCTAAGTCATTCTTCACACTTATGTCACAGGTAACTGTTTTCGCAGTATCAATTGAGACTGCATCTTCAGAGTCCAATGCAAGGAGAACATTGTTAATAGAGTCTATATGTTCGGCATAATATTCAACTGCTTCTAGCCATGTACCCCATCTAGTTAAAATTGGCTTTGGTGGCAATGGAATTTCAGGGTACATTTCTTTCAACACGTTAACTCTACTGGGAGCTTTGAGAAATACTTTTTTCACTGATGAAATCAACAAATCTACTTTAGGGAAATTGTCTCTGACCACTTCTGCCACACGATGAAATGCATGCGCCACACAAGTAAAATGAGTCAATTTAGGATATACAACAGATAATGCTTGTCCAGCTTTGACCATATAAGGGGCAGCATCGCTAATAAAGAATAACACATTATCGTACATAATACCCTTTGGCCACAGGATACCCATAGCTTCGTTGAACAGTTTAACTATAGTTTTGTTATTGCACTTTTCTAGAACATCACAATGTAAAAGAATTCGTTCAGAATATTGTTCACTTAACAAACCGATAACTACATTACCAACAAGTCTACCTTCTTTGTCGGGAGTCTCATCAATGGAAACCCAAATTGAACTATCTTTAATTTCATCTCTTATCTTCTGTATTGTCTCATCGTAGATGGATGGAGCATACGTCTTCCTAAGTGTTGACTCATCCGGGATTGTATGTTGAGTATATTTTTCAAGGAATTCCCTGAAGACCTTATTCTTTAGTTTGTAGAGAGGAATATCAGCAGAGATGAGAGAACGGCACAGGTCGATGTTAAACTCAGATCTTACATTCGATGTTGTTGGTTGTGTTAAAAACAATTGTCTCTGCTTGGAATTTAGTTGTTTGTTGGCCTGATGTTTACTAGTTGTAATGTGTTGTTGCACCAGGAACTTTTGTGTAGATGATACTGCACACTGACACAAATTACAAAATAATATTTTATTGTCAGTTGATAAACCATCTTCTTTAAATTCTGAAATGTAACTTGTTAGTTTTGATTTTAAATTGACTGAATGACGTACTTTTGGCATATTTACCGTCTTTATAGTATGATTTACAAAACTGAACCTATGTGTACTCTGACTGGCATTTAACTGTTGAGCTGCACAACTGAAGTCTGTTAAAAATTTTAAATTAAATTAATACAGTTTTGTAACTTACTTTCCCATTGTTGATAGGACTGCTAATTTTCAAATAACTCTGATGTTAAAGGGATTACTGAACATGTGTTTAAATCTCTATTGTTGAAATGTATTTTTAAAAGTTAATGGAATTTTGTTTTGTTTTATTGTTAAACCTAATATAATATGGACTGTTTTATATGAAATATGGAAAATATATGGAAATTAACGAAAATATGTACTAAACTCTAAAATATGGAAAAATATGGAAAATAAAAGTAGGATTTTTCAACCCTACACATTGTGAAACATAAAGATAATGCAAAATATAAATTATATTAGCTTTATAAGTAAATATGTATTTACATATAAATCCTTTCCCTGCTCATTATCTTTATATTATTTTCATCGTTTTACTACACAAATATTGTCATTTTAACGTAGTACACCCCCATGTAATGAATCAGTCCAACCATCCCTCCAATATACACTTCTCTGTATCTCCTAGGTCGGGATAAGAATGGCCTTGTGGTAGACTACATGGAACTACATCAGGTAAAATAATTAAAGTGTACTATTTAGAAAAATTATGTAAATTTAAATGAACTTGAATGTTGATACTAGAATTTAATTTAATTACTAATATTAGTATTCCTACTAAGCCAATTATGTAAGATCAATTTTTAGGGCATATTTAAGGGCATTTTTGAAAGATTTTTAGTTCATAAATGCATTGTTTTTAGGACTTTTTCATGATTTATAGGTCATCAAAATCCTAGCCCTAGTTATAATACATTACATTGTTTTATGACCATCCTTCCTTATCAATAAATACAAACAAAATAAATCGTATAATACAGCGCTTCTGAAAATTTTGAATTCTGTGAATCGTAAATTGTATTTAAATGTGAAGAATAAATACCGTACTGGCCACCCTACCCCATTATCTCCTGGCCTAGTTATTATAGCGATGTGTCGAAGTACATACGATATTTCCATGCAGGAATTCTGCGTTCGAATTTTTCTCGAATCCACCGATCCTTATCCTGGCCTAGTTGTCTGATAAGTGGTGCCTTGTCGATATCAATAAAACATTAAACATCACCAATAATAACTACTATAATACAATTGTAATATTACAAAATAAATATTAATAATTATTATATTTTATTATTCTTAATATCATTAATACTATTAAAATCTAATAAGAAATGTAATATTAGTTTCATATCTGGATTCTTTGCGTATTTATCCATGAAAACAAATTAGCGAAATAGACTAAATGCAGAAGCATAAATGAGCCTACAGCTTTCCACCTTAAACCAAATAACTGTACAAAACATTTGTAACCTTTAAAAAGGAACATATTATTCATCCTAACCTGGAGAAAAATCAAGTAGTAGATTTTATATAATCACGTGTGCTAACTACTAAAATTCCATAAATTGAAATAGTATAATTGATAATTTTAATGTAAATTTAGTGACTAAAATTACTAAATGCTATTAAAATATATTAACATTTGCATCGCAAGAATTATTACATATGTTTTTAATTCAATTCTTAATTGATTACAGCGAATGTGCACTTTACAGTAACTTAAATTGAAAATGCAAGTTTCTGACAATGTATGTGCACTAATAACGTAGTTTCAATTATACAGTTACATCCACTTCAATAAATGTGTAATAATAATAATAATAATAATAATAATAATAATAATAATAATAATAATAATAATAATAATAATAATAATAATAGGCAAAATAAAAATGGACTACAAGAATTCCAAATTTGTACAATATGTTAAAAGTGATTCACAGTGGAAAAATGTTTCAGAAACACTGGCATAATGTATTATAATAATATGTTTACAGTTATTGTTATATTTAAGGTAATTCCGGGAGAGATGCCCACGGGGAGAGTCGCGCCACCCTCCTTTTCTCCTTACCTCAAAACCTCTAAGGAATCGACCTTGGGACCATTTGTTTAATTCGTATACGACCCTCGAAGGTGAGCAGTGCAATCTTTGTGACGGTTTTTTTTTGTGAGTGAAAAGTGAATAGAAAAAGAAAGTGCTGTTTTTCGTAGGCTTTGTTATAATATTTATAATTTTTCAAAATTCGTAATTTGGATAATGGCTATGTATATGTCGCTTAATCCAATATATTTGACAAGTACATGCATTGTACTCCATTCTAAAAAAAATTAAGTAATTGTCCATTACGGTTATCCTTAAATACATAAGGCGTAATGGTCATGCTAAAGGGAGAGATGCCCCACCTGTTTGAGGGAGAGACGCCCCATGTACTGTACTTAAGAGTGATATTTCTGTACATAACTAATTATTATTAGTGTTCTTGTTGCATTTATTGAAATTTTAATTGAATTATTATATTAGAATAGAATTATTATATATTAGAGACCAATAATTTTTAAAGGGTGACCAAAATTTGGTAGATCACACATTTTCAAGAGATGTCATATGTTGAAATCCATGAACATTTTAAGGAATACCGGTATTCTAAATTTGTTGCAGCGACATTCTCGATAGGTGCCCTCTGATGCATGACTGTTTTTCCCCCCTTTTAATGCATGACATGGGCCTAGGAGGCCCGCGCTTACATGCAATGTGAAATACGGTGTTAATTTGAATTGTAATGTAAAATACTGTGTTAATTTGAATTAATATGTTTATTTATTTAAATTATACAAAATGGTAACTAATATTGCATATAAATGTTAAATTTTATTCTTTTAATTATAAATATAAACTAGTCAATTTTCAATTTGTAGCCGTGGAGAATTAAATATAAACATTCACATGTTAGATTCTCTTTTCATTTTACTTCTTACCTGTTGTCAAGATTTTAACTGTTTACATTCACAGTATACTACGAGGTGCATCCAGGAAGTAAGTTCCAATGGCCGGTAAAGGATAAAAGCATCAATAAGTAAGAAATATTTATTGCACTATTTACAGATCCACTGGCTACTTCTCAACATAGTCACCACAGTCATTGAGGCATTTATCATACTGGTGCACCACCGTTTGTATGCCCTTGTCATAGGAGTCTGCCGCTAACCTCTAGAGCCATCAAACCACTGCCATCAGTACCTTAACGTCGTTGTGGAAACGTTTTCCAGCGAGAATGCGCTTCATAAGTCGGAAGGGATAAAAGTCACTTGGCGCGATGTGGGGGTGGATAGTCGAAGATCTCTCATCCAAACTAAAGCAACAGATTCTGTGTGGCATTGACTGTATGTGGTCGTGCGTTGTCGTGCAAAAGCGTAATGACTCTTTGTTCCACGTCTCTTGTTCTGGATTGTCCTCCTCAGATTTGCCATGTCTGACAATACCGCTCAGCATTAACTGTCTCCCCTCGCGATAAAAACTTGCACGTGACGTCACCACGTCGATCCCAGAAGACAGTGCACATGATTTTTTGACAGAGATTGTCTGCTTGAATTTGGTCCTCACAGGTGAACCACTATGCCGCCAATGCATGGATTGTTGTTTTGTTTCTGCTGTGGCACGCAACACCCAAGTTTCATCCCCAGTGACAACATTGTCGAGAAACTCATCACCTTTCTCTGCATACCGCTGGAGGAATGTCAATGCTGCAGTCAGACGTTAGTTTTGTGTTTATCTGTCAGCTGTTTTGGCAACCATCTTGCACACATTTTCCGAAACCAAGCCACCGGGAGACGATTTCGTGCAGCAGTGAGCGAAACATCTGGGGGAATTGACCAGAGAGTTCCGAAATTGTTAAGTGCCGGTTCTGCAAGACTGCTTGCTGCACACTTTCCATCAGTTTTGGCGTCACCAGGGACGGTCGGCCACTACGGTCTTCGTCATGTACATTGGTTCAGCCTTCAGTGAATTGTCTGCACCATCGTCTCACCATACTCTCGATCATAATGTCGGGTCCATACACGTTGCACAATTGGCGGTGGATTTCTGCTGGAGATTGCTTCTGAGCGTGCAGAAATCGGATAACTGCACGAATCTCGAAGTTGGCGGGAGACAATATCAGTGCAGCCATTTTCTCCTAGCGTTGTGCAATAACTACTACCATCATAATACTGGAAGTGCACTGAATTATTCCCACATATCCTATCTCTACTGCTACGCATGCGCATTCTCATCCAACTAGCCATGCCATCTCTGTACGCGATTGGAACTTACTTCCTGGATGAACCTCGTACCATACTATGCTCACTGCGCACATTTATTTGGCATGACTATCTTCCTCCCAGTATATATCATTGCATCGAAAGCGTAGGCATTTTTCGCATCACAGATCCAGAAAATTTTTGTTCCATATTTTTCGAGCTTGTTTCGTTTGGCATGTACTGTAAAAATGGGCAGCGCCCTCTGAAAGGAACTAGCTGTTTACCTACGGTCGTGCACTCACTGGGCACATACTTCTTGCAATTCTCGATGAAAATGCTCCATACATAACGAAAGACATCCAAACTCTCTGCTTGAAGTCTTTTATCCCAAGTCCTCTTGTTATCAAAACGCAATGCTTTACGAATTGTCTCAAAAGATTTACTGATATGCATGCTCTGTAGTGGGGATTGCTATTAGAAGAGAAAAATAATTCTCGCATTGCTTCATTAGAATTATTCACTACACTAGTTAACACAATTATTCCAATAAATGCCTCCCACTCTTGTTGAAATAATATTTACGTTTGGTAGGTTTCCACTCATTTTACGGTGTAATTTGCTTCACTCCCGAAGACACCAGGATGATCAAAACAATGTCAGATGAAGTTTCTGCAGAAATATTATATAAATGTATTTAAATAATCTTTTACGGGAGCTTAGAAGTTTCTCAGAAGTTAATAATTAATACGGGCCTCAGAGACCCATGCTATGTAACAACAGGGTACAAGTAAAAAACTAACAATATACAGACAACCTTCAGCCTGAAAAAAAATGTCATTTTAGCTATTAAATCTTAATTATATTTGTCGACTTGTCACAAGGAGGCAGCCGTTTAGCGTGCAGAATTAGAAAGCTATAGCTGTTTGATTTCGTGACTGGGCCTTTCAGACCCATGTTATGCATCAGAGGGTTAAGGGACGCCCAAAGTTGTGTTTGAAAGACATATTTCACGACCAAACGTTAGTCAATGCAATCCCAGAGATTTCTTCAATCTTTCTGTAACTTTTTGGGGAATTGGGAATTACTGAAGCATCGCATTGTTATGGAATTATTTAGAGAAGAATCCACCGACTGAAATCTAGTGGAGTCGTCAAAAAACATCCAATGGCTGCAATTCTTCCTAGAGCGAAACCTTGAGTTACTGTACCTGTCAGGCAGTCAGAAGGATTATCCATCTCTCTGAATAGGTCAAGATATGTCGAGACAAGAAGTCAAGCACTATTTGGACCTACTGGAAACAACTCTATGTGAACGCAATTTGTAGGAAAGCCACATAAAATAGAGGAAAGTGGCATCCAACTAAACAAATTTACAAGGAAAAGTGGTTGAGAAAAAGGGATCCAAAGACGTTTTCATTCCTAACTTCAA
Organism: Periplaneta americana; assembly: GCF_040183065.1. NCBI lineage: Eukaryota > Metazoa > Arthropoda > Insecta > Blattodea > Blattidae > Periplaneta > Periplaneta americana. The sequence goes on along the minus strand of NC_091118.1, from coordinate 74,763,080 downwards.
GCGAGAAAGGTGGAAGTGATTCTGTCATAACATGTTGCAATTCGGAGGGAACATTTCTCCCACCGGCAATGTTTGAGAGGAAAAATGGAAGTTTTTTGACGGATTCTTTGCAGAAACGGGGTTTATATGAATCCAAAGTCGTCCTATGTTCCATCAGAATTATTTATGAAGCGACTGAAGGAAAAATCTACTCCAAGAAAGAATCTGGGAAAGATTCTCTTAATTTTGGATGAACATTCAGCACACTTAGATAGCATAAAATGCTAGAATGAGGATAATGAATCACAATTGTTTGCCTACCAACCTATGCAACTCAGGCACTTCAATCTCTTGATCGCTCACATTTTAAGTCTCTCAAGCATTATTTCAAGAAGAGAATCACAGCAATGGATGGCTTATAAAAAGCAAGCCTGACTATCCATCTAGAAAGCTGGACAAATGCTGCGTGGTAGTAATAGAGAGGTCATTTGGATTTTGAGCCAGAGGTTTCTGCCCTTTCAATCCAGATGCAGTTCCTGAGCATCTCTACAGTATTTATGATTCATCAATCAACAACACAGCTGTAAAAATTCCTTTCTGTGGCTCTTCAGGAAATCTCAAAGAAAAGAAACGTTATCGGCTACAAGTTCTAATGATAACGGGATAATAAGTTGTAACTTCGGCTCAAGAGCTACAATGGCAAATTCAGCGACAGCGACTCCTTTCAAATCTCTTCATGAAATAAACTATGTGCCAGCAATATCTAATTGCTGTGAACAAAAGAAAGCGATCGGTAGAACGCGTTACAGGTGGAGGTAAAACTGGAAACACCATCTTTGAAAGCCTCCCAGTTCCAAAAAACTCAAAGTCAAATTCTTCAAAATCTAGTAGATATAGAAGACACTTTTTGAGAAAATATGAAGAGAGTGTCGTCAAATGAAACAAAGTAGATAGTTCCTAATTTGTTGAGTGGCTTGAAAATTATTATCAAATGAAGGAAGTGTTTGATTGGATTCAGTGACTTTCCTGCAAGAAGTTGCACAACATGTGGGCTAAGTGCCATATGTGTGGTCGCACTGAAAAACGAGCTCAGAAAATGAACTTATTGCAAAAATAAAATAAGCAACATTATTTAGAGTGTTATTTATCAAATTAATAGTTTAATTTGGCAATTACCACAGCGGGGCATCTCTCCCCTATATGTATGTATATTACAGTGACATCGTATCTTATTAATTTTTATTTTACCACTTATTGTGTACGAATCATCGATTGTTTCATATTTTACATAAACCTTTAATGTATTTCACTTGATATAACACATGAGTAAAATATCTGCTTTGGTTTGATTAATTTTTAAACGATAAAAACTTTAAGTGGGGCAACTCTCCCGGAATTACCTTAATTAAAATTCAAGTAACTGTTACGAACATCTTCATCTATCTCTAATTTAACATAAATAATCGTACGAATGAACCACTGCTTCGAAATGTTTGTAATTTTTCATCCACGTTACGAACTCACAATATCAGAAGTCTTACAGCGTTCCCGAAGGTATTTCTGAATCCTGTTTTCCGAACGGTGTTATTTCCGAAATCAGATTATTCGGAATGGTCTCTATTCCGAATGCGTTGTTTCCGATATAGCAGTATTTCCGAAAACAAATACGTATTATTCACCATTCCGAAAACAAAGATTTCAAGGACTTATTTTTTCCGAAATTGTTATAATAATACATTTTATTACTAAACTGATGCCGTAAAGCTCGCAGATATTCCAAGAGGCGAGGGATATTATAGAACGACGTTCCGAATGGATTTATATAGGAGAAGCCACTTCTTCGGTTATGTCCGCACAGTCCGCCCCATTTGGAACTCATTAACCATGTGTCCTTGCACCTTCTGCAGTTCTTGTATGGTGTAATAGAAAATCGGGTGTTCTTTTCCAACAACCACTTGGAATCGGTTATGGAAGCCCTCACTAAGGTTGTTGGTTCGATGTTGGTTATGTATTGTGGCATTGTGCTGGTGCCACAATAATTGTATGGGATGGCGTGAGAGCACTGCACGCCTTCTACCTTGCATTGTTCTGCCGGAAACGTAATTTACATCAAAGCAATCAACTATTGGCATCATTATATCGGAAACGTCATCCCGAAATTCCCTGAAGCACTGAGCAACATCTTGTGGGGGCACGAAAGATATTGCCAGCAGCATGTGTGTCTCAATTTTCACTTGGCGGCCATTACCATCATTGTAGGCCCTTTGCAGCCCATCTGCCTGTACTCGACGATAGACCGACTGTCCCAAGTGAAAGAAACACGTGGATACGTGGGTATCGGGAAGAACAGTTGTTATACTATTTATGTTGGCTTGTTCAAAATCGGCCGCGACACGGTTTGATAGTGTTACTGGACTGTAAGATTGTTTCAAGGACCTTGTATACTGCCTCTCTTCCTTGCTAAAGTGACTTTATGAATACAATGTGGCCATTGAAAGTATCGTCTCTGATTGGTATTGCGGTCACGTGGTGCAATGCCGCCATTAAGATTCCAAACAAGTACTTAGAATCCGTGTTACAGGTCTTCAGAACATGGAAAAATAAAGGATCATATCCGATTATCAGCTCATTTTATGGATATACCTTTAAGATAAGAAAATTAAATTCGTTTAACATATATAGATATAAGTATTCTTACCGTAATCCACGTAATATTTATGCTATAGTGCAAAATATGAAAACATACATCAGTTGATGGCATGATATCTTTTGATTTTATTATTTCCTTTAAATAATTAAATATTTAAGCAGTCGTGCTGATAAAGTCAGAAATTATATTAGGCTGACATATATTCTATTATTTCAGTGTTTATTTCCATTTTCAACCATATTTAACAAGTTATAAAACAGAAGATCTTGAAAGAAATCTAGGTTAGGCTTACTATTCAGTACATTTAAGCTTTATTAACTACATAAGATATTTTTAAAAAGTTTTAAGCTTAACAAACTTTATACAGTTACAATGAAAACTCTTTATTGCTATTAAATTATAAGCACATGTCACAATTTAATCTGTATAAATATTTACCGGTATTTAAAATGTTCTTCAGTAAAGCACAGTAGGCAAACAATATTTCACTATGCAAATAGTATTTTAGCTTAGGCTATATTTAAATATATTTTCTGTCTGTTGTGGAACCACGATATTCTACACTTGCTCCAAAATTTGTATAAAATATATTAATTATTTCACATGCGGTTTTTTACTACAGATATGGTTGGATGTGCGCCTGTGGATGCACAAATCGACTCGAGAAGGGCTTTGTAATGAAAAAGTTCACTAAGGATCCTGGAAGTAGGAAGGCCTGGACTTTTAAAGCCAGACGTGAGAAAAGGATTCCTACAGGGAGTTCTGTCCTTTGTGAGGTAGCTACATTTTGAAGAATCTATGTGTGGAAAATCCGAGAGGATGGAGGATATTGACATCACATTCCACACACGATTAGAAAATGTGTTTAGTTGTGCCGGTAGTGAGATAAAAACAAGTTACTCCTAATGTGTTTCCCGTTTAAGAATACTTCAAGACTAATATGTGTGTCACAATTTCTTAATATGGTAGTTATGGTGAGGATGACAGAGAATTTTTAAGTGGCTTCCGAGATGTCTTACAAGAGAAGAGTAATGTGATGAGCAATTGAGATAATGAAACCGACTGCGAGCTTCAAAAGTGAGTTACAGTAAATTGAGTTCATTATATACTATTTGTGGATATATAATCTTTAGTATTATGAAAACTATAAAAACTTGTGAAGTGTGTTTAGACACAGTTGTCTCATTATGATCATTCATTAGAATATTATGTTGGATTTGCAAATATTAAGTGTTTCAGAGAGAACTGCTTGTTTTTCTTAATAATTTAACTCAAATTTTTCTGTAAATCAGAGCACACTTTTAGTAAATATTAAGCTATTGTAAAATATCTTATTCACTTGAAAACATTTTTCCTGCATGAAGTTCAGAATGTTAAAGCAACTCATATTCTCCTTGTCATAATATAAGAAAACAAATTGTCCCTAGGTTTTCAGTTTTTAGGCTTAAAATAGCTGGTATGCTAGGCCTAAGCTGAAAAGAGAGAGTAAGGTGTTGCTATGCACAGCATTTGGAATATTATTATTCAATTCCTACAGATTTATATCTTAGTTGTTTAGGTCTACATAACCATTCTCCTGACCTTGTTGTTCATTTGTGTTTAAGAGACTAGTGATTTTTAGTTTCAGAAATTTGGGCTATTGTGAAGGACGTGTCACCCAAATACTTGCGGCTTTTGGTAGGCTATGCCTTGCATGTACAAATATGCGACAGGTTAGGTTAGGTTTGTTTAAACTTTCGGTATGCCTTGCATATATTAAGTGAAGTGAAATGTGCATTTTGCGTTCACGTGAAGTGTTGTGCCTCTTCATTTCACAGAAAACTTACTTGTTTCACGGGTTTTTAGATTATCTGCATCATCTGGTTTCATGCAATAATATTTGAACATTTTCAATATCATTTTATTATTTTTACAATCCTCGTTATTCAAACTTCTAGTCATGAAAAATCAGCACTTTTTGACAATTCCTCCTCTCTCAAAATCGCTAGTTACACGTCCTTCACAATTCCCAAAATTGTTTGTGTATATATATGATTTGTTTTTCACTGTAATTACAGTACGGTATATGGTATTATTATTTAATAATTATCTAATCTGGGAATATGTTGTATATCCTACCACATGTAGTTTAAATACTAAAAAATAATAAAACATTTGATATTCCCATGCAGTTAACATAACTTAATTTTACAGTTCAGGCATATATTATTTCACATAAACGCACAGGAAACACGTAAGATAGGTAATACAGTATATTTATTTGTATATACTTTAGATCTCATTTTAAAGAAGTTGCGTGTCAATAGTTGTGAATACATTAATATTAGGTTACAATTTCGTGTTAGCTCCATAATAGTCTTCAGAGAGTTTGGAATCTTAATGGCGGCGGGTAGGTGTGCACAACTCTAATGACCACACTGTATTCACAGTGTCACTGTATTCCTTGCTAGTCAGGGGCGTGTGAACGAGAGGCAAAGCAAGTTGCTCCAGCTCTGGTTGTCTGAGAGACGGCCTCGTTACTATGACCACGATGGTGAAGATTTTTGTGAATAAGGATGGACCCACTTTAATGTTCCGTCAAGAGACCATGTTGTACTTTGCATCAACAGCTTGAGGTTCTCTCTTGATCAGAATATTAATATTCGATCCTGTTGATTCCCAAACTCAACGTATGTACCCCGTTCAGTGTCTTTGTGTAGAGTTCTGGGATCTCTGCAAGGTTGTTCAATGCAGTAGGGTTAGATAGGAAGTGGCGTTGTCCTTCTCTTCTCATCGCCTTGTTTAAATTACTTCTTTCTGGCTGCAATGCCAGCACTCCCGATTGAACATGCCGCAGTTCGGTGCGTAATACTTGAGCTGGACGGCGATCGGGATGTTCTGCTGCTTTCCGCTTCAGTCCTTTCACAATTTCATCTTCCGCCTCTTCTCTATTGGGAGGGTGCGTGTGCTCGGAAGGGCATTTTGTGACATCAATATTTCCACCAGCGGCAGTAGTGACTATTTTACGCGGACCCCCCCCCCCCCCCCTACATTCTCAATACTCCGTCGCCGCTGATCAGCTTTTGTTTTTATAATATACATATCCTTCCAACAACAGCATCTTTCCCGCTTTGGTTCCTGGAATAATTTTTGGTATCGCCTGCATTATAAGTGCTGAACTACTAGGTACTTAAAAGTTTGGAAGAATAAAGTCGAATTTTGAAGAATTTTCTTACTAAGTAACGAAGAGCAATGGATTCAGTAAACATTGTTTATACGATTGTAGGTATTTCCATTTCGGAATCGAGAATATTTGGTTTCGAAAACAACGCATTCAGAATGAAGACCATTCGGAACTAAGATTGTTCGGAAATACATCCGTGAACCGTCTTACAAGTGGACCACGAACTGATCATAGGTCCCTCATCTTTCTTCGTTGGTGCACCTACTATCGAAATGGTCTCAACATTGATAGAAATTGAAATATATTTACTCCCATAACTGCTTGTAGCCCACTTGGTCCGATCACTTGCTTGGGTCACATAATCCCGTAGCTCATCATGGATTCATTTTGCTTTAATACCACCTCCATTTCACCAATTCAGTCGACGCTGAGTGACCTCGTTAAATAACAAAGTTACAAGTTGCCGGAAAAAAAAAGAACGTGCATACATTTTATCTTTCCACGTTAGAATGTGGAAAGCTGCACTGTGTACTGCATTTTCGGCACTGCCTCCGAGAGCGTAGAAAGAAATAAATATATGCATATATATAGACTAATCAATCAGACGAAGTGTAATCAAACTCACATCCCTAGCAAGTGAGTCCCTTCCCTACTCCATCTACACCGGTTATCACTAGCTGTTAAATTAAATTCCAAGCGTTCCGAAAATTTTAGGCGGCTGTACAAGTCTCTCAGAACTTTCGAAACAATTCCAGAAATCTACATGTAATTCACTGATCCGATCATCGAAGTTTCTTGCAGTATTGTAGATCTGCAGAGACATCTATCTGCTACAGAGAAAATTTTCAGAGAAAGTGAACTCTAAATGTTTCATAGAATCCATTTATTCAGAAATAAGATCGAACCCGCAACCTTGGGCATAGAAGGCCAGCGCTATACCAACTCGCCAACCAGGTCGAAGCTACGGAATTAATGACGGCGGACTACAAGGTAAGACCTAGCTGCTTTCATCTTCTTTATTACGTCAAGTAGTTGAATTAGCATGAACTATTACTCCGGCAGCATTCCTGGTCCGCACTGCAGTAGCAGGAAACTGAGGGTTTAAGATCATTTATCTCTAGAAATGTAGGGCTTTTGCTTTGAGAAATATTCATATTAAATTATTACATTTTCATAAGATCTTTAACGGGTGATTCTCCTTAATTCTTGAAATTAGTGTGTAGATATTTTTTTGATAGCTTGAATGATCGAATATGTGGAAATATGTAGATTTTAATGACGATAAAACAATAGGCTATGTTCTTACGTATAGGGTTTTATGTCTTTTGGGACTTAGGGAACGCCAGCTGTTACAAACTGCGTACAAAAGTATCAACCACGGAAAAAAATTGGAGATCCCTTATTGTAGGCCTGCAAGTTTCGCAATGTGTAGGCCACCTGTCCTTAGTGTCAATCCAAAGATAAGTGCACAGCACATAGATAATTTTCACGCGCAATTCTCGTTCACGTCAAATGTGAGCTCTGCAAGACACAATTTCAATCAGGGACACCAAGAATCATGGGGCTTTCGTAGTACAATCAAAATTACCCCATGTCTACATGTGTGTCCCCCAGTAGCGGACGGTGGGTTTAAAAGTTGAGGAGGCCAGACGTGAATGATGAGCATATAAAAATATAAGGGCTGTGACGTACCTCATTGCCAAGCGCAGAATTTATAGAATTTATAAACAATAAACTGTTAATATATTACAACGGCTTGGTAAAGATTGCCTCTCTTTGGGACACTTTAAGTCCTAACCTACGAATTAGATCCTTTTAGGTCATATTACATTTAAGAATGTTACTCTTTGCTACATAAAACGAACAAGAAAAGCAATATTCCGAGAGTAACGAGATAGCAACAAAATTGATTCGAATCTCGGGGCTTGCTCATTATTATTACATAGTCTAATTTTGCAGCAAATTAACTGGACGTTCCTCTTTCTTCGCAAACCGATCAAATAGGTCACAACATACTGAATAACTGCCACTAGAAGAAGCTAAAGACAAATCTGAAATTGTTTCTAAACTGAATAATTTCAAGGGAAAAATTGTTCCTGGGCCGGGTATCGATCCCGGGACCTCTGATTGAACGTACCAGCGCTCTTACCAACTGAGCTACCCGGGAACTTTACCCGACACCGTCTCAACTTCTCCCTTTATATCCACACAACTCGCGTGGGCTGACGAAACGCCAGAGACCCACATCGAGTGCACACAATCTCTGTGACTTGGAATTGTGGTTTTCTGTTAACGTACAAAGTGACGTATATGTTATGCAAATCTAGTGTTCCAGGTAAAGCTCCCTGTAAAGCAGATTTGAATAATTTCAAGGGAAAAATTGTTCCGGGGCCGGGTATCGATCCCGGGACCTCTGATTGAACGTACCAGCGCTCTTACCAACTGAGCTACCCGGGAACTTCACCTGACACCGTCTCAACTTCTCCCTTTATATCCACACAACTCGCGTGGGCTGACGAAACGCCAGAGACCCACATCGAGTGCACACAATCTCTGTGTGACTTGGAATTGTGGTTTTCTGTTAACGTACACAGTGACATATATGTTATGCAAATCTAGTCTTCCAGGTAAAGCTCCCTATAAAACAGATTTGAATAATTTCAAGGGAAAAATTGTTCCGGGGCCGGGTATCGATCCCGGGACCTCTGATTGAACGTACCAGCGCTCTGGAGCGGGTGGAGTTCCCGGGTAGCTCAGTTGGTAAGAGCGCTGGTATGTTCAATCAGAGGTCCCGGGATCGATACCCGGCCCCGGAACAATTTTTCCCTTGAAATTATTCAAATCTGCTTTACAGGGAGCTTTACCTGGAAGACTAGATTTGCATAACATATATGTCACTGTGTACGTTAACAGAAAACCACAATTCCAAGTCACACAGAGATTGTGTGCACTCGATGTGGGTCTCTGGCGTTTCGTCAGCCCACGCGAGTTGTGTGGATATAAAGGGAGAAGTTGAGACGGTGTCGGGTGGAGTTCCCGGGTAGCTCAGTTGGTAAGAGCGCTGGTACGTTCAATCAGAGGTCCCGGGATCGATACCCGGCCCCGGAACAATTTTTCCCTTGAAATTATTCAAATCTGCTTTACAGGGAGCTTTACCTGGAAGACGAGATTTGCATGTTTCTAAACTCTCGATATATTTAAGATACTGTATAAATAAATACATCTCGTAACACAAAAGAATAAAATAACAAGAACGCACGCAAACAAGAGAAAATCTAACAACATAAATGAAAACTTTTACGTAGGGAGAGAAAACTAACAACACGTGACTCAATTTTTTTCAAACCAAGAAGAGAGAAAGAGAGAGCTTCCCAATACAGCCGAAACCGGCCGTGACTATAAGCAATACAGTTGTCAGCGGTGGGTAGGACATCTCCAAATCGGCTCCCTTCGCGCGTTCTAGTCACAGCGCTGCGATTCTGCTCTTGCAGGTGAAGTTTAACCTGGCGCTCAGCCGCCATCTTGCTTCACTGTAACGCACTCGTGAACTGTATGTAAATCAATGAGAAAATCTTACGAGAACTTCGAAAAAGGACAAACGTCGCAATTTTCTGTAATACATTTCGTATCTACTGATAAAATATACCAAAACCATTTTGAAGAAACTTTCTCTCTTACTGTTATGCTTAAGGTTGACTTTTCTTACATGTTAAAAATTAGGTTGTATTGTTGGTAAAAAATTTGAGAACCACTTACCTCGGACAGAAATACATACTGGAAGAAAGTTACCTAATAAATCAGGAACAGAATTGTCATTTAGGTTACACTGTAACAGTGGCGGTTCCTCCATGGAACAGAGGGAACAGGCTGTTCCCTTCTTCCCTGCCCCCTTAACTGAGATTGTGAGATATACTTCGTTCTAAAGGATAGGCTACTTGTAGTTTTCGAAAAGCGAAAACAGCTATCGTTAGCAGGCTAAGTGAAGTGAAAACGACTCGAGCCCTTCTCGTCTGCTGTGCGTGATGATGTGAGTGGGAGTCTCAAGCAATGTTTTCTCCGAAGCAGGCTCGAGCGGACACGAACTTACCCGAGTATCGCTGGAAGCTGTAGAGTTACCTCTTCCCTCGCAAAATATTGAGAAGTGTGGAATATACTGTTTCATCAAGCTAGTTTATTTATATAGTGATAATTCGGAAAACAATCAAATTCGAAGAGCTTTTCGTGCGACATAATATTGTGTGTGAAATTATACAATAGTTCTTAAAAAATCCGTACGATTTGCGCATTCACGGCCTGAGTTAAATCTGACGAAATAATGGCAATGGAACAGGTGACTCCTGCCTGTTCCAACTTCAACGGGACGGAGCGGAGCGCGAGCGCACTGAATCACTGATGCGAACCAAGACAGCGAGTGTTGTGTTATCGATCAGCTGAAGTCGAAAGCGTTTAGTTCGATCACGTTTGCTGAGAAAGGCGCGGTTATTTTGAATGGAAAACCTACTCCTCACCTTGCAGAACTTAAAATTAAAACAAAATCTTATAAAAGACATTTTCAAAGTAGTTACTATAATTCTGTGAAATGGTTAACTATGTGCTCGTCAAGCGGTAAATTGTAGGTTTAATTTAGGTTTATTTATTTTTAGTTACCGGTATTATATATTTAGGCCTAATAATAATATCAATATAATATAATTAATTTGTTTTATATTAACATATTCTTTTTCTGATTAAGTTGTAAATGAAGTAAAAAAAAAGGAATTGGTAATGTTGCTAAATCGTAATACAGATTATTATTATTATTATTATTATTATTATTATTATTATTATTATTATTATTATTATTATTATTATTATTAGTGTTGTTTCTGACCTGTTCCCCATCGAGAAATTGCACCGCACGCCACTGCACTGTAATTGTAAATGAAGTGCAAGAAAAAGAATGCAGTAAGAACAACTCAGTCTGGTTTGATTTTTTCTTTAATCCTTAATCACTGCTAGAATGCTATTGACAAATGATAATTATTAAGATATTTACATATAGGCCTACAAAAATCTTCATTTTATTTGATTCTGCATTGTTAGAATGCCATTTAAAATACCTAAGCCATATACAAACCATATACAAAATATTTACAAATGTTTGAAAATAGCCAGACGATTGTAAACTGATCTCTGTTCAAGCTTACGTTTATTAAATTCTTTGACTGCATGGTGAATGCGGATTTTCAAATATGATGATGAGATCACTTGTATCAGTCCATTATCATGAGTGTCAAATGGATTTAAGTCCAATACATGAATACTTAAGCACGAAAATAAATTCAGTTCATTTGCTTGTGCTGTGACTTTGCAAGGTATGTTACTTTTCGCAACTGAATTTATACCAATGCATGAATACTCTCTGAAGTATCCTTCAGTCAATCTGCATACTTTAACTACATCATTTGAGGGAACGAATAACTTTCCTTTATTCCTTTATAACTTATGTGTAAGGATTTTGTGTCTGTGTGATCGCTTTTTTGCATTTGTCACATTTGAGAGAACTGATTACTTTCTTAGCAACATAACCTGATATATATTCGACAATACTTTCAGAAAACAATGTAAGTGTTGAATAAGACAGGCAGTAATCATGATCATCAATCTCAACTGGCGACCGAAGACACAGGGGGTCATCCTCATTTTGTACAAATTGAGTGCTCTTTGCATCACGAGCACTACTTACGTGAAGGATATTTAAACTATCCTAAGAAATGCAATTACCTGTATTGATACATTTCAATTCATTCCTGGTAATCAGTCGTTTAAAGGCTGATTTGAACTGCAAACAAGTAGGGTTAACGTTCCAACCTCCCCGTTGCTTTATAAGACCCAAGAATGATCCTGGCTTAACTTGTATGTAAGAAGATATTTAAGTGTATGTGTTTTTACAAACTTGTCATATAAATTCTGAACAGATAATAGGCACACTTTTAGGCCTATGAATCCAACCTTCCTATTACATGTCACAATCCTATGTTCACATTCTTTATCAATGTATAGGGAATCAATGTATGCAATAGCATCGCAAATGATTGGATACCATACATTTTCATTTTCCATTGAAATTGGGGCTTTCAACTCTCTACCAAATTTGCTAGATGAATTTAACAAATCAAATATTTTGTCCATATATACTTAATGAATTTCACGGTTTCTTCACAACCTTCAAATTCTGGTAACTTTAGCACAGTATTACAGTATTCTAAAGCCTCAGCTACTGAATTGCTGAGAGTCTGAACTGCAGGCCTAACGTGCATTTTATGTTTGTACCAGTGAATGTGTTTGGAGGTTAATTTATTTGCAAGACGCAAACCCTCGGCATCTTGAAGTTGGAACAGAGATTCTATATATATCCATTTAATTAAACCAGATTCGCGATAAATAACTTGTTTTTCAGCAAAACAATTGCGTACAAGTTCTATTATATGGCATGCATCAAGTAAGACAGCAATTGAGGACTCTGCCAGGGACGGATGAGGAAAACTTACTTTCAGGTTATTTGCATCTGATAAATTAGCCCCCAAGCTGTTTGCCATACTTATATTGGAACTGGCTCCATCAAATACTACTGCAGCTACAGTCACACCAATTTCATGCAATTTTTCAATACAACTTGATAATAAAAATGCTCTTTCCTGACCTGAGGGTGAATCAATGAAAAAGTAGCCACAAGGAATCTTCCAGCCATCATTTACAGCTGTACACATAATTACACAGGCCATTTTTGCTGTAGGTAAACTGTCATTATTAATTTCAGTGCCAACATCTACATAACCTACAATTTTGTTTCCGGCACATTCTACGTGTTCCTTAAGACACAGGTCATCAATAGAGAGACAAACAATAGGAACATTATCCCTCTCCTTACTTTCTGTTACTTTACATGCAATTACATTGAAAGTTTCATTGCACAGACCTGGCTCACAATTAAGTTTCATATACCAGGAACGTATTGTTCTCGTACATGGTAATGCATTATTGAACTTTGACCTTACAAAGTTGTATGCTTTTGGTGATAAATAGTGCAAGGTCAATGCAAATGATCTTAGCAAAGGTTCATATGCAATGCCGTGACTACTTACATTGCTACCAGTATTTTGAGCTGCTCTGTCTAATAAGCAGCATAGGCCTACATCTGAAGGAAGTGCACTTTTCAACACTTCAGCATTACTTTCAAGAATTAGTTTTTCTTGCACTAATGAGTCAATAACTTCTCTGTCGCTTTGAAGTTTCTTCTCATGCCGACGTACCTTCTGCTGCAACATTTTGATCTTTTTCCTTGCACTGCACAGCTAATTTGTTTTCTCACTTAATTCGGTGATTAATTTTCTTTTTCGGGGTATTAATTGTTCAGATTCACCACTATTGTCACATGTAACAATCTCATCACCACAATTTGCACTAACTTCGGGGCTGTTAGTTTCTGTTGTGATTTCACAGACACTGGAATTCCTTGAAGACAAGTTTCTTTCTTTAGGTTGCTTACGTTTGGCTGTACGTTGTTTCTGCAAATATAAAGGATAAGAAGGAAATACACTGGGAACAGCTCCTTCTCTCAGCCTCCTGGTTTGTCCCGTATAATTCATGTCTTCGGGATGGAAATGTAGAGAGCACACGCCCGAAGCTGCAGTCGGTTGCCAATTTTCCCTGTTTATTGCCTTTACCCATGTTTCTCGTATGTCTTGCTTCTTCGGAATTCTGTAACAAACATATATGCGAAATATTAATCCGCTAAGTAATGTAGAAACAGTGGATAAATTATGTTTCAGCATGCAGACAATTTAGGCCTAGGCCTACTTACGAATGTATGGAAACGTCTTCTTTGCCTTGTTTCTTTCTCTTGGAGTAAGAAAAATTACATCCGAATACCACGCAGGTATTCACCATTTAAAAAAAAAAATATTGATATTCAAGACTCCAATTGAATTTATACCTTAAATACCAACAAACAAACCAGCAAATAGTTTGTGTTTACATTCACTACCATAGTGAAGCAATATGGCTGACCGCGCATCGACACGGCACTGCCTCGCCTTCACAAGAGCCAATGATGTTACATAGAGCACTGCCAATCTATTATACTATATATCTGTGGTTCTAGTCAAGTTTTTAACACTCTTCTAACCAGTTATCTTATTGGTTGAACTGCTGTTGTCATGGTTACCGGGGAGTAGCGTCATGTAGCCGACTCCTCTCTCCCGCTCTCGCATAGACACTGCAGTCTGCTAGATGTCGACTATATAGGTTATAGCGCTATCTGTTATTTTTCAGTACGAATTATTTGTACTATCTACAGTATAGCGAGCGATCATCACCAACTGAATGTGGTCGACTTTACTAACTTACATCTTAGTCATAGTGAATAGTAAAATTAATATAAAAGGAAAAAATGTTCATTTGCTGTAACTTGTCTGTGATCTTAATTCAGCTGAAATTATTACTGCCATATTGTGTTCTGGTAAAATATTAGGGGAGGCTCGGCCTCCCTTGCCTCCCCTGAAATCCGCCGCTGGTGTCCCCCACTATTCACGAATATAAAAATTGAAGTTACAACTTTTTTTTCAGAATTTTATTAATCCTATAATTATTACTTAAATAGGCCTAAATTATATTCAGCTCACAACTTTTACGTAACATTTTATTTACAACTTCGAGCACAGAAGGCCAGCGCTATACCGACTACGCTAACCAGCTGACGGATTTTAGTTGATCTTTTCACATTGATGATCTTTATAAAGCTTTAGACCAGCGGTTCCCAAACTATTTCAGCAGCGGAGCCCTTTTTGAAGCAAACGTTTCCCGTGGAGCCCCAAGAAATGTTTATTTTTAGTTATGTCTGTGTTCTATGAGGCATATTACATACAATACGTTTACGAAAGTATAAATAATTAGATGTATTAATAAAGGAAACAATAGTAAAAAAAGTACTGGAGGTAATGTTATTTAAATCTGTAAAATGATATAACATACAGTTAAGATATTTAAAAAATGTTACAAAGTTGCATGTACACTCGAAGTTAATGTGAAGAATGTGCCTGTTTCTTGCGGCAGAGTTTGTCACTGTCCGTTGTCACAGAAGTGAGTTTCAAGACGTATATCGTCTTCTGCGTCCAAACAAGCTCGATATTTTGTTTTTCTAACCGTGTACCTCGAAACGGCCGATTCATAGAGGTACGTAGTACCAAAAGGCAGTAAGAGAAATTTAGCTTTTGAACTTAATACTGTATAAAAAAATCCTCCCCTAACTGAACCCAAAACTCCGGAAGTGGTTTGCTTTTAAATGATGCCTGACAGTGGCTGTCTGAAACCATGTTTATAAGGACCTCATATTGTGCCGCAGTGAGAGCTGGTTTGACTTCACTAGAAATGGATCTACAATCCACTCATACTTCTTTGCAATCGATTCCTGTGTGTCCCTTGGCAAGTATGAATTCATATTTTGAAGCAAATTGTCAAGGTGTTCTTTTATTATTGCTATGAATGAGTCATTCATTGTTTGTTATTTTCTTCTATAGTCTTTGAGATAAATAATTATTCTCGAAGCTTTTTATGTAGAACGCTGTCTTTTTCTTCAGCGCGGAAATTTTATCATTAGTAAAGCTGAAACATGTAGGACTGCAGGACAATATCAAGTTAACTGAATTGCGATGTTTGTCGAAGGTAAATAGTACAGGGACATCATTTTATTTTTACTTCAATTTTTATTGTACCTGAGTTTTTTAATGTACTTCACTCCCACCCCTTCTACTAATGAAGTTCCAACTGTCCTTCACGCAGAACCAAGGACTTATGTAGTAAACAGCACTGAGTTAGTGAGTATAGTACGTTCCAAAAATATATTCGCGTTTTCCAGTGACGAAAGAGCTTTCAATATTGAATCATATTTTCGCACAGGTACTGTCCGTTTGCCTACGTCGCATCCCGATTTTCCCCACCCGCTTCTGCTCGCTCCTCTGTAAAAGCTGGGCTGTCTTAGCTCTTTTCTGAAAACATTAATTTCTGTTAGGAATTGGATGTTTACCTAATATTATACAACTGTTTAAAATAACTTAAATAAAAGGGCCTCGTTAAGTAATTAACTGTCACGTGATTTCCCCCCTTTCTACGATCCTGCGTCATAACCACTTGGACGGACAGTAGATAGCATGTCTGAGTAATTTTATCTGGCGTGTAGGGCAGAAGTGAAGATTGAATTTATAGTACGTAAAGTACTCTTTTATAGAGTAGGTACAGAATTATTTCAACATGAGTGACTAGTAGGAGGACGAAAATGGCAATTGGAATTAGATGCAATAGTCTACAGTGCGATAATACCCACAAAAGAACTGAAGCCTGTATCGAAATGAACGGCCACCATTTTCAAAAATGTGTGTAAATATCCATATTATGATTATTTTTCAATTTAACTTAATTCTCTATATTATACGCTAATGTGCTGTAGACAGTATAATATAGCCTACACTGCATAATGAATGCGTTCGCATGGATAACTCAGTTCGTGAGTAAAAACACTTATTATTAATACGGTACTGTATTTTGATTAAACAAAAACCTAATGAAAATTATCAAACTCAAAATCGCGATATTTCCTAGTTTACGTAAATGGATTAACTACTTTTCTTCCCTCCTATACCTAGTAAAGTGGTTTGTTTGTGTTTTACGCCAGTATCATCGAACTCCAGTAGTGGAAGAGGGTATCAAACTGTGTTTCCGGTTCTCTAAAGGTATAGCCAGGTTAATATTAAAAATGTTAGTAAAAATAAAATGATGTCCCTGTATGAAGAGGTAGAGGAGTGGTTGCGTACAGGCATGCGACTCGGGCAACAGAACACATTTACGTTGTGTAGTGGACAGCCTCCAGAGTTGTACTATCTATCTTACGTAACGTATAATATTTATCATAGCAGAATCAACAAGTATATGAATAGTAAACAGGTTGATGAAGGAATTAGACACATAACATTTCGCAGTAAGTGGGGTAAATATTCTATGAAATTTATTTAGCACAGAAATTGAAGGTAAAAGACGTAAATTCGTAAAACAACATTGTAACACGAAAAACATAAAGCACTGATGACAGTTTCAACTGAGGAAGAAGAACATGAATCGCATTTAAGTTTGAATTAAATTTGTACCACACAGATATACTTTTTTCACGATTTATGTAAACTGATGGTATGTGTTAACATACCAATAAATAACGTTGAAAATACACACTTTAGAAGCTTTATGCGGAAATACGTGAAAAGGAAACTCCCTAGTCAATCAACTTTTCAGAAATACTATACACCGAAATGCTATTATAATGTTATAGCCTATCTCGCGTACGACTAAGTATAGGAGATAGTAAAATATGTATTTCATTAATGAAAGCACAGACGCTTCTGGACAATTTGTTTCAAACGTCGTTACGGACATTCTTCCACCACACAAATCCAATAAAACTTTTTTATTAACCTCTGAAATTCTTGAGAATGTGAATCGTTTAAATATAATTAAAGTTTTGAAACGCCTATACCCTCTTATGGCCAGACGAAATAAAAAATGATAATGTATAGTTATTTTCCTCACGGATGCTAGCCTATATGTTAAAAGTTGGTAAGGAACTTCAACTGTTTTAGCCGAAAGTTATCCTAGCCCATGGACTACATCAAATATTCGAAGAAGTTCGCTCCTGCTACAGTGATGTTAACAGTTTCATATCGAATGTCAAAGAAATACCTATGATTAAGGCACCAGGACGATTCAGTGAAATACCTCCTGGAGCCCCTCTACCGCCGCAGCCCGTTGTAATTAGATGGTGGACATGGCTGGATGGTGCAGTCTATTTTGCTACACATTATAAAAAGGTTGAAGACGTAATCAAAACGTAGGTAGTGTTTACTGCAACAGACTCGAAAATCCAGTAATGATGACATGATCTGAGCTCCAGTTTATTTGTCATGTGAGCATATACCTTATTCTCTGTTGTTTATAGGACAGCGTACAAAGTCTGTACACTGACCTCCCCCCGCTCTCACTACTTGCTATGCTATGGTTTGGGTGCACGTAACTTAACGACAAACGTTCTAGATGTCTCAGCTTTAGTCATTAGCATCGAATATAGCTTCCGTTTACCTTGTATGGATGTGATGAATTAGTTAATTTTGAAAAAAATGTCTACCAAGCAACTTAATTTGCACAACCATTTCTGATCATTCAAAGAATCTGCTAGCAAACTGTTTTGGTCATTCAAAAGTGAACAAACTTCCGATCGAATTTCAAGTAAACGGGACAACGCTTTATCATGCGACAACTATCGCACTTCTATGTGTAATAACAATGACTTGTATAGGCCTATACTCCCCATATCTACGCACAGAATACTGAGTAGTATACACTGCAAAGGTCGTGCCTTAACAAAGTTGATAATTTTGACGACGTTTTGTAGTACTTACTTTAATAACGCTGGGATTTTTTCGTTGCGAGAGCGTGTTGGTGTAGTGTACAATGACTACTTGTGCAGTTTTATTTTAGCGTTCTTGATCATTGTAACAGCGCCAGAAACAGGACCTACCATGACCTTTGCGCCATCTGTGCACACGTGAATGCAATTGTCTCAAGGTTTTCAATGAAATTTCAGTACCGCTTGTAAAAGATGGCAATGGCTTGCAGAACAAAATATCTTCATGAAACGACCTGAAAATTCTTACCGCCCAAACGTCATTAATACCCGGCAACGTCATTGGATTCGTCAAATTGCAGCGAAAATTTAATGTGATTGATAAGGGAAATTATGATATTTTTAACATCGTTTGATAGATTCTGTATTCGATTACGCACAGTGTTATTTGTTAAGGGCACACTGAGGATCAAGTTTCCAGTTTTTTCGTCCACCATTCACTTCATTACCCTCGCTAATAGTGATTTCATAAAAGCTTAAGCAAGAGTGAGGTTTACCAGCAAGAGCCAATCATCACTAATCAAGTACGACTTTTCCTGTGCTTTCTCGTTATTTGTCTTTTACACGAGATAAAAATATTGTCCGAATTGCATGGAGTCATCAGTTTTTCTTTTAAAGTACCTAGTGTGCAGTTTCATTTGTGAAGTCAGGATGAGTTTCGAAATACCGTCTCTAAGCTTGGCAGGGAACATAGAACTATTGGGCAAAACTTTGTTACATATCTCACACTGTGGACGTCCATCAGCAAACTCAGGGAATTCCATGTCCAAATATGAATCACAATAATTTCGTTTTTTAATTCCTTTCCGTACCTCTGCACTAGCCATCGCAGACTCTGAAGCAGGATCATGTTCAACATATTCGGAACTCAATCTCAAGGAATTCGCATTATCTTCCTTTAAAGTAAGGTTACATCTGTTGTTATCCCCCTTTAACTGAGCACTGGTTGATAGCTGATGACTCTTAGGTATTACGGAGCCCGTTTTAAGTCACAGTTTCATTTCAACCAAAGTTCTGCTAACATTTCTTCAATCAAATTAACATGCAGTGTATATATATTTTTTTTTTTTTGACGCAACATAATGGTCAATAGATTGTAGATTCTACGTATCACGATTAACAAAACGCTGCCTGCTTGGTATATAAATTTCGAGAATCATCGAGTACTTGGCAAGCAAGAAAAATCGAGATAGTTCCAATAACGAGTAGATCTATTATTGGTGCTTCCATCTAAAAAGAAAACACAAACTATTTTCTGAGAAAGTATTTTCACTTGATGGAAGTAGTTTGCGTTTTTCTCGCTAGACACTAGATGGAAGCAGAAATTTTTGTCATCTTCATAACTGCCGCAGACGAAGTCCCTGAGAATCATTCGCGGAGCCCTGGGCTACCTTAGACTCAATGAGGGGGGCAAAGGCTAATTGGGATTTCCCGGTCTCCGATCGGGTCAAAAACCCTGATGGAACTGATATTTAACCCTTGCGGTGAATTTCGGTGAAGTCCGGAGGGCCTAATTAGTCAAATCCACTCTCCTCACCTCCACGCTGGGGCCCCCTGGGATCTTTTAAGATGCAAAAGAGAGAGTGGTGTGCGGAAAGCAATGGGAAGCTTCCGCATTTATATATATCCCAAGAAGATAACTTATGAAAAAATGGCATGATGAGTCTTTCCCTGGTAAAAAATTCCGGACGTAAACTATCCCCCCAATCGGATGTCCGGGTGGGGGATACTGGGGAAGGACATGTCATGACGAAATCCAACGGAGAGAAGAAAAGAAGATGGACCACAAGATGGACAAGAATATGGAGAAGATTGACAAGAAGATCGACAAGAAGATCGACTGCAGCGTGTTATATGAACACTCCACCAGGTAAGTTGGCAAACTCGGAAAGCAATGAGAGGAATCAGAATGGATGTGATGGGACTATCATGAGAGGGAAAATAGTGGTGGGTTGATGAGTGACGCATAGTGCTCGGAAGTTGTTGAAATATATTTTTTTCTTAGTCATCACAAACAATGTAGGATACAATATAAACTCGTTTCACTTCATCACGAACCAATACAGCCTACTTTTACTTTGTGTTTATTTGCATTTTTTTGGTCTTTTATTGTTTACTCGTCTTTTTTTTTAGGAAATGTTCTACTTTTTGTTGCATTATTGCCCTTCTTTTCTCTGAACGGACTCTTTTTACGATGTAGTCTTAGTCTACATTCCAGAATCTACTGCAGATTGCGTCATGCAGGAAACTTGCCCCCATTCAACACAACAGTACAAATAGTGCAGCCGCATATTTCGAGTCTGCACTTACCGGCTCTGTGATGCAGTGATTATCATTTTGATTATTTACACACAATTGCACAGATAAATTTTCATATATTTTAATACCCTCAAAATTAACCAACAAGAAGTACACAAACTTTGCATTGACATTAATGATCCACCTGCTATCTTCTTTAAAGTATCTATGGACCAAATTCGTAGTCAACACTTATTGTAAGGAAACCTTTAAGCAGTTACTTATAATCATTTCCAATTGATAAATCTCACTGAAGTTAACACTTATTCAAATATGGTAGCTTGTCAGTTTTCTCGAGTGTTTCCTCATATATGCATTGTAATCAGCTGATTCAGTATGCAATAGATAATGATTGTGATTTTTTTAGTTCTATAATGAAACTGAAAATGAAAATGAAAATGTGTTTCGGCAAAACAAAAGATATATAAGAGATATGGAAAACCCTGCAGAGATGTACAATGACTAACAATTTACCGTTCCGACAAAAACACTGTTGTGGATATTATAGTGTCTCTCATTGAAATTCACAATACACCATGAGGCTTACCGATTTCACCACTGCTGAAAATACTGGTCGCTTTGAGATTTTATACTACGGCATCATTTCAGGTAGTTTAAGTGGTATTTTTTTCGAAAAGTATTCAGACCCCAACGAAATGTTATTTGCACTTTCGTTTGTTTTCTACCCAAGGAATAAGCTATTAAAATGTTCGTAATTATACCACTTCCACTTTGTTTATCATAAAAATTACAGAAAAATAAATTAAAATTATTTATTTACAAAAATATTTCCGGAGTTTGCACGAAATTTAACTCCAAATTTGTCCGACGTCAATTTCTTCTTTTAGAGAGAATAATTATCAGATTTTTCACTTTCCACGATATCTCTATATTTCATAACTAGTTCTCTTAGCTCACTTCTTTCTTCTTCTGTAAAATGCTTTCTCGACATTTTGTATAAATTTAGTTCCATAATACTGTATTTACTTCTGTATTTGTGTACTATAATAATGCCGATTTAACAATTTGAACGAGCTGGAAAACAATTGAATGTACGAAAGCGCTCACATCTAGCCATGTTGCCATATTTCTTTTGATGTCAATGGAATGCTCAAGTGCACATCAAAGAGTGGCGTCTCTGCAATGCGATCTATAGTAAGAACGAGTACTAAGGAAATGCTCATTACTTAAGTGTTTCCTCATTTTTTTTAGTGACGACTATGAATTCGACCCCTTGTTACACAGTTTATCAAACCAATTAATTTTGTCCATTTGCAACCACTTAATTTGTTGCTGCTCAAATCTGTGAACGTGTTTCTGCCACCTATTAGCAGGGTCCATTCTTGCTGAGGAATAAGATTATCTAATAATTCCGGTAAACCTGGAAATATCCTTGTTTCCTTAAATATCGATCTATTTCGGGGGTATTCTTGCACATTTGCATCAGTCTCTACAAACGTGTACTAGGTACAAATCGTTTACTCCAAAGTGTTTAATGCTTTGTTGGCGTGAACACATTTTGTGGTAGACGAGTAGATTCTAGCCACATAATTTATTCTTTTCAGTTGGAAATTTGAAAACTGTAACATAATACTCTCACTTATAGCACTCTGGTAATTGCTGGTATACACAGGCACAGACCATGTGTGAATAAAAGAATATGGATAAATTAATTTCACGTTTAATAAAAGTCTAAACTTCCTTTATTTCAGTGCCTTGAATTTATTTTTGTTTGAGGTTATACCTATATTAGAAGTAACCGTAGCTATGTGCCTCATTTTTGATTCCTTTTCAGACTTTACTTTTGTGATTCACTTAATGTTAACAGTTTGGTGACGTAGGTACATGCTGTCATGCTACTGTCCGTCCGAGAGGTTATGTCACACGGTCGTCAAAATGGGGGAAATCACATGACACTTAACAGAGCCCTTTTCTTCAAATTATTTTAAACAGTTGTATAAATACTACATAAACTTCCAATTCCGTACAGCAAATATTTGCAGAGAAGAGCCTAACACCTCAGTTACAAGCCCTTACAGAGGGGACAATAGAAACGAGTGGGACAAACCGGGAATGCGACATAACCATTTGGCTGGACAATACTTATTTATCCCCTTCACAATTAGCAATCAATGTATTACGAGGATTACAACTCAGAATTACACTATCTTTCAGCTCTACGTGATACAACTGATAAGCCCATGACGGTAGACGCTGCCAGCCAGCCTTCGACCAGCCAGTACGCAGAGTTCGAGGACAGCGTCATGGAGCTGGGGCGGAGGAAGTTGGTGAAGCTAACAACTGATAAGCCGATGACGGTAGACGCTGCCAGCCAGCCTTCGAGCTGCGAGTACGCAGAGTTCGAGGACAGCGTCATGGAGCTGGGGCAGAGGAAGTTGGTGAAGCTAACAACTGATAAGCCGATGACGGTAGACGCTGCCAGCCAGCCTTCGACCAACCAGTACGCAGAGTTCGAGGACAGCGTCATGGAGCTGGGGCAGAGGAAGTTGGGGAAGCTAACAACTGATAAGCCGATGACGGTAAACGCTGCCAGCCAGCCTTTGACCAGCCACTACGCAGAGTTCGAGGACAGCGTCATGGAGCTGGGGCAGAGGAAGTTGGTGAAGCTAACAACTGATAAGCCGATGACGGTAGACGCTGCCAGCCAGCCTTCGACCAGCCAGTACGCAGAGTTCGAGGACAGCGTCATGGAGCTGGAGCAGAGGAAGTTGATGAAGCTAACAACTGATAAGCCGATGACGGTAGACGCTGCCAGCCAGCCTTCGACCAACCAGTACGCAGAGTTCGAGGACAGAGTCATGGAGCTGGAGCAGAGGAAGTTAGTGAAGCTAACAACTGATAAGCCGATGACGGTAGACGCTGCCAGCCAGCCTTCGAGCAGCGAGTACGCAGAGTTCGAGGACAGCGTCATGGAGCTGGGGCAGAGGAAGTTGGTGAAGCTAACAACTGATAAGCCGATGGCGGTAGACGCTGCCAGCCAGCCTTCGACCAGCCAGTACGCAGAGTTCGAGGACAGAGTCATGGAGCTGGAGCAGAGGAAGTTGGTGAAGCTAACAACTGATAAGCCGATGACGGTAGACGCTGCCAGCCAGCCTTCGACCAACCAGTACGCAGAGTTCGAGGACAGAGTCATGGAGCTGGAGCAGAGGAAGTTGGTGAAGCTAACAACTGATAAGACGATGACGGTAGACGCTGCCAGCCAGCCTTCGAGCAGCGAGTACGCAGAGTTCGAGGACAGCGTCATGGAGCTGGGGCAGAGGAAGTTGGTGAAGCTAACAACTGATAAGCCGATGACGGTAGACGCTGCCAGCCAGCCTTCGACCAACCAGTACGCAGAGTTCGAGGACAGAGTCATGGAGCTGGAGCAGAGGAAGTTGGTGAAGCTAACAACTGATAAGACGATGACGGTAGACGCTGCCAGCCAGCCTTCGGGCAGCGAGTACGCAGAGTTCGAGGACAGCGTCATGGAGCTGGGGCAGAGGAAGTTGGTGAAGCTAACAACTGATAAGCCGATGGCGGTAGACGCTGGCAGCCAGGCTTCTAGCAGCCAGTACGCCGAGTGGGAGGAGAGCGTCATGGAGCTGGGGCGGAGGAAGTTGGTGAAGCTAGAGGTTTATCTTCATCACTTCCGGTACGAGATAGACGGAGACTACGAAGGTACAGTAACAGTTCAAATTCTAAGCTATAGGCTAGTGGCGCTTTCAGCTATGCAGAAGCAGAATCCGTGGAATCCCAGAGTAATAGTACCATATAAAGTAAACTTTTTCTTAGGCCA
Organism: Periplaneta americana; assembly: GCF_040183065.1. Lineage (NCBI taxonomy): Eukaryota > Metazoa > Arthropoda > Insecta > Blattodea > Blattidae > Periplaneta > Periplaneta americana. Next base: position 74,738,710 of record NC_091118.1, on the reverse strand, counting down.
GTGTCCATGGCCCTTAAAATTAAAAATATTTGATTCTGATTTAGGCTACAGTCATTCCCTATAAAAATGCATATGGGAAATAGCGTGCGCAGTAATAAAAATGGCTGATTTGTCGGCATTTCCAGCGCAAAGAATTGCGGTTCTCTGGATATCTACGGACTCTGTGGACAAGTTCAGGAGACTATAATTCGTATTGGTAGTGAATAGAACATTTATCCAGTGGTATCGAATTTTTCAGACACACAAAACGCTTTTCGTTTGACACTCACAGACACTTCAATAAACTAAACTAAAAGATAACAAACTGACCAGCAAAAATTTCCAGAATTTTATTACGGTCTAGTGAGGAATGTTGCTTGAGAAAGAGAGGATTAACAAGAGGGTGGGTATTGTAGGCTATAATATGAAGGTTTAAATGCGCAAGTAAAGGGTCAAATGCAATACTTTTCGGGTTAATAGCACCAGTAAGTTCAATGGCCAAAATGATTCATTGCTGTTACAGTACATTGATGAAAATTACATCGAAAATATTCCACAGAAACGGCGTATTATGCGGGACTTGAGCGCAACAAACGGGGTGTTTTATAAAGGCGTTATATATGCAATGTGCAGGGACCGGCCAAAAAAAGCGTATTACACGGGATAGCGTAATAAGCGGGCGCATCTTATTGAGGTTTTACTGTATATTACCGGTTGTTCATTATGGTTGTGAAACTTGGACTCTCACTTTGAGAGCGGAACATAGGTTAAGTGAGTTTGAGAATAAGGTGCTTAGGAAAATATTTGGGGCTAAGAGGGATGAAGTTACAGGAGAATGGAAAAAGTTACACAACACAGAACTGCACGCATTGTATTCTTCACCTGGCATAATTAGGAACATTAAATCCAGACGTTTGAGATGGGCAGGGCATGTAGCACGTATGGGCGAATCCAGAAATGCATATAGTGTGTTAGTTGAGAGCCCGGAGGGAAAAAGACCTTTGGGGAGGCCGAGACGTAGATGGGAGGATAATATTAAAATGGATTTGAGGGAGGTGGGATATGATGATCGAGACTGGATTAATCTTGCTCAGGATAGGGACCAATGGTTGCAGTGAACCTCTGGGTTGCTTAAAAGCCAGTAAGTAAGTAGTATATAGTATAATGCTATTTGTGCATATAATAGTACAGTAGGTATGATAATATAAGTGATATGATGTTTCTGTAGCGAGGCAACCCTCCGCCGCTCAGCGCACAGATTAAGTGTTAGATGTCAATCCTGCTTCGTGACGCGAATCACCATTTTAAATTATGCACATAATTTTGTTATGGAAGTACATGTAGGATTGCAGTTTTCCTTTATTTGTAGCTGCTTATTATTACGTCATTCAATATTTTTCAATTTGCGGTCCTTAGCGGGGAGAACCGGTTGTTAAAAAATTAGAGTGATACCAGTGGATATATAAATATATATGCACGTGCGATTGCTGGAGTTGCGATGTGTTAACCTTACGACCAGAGATTTCAACGCTGATTTCGAAGCTGCTGAACAAGCATGTCCATAAACGAAAGTTTTAATGTTATAATTTCAAATAATCATAATACATTCTTATTATAGTGTGTCTTCGCCATCATGCCCGTGACCGATCGAGTGTCCGGTGGCATCGGTAGAGGGGGGGGGGTCCGCGCTTCTGCCGCTTGCCAGTCGTCGTCGCGACGTGATGGCGAAGATGCACTGTATTAAGAATTTCATACAATATAGGTCACTAGCCTATACAACGCAGAAAGAGAGAAGAGCTGACTTTATTTAGAAATAGCCTAGGCCTATGTAGATAAATTAACATGGAACAACCTCAAGTGAAGAATTCATATCAGGAAATAATATTATTTAATTTTCTGTTTACCATCCCCTAGTTAGTTTCTTCTCACTATGTATGGGAGGTAACTTAGGCATGGAAATCTACCTCCTTGGACCCAAAACAACTTCACTGCATGTAAAGGCGACACCTTTACATTTATTACTTCTCTCCAAAACATGACGGCCTTCCCTCACACTCTTCACCACTTAAGTTTAGGAATGAGCAAGGGATAAATAATACTTAGCTCAGTTGCCAATTCTTGAAGTCGTTGCCATATTATTTCATTTCTGCCACGTGCCTAAGGGTTGAGGAGAAGATGGGAGTTTATGAGGATTTTCCAATTCCAGGAAGAAAGTTCGTCTTGTTTTGGAGCAAGGATTACCTTCACCATTATTACTAAATAAAAATCGTCACGTTTCAGCACAGTGCCCCGAAATTTTCCCATGATTTACTCTGTATGAATACTGGATGAAAGAATCAGTGACAAAACTTTCTCCGAAGTACTTATAATTGCACAATTGACAACACTGCACAGCACAGAATGTCTTAGTAGACTATTATAGTGTAACATTTATTGTTATAATTGAAGAGTCTACTGCAAGAATGATGGATGTTATTTGGAATACATTTTGCAAGAGAAGCAATTGAAAGTTTGAAATGCTTAGCGCTCAAAGCTTAACTGTGATTTTCCGATCATTACTGGACAATGACTATCAGTGTTAATGCCATATAACTCTCTATGTACATTCTATATGTCTTAAGCTATGCATTGACAGTCTTGGTTCATTTTCGACAAGAAAGTGACATCCATCATTCTTGCAGTGGACTCTTCAATTGTTAGTGTAACGTTTATTGTTAATAACAAGGCACCACCAATGAAAGAAACAAAAAATAATATCCTAAAAAGGAGTTGTAATTTTTTATTTCTACACATTTTATTCGTATGTCATCTGAACGAGCCCGCGCACAGATCAGGACGCATTCTTGCAGCGTTTCTCGGAACGTTGGAGCCAGTTCGGCGTGGCACATTGTACAAAAGGCTACTGATTCTAGTTTATATGCGTTCCTTATGGCAGACACTGAGGCGAATTCAATTTGACTCAGTAGTTAACATTCCGCCCGCTAGAGCGCAATAATGCAAAAATTTCGCTAGATATCAGGGTTGTTGGAGAAGTTAGGCAGGGAACCATCAAGCTCAGGCTTTCAGGACAACACAAGTTAAAGTTCCGCGCCAAATCTTAATGTAATGTTACCAATTCAATGCGATCCCACAGAATCCCAAAAGCTATTCTTCATTATCAACCTCCTGGGAAGAGATCTCTGGGACGTCCCAAAAAGAGCTGGGGAGAAATTCCTCTCTATTATGAGATCGTAACAGGCCACATGGCCTAATACTTGTATAAATGATGATGATGATGATGATGATGATGATAAAGTCAGGTAGATAGAGGTGTTTGGGTATGCTTGGAACAAAAGGATAATGTGTTTGTTTTGGTTTCTCCACACCCACACTGCATATATAAGGAATTTCCGGTCATCAGTACCGGTACAGTTAAGATAAAAAAAATATTATGTTGACAAACAATTTATAAAATTGAATAATTTCAAGGAAAAAATTGTTTTGGGGCCAGGTATCCATCCAGGAACCTCTGGCTGAACGCACCAGTGCTCTACCGATTGAACTACGCAGGAACTCCACCCGACACCGTCTCAATTTTTCTCATATTCACACAACTCTATTGGGCTGACGAGATGCCAGAGACCCACATCGAGTGCACACAAACTCTGTACGACTTGAAATTGTGGTTTTCTGTTAACGTACCTATAGTAACGTATATATTATGCCAGTCTAGTTTTTTAGGTAAAATATTCAAGTCCTGGGAGCGATACCCGGAACCGGAAAAATTTCTCCCTTGAAATTATTCAAGTCTGCTTCACATTGAGTTTTACCCGAAAAACTAGATTTGCAACACAGAATATTATTGTTTTTACAAAATATGATAATTTGGGGCTTTTTGCCACAAAATACTAAAAATATGCTACATTGCAACCTCAATAGTCTTTTATATACAGGAAAGCCTGAAATATGCAAAACTATGTACAATTAATATTCATTACAGTCGTTCAAAACCTGTACAAATGATTTTGTATGACTTTCGTGTGGACAGTAAAAATAGGCAATTGTGTACGAATTCTCACTCTATTAATATGCCATTCACGGATAATGACACATGCTTAAAGTTCTTGTTCATTTTGCTCGTTGCAGAAATTGTGGAAATCCTCGATCGCTTTTCACTAGAGAAGTTAGGAACTGTATTCATACCTCCCTCGCCAGTTCCCCATGCCAGATCCCTTTCCAGCTCCTCTACCAGCTCCCAAGACTCCTATACCAGCTCTACCAGCTCCCTTTCCTCCAATACCAGCTCTGCCAGCACCCCTGCCACTTCACGTTCCTCTGCGAGCTCCCATGCCACATCATCATTGGAGCATCTTTCAGGAGCAGCAGAAGAAGAAGAAGAAAAAGAAGAAGAAAGAAGGAGAAAAAAGAAGAAGAAGAGGAAGAGGAGGAAGAGGAAGAAGAGGAAGAAGAGGAAGAAGAAGAGGAGGAGGAAGAAGAAGAAGAGGAGGAGGAAGAAGAAGGAAGAAGATGAGGAAGAAGGGGGGGAGGAAGAAGAAGAGGAGGAAGAAGAGGAGGAGGAAGAAGAGGAGGAGGAAGAAGAAGAGGAGGAAGAGGAGGAAGAAGAAGAGGAGGAAGAAGAAGAGGAAGAAGAGGAGGAGGAAGAAGAGGAGGAAGAAAAAGAGGAAGAAGAAGAGGAGGAAGAAGAAGAGGAGGATGAGGAGGAAGATGAGGAGGAGGAAGAAGAAGAGGAAGAAGAGGAGGAGGAAGAAGAGGAGGAAGAAAAAGAGGAAGAAGAGGAGGAGGAAGAAGAAGAGGAGGAAGAAGAAGAGGGGGAGGAAGAAGAGGAAGAAGGGGAGGAAGAAAAAGAAGAGGTGGAGGAAGAAAAGGAAGAGGAGGAAGAAGTGGAGGAGGAGGAAGGAGAAGAGGAAGAGGAAGAAGAAGTAAAAAGAAGAAGAAAAAGGAAGAAAAGGAGCAGAAAGAAGAGGAAGAAAAGGAAGAGGAGGATGAGGAAGAAGAAGAAGAGGAGGGGGAAGAAGAAGGAAGAAGAGGAGCAAGGAGAGGAGGAGGAAGAAGAGGAAGAAGAAGAGGAGGAAGAAGAAGAAGAAGAAGAAAAAGAAGAAGAAAGAAGAAGGAGAAAAAAGATGAAGAAGAGGAAGAGGAGGAAGAGGAGGAAGAGGAGGAAGAGGAAGAAGAAGAAGAGGAGGAGGAAGAAGAAGAAGAGGAGGAAGAAGAAGGAAGAAGAGGAGGAAGAAGGGGGGGAGGAAGAAGAGGAGGAAGAAGAAGAGGAGGAAGAGGAGGATGAGGAGGAAGAAGAGGAGGAGGAAGAAGAAGAGGAAGAAGAGGAGGAGGAAGAAGAGGAGGAAGAAAAAGAGGAAGAAGAGGAGGAGGAAGAAGAGGAGGAGGAGGAAGAAGAAGAGGGGGAGGAAGAAGAGGAAGAAGAAGGGGAGGAAGAAGAGGAAGAAGGGGAGGAAGAAAAAGAAGAGGTGGTGGAAGAAAAAGAAGAGGAGGAAGAAGTGGAGGAGGAGGAGGAAGGAGAAGAGGAAGAGGAAGAAGAAGTAAAAAGAAGAAGAAAAAGGAAGAAGAGGAACAGAAAGAAGAGGAAGAAAAAGAAGAGGAGGATGAGGAAGAAGAGGAAGAAGAAGAAGAAGAGGAGGAGGAGGGGGAAGAAGAAGGAAGAAGAGGAGCAAGGAGGGGAGGAGGAAGAAGAGGAAGAAGAAGAGGAGGAAGAAGAAGAGGATGAAGAAGAAAAAGAAGTAGAAAAAGAGGAAGAAAAAGAAGAAGGAAAAGAAGAAGAAAAAGAAGAAGGAAAAGAAGAAGAAAAAGAAGAAGTAGAAAAAGAGGAAGAAAAAGAAGAAGGAAAAGAAGAAGAAAAAGAAGAAGAAGAAAAAGAAGAAAAAGAAGGAAAAGAAGAAGAAAAAGAAGAAGAAAAAGTAGAAAAAGGGGAAGAAAAAGAAGAAGAAGAAAAAGAAGAAAAAGGAGAAGGAAAAGAAGAAAAAGAAGAAAACTTAGAAAAAGAGGAAGAAAAAGAAGAAAAAGAGGAAGAAAAAGAAGAAGGAAAAGAAGAAAAAGAAGACGAAGTAGAAAAAGAAGAAGAAAAGGAAGGAAAAGAAGAAGAAAAAGAAGAAGAAAAAGAACAAGAAGAAGAGGACAGAAGAATGAAGCGTTGCTGCTGCCCCTGGGTAAGATATGTATATCGTGGGCTCCGTAGTCTTTTTAGGCGCAAGTAGTTATAAATTTTATGTTTAAGAGCCATTTTCAGATAGATCGCTCTCGGAGTGTTTCTATGTTTTCCTCATTACTTGTTCACAGCTAAACAATTCTGTTACAAACTTTCGTTTTGTTTGGTGGCCTTTTTCTTTACGTGCTAAAAATAGGTTTGAATCTCACGCTCCGGCCCTTGGTTTCAATCAATGTTTGTAATATATTTTTATTGTTACTTCAATCATCAGCTTATCAGGTATATTGAAGGTTAACATCCTATCATTTCATGATACATGAGCTTGTTTAAATCACAAACGTTTTCGGCCATTTCGTTTGTCATCTTCACGTGATTATGTGAATACAATAAATAATACGAATATTTCTAATAATATTTTGGGAGCTATAACATGCCATATTATAACATAAAGGACCATTCAGTGACTATGTTACGAACTTTCATAAAAATGGTATAAGTTAGTTGGCATTGTAAATTATATTTTGACTGATTAAACACTGCAACTTGCCGAAATGCATTTCATTTATGGAAGTACAAAAGGAAATGTAAGGAAATTTGCAATGTTCAATCGGTCAAAATATTATTTACTATGTCAACTAACTTACTCTATCTATATGAATAATTACCAACGTTTGCAGGAACAGGATAACTTTCAGTTCGTTTTAGTTGGTTACACTGACTAGCATATCTAGGATCTAGGCTTGTAAATACGAAACGGAACGTTTCCAGACATAGATTCCTATAAGAAAGTTGTTCATATTGCTGACCTCTATCACCCCTAAAATTTTGTAGCATAGTCACTGAATCATCCTGTATAATTTCATAATTAATGATATTTATGATATTTATTTGTCATTCAACTTTACAATTCACAGTTATGGTGGACCTTCACATTTCTGTTTTTCGATCCACCATCCCTTTATACATATAACTCTTTTCTATTAATGTATTCTTTGCCGAGAATTTCTTGCTTACTTTCTAATGTTGTGTTATGACTGAATTGCTATATGTCCTTCCCTATCTATCCCCTTCTATTCTCTCCCTCCTACCTATACTGTTTCCCTTCCATTTCTCTTTCATATATTAAATATTGCATATTCCTTCCTTACTTGCTGACTTTTCCGTTTACTCTATTTTACAACACTTACATCATTTATTTTTTTTTTTTTCTATCCTCTGATTATTTACATATTTATCTCTTTCTTTTCGCTTCGCTCCTAAATTTCCTATTGTATTATCTATTTCCATATATTTATTTCGATAATACTCCTACAGTTTTAGTACCCCTGCTACTACTCCTAACCCACAACATTGAAACACATGAAATATCTAATTCACTTAATTACACTTCCAATTTCTCTCTCATTCCACTTCACATTTGTTCAGATGTTTTCCCCCCCCCCCACTTTAATTCTCTATCTTATTACACTCTTACCCTATCTTCTTACACTTAACACTTTCTTCTCTGTTCCTTTTCTTACACTTTTGCCACCCCTAACTTTCCTGCACTCACTTTTTAGCACTCTTCTTCTTCGCTAATAACCTCTCCAAAGCCCTATCTATTCTGTCCTCACAATCACTAAATCTGGTAGTCGCTTCATTCCTTCACTCGTTCTTCTCCTGTCTTCTCTTGCATTTCCTCCATTAGTCTTGTCTATGCTCCTGACCTCAGACACTTCCAGTTGCTTCCCTAATCCTTCGTCCGCAGTATTTTGTATCTGCTTCACGTTTTGTTTTCCTCCTTGGTTTATTCTGGTCAGCTCTTTCGTACTCGAAGTAGACGTCAGATATCGACATTGTACATCTCTCGTTTCATTGATATTGAAGTTTTGTGTCGTATGCATTTTTCCATTCTTCCTAGCGTGCTGCCTTGACGTACGCATATTTTCACGTTCATTGAATCTCCGTTTCACTGCGCCTTGATTCACCTGGCTTTGCTAGATTTCAGCCCAAAACTCTGGTTTGTCACAATTCTTTTCACAGTATTCGAGAACGTACACTTTATCATTGATTTTCAATTTGTCTAATGCCTCAGACTAAGTCAGATCTTTCCTCTAGTTCACTTTTACACTTCACACGTCTTAGTTTGCACTTCCTTGTTTCTTTAACTATCACATAACTCGCTGAATTTTTATACAGTTTCATCTATTTTCTCGCCCATCTTTTTTTTGTTCCCTCTCAAAAACCTCCACGATTTCTGAACTTTGACCCTCTGCGCTCTCGTTGACAGTTGTCTTTAACTATCACATAACTCGCTGCATTTTCATACAAGTTTCATCTAATTTCTCGCAAATCTTTTTTTAGTTCCCTCTCATTATCATCCCTGGTTGCTGGACTTTGACCATCCGCGCTCTCGTTGTCTGTTGTATTCTCGACTTCTTTCTTCTCTTCCCTGCAGTCCCTTTCGTAACTTGCACTCGCAAAGACTCCTTTCCTTATACTCTCCGTATTCCCCTTCGATGATTCTCCTATTATTCCCAACCCTGGATTCCTCTCCTTCTCTTTCCTTCTTCGTATCTCTATTATCCGCTCACATGATTCATAACCATCAGTAGCTCCTTCTTCACTAGATTCATTCATCATTACACAACTTAAACCTTCCTTTATCTTATCATTCGCATATTTCTTTGCCGTTGTAGCCTTTATGCCACTCTTCTTAGAGTCTCCCTGTCTGTTAGCTTCGTGATCCGTTTTTTGCTCCCTGGTTCAATGTCTTCTTTCTGCTTGTGTCGCCTTCTTGCTTCAACTCCTGATTCATCATTTTTCGCCGCATGCTTCTCGTATTCTACATTAGCTCCAATGTTCTCTTCCGAAGTCAGTTGAACTGTTCGCTTGATTTCATTCTCCTCTCCTGCTTTCGATTCCCGCTGCGCGTGTTTGTCAGTCTGCCTCTGATGTTTCTCTGCCACGTTATTTAATCCAAATTCCGGATGATTTATGTTCTTCTCACAAAACTCCAGGTCATAGTATCTCCCGTTGACTTTCAGTCTGTCTTCATATATCTTAGCAAAATGTCCCTTATCTCTAGTAGCTTTCATGAACGGTATCAGCGCTTTGCGTCTGCTTCTTGTTTCATAGTTTACGTCTTTTTCAACCCTTATTTTCGTCATTCTTAATTTTCTTAAGTTCCTTAAGATAATTTCTCTTGTTCTCATGCTTACGAATGATATTAAAATAGGTCTAAATCTTCCTTTCCCAATTCTATAAGTCTGTTCAATATGGCCCACTCTCACATCGATACCAAAAATCTTATCGCACACGTTACATACAGTCTCATATGTATCCATTTCATATTCATGACCCTCTTCTTCCACCCCGAAGAATATTAAATTCTTCTTTCTTTGCTCATTATCCCGTACCAGATAATCAATCTTCGCACTGATGTTATCTATTCTGCCCATCAAGCTTCCTGATGTTATATCCATTTGTTTCTTCGAGTTTCCTGTACTGTTCTGCATTTGTAGTCCTCCATTCCTAGCTTCATTTCTCCCCTTCTTTATCACTTCTCGTTGTAGCACTTTTTCCATTTTCTATTGTACCTTCTGCTCTATCACTCGCTCATAGGTCAATGCCTCTCTACGCCGTTCAGTCTCCGCTCCTTCAGCACACGTCCTTACTCGGCTAAAACTCGTTGATGACCTCATAATTAATGAGTGCTAAAACTGTATATTAAAACAAGAGTGAACTTCAGTGTTACATAATATTATCTTATTGGTTATTTTATGCTAAACACATTTTCCTCCTATTTTTATCAAAGTCACATAGTTAAAAACATGTATAAAATCTATTTTTAAAACATATTAAATGCACATTGTGTGAGTAAACTATATTCTATGAGGACGTGTAATATGTCTAAATTGTTATAAACTTATACTCATCTTACAGTATTGGTGACAAGGTTCAATGATCTTCAGCTGTTAAGTCAATTCTGTTGTCAGTTAGCTAAAGCATTCTACAATAACATCAAGATACGAGCAGATATAGAAGATGGTGATTAATTTCAACTATTGTGAAAGAGGAGCAAAACTATTGTGTTAATAATAATTAAAGTTTTATCATTATGTCGGACATTTTGATTATTCTTTCCTGGTCTCTTAGGTCAGATTACGGTGATTTATTCAAACTATTGTGATTACGATAATTAATTCAATCATTGTCAAAGAGCAGCACGAAATAATGTTAATAACATTGTGCATAGTTATTGTTTAATTATTATTGTCATGTCAGACTTTGATTATACTCTTAGCTCGTTTCTCAGAACTTCGATTATGATGATTAATTCAAATATTGCGACTGTGATCATTAATTCAACTATTCTGATTGTGATGATTAATTCAACTATTGTAATTATGATATTAATTCAACTAATGCGATTATAATGATTACTTCAACTATTACGTTTAAGATAATTAGCTCAACTATTGCAATTATGATGATTAATTCAACTACTGCAATTATGATGATTAATTCAACTACTGCGACTGTGATGATTAATTCAACTATTGCGATTATGATATTAATTCAACTACTGTGATTATGATGATTAATTCAACTATTGTTCTTATGATGATTAATTCAACTATTGTTCTTATGATGATTAATTCACTATTGCAATTATGATGATTAATTCAATTCTTGGAATTACGATGATTAATTCAATCTATTGCAATTACGATGATTAATTCAATCTATTGCGACTGTGATGATTAATTCAGCTACTTGTGATTGTGATGATTAATTGAACTCTTGTGATTATGAAGATTAATTCAACTATTGCAATTATGATATTAATTCAACTATTGCTATTATGATGATTAATTCAACTATTGCGATTATGATGATTAATTCAACTATTGCGCTTATGATGATTAATTCAACTCTTGCGATTATGATGATTAATTCAACTATTGCGATTATTTGATGATTAATTCAACTATTGCGACTGTGATGATTAATTCAACTGTTATTATGCTGATTAATTCAACTACTATAATTATGATTAAATCAAATGTTGTGATTATGATGATTAATTAAACTATTATAATTATGATGATTAATTCAACTGTTGTGATGATTAATTCAACTATTGTAATTATGAGATTAATTCAACAATTGCGATTATGATGATTAATTCAACTATTGCAATTACGATGATTAATTCAACTATTGGGACCGTGATGATTAATTCAGCTAATGTGATTATGATCATTAATTCAACTATTGCGATTGCGATGATTGATTCAACTATTGCGATTGTGATGATTAATTCAAGTATTGTGATTATGATATTAATTCAACTATTGCGATTATTATGATTAATTCATCTATTGTGAATATGGTGATTAATTCAACTATTGCGACTGTGATGTATAATTCAATTACTGTGATTATGATCAATAATTCAACTATTGCGACTGTGATGATTAATTCAACTATTGTGATCATGATATTAATTGAACTATTGCGATTATGAATAATTAAACTATTGCGAATATGATTAATTCAACTATTGCGACTGTGATGATTAATTCAACTACTGTGATTATGATGATTAATTCAACTATTGCCACTGTGATGATTAATTCAACTATTGAGATGATCATGCTTAATTCAACTATTGTGATTATGATGATTAATTCATCTATTGTGATTATGATGGTAAGTTAAACTATTGCGATTGTGATGATTAATTCAACCATTGCGATTTTGATGATTAATTCAACTATTGCGATGATGATTATTAATTCAACTATTGCGATTATGACGATTAATTCAACTATTGCGATTATGATTATTAATTGAACTATTGTAGGTATGATGATTAATTCTACTATAGCGATTATGATATTTAATTCAATTATTGTGATTATGATGATTAATTCAACTGTTGCGACTGAGATGATTAATTCAACTATTGCGAATATGATATTAATTCAACTATTGCGATTATGATTATTAATTCAACTCTTGCGATTATGATGATTAATTCAACTATTGCGATTATTTGATGATTAATTCAACTAATGTGATTATGATGATTAATTCAACTACTGTGATTATGATTATTAATTCAACTACTGTGATTATGATTATTAATTCAACTATTGCGACTGTGATGATTAATTCAACTATTGATTAAGATGATTAATTCAACTATTGTGATTATGATGATTAGTTCAACTATTGCGATTGTGATAATTCAATTATGGCGATTATGATTAATTCAACTATTGCGATTATGATGATTAATTAAACTACTGCGATTATGATTATTAATTCAACTATTGCGATTACGATTATTAATTCAAGTATTACGATTACCATGATTAATTCAAATATTGCGCTGATGATGATTAATTCAACTTTTCTGATTATGATGATTATTTCAACTATTGTGATTATGATATTAACCAATCTACTGTGATTATGATGATCTATTCAACTATTGCGACTGTGATGAGTAATTGAACTATTGCGACTGTGATAATTAATTCAACTATTGTGATTATGATGATTAATTCAACTATTATCATTATATTAATTCAACTATTGCGATTATGATGATTAATTGAGCTATTGCGGTTATGGTGATTAATTTAACTATTGCGACTGTGATGATTAATTGAATTATTGTAAGTATGGTGATTAATTCAACTATAGCGATTAACTATTACGACTGTGATGATTAATTCAACTATTGCGAATATGATTAATTCAACTATTGCGACTGTAATAGTTAATTCAACTATTGCGACTGTGATGATTAATTCAGCTATTGAGATTATCATGATTAATTCAACTATTGAGATTATCATGATTAATTCAACTATTGCGATTATGGTGATTAACTTAACTATCGCAATTGCGATGATTAATTCAACTATTGGGACTGTGATGATGAATTCAGCTAATGTGATTATTACGATTAATTCAACTATTGCGATTATGTTGATTAATTCAACTATTGCGATTATGTTGATTAATTCAACTATTGCGATTATGATTATTAATTCAGCTATTGCAATTGTGATTATTAATTCAACAATTGCGATTGTGATGATTAATTCAACTATTGCGACTGTGATGATTAATTTAACTATTGTAATTATGATATTAATTCAACTATTGCGATTATGATTAATTCAACTATTGCGATTATAATGATTACTTCAACTATTGGGATTATGATGATTAGCTCAACTATTGCGACTGTGATGATTAATTCAACTATTGTGATTATGATGATTAATTCAACTATTGTAATTATGATATTAATTCAACTATTGCGATTATGATGATTAATTCATCCATTGTGATTATGATGATTAATTCTACTATTGTTCATATGATGATTAATTCATCTATTGCAATTTTGATGATTAATTCAACTATTGCAATTACGATGATTAATTCAATCTATTGCGATTGTGATGATTAATTAAACTATTGCGATTATGATGATTAATTCAACTATTGCGATTATTTGATGATTAATTCAACTATTGCGACTGTGATGATTAACTGAAGTATTGTGATTATGATATTAATTCAACTATTGCGATTATGATGATTAATTAAACTATTGCGATTATGATGATTAATTAAACTATTGCGATTATGATGATTAATTCAACTATTGCGATACGATGATTAATTCAGCTATTGCGATTATGATGATTAATTCAACTGTTGTGATTATGATGATTATTTCAACTATTTTAATTACGATTATTAATTCAACTGTTGTAATTATGATGATTAATTAAACTATTGTAATTATAATTAATTCAACCGTTATCATTATGATGATTAATTCAACTATTGGGATTATGATATTAATTCAACTATTCTGATTATGATACTAATTCGACTATTGCGATTATGATGATTAATTCAATTATAGCGATTGTGGTGATTACATCAACTATTGTGATTATGATTAATTCAACTATTGTGATTATGATTAATTCAACTATTCTGATTATGATGATTAATGCAACTATTGCGATTATGATATTAATTCGACTATTGCGATTATGATACTAATTCGACTATTGCGATTATGATACTAATTCGACTATTGCGATTATGATACTAATTCGACTGTTGCGATTATGATACTAATTCGACTATTGCGATTATGATACTAATTCGACTATTGCGATTATGATACTAATTCGACTATTGCGATTATGATACTAATTCGACTATTGCGATTATGATACTAATTCGACTATTGCGATTATGATACTAATTCGACTATTACGATTATGATACTAATTCGACTATTGCGATTATGATACTAATTCGACTATTGCGATTATGATACTAATTCGACTATTGCGATTATGATACTAATTCGACTATTGCGATTATGATGATTAATTCAATTACGGCGATTATGATTAATTCAACTATTGTGATTATGATGATTAATTCAACAATTGTGAAAGTGCAGCAAGAAATATTGTGTTAATAACATTGTGAATCATTACAGTTTAATTGTAATATAGGACTTTGATTATTCTTTCCTTATTTCTCAGGACTGAGTTTTAAATCTTTATAAAAAGTAATATTAACGTACAATGTTGAAAAATTAAGCAACAAAAACCAGTTTAGAGTCAAATTTTTTATTCATAAGTTCAGAGCGGATACAGTGCAACATTTCTATTTTGAAATAACTTTTCCAAGTATTAATTTAAATAAATGGCAGCTTTTTAAACTTAAAAAGTCATTTTCTCAAAACTTAAAATATCTGACTTTGTTCTTTCCATATACCCTTCAATTGTATAGTGTACGAAGTTTTGGAAATTAATTTAGATGGAATTTTGTTAATAAATTTATTACTTACAACTGCTCTACTGATTATGTGGAACTTAAAGGAAGTTGGGTTGCGGGAGAGGTGGAGGGGTTGTTCGGTCATTTAGCGGCCGTTATTGATCGGTGAATAGTTTTAAATTATAAACGATAAAGTGGATTTTGAGGGTTTGGAATCTGTTCGTTCAGAAATTGAATATTCTGAATATGATTTCTAACAGTAAATTATTCTTCAGCTGTATTAATTAATTAAGGATTGTTAACTATTTTTCTAATTATATTCATCTGACATAATTAACATTAAATCCAGACGTTTGAGATGGGCAGGTCATGTAGCATGTATGGGCGAATCCAGAAACTCATACAGAGTGTTAGTTGGGACGCCGGAGGGGAAAAGACCTGTGGTGAGACTTAGATGTAGGTGGGAGAATAATATTAAAGTGGATTTGAGGGAGGTGGGATATGATGGTAGACACTGGATTAATCTTGCTTGGGATAGGGACTGATACCAGGCGTATGTGAGGATGGCAATGAACCTCCGGGTGCCTTAAAAGCCATAAGTAACTATCTTTAGGGTCTGTAACGTATTATTTATGTTCTTCCATTCATGGCCTGAGTCGATCAAGTAAGCAGCAAATTTTGATTTGTTCCGATTATTGATAAAATCTGAGTATGTTCCTTGAATTCCATTTTGTTTGTCCTAGCTTTTATATGCCGCTTTTCCCAATTTACTTGTCATAATGCTGTTTAATGTATTATTCGTCTTATGTGTAACATTTTTTTAAGGCTGATAACACTAGTGTACGATGAAATTTCTGCCTCCAAAGTTTGAATGTTTTTAGGGTATTTTTAGTATGCTGAAGTCAAATTCGAAGCCAGAAAGTCCCTATCACGTACCATTTTTTTTTTTGTTATTTTAATTTTCTTATAATATATTACGACAATTTATAGCGTAATTATTTGAACTATAATACTTTAACAACTGTAGTTTTAGTATGTTAAGATTTGAAAACCAAATGTTTTCAACATATTTTTAAGATGTTTATATTGAAAATCAAGGATAACAGATGTTTCTTAGCAGATAGGGAGTGCAAACGTAAGTTATAAGGAAGTTAGGGTAAAATAACGTGCAACCTTGCCATTATTTTTATTTGTGGGAGATAGAAATGTCAGCCATATCTTGGTGAGAGACTCAACTCAACTCGTCTAGTTCCTCTCATATTTCAATAGTCTGTGTTTCATCTGGAAACGAAACGAAATCAGTTTTTGAAGCTTTATTGATTAGTAGAAAGTTGAGAGTTTTTAGTTCAGTAAGAAAGTATTTACCATGTCGCATCGAGAATGTATAAATAATACAGACCATTTTTGTTATATAACTTATATAAAATGTGCACATTGCCTAAGCAGAGGCGTAATTTTACAGATTTTGTGAAAAAGTCATATCTTGCTCATTTTGGAATCAAACTTGGAGATCAAAGTAAAGCTTGGGCACCACACAAAGTATGTAGAGTATGCATTGAAGAACTTCATCATTGGATCAACGGCAGAAGACAGTTGCTATCTTTTGGAGTACCTATGGTTTGGAGAGAGCAGTCGAACCATAGTAATGACTGCTACTTCTGTTTGTGTGATGTGAAGGGGTACAATTCTAAAAATAAAAAGCAAATCGTGTATCCAGTTATTCAGTCAGCCATTTTACCTGTACCCCATGGGCCTGATGTACCAATCACTGTGCGACTAGAAAATCTTGAATAGTTTTCATCTGAGTCTGATGTAGAGGTGAGGGAAATTGTGACGAGTGCCAGTGACTATCTACCACAGTCGGGTGCTGCAGGACGTCGCTTTAAATAAGGAAAGAGACTGTTTCAAGTACATATGTGAGAAATTTCCACTACTATCTGAAGCAAATTAAAAGAAGATATATTTAATGGTCCTGACAAAAGAAAACAGATATCTGATGCAGCATTTAAAAACACTGTGGATGAAAAGGGAAAGCGGCATGGATATCTTTCTGTGAATTTTTTAAGATTTCTTGGTAACAACAAGGGACCTAATTACCGAAACAATGTGGCTAACACGCTTGAACCACACAAGGAACTTGGTTGTAACACGAGTATCAAAATTCATTTTCTGCTTTCTCACCTAGATTATTTCCCCGAAAATCTAGGATTTTTTAGTGAAGAGAAAGGTGAACGATTTCACAAGGATCTGCAGGAGTTCGAAAGAAGGTATCAGGGACGATGGAGCACCAGTATGCGTCCTCATTATTGTTGGATGTTAAAGCGTGAAATACCTGAAGACAAAAATAAAAGAAAGAGGAGCAGGAGGACTTCCTCAACTAAGAAGAAGTGGTGTAATTTTTTGTGTGCTGCATTGTGCTAATTTATACATGCAATAGTGAAGTAAACAAGACAAAACAAAGCAAAAACAATCTAGTGACATGTATGAACAACCATACACATAATTGCAGCAAGTTGTGTCTTTTAAATATTGCTTTTGCATTTGAAATAAAAAAGAGAAATGAAAAAGTCTCTGATGAAATTCACGTAATTATACAATACATTTAAAGTGATTTTGCAAACAAACTTGACGTGATAGAAGTAAACGGATTGAAAATTCGAATTCGGCACATCGACATTATAAAAAATCACATTATTTACTTCAGGCAAAAAACACAAAGTTGAAATTCGCGGGCTAGTGTAATTGATTGTTTATTTTTCCTATATATGTCATGGATGCCCATGTGTTTTTTTCTTTTTAGATTCTATGGGTTGCAGAGTAGTGTGTGCTTTATTTTTTGTGTTCTAAAGCGTTTGTGTATAAAGTTTTGTATTATCTTTTTGTTGAAGCCGTTTTCTATTGCTAATTGTAATATCGATGGCTGAGAACCAGACTATTTTAAGTCCAACTTTTCATAGGAAATAAATCTGTGTTTCATTGTGTTCCAGTTCTTGTCTGTATATATGAATCGAACAAAATTGTAAATAATCCTCTCCATAAGGTTGCTATGAAGCTATTTCAATTTTTTTCATGAAGCTTTAATGTCAGGAGCTTAAAATAGCTCTCCTGAAAAGGAGAAGTAAAATGGACTTGGAACAGTCTGGTTCTGGGTCATTGATATGTAATTATATTCTTTTTTGCAAGATTGTTTGTTTATTGGTGTGTTTATTAACCTGTCAATAAGATAAGTTTGCTGATTTTATATGAGTGAGGGTGGTTTGATATATGGTATGTTATATAGTTGTGGGTTTTCGAAATATTGTATATGGACTTAGCTCGTTTTATTTGAGGGTTAAATCAAGAAAGTTAATTGATCTGTAATGTTCTTCGTACGTAAATTTTAGATTAGGGTGTAAGCTTTTGAACTTATTGGCTGTATATGTCGGTTTTGAATTTCTGCCATGAGCGATCCCTTATAGCAGAAATCTTCCTTCAAAATTTAGAAATTAGTCACATAACGAAATACAACAAAACATAATATCATATTCTAGATACGGATATTACACTCTAATAATATATAACGAAAATATAAACATTCAGATTCCTGCTTAATGTTAACTAAATAAAAATAGGCAAGGAATAAGAAAAAAAGACTTTAATACAAAAAGAAAAGGAGTAGGAAAATTCATTGCAAATGCGACATGGGATGTTAAGGATAGAGGATGGCTTTAATATGGTGGAAAACCATTGAATTAAAAAAAAAATACTTTGCTGCAAAATACTGTACATTTTGATATGTGAGAAATATATATTATATAAAAAAGAATGCAGATTTATGCTATAACAAAATTTTTAAAGCTCTGGTGCGCAAAGTTTTCAAGGAACAAGGATGGTTAAAATGTGGTCGTAGAGAACCAGTAAGGGTAAAAATGTAATACTGCGAACGCTAAGCTCCGCCCACGACCCCTTTCCACTTTTCCCCTACTAGCTCACCACACACTCTACGTGATAGGCTAGTGTTGTGTCGAATGCACATTTCATGTATGTAGGGATAACTTCCCCTACTGGCGTTCGCCGTATTACGTTTTCGCCCAAGTAAAGTTTTAAAAAGAAAAATGCGTGCTTTAAAATAATCTTTAACATTTGAAAAATCCACCACACAAAATTTAATGCAAATTTATTGCTCTTTTAGCTGTCATTTTTAAAATTCTGGTGTACAGGGATATCAAGAGTCAAGGATGGTTAAAATGTGGTGGAAAATCAGTCAATTTTTTAAAAGAAAAATGCTTCTTTTAAAATAATCTTTGAAATTTGTAAATTTCATCACACAAAATTTAATGCACATTTTTTCCCCTTTTGGCTGTCATTTTTAAAGCTCTAGTGCACAGACTTTTTAAATTACACTAAACTTTGATTGCAATTTCTGGTAACTTTAATATTTTGCGTGCTTTATTCTCACACAAAAGTGTTAATATCTTTATATCTTCGGAACTATAAATGCTACTTGCATGATATTTGAAACACACGTTCTTAGGCTATTAGTAAACTTTCCTGTGTAACAGAGATTTGTTATTTTGTTGCATTTGAGAAATATCTTCTCATGTTTCTATAAAAAGTATCTCTAAAATTTATTCTTAAAATGTATTCTTTACGATATAATATAATATAATGTTGTTTTATTAATTCAGTCTAATTTACATATCACAAATATAAAAAATCAGTGACACGATCGTTGTGTACTATACAAATATAAAACATTAAAATTAAGCAAACGTTTTCGCCCTTCGGGCATCATCAGGCTATTTTTTACATACAATATCTTGTACATTTTGTCTCTATTGTGGAGCGAATGATTAATCACAACCTTTAATAATGAAAATAATAACTATTTAAAATTGACTTATGGTAATTAACAATCTAAAATTAATGTACAGGTATGAAAATTTAATACATAAAATTGTGGCTGCACTGCTGTGATGTGTTTAAATTATAACATCATAAAACTGTGAACATGATAAAAACATTTCATCCCTCTTTAAACTTCAAAATTTCATTGCTGCTAGTCTAGTCTTAGTGGTTCATTACTTGTTATGGTGAAATCAATCTGAAATATATTAGTTATTATGTAGAGAATCCTATATGACGCGATGTTAATAATACATTATGCAACGAGCCTATAATGATAGTAATTAAGACGCAAGTATGGTTGTTTATGAAACGAGCGCAAGCGAGCGTCATACGAGCGTCTTAATTACCATTATAAGCAAGTTTCATACGACTTTTTATGCTCGACCATATTTCTAACTTGAAATTATTCAGATGTATACATTTTATTTGTATCTGACAAGATCGGAAGTGACCTTGTTCTAGGTCGTGAATTGTGAGATGTGCGCAGACGCGAAAGTATTGATTTTTTCCGAGGCCGAATGTCATTGACCTTGGCAGAGAATAAGAATGAAAATTAGTCTGTTATAACCTGAAAATTGATTTAGAATTGAAAAACGAGATGACAAATTGAATTTATTTGAATATTATTTACAATTAACTCTAATTATTATAGTAACAGAACATAACCTTCTGCGACAGTATTGGATTTCCAGCCTCCGTGACTTTTCGCTAATTCTCTTTCGATTGCATAGCCGAGAATAATCGATACTTGCGGTTTTATAACGGTACAAAGCTGACTTGTCATTGGCTAAACACCTGTAAGCTGACATGTCATTGGCTGAATACCTGTACTTTAATGAGTAGGTGTACTTTAATGACATGCATTAAAGGACTGCTACCAGGTGTATAATTACTACATTTCGGCATGGTCGAGCATAAAATTTATTAAATTATTGTCGAAAATACATTTAAGAACGTGTGCACTGCACAGGTTATCTATGTTGACATTTACATTAAGAAGATTTGAGACTGGGTTTTATCTGTAATGAAATTTAATATCAGAATATTTGGTGTAAATGAATATAATAATTGTATGAACGTACTTACGATGAAATGCGGTTGACTTAGTTACGATGATCTTTCCGACTCATGTGACGCGATGTGAAATTATGAAGTTTAGAGAGGAATGAAATGTTTTTATCATGTTCACAGTTTTATGATGTTATAATTTAAAACAACACAGCAGTGCAGCCACAATTTTATGTATTAAATTTTCATACCTGTACATTAATTTTAGATTGTTAATTACCATAAGTCAATTTTAAATAGTTATTATTTTCATTATTAAAGGTTGTGATTAATCATTCGCTCCACAATAGAGACAAAATGTACAAGATATTGTATGTAAAAATAGCCTGATGATGCCCGAAGGGCGAAAACGTTTGCTTAATTTTAATGTCTTATATTTGTATAGTACACAATGATCACTTACATGGGTAAGTGTCATTGACTTTTATATTTGTGATATGTAAATTAGACTGAATTAATAAAACAACATTATATTATATTATATCATATTATATTGACTAGGCCTATCTGAATATTTAAACATGCTTTCTAAGATAATGTACTCTTTAGTTTACCATTTTGAAAACGATTATCAAAGTTATGCCATAACTATGTTAAATAATGTGGTTTTAGGAGTAAAATGACAAAGAAGTTTTGAATTTATCTTAAAAATGGCTGATTTATATTCGCTGTGTTGAACTATAGTGCCCTGGTACTTCCCCCCCCCCCCGCCAGATTTCTGCCCCCCCTCTTTTTTTACCAATCTCAAATTTTAGTTGTTGCAGCAACATGCAAATAAATGAAAAATGACCATCAAATAGGAAGAAATTTCAATTATACGACCACCTCCCCTTAAGAATAAGATTTACATGTATTGGAAATGGTCTATGCAGGTCACTGACTGTGCATATGTGTGTATGGGTGGAGGTGGATGTGTATCGGTTTATGTGGACCTTATAAAGAAATCCGTTGCACAAGTGAATTAAACTATTAAATATTTAAGTCAGTATAACTGATGATGTGAGAATATCAATTCCGTAAGTAGTACTCGAAAGTGGAAATTAAAAAAATATATTATTAAATACACAGTTGGTCAGTAGCTGTGTAAACTTTCTCGGAAATCATAGCACACTTAAACTTTAAGATGAGTACAGGAAAATGTATTGTTTTAATAAAATTTATAATTAAAAAAATATATATTATTTTTTTGGCAAATTGGAAAGGGTGATCTCTCTGATTATGGCTCCTAAGTTGTTTCATTGTATAGTAGCGGTAGCAGTAGCAGCAGCAACAGTAGCAGTAGTGGCAGTGGTAGTAGTATTAGTATTAGTAGTAGTTCTCCTTTGTCTTCCCTCTATCCTATTTCTGATAACTATACAATACTTGTCTCTACATTACTTTTGTTTAGAAACACTCTCGGCTACAATCTAACTAATCCTCCTCTACTATCATTGCTACCTTTCATTTCTATTATCCCTAATTTTCTGTTTATCTTCAAATATTTTTATCTCTGACTAATATTTACTAATGATCTATATTCCACTCTATCATCTACAATACAATATTATATTATTTACCCTATTTTTTCATTGATCTTTTCTCAGAATTTTACTCTTGCATCATTCAATGTTCCAATATTCGAATGTTTGTAGTACTTCCTTACTATTACTTCTTCAATTCACTCACCACTTTTCTCTTTCATTGGTACAGCTTTTATGGTTCACTCTGTCTACTTGCATTCATTTTCAATTCCTCTCTACTGCACTTCCCAGATTCTTCCTTTCTGTAGTACCGTACATAAAACACTCAATATTCTTTACTTACAATTTCTAATTTACTTTAACTCTCTTTACTACTTTCCTTTTTACTGGTTTATTCTATTCGTCTTCCCCTTAACATTTAACACTTAACTAATTATTCCTCTATTTTTCCTCAGTTCCACTTCAGTTACATTTAACGATCGAATTTCACATTCTTTGTTTAGATTAAGTCGCTCAAATTACACAACTGAAATTTACATTAGAGAAAAGGATTTTCATGGAAGACTTCTGTCAAAAAGAGGGATTTTGGAAAGGTGCATAGTATCGTCTCCTCTTCTGCTAACAACACTATATCATCAGAAAATCTTATGCACTTTATTCTTCTTCTTCTTCCTACTACATATAAACCCTCCCATGTTCTAAAAACTGTTCATTACTAAATGAAGAACATTTCCTAATGTTACCGTTCCACATAGCAACAGATAAATAAATAACTTCGAAATTCATGATATCAAGGCAAAACACAGTTTATGCTTTTTTCCAAGTTCGTACCATCTGTATTTAGAACCAACTAAAATTAGTTGTACAATTCTGTCTCATTCTATAAGAAAAGGTCTTTCAAAATAAAAGTCAAGTGACTATATTTAGGTATAGTAAAACCATCAAAATCATATAGTTTAAACAGTTCATTTTTCCAAATTAAATTAATTACGAAGAATAAAGAAAAGAAAATCTATCAACTTTCCCATTACTTTCATAATTAGTTTCAGAAAACGTACAAACTATTTATTCAACACGAGGACCGTAGTATTTTATCATTTACGCAATATCATGCAATATAGTTAATATGCAATAGTTAAAAAAAATTATCCATCCATGGAGCACTGCAGCGAACTCACTGGAGAGGCGTTACAAGAACATGATATAGTTACAAATAAATTATTTACATAATTATGAGAAGAAAATAGCGTCCAGAGATTTCCTTGAATGTTATTTGGATTGCAATTCATTTAAAGTAACTTAAGTTGATAAATCTCTTTGTGATGATTTTTTTTTCTGGAGATGAGCATTAAAGGAAACAATTAAAGCACGATTAATATTTACAAATGTAATTTCGGACTACCACAGTTACCGGAAAGGCAGCTGAAACGTGTATTCTTTTGAGGGCCGCTAATACGAGTAAAAAATAAATTATTTGGGTTTTTATAATCTAAATTGTTACGATACTGTATTAATATTTTAAATATTAACATTGTATGTTACATAACGTTACCCATACCAAATTTATAATTGGCATTTCATTATACTTCTAAAACTTACTGAATAAATAAAATAACATACTAGATGGCTTGGGCAGATGATAAGAGGCTGATATAATCGGCATTGACATAACATTAGAACAGTTTAATATATTCTTGTCTGCTGTCCAGAAACACAGTTCCCTATTCGCATCTATTAGACCCACATCAGTGCATATGTGTGTAAAATGATTTTGAAAAGACCAATTTAATTAAGACGAAGTCTAGAAAAATTAAATCTACAGCTACAGTGGTAATCGTAATCACACCTTAAATACAAGAAGATAAAATAGTTTTATAATATTATAAAATTAGTATAATGCTTCAATGTTGTTAAATCATAATTTCATTTTCCAGTTAACATTAAGTACTTTGGCATATTATAGTGTTACAGAAGTTCTCCGCTGTTTGAATTACTGTTGTGAACACCGCATATTGCTAACTGAGAATTAACTGCATTCTGCTATTGCCTTCTCGTGATGTCGTAGTTCTGTAGCTAGAATTACCCTCAGTTCTACACGCTTCTGTTCATTAATATTTGTAATTTTTATTTAGCGACACTCTAAATTACTGTACTTCCTTGATAATTAATCTCTTAGTATTATTTTGTCGAAAATTTTATTGCCACATAATTCCTAGTCAATATATTATATGTAATCCGGTAATGTGTCCTTACACAATCACTTCGTTGATTTAAGAATAAATTAGAATATTAACAATAATTGTATCTTTAACAGATATTTTTATTCCACTGCACATTTCCTCTATCAAAATTGTAAATATGTTAAGCTGTGGCAGCAAAGGTGAGCTGCATCTGTTCTGTTCTAAGTTCTTTCAGTGGAAGTCAGTGGCAGCTCGTGACGTAAAAATTGCGTGAAGTAGTGTTAGGTTCACTTCTAATTTTATAACAAAAATTATGTATAGACCTAAGTATATTAAATATCGGTATATTTAAAAATACGTGTCTTTATGACGATGATAATAATAATAATAATAATAATAATAATAATAATAATAATAATTTAATGATAAAATAACGGTAACAAATAACCATAGGAATTTTATGAAGACAAGTTCAATCCTTCTGTTCATGGCAGCGAATTTATCAGTAACAACGTCGTGAAAAGGGTGATTTTTTTTTTATAATTATGTGCACAATTTGCTTCTGCATGGAAATATTTGCGAGTGACGAGAGCCTTTGTTGTGACATGGAATTAAGGAACTACACTAGTTTTAGTGCGATTCTTGGAAGAAAAATTTCTTTCCGCGGACAAACTTGTTAATAAACAGCCCTAAACCTTTAAAGCACACTGATTTTTTGAACAAATATTATTCTTAATTTAAAATAGACCTAATAACTAATGTAATAAGAACAGTAGAAAAAATAATTTATAATGCACACAATGGGATCTTTATGCATACTCGCTCACGAAAATAGCGGCAAATTTAACTTTGTGTATAGGTTACAGTAGTACCTACAACGCAAACACCATAACCAAGTTTTCAATTCCTCTTACATTATATTTTCACTTTTCTCAAGACTCGTGTTTGATTCTTTAGCAAAACGGTTAAAAAAATTATAAACATATTCATTTAGTATATCTTTTCTATGGGCGAAATTAATTTTAACACTTTTAAATTTTCTGTAATTTTCACTGTTAGAGTTAGATACCCTGTTTAGTCTCTCTGTCGTTGATTGGCGGAACGTTATGAATTCGTCTCCTCTACTATTTCACGTCTGACCAAAGCCATGAAACTGTTGTTGCGGGGCGAGGAGATGTAGGCTTGTTGCTATGGTAACCATAGCTGAGTGAAACACCAACAGGAGAAAAATTGAACTCCACCGGCGCAGAACGTATCGGAGTCTCGTTGCCACGCAAGCGAAATAGAAAGTCACAATGCAAGAAGTGGAGTCACGGGCGCTATGTTCTTCTTCAGCGCGGCGCGATTTTTGAACTTACATAAACATAAATATCATAAAATCAGTCGCGTTGTAATGTATAGTAAAAGTAAAGTGAATTTTTCAATTTTAAACGTGTAAAAAATTCCATTGTGTAACGTAATAACGAAAATTCAGTCACCAGCGTGACTCAGTCGGTTAAGGCGCTTGCCTGCTGGTCTGAAGTTGCGCTCGGGTGCGGGTTCGATCCCCGCTTGGGCCGATTACCTGGTTGGGTTTATTCCGAGGTTTTCCCCAACGGTAAGGCGAATTCTACGTAATCTATGGCGAATCCTCGGCCTCATCTCGCTATCACCAATCTCATCGACGCTAAATAATGTAGTAGTTAATACAGCGTCGTTAAATAACCAACTAAAAAAATAACAGAAATTAAAATATGAAACAGAACTGAAATTGTACCCAACAGAGACATACACTTCGCAAAATATACGACATTGAAATATTAAACAGTTAACAATTTCTTGACTTATACCACGACAAAGGAAATTTCCTTTGACATTCCGACACCAAGATGAGAGGATAAAATCTTAATTTCTAAAATGACAATACATTTTACTATTATATGCAATATTCTATAACATTTTATGCTACAACAATGTTGAAATTTTAGATAATGCATAACAAAAATAGACCTCAGAATATTATTTTTTTAAATTGCATCATTATAGTTATTTAAGAAAGTTAGAACTTCCAACACTGAAGAATCGTTCCAATTTTTATGTTTGCGTCGAAACTTACGACTTTCTTGCTGTAACTGAAACGTCACAAGGATGTACTAAACATGTAAATAAACCGAATTTGGAATAAACTGCAATAATGTGCAACGAAAATATGACTTAACATAGAGGGCAAGTGGACTCTGGTTGGAAGATAGTCGTAAGACAAGAAGAGACGCAGTCGCCTTATTCATATTGGCAAGTAATGAGAACTGACTGCGTGGAGAAACATCTTCAGGGCCTCAATATAAAAGACTGAAAATAACTCCTGATATTATTATGAGTAATGGATCAGTAATAAGAACAACGGTGATGTGAAAAGGAACAATATAAAAGTATTAAGACGTCAGAGAATATTAAATAATTTAAATCTTACTTTAAAGGAAACGAAAATATCATGTGTGAAATGTAACATAAATGATCAGTAGAAATGTACATCTCTAGGGCAGACAAAAAATATGTACGGTGATTTATTAAATAAATGTAATAACCGCCACCATATTAAGGGAAATATATATTTTGGCAAATCTTCAGAATTCAGATGGTCAAGACAATTATATCGAGGAAAGAAATTACTCAAAAACTAGCAGCAAATGTGGAATTGGAAATTCTTTGCGCAATAACTGAACGGGATATTATTTTTTCTTCTTCTTATTGTTCTAAATTAAGGGTGTAGATTACTGCTATAACACTTGGCCACAAATGGCCCTTTGTGCACCCTATACACTGCAAATCAACCCAGGAGACTGCAATGCGTTACCAGCTTTGCTATGCTGCTGGGATTAATTTCCTCAGAAGACAGTGCTTGTTTTCCGAGATAACGGTGCCTGATTGGCTTAGATCTGAGCAATCCAGCAAAATGGTAAATGATAACTCGGCCTCCATCCTACATTTCCTACAAGTTGAGTCATCATTAGGGCTCAATATACATATGTAGGTGACAATATATGTAGATGGCAGTGTCCGGTCAAAATTCCAGACCATGTTAAAAATCATCCTTTTCAATGTCAGAATTGTTCAGTTGATTCAGGTTTAGATTCTAAACTTTTCATCAGGCTCTTCTTTAGAACCTGTATGATTATATACTTAGAGATGCCAACACAGGGTTCAGGGCCATAGCATCGGAAGGAAGTTCCTTATTTGACCAATAGGCCAGCTTGTTATTATCATACATTCCACAGTGCCCTGGGACATTTTGATATAGTTTCCAGGCTAGTTCTGCATTCTTCAACTAGCCTGGAGTCGACTCTGTGCGTACTTAGCACACCCTGTGTAGTCTGACTATCAGAGCAAATATTCAGGCCTTGACATGATATATTTATATTTTCCTGAGCGCAAGCTGATATCATAAACACTTCAGCTTGCAAAACCGTAGTGTATTAACCAACGGGGATAGATATTCTAGTCCTGGGTCTTACGTCATAAATCCCTGCTCCAGCATCGCTGTAAGTTCTGGAGCTATCCGTGAAGCACACCAGACAACGACGTGGGAATTCGTTAAGGTGACCTCTCTCCCATTCTCCCCTGTCTAGTAACAATAACGAGATTGATATCAGTTGCCATTTTCCAAATACGTGTCTAGCTATGTGCTTCATTTCTCCCTATCCATTGGACAAGCCCATGTAGTTGAGACGTACACTTTCCCCTTCAAGTACCCCCTCTCTCCTAAATAAAAGTTACATGTCGACAAATCCAGTGACCACGGTAGCCACAAGCCTTTGCTCACAGTCCGCTTTTCGGTGAACATGTGATGAATACGCGTAAGTGACCTCTCAGATATGTAAGATGTTGCTCCATCTTGTTGAAAGAAACAGTAATTACGCTCCTCTTCTTTAGTTGGGGATAGAATTCATCCAAGAAAGTCAAGTCTACAGCCGTGTTGACTATAGTGTCGAGGAATATTGGACAGATAATGCGTTTTGCAGTGATAGTGCACCACACACCGATCTTTTGGTCGCGTAGTGGTTGCTCGTACACTAGGTTAGAATTTTCTGTCGCCCAGTACCTGTTCGTTGAGAGTTTACATATCCCGATAGAAGAAACCAAGCCTCATCAATCATGATAAACAACAGCGTGTCCAAATCACCATCCGTAATCATATTCAACAACCAGCAGTAGAAATTTAAACATTTATTCTTATCGGGCTCCTTCAGTTGCTGTCACTCGGTATGGTTTGAATTTCAAAGCCTTTAACACACGTTCGCAAGTGTTGAGCCAATTTCGTGGTGGACTTTCGAGGACTCGTAGTCATCATTTCCTGAATTCATGCCGTAAGTTGAAGTGTCCGGACAGAAAGCGAGCAGAATCCATGTATTACTGATGAACTGAATGGCAACATCAGGAATAGCATCTGCATTAACATCCGTGAGAAATTGACACGTCTTTATATAAACGTGTTAAGACGTGCACAGAAGTGTCTAGATGTTGATGGAGGGCACTTTCAACATCTATTACGACGGTTAAACATTCATTTATCCATTTTATTCCATTCCTTTGAAAAAAAGTTTGTTTCAAATCAAATGAGAAGAGGCGGGCCAGTTTTATCTGCCCAACCCCGCAATCATTGATATGGAAAAAATGGGTAGAAATATTGAAAGTGGATATTGACATGTATGTTTCCATATTTTCTTCACAATTTCCAATTCAAATTTTATGTAGAGTATTTCAAGAGTAGAAAGAGAGAAACTTCAATAAATATAAAAAGATAGAGAGAAAATAGAAAGAGAGAAAATAGGAAGAGATAGAGCCACAAAATAGAGAACAAGAAATAAAAGTTATTAAATTCGTGTGAAAAAATATTATTGATCACACCGAAAGTTACATATCTTACACTTCAGCTATCGTATATACATTTATATGAACGGTTCTACAAAAAAGAAAAAAAAAAAAAGAGAGACAAAAAGAATGACATCAAGTATTTCTTCACATTTTTCGTTGCACAAACATACAGTGACTGATTATATTGTATTGGAGTATTTTAATAATGTGACTTTTACAAATTGAAACAAAAGAGATATGAAATGCACACCTAAATATTGATTCATGTCACAGAGTATGAACAATGATTGAAAATGACAAAGAATGAATAATGGATGTACTTGCCCATAAGGTAGGGAGGTTGGGATGGGCAGGGCGGAACTCGACATGCAGCCACCTCCACGTGGTGAGTTCTGGGTTGTTTCAGTTCAAGAGACTGAAACAAGCAAAGAGCTGCATCTCTTCTGTGAATGGTGGTAAGAAGAATTATACAGAATGTGGCAGTGGAATACATTCAATAGACAACATTATAAATGTGGACTTCAGTGGCAAAGTTAGCTCAACCAATGTACAGCTATTTACAGATGACTCCAAAACGGAGGAACACGTCGGAGCAGAAGTGGCAGCAATACAAAAATCGTTAGAAATATACACAGAAACTCAAAGATTAGGAAACGAATGCACGGTTTTCCAAGCAGAACTCATTGGAATCAAAATGGCAATTGATTGTATAATATCCCAACGTAAGGATAAAACATCGTATGGCATCCACATCGACTCACAAGCTGCACTTCATGCAGTAGCAAACAAAAGAATGGCACAGCCGATTGCAGTGTACATCAGAAAGAAAATGATTGACCTTAAGAATACTACCGAAATTTCACTGATCAGGAACAAACACCACTCTGGAATTAAGGGCAACGAAAGAGCCGAATATCTGGCCAAAACTGCAGCCAGATATAGAAATACCATACAATATAACTCCATCCCACTACCTCTTTCTAAACGACTAATCCAAAACTATTATATAAACATTAACATTATATAACAACATACACACAGAGGTAGCACTACATACCCAAGCAGTATATTCCATCCATCACACATAGGCTCTTAATATCCCTAAGGCCAAACTATATCGTCACCAAATTCTTGACAAACTACGGATGCTTCAAATCATACTTGCACAGAATTAACAAATCACCGTCCCCATTATGCAGCTGCCCCGAGAAAACTGTGCAGTCAGCAAATACATTTACTGACGGAATGCACACACTTTTCAACAGACCGGCCTTCAATACTGTCGAAGCAAAATCAGCACCAGATGGTGAGGACACACATAAACACAGTAAGAGTGACAAGTTTCATCAACATCTACTGTTCTCTTCAAGAATAACATCCGAAATATAAGTGTATAATAGTGTAAATATCCTCTGTGTAACATTGTAAATATCCTGTGATATGCCTATGGCAAAACACAGGTTCTATACTCTAAGCAAACAAATAAAAACAAAGGTGTTCAATAACAGTAACTTCACACACTAAATCCTTAAGATAAAAGGAATAGAATCTTCTTTCGCCAATTTGCGTCCTTTCTTTTTATTTAGTAAGAAATCGATTTTGTTTCTATAAAAATTGCTACATCGCAGTGTATTCAGAAGCACTTGTCAACAGACGAAACACTTCCCTGGAGCACAGATGGCAGTCACGAGGAGACTACCCTTATAACCTGTACCCACGGTGCTCAGGCTTAAGGTGAGACACGCATCTTGTAACAGTGTTGCAAAATATCTATTACTTAAACTGATTTAATATTAATTAAAGTATTGAAATGCTTCCAGGTATGGTGGGTCCCTATCACCACAGCATGGCGCGTCCTCAGTTTGCGGATTGAGGAGACAGCCTCCAGATATGGATGATAGGTGTGAATATATTGAATAAACAGTTGCGGACAACGGATAAGGGGTGGTCCTCCAGCTTGGGGGTTGGGCGATGAACTAACAACCCACCACCGTAAATAAACAGCTTGTTACGAAACCACAACATAAGCCTCGGATTCATAGATTTCAAAAAGGTATGTGACTCGGTTAAGAGAGAAGTTTTGTATAATCTTATTGAATTTGGTAATCTCAAGAAACTAGTTAAATTAATTAAAATATGCCTCAGTGAAATGTACAGCAGAGTCCATATAGATCAGTTTCTATCTGATGCTTTTCCAATTCACTGCGGGCTAAAGCAAGGAAATGCACTATCATCTTTACTTTTTAACTCTTCGCTAGAACAGCGGTCATCAGAGCACTGCACTCTCGGGCTAGCGTCTCTTACCCGCAGATCTCTTATAGCACCAATGTGCATACAATTCTACTAGCGGGTATGCTTCCTCCCGCACGAGAGTGCATTTTGCCATGCACTGTTTACCCGTAATCCATTTCAGCGAGTCCTGACGACCACTGTTCTAGAAAATGCCATTAGGAAAGTCCAGGATAACAGACAGGGTTTGGATTTGAACGGATTATATCAGCTGCTTGTCTATGTGGATGACATGAATATTTAGGAGAAAATGCACAAACGATTAGGGAAAAGACAGAAATTTTACTTGAAACAAGTAAAAAGATAGGCTGGTTGGTTTTGCATGAGATTTTAATGCCTTGTGTAATCCATCTATTGCTACATATTGTTTCATTTTTATACTTTGCACGAAAACTGGATTCAAAAATATTTAGAAATGTTTTATGAAATTCGTTGAATTTTACTGTTCGTATCACTTTGACTGTATACTGATTCCCATGTTTCACTTTTAAGATTTATTTCAAAATTATTTAATGATTCCCTGTTTATATTTCTGAATCTCACTTTAATTGGTTTTTTTGATGATGTGTTAATATTTATACTTAGGAGTTGAGCATTATGATCCGAAAGACCATTAATTATTGGGGTTGTTTGAGATATACCTATTTTTTCTTTTCCGATGAATATGTTGTCTATTGCAGTAGCTGAATCCCCTTGTATTCTGGTCGGAAAGTTTACTGTGTGTATTAAATTGAAAGATGCTAGCAATGAATTTAGTTGATCTTTCCTATTGCTTTCTGTTAGATAATCGACATTGATGTCTCCGCAAATAATGCATTCATTCTTCTACACGTTTACTACTAGCACTGTTTATCAGGTTTATCTCACTCTTTTTCACATAGCACACTGGTAAATTCAGCGATGGTTGGGCGTTTAATTTCAATTTTTTCTTTGCTGGTATGTTATCTTTCGCAGCTTTGAATCAGAGGGAAACGTATGGTAAATAACACTCGAGCCTTTAGTTTTCCTGCTACAATTCTGACACTCGCTCACCGCACAATTTGGCATTTTGCATGCTATAATAGTAACAATAAGGCCTATTATAAACAGAACACTAGCAACGTCTATACAAAATCACAAACACACCCCGCGTTTTTTTAATTTCAGTAACTACTAAGCGGTTGAGAGTGGAGTGTGTCCCAAAGACGTTGTAGTTATATATCTAGGCACACAATTGGCGCTGGTGTCGTGTACAAATTTGAAACCTCCGCGCAGGTTCGCGTGCCGTAATTTTGTATTACTATACATATAATAACAGTTATTGATAGAAAGACTCCCACTGAAAAAATGATTTGTTAACTAAGCAGTCGGTTTCACAAATGAAGAGAGAGAAATGGTTTCCCACAATACATAGAGTTTTGTGCTCCGCACATTGCGATACTAAGTGCATGTATTTTGTGTACGAGAGGAGACTTTTTTGCCTAATGCAATACCAACTAATCCCCATTTCAGTTTGGTTGATAGGCTTTCCCCTCTACTCACACTCTTTACCATCCGTGAAGGGGAAGATGCTACTGTCTATCTTACTAACGTTCGACTAATCGACTTTGAACATAGTGAAAATTCTTATTATTGAAAACGTTTACCGGTAATCTATATTTCGAAAATCTATACTAAGCGTTTATATTTCATTTTATTGTTGTCTATATCAACTGGAACATTAAAAAGCTACTGAGAGCAGAAGATAGATGTTTTCTTCACTGCTAGTTGCTACTCTACAGCATAAACGACGGAACAATCTGCACTGTGTTACTCCCCCCTGACTTAATAATACAAACTAACATTCCTTTATTTAATTAATTAACAGTTGAAAATATTGTAAGAACGACACTAAAATATACTGAAAAATGTAATTGTCAAACATCTGTGGTACTGTATTTTATATCCATTTATGTACTTTATTTAATATTTTATTTTATTGTGTGTACAACTTGGGGGGTGCAGGTATAAGAGGTAAGAGCTACCGGTCTGTTATACTGACGGACTGAGGGCAAGTAGAAGGGGAAAGAAATGCCTTCGCATCCTCTCAACTTGTATGAAATGTCGTTTAGTGTCGTTGCATTACAGGCGCTACGCTCTAATTAAACATTCAACATTGCATAATACAGCCGTCTGCTAGCCGGTGCTTCTCCCAAAGCATGGCGGTGGACGCAAGCTTCAATTTATCCTTACTCTAAACTTCTGCGCAGCTTTGGCTTGCGGTTATTTAGTAAGTCTATGGTAGGGGCTTGGTGTGTCCCCGCGGTGAGGTCACAGATTTACAGCCGTGGCTTAGCGACGTTTACAGCGCCTTCACTTTACCTTTAAGGCTGTTATGAACATTTAGTAAGTCTATGGTTATGAAGGGACCTGTGAGAGCGATAGCGACCGACCGTCCGCGGACCTTGACAAAAAAACTAACGCTGACGGCAGAAACACAAAAGCCAAAGTTCAGTATCATTTGTGTTAAAATGCTGCGTTAAAAATGCTATGCTATTACAAAATATCTTCTTCGTGCGCTAGATTCAAGTCTGAGGCTTACCTTACATACCTGATTATAACACTTTCAAACATTGTATACATTAAACATCACCATTATCATCATAGTCCAATTCCAAATTAAGTTATTTTTTTATTGCTACTACAAAATAAACTAAATATGGTTTTTTAAAACAAGATGAGTAGTATTTCTCAGAAGACCCTGTTTAATGCAATTGTTTGTTTTATAATAAATAACTGTGAAATTCAACGCAATTTAACACCTGAAATTATACTGTATAGCTACTGATGATTTTTTCATGGTTTCTATATGAAATTGTTTCTCTTTTATTCACTGAGAATTTATCAAAGAAAATACTCTCTCACCATTAATATTAACAACTTATGGAGTGGATGCAGGAGAGAAATTCTGCCAGTCTTACAAGCTGGTGAGTCCTTGAAAAATTTACACCATGATTGGAAAAAAAAAATCTCACTTGTCTTAGAAATATCAGTTTGATGAGGTTTCACAAATTTTTTCTTAAAATCCGCGGATGCTGTAATTGGCTTAAGAAAGGAGATATGTCCGGGAAGAAAAGCACATATAGCCACCCTATTAAGTACAATGTTGTAATTTTAAATCTTGTAATATAACTGGTTAAATTTAACTGAACGCAAACTTCAATAAATGAAACATATCAGTTCGAGTTCGTGTTGAAACATTATTATATAATCTGAAATACTTTTAATGATATTCACTAATACCGACGGATTCTAACAAAAATAAAGAAATTATGTATTTACAAAGAAACCTGCTAAAATATCTATTTTTAAGCACGTTAATGATGGTGGACCACAAGGTAAGACCTAGCGGCTTTCATCTTCTTCATTACGTCAAGTAGTTGAATTAGCATGAACTATTACTCCGGCAGCATTCCTGGTCCGCACTGCAGTAGCAGGAAACTGAGGGTCGATTTCTAAAACACGGACGAAATCGTGGTTCCAAACCACGGCTTTTAAACCGCGATCGAGGTCTGAAGCCTATGCGATTTCTAAAACGAATTCGAGACGTGGCTTGGGAATAAACCGAGGTTTGTGGGTTTTATAATTGGCAACACAGCTAAGAATCGATTTTTATTTCTGTAACCAGTCGGTATTAGAAAGAAATGAACATCGGGATTAATACTTTTATTGAATTGCAGTAAGTCACATTCTTTTGTTCTCAGCTAAGGTATTGTTACAGTCACTATTTTACAGAATATAATTATGTGCGTTTAAAATACTAATATTACTTAGGGCCTTAGTATTTAATAGGGAACGGATTTCTAGATACCAGAATGATAATTTATTAAATAATTAGCACAAGTCGAGCATTTATATTGTAGTTTTTGTTCGTAAATAGTGCCAACATTAACTAGCTGAAAACTCGGTTCTAAGGAATTAATAACCTACATATTAACTGAATTAAAATTACGATTGAAAGTAAAATGTAGTATGGTTCTATTTCCGCATATAATAGGTTAGTACTACATGGAAAGACCCAGTTAAACTTAAAATAAGAAGACAAAATCACGTTTGCTGCATATTCTTGTAGGCCCACGTCATTTTCGAGTATTAAATGAAATGTCCAAAACTAATGTAAATACTAAGAATTAAGATATATCTTCTTATAGACATGAAGGCATAATTAATATAAAATATTATATCTTACTTCCCTCAAAGCAACAAGAAGGTGTGAACCTTCCACCTCTTCCATTTCGTTGCAAATTATTATTTAGCGTTAAAAATTGCGTTGGTTCCTTCGAAAATCGAAATATTCGCCAGAAATTATCGTCGTTATATAGTTACAAAGGATTATTCCTCTCTCTCTCATCACTCTAATTCGGAGATTTAATACTTGTAGATACAAATTTTCCTTTGGTAATCATCCAGCTGATCTACTACCTCCATCTTGTATACATGGAGCCGTGGTTTTAAACCTGCCCCAGTTGGGGTTTCTGCTTCAGACCATGGTTTCGAGCCATGGCTCAGAAAAATTAAAAAGACTTTGTTTTATCAATTCAGATGCGGTTTAAAGCCATGCCCGTGGTCTAGACATCGTTTTAGAAATCGACCCTGAGGGTTTAACATTATTTATCTCTAGAAATATAGGGCGTTTGCTTTGAGAAATGTTCATGTTAATTTATTGCATTTTCATAACATAACATGATTGCATTCTACCGCTTTCCTGCTTGCGCACTTTAGCCGTGCTTTCGCTTGACGTGTGACATGAGCATACAGTTACCAGCATACCGGACACATTATAATAGTAATATGCGTTACAAGAGCGGTATGTTGAAGTTTTCATGTTCGAAGAAAAGTTTGAAAAAGCGAAACGTAGTTGAGCTTTTTTAATTTCCGAGAATTGAAAGAAAACATACCGCTCGTGTATCGTACATTATTTTGTGCGAAGATCGTTTATTACATACCTGAAAGAGGAGTTTCTAATTAGTTGCAATGAAATCTCCATCTTGGTTTCTGTTCAATGACGGCAAATTTGCAAAACAAAAATATCTATTTTCAACATTGTTGCTTTAAAATG
This sequence comes from Periplaneta americana, assembly GCF_040183065.1. NCBI lineage: Eukaryota > Metazoa > Arthropoda > Insecta > Blattodea > Blattidae > Periplaneta > Periplaneta americana. Next base: position 74,701,945 of record NC_091118.1, on the reverse strand, counting down.
TTTTCTGTGTTTACTATACTCCAGCAGGCCGTGATATACGTCTCCTTCGTTCATAGTAGCCGCCATGATGAGTCTGGAATCTTGTTGATTTTTTCACAGCTTCCTTAATGTTACTTGCATCACGAATGCAGTGGTATGTTTCCAATTTATAATTATTACTATATTGAACGTCTCTCAAAATAATATGTTAAAAGCCTAAAGCAGTAAAATCATTATGTCACTTAAGCGGTAAGAAGAGGGAAATTGTTATGTGTGTTAGGTTGGGTATACTGAATGTGGAATTTTAGACTTACCGCGGATTGGTTTCGTGCGGAAACCAAGCAAATACGCACGATCTCACATAAAATTAAATTATTTTCCACTGCTGTCGAACACACATTTAAAAACTGTACCTATGGTACTTTTTTTATTTCCATCCGACACTGGTCTTTTAAACTCTATCAGCGATTTTTTCCTTTACTACTTCTTCTCTAGAGAGACTGTATTTTAAAATGTATGCTTTCACAGCCGGTGTCTGTGAGAAGGTTTTCCGGGCCCCTATTACACTATCAAAGTTCTTTGACAAAGATCTTTTATAAAATATATATTATAAAATATATGACAGTGTAATCGGTTTTATTTTATAGAAGTTTCTTTGATAAAAGATTTCTATGACATAAAACAAATATGGTGGAACGCAAACATAACTGGACTATTGCTACCACAAAAATTCTATCGGAGTATGAAGGAAATGAAATGTTGTAAATAGACACAAAATAATTTTATAATATAATATTAATATCATATAATAATAATAATAATAATAATAATAATAATAATAATAATAATAAGAAGAAGAAGAAGAAGAATAGTCCATCGCTGTAGAGTAACGGTTAGCACGCCTGACTGTGAAACGATCGGATTCCGGTTCGGACAAGCTGGTCCACAATAAACCGGGAACGGAAACGACGAGGACAGAAATATTGTTAAAATAAATGCATTTAAATGGGAGCATTCAAATTAACTTTCACGTTCACTTTCCCATTCCAGGGATCCGGTAAGCTTCTCGTTAATTGTGAATGCTCACATTTAAATACATTTATTTTAACATTATTTCCGTTCTCGTTGTCGTTTCTGTTCCCGGTTTATTGTGACCGAGTCTTTACCTGGTAGAGGTTTTTCCCCTCAACCCACTGAGAGCAAATGCTGGGTAACTTTTGGCGCTGGACCCTGGACTCATTTCGCTGGCATTATCATCTCATTCAGACGCTAGATAACTACAGCAGTTGATAAAGCGTCGTAAAGTAACCAATAATAATAATAATAATAATAATAATAATAATAATAATAATAATAATAATAATAATAATAATAATTTTTATTCTCTGTAATTATAAAGCAAATATAAATGACAGTCGGGAGGAAATTAAACGCAGAATAAATATGGGAAAAGCCTGTTATTATTCAGTTGAGAAGCTTTTGTCATCCAGTCTGTTCTCAAAAAACTTGAAAGTTAGAATTTATAACACAGTTATATTACCGGTTGTTCTGTATGGTTGTGAAACTTGGGCTTTCACTTTGGGTGAGGAACAGAAGTTATGGGTGTTCGAGAATAAGGTGCTTAGGAAGATATTTGGGGCTAAGAGAGATGAAGTTACGAGAATGAAGTTACACAACGTAGATCTGCATGCATTGTATTCCTCACCTGACACAATTAGGAATATTAAATCCAGTCGTTTGAGATGGGCAGGGCATGTAGTACGTATGGGCGAATCCAGAAATGTATAATAGAGTGTTAGTTGGAAGGCCAGAGGGAAAAGACCTTTGGGGAGGCCGAGACATAGATGGAAAGATAATATAAAAATGCATATACATGGTGGAGACTGGATTAATCTTGCTCAGGATAGGGACCGATGGCGACCTTATATGAGGGCGGCAGTGAACCTCCGGGTTCCTTAATACGCATTTGAAGTAAGTAATTATAATGATCAATTTGTGAAAGGATCTACTCTATTTCGTAATATTGTCCTGCCTTTTGCAAAAGTGTTCCCATTTCGCATCCAGCATTTTATCAGTTGGGAAACAAAAATATCTTTTGTCAGAGGCTGTGGCCCTTTATAATAATATAAATAAACACTAATTATTTTATTTCATCCTTACACAGCGCAATAATAAATTACTCATTCTGATGAAGATGTCGTTGCATAACAGAACTAAACATCCAGATGTCAAGGCGCAATATAATAATATAGTCTTGTGACATCCATTACTATAGCGGTATACAAAATACTATCGAATGATTAGATATGGAATGTCAACGAAATACTGATAGCGAGAAAGAACATCATAGCTCCAACATAACTTGTTATTGTTTCAGACGAGCTCAGGCATTAGCCAACGACTGAAAGTGCTGCATTAATTTTCTTCTCCAGAAAGGCAATAAATAGTTTATTAATGGCAGTCTCAATAATACGATTATCGGAACTGGCCAGCTAGTATCGCCTACGAACTCAGGCTATTTGCCCGCCACTATAACCCAATGCTCCGGCTTTGTATATACTGCGTGTTCAGTTCAAAGCGTGTCATGTCTCGCCGTATATCGTCATGTGGCTAGCCGATGAGCCTAGAGAATTCAATCTTCCTACACTTCCGCAACGGCGTATTACCTTTCTGCCAGAGAAGTTGCCTAGCAAGTACGGCGTTCATTCTGAAGAGTACGTACCGATACGTACGGTAACGCCGGTAGTGGCAGGAATGTGAACTGTTTGCAAACACGTATTGAGGTGAGTTTTTTTCTTACTGTCGGGATATGGCGAGAGGGTTAAGACCAGTGGTCCCCAACTCAGAGCACTGTGTCGTCATCAAGCCTTGCCCGCTCGCCCGCGGAAAGTCGTAACAGGGCAGGTAAGACGTTCAGCTGCAGAATTTACTGCATAGGTTTATGATTGTTTTCTGATGATAAAAGATACTGGCTGAATATAAAGAGCTAAATAAACTATCTTAAGCAATTTGAAAAAAAAAAAAAAAAAAAAAAAAAAAAAACATTGTAGCCTATTTTCAACAAAGTTAGAAGTTAATAAGTTTATAATTACTTTCAGAATTATAATACACATTTCGTGTTAATTATTTGGGCAATGCATGACAATTACTGTAAATGTGTAAACTGTTTCTGTTAGGCAAAATGCTGAACAAAACACATAAAAACCCTAGGAATAGTAATGCAGAAATTAACTCCATTCAGTCCACTCAACATGGCATTAGCATTGATTTTTCGGGATTTGTTTAATTCTCTTTACCCTCAGCAATTTCTCAACGTTTGGAACTATTGTTTGTATAGTGCATAATGTGACAGCACATTTTAAGTTGTTATTCGATACTTGGCTTCCATGACATGGCTTGTTTATCTTCATCATAGGAAAAAATTACTGTTCGCAGAGGTATGTGAATCCGAAAATGTATGTCTGTACAATCGGGGAAATCGAACACATGGAAAGTTCATATAAACGTCAGATAACTTCTTTTGTTTTGATATTTGTCCTTCAATTCACTATCGTAAAGTAAATCAATAAGTTCCAATTACAAATAATAATCGAATATCAAATTGAAAATGTTTCTAGTCTTTAAATCTCGAATCAAATTTCTAGCGCATATCGCATGACGTGTGAATATATTCTTCGAAATTCAAAGTCTTAAGAAACTAGTATGCCTATATCGTTATTAATTTTGAAAAATGTGATGTAACTTATCCTTTTAGTTAAGCTAAAGTTCCATAATAAAGAGGTGGTTCATATTAAACCCCTTCACTCTGTCATATAATTGTGTAATAATCTTGTTGTTACCTTATAGCAAATAACTTAAAGCATTCAGGTAATTCCATTAAGAAGGCAAGTTCACAAATCCATTTTTTCATTTTTCACTTATCATACAGACTTTTCTTCTTTCTCCGTGAACGATAATGTTTCCTCCCTCAGTTCAAAGAACCTATCACATAGGGGAATGTTGCCGAAATTGGACCGTTGCCTAAATTGGACCGCAGTTGTTTTTCCACATATAGAAGTATTTCAAACATTTCAGTTGACCACTGCTTAAGTTCAGTGAGCTGCAGCCATCTTAGCGAACAGGATTGCCGTTAATGTGTTTTGGTGTTTTCTCTTACAATTTTTATTCTACGGATCTTAAGCTTCAGTATACAGTAGGAGTAAGTAATAATAATTTCTATACTATACATTCCAAGTATTTTTCATTAGCTACTACCTGCGTGTATTAAAACTAGTTTTTAATTTCATGTGTTTGTTTAGTGTCGTCTGTCTGCATACGTGAACAAGTTGCCTAGGTTGGACCACTGGGCGTTGCCTGGATTGGACTGGTCCAATTTAGGAAACTGTTATTTTTTTCAACATGAATATAAAGCATTACATTATGGTCAACATTAAGAAAAAGTAATGTATTGGGGGATTCTGTGTCTTTATGTTTCCAAGATTTCAAAAAGCGGAACCTAGCGGAAATGAAATAATACTTTGAAGAAGGCGGTACCAGCATGCAGGAATGGTGACTATGGACTCAACGAGTGTGCTCGCGTATATGCATTGCCATAGGCTACAGCAAAGAGAATGCTGATTGTAAAAACGCTTTCCAATGAAGTCCTTCGGAAGGCAAGCAACCTTAAGTTGAGATATGGAAAAACTTATGACGACCACATTCTCTTATTTGAAGAAAGGTTTTATGGGTTAACAATCACAGATGCGCATAAACTTGCTCTTGATGTCGCAGAAAAATATGATGCTCCCTACACCTTCAACAAAGAAAAAAATGGCGGAAAGAAGTGGTTCTGTGCTCCTATGAAGCGAAACTCAAACATTTCTCTCAGTCACCCAGAAGAAACATCAATGGCCAGAGCTAAGGGGTTCAATAGGGAGAGTGTTAACCAGTTTTGCGACCTGCTGGAAAAAACTGTCGATCAGAATGGTATCACAGCAAACACTGTGTTCAAAGTTGACGAATCTGCTTTACAACGGTGCAAAAGAGGCAAGAGAAAGTTACTTATAGCTCAGAAAGAGAAGCACCAAGTCGGAGCCATAAGTGGTGAAAGAGGTGTAAACATCACAGTAGTCTGTGTTGTCAATGCGGCGGGTTTCTTTATACTGCCACTGGTAACTTTCAAACGCAAGAGGAAATCATGCCAGCTTTTTATTTTTATATATCTACGTTTTCTTATTCACAGGCGTTTCGTAGCCAAACAGGGAACTTTTCAGTCTATGTAATATATATATTTTTTCTATGAGTTTTCCTCTAATTTTGAAATAGGCTATGTAACCGAGACAAGCAACTAATATAAAACTAACTCAGTGCAAAGAAAAATATTCTGAGTGTAACAATCAGCTTGAGTGCAATAGTGTTTCTGTAATTAATTTATTTTGTTTTCCTTTAATTTTTCATCATAGTTCAGAGAATTGTGTAACTTCTTTCACCAAATGTTAATATCTGATACATTTTAACGTAACATTTATAGTAAATACCCTTCTTCTACTTATTTGTTTACTATTACTAATATATTTTTGAGAGGTCCAAATTGGGACACTATGAGTCCAAATTAGGCAACTGGTTTCCCAATTTGGACCATTTCCATGATTTTGGTTTTACTTTTTTATATTTATTAGGAATTGTGTAATTTAAAATATAACACTATAGGATGAAAGTACATAGAATGTAGAATGTACTAAAACATATTTTGATTTAATTTAATCATTATTAAAGACATGGGATTAAAAAACAAAAAAATGGTCCAATATAGCAACCTTCCCCTAATTTGCCACGACTTAGTCACCGCACTTTACTATATTATGACAGGTCGCCATACACGCTAAGAAATAATTTCATGGGATAAATTAACGCTTTTCACTTCGTCCCTTAGACTCCTTATTACACCAGTTTTACTTCCAACCATGGAAGGAGCACCATTGGTTGCCAAGGATATAAATTTATTCCAAAATAATGTATACAGCCTCTACATGAAAATATCGGAACCAGTAGCAGTAGTATCTTTTATGAGAACAATATACGAGGATAAGAACTCTCCTTAACATGAAGGTTTTCAATAACGCCTCTTACAAAAATCACCAGTTGAGATTTATCGCTTACATAAATATTTCCATCTATTGCCAAAGAATAAGAAATGAAATACTGACAAACAATTACCAATTGCACCTGAACGTCCTCGGCTAGACCTCGGATGGGATGCATCATGGTGGAAGGACACAAACTGAGAGATTCTAACTCCTACACTTGTTGTGAGAAAAGTTCTTCACTTGTAATTAAACATTCTTCAAATTTTCAATCTTTAAAAGCTTTATAATATTTTACTATTACAAGTGAAATTTTATAACTGAGTCGGACAGCCGATTCACTAACATTATATGATCTTAAACAACTTCTAGCTCATTTTCCTTCAATTGTTGGATTAATGCTACACGCTCTTCTCTTCGTATCTGCCATATTCGTTCCTGTGAGTTGTATAATGCATCTGTAAGTTGTATTTCTTCAGTGTGGCCTACGTTTTGAAGTGTTTCCTGCTCCTCACATCTCTTGTTTGAATGAATGGCAAGAACCGCCTCTGTTCACTACAACGCAACGTCACAAACCGGTCATTTGCCCGGTACAGTAAGCACGCACGAACCAAGCACTGCCCGCGCCCGTTCATACGTGAGTTGATGATCACTGGTTAAGACGATTACTTACGTATTTGTTGACATTAACTTAGATGGTCAACATGGACACGGAATATTTTGTGTTGTGGAATGTTGCGGTACGCAACCGATGATAACAAATACCTTGCGTACGACTTCCCCGCGCAAAACAGTTCGAAAGAGGTTATGGTAGCACATAGACTTTACAGACCACCAACTGTTGCTACGACGTTCATGTTATACCGTACGCGTTCTCAAGTTCGGATTGAACGCCTTAAATAATAGGCAACTTCTCTCACGTAAAACCTGAAACTCGCTTCAAATCACTGACTCATAACCGTGACGTCATGACACACTTTCAAATGAACACCCAGTAGATGGCTCTGGCCTAACTCATCAAACAGAGCAGTGTAGTACGATTATTATAGAGTACCGCATACTCGTCGGCGGCCATATTTACTCCTGGCTCGGCACAGAAGCGTAAGCAGTAATGTTAGAAGGAAGGTCATAAAAGGCGATATCATACATGTTGTTGTGGTTTATTGAATACAGGAGACAAGGATTAATAAACATTATTGTCTTAGTGAAATTACTCAATAGAGATAACACTTTATTATTTATGTTACGGTATGTCCATTTCAATAGGATAACATCACCAATTTTCTACTGCAATTCTCATACCAACACTTCGACTGTCACATTTAGCAGATTTAGACGCTTTTTATGTAGAACGCTGTCTTTTTCTTCAGCGCGGCAATTTTGTCATTAGTAAAGCTGAGATATGTAGGACTGGAGGATAATATCAAGTTAACTGTATTGCGATGTTTGTCGAAGGTAAATAGTATGAAGAGGTGGAGGAGTTGTTGCGTACAGGCATGCGACTCAGGCAACAGGCAACAGGCAACAGAACACATTTACGTTGTGTAGTGGACAGACCTCCAGAGTTGTATTATCTATCTTACGTAACGTATAATATTTATCATGGCAGAATCATCAAGTATATGAATAGTAAACAGCAGGGGCGGCTCATCCATACGAGACGCGGAGCTGCAGCACTCCCTGCTTTGACAGGAAAATAAAAATAATATTTATTTTAATTTGTAGAAGAATTGTTACAGCTTTTATTGGTAAATTCCTTTATATTTCATCTGGCCGGGAATATGTACTATTATCTTATACATAATCTTTTTCGTGTCGACTGTATTGGAATTGACACTGTATTCAAAGTCGTCCTGGGATCTGCAGGGTGAGACAGCTCGTAAGAGAGAGTGTGTCTTGATGGTCATGGGGTAGAGAGGTGAAGGAAAGCAGAGGGAAACTGCCGCTGTTTAAAACTTTTTTATTAACCTCTGAAATTCTTGAGAATGTGGATCATTTAAATATAATTACAGTTTTGAAACGCCTATACCCTCTTATGGCCAGACAAAATAAAAAATGATAATGTATAGTTATTTTCATCACGGATGCTAGCCTATATGTTAAAAGTTGGTAAGGAACTTCAACTACTTTAGCCCATGGACTACATCAAATAGTCGAAGAAGTTCGCTCCAGCTACAGTGATGTTAACAGTTTCATATCGAATGTCAAAGAAATACCTATGTTTAAGGCACCAGGACGATTCAGTGAAATACCTCCTGGAGCCCCTTACCGCCGCAGCCCGTTGTAATTAGACGGTGGACATGGTTGGATGCTGCAGTCTATTTTCATACACATTATAAAAGGATTGAAGAAACGTAGGTAGTGTTTACTGCAACAGACTCGAAAATCCAGTAATGATGACATGATCTGAGCTCCAGTTTATTTGTCATGTGAGCATACACCTTATTCTCTGTTGTTTATAGGACAGCATACAAAGTCTGTACACTGACAACCCCCCCCCCCCGCTCTCTCTATACATTTTTTTTTTTTTTTTTTTTTTTTTCATGGAGTGCAGTTTCATAGAAAGGACTTTGCCGACAGACCTTCTACTGCCCCCTACTAATTGGTTGTCATAAATAAATGTCTTGCTTACTGTGACGGAAATCTTGTCTTCTCTTCTTAGTAACCAATCATAATCCTTGTTCAGAAGAATTGACAGGTGCCCGTCAAATCCACGTGGAGGCAGAGTTGCCGCATCTTTTCCGAATTTCAAGAATCCCGTCAGTTTCACTGCATAATTTCGAAATTCACCAGGATTGTGGCAACAGTGCAATGTTGGGACGAGGGGACAGAATGGAATTGTCAGAGTTGTTTGTGTAGGAAGTCATAAATATGTAAGCGGGTGTTCAAAGGAGCCACCGAACTGCACACTTTGAAATAAAATAAGGTATACTTGCTATGCTATAGTTTGGGTGCACGTAGCTTAACGACAAACGTCTTAGATGTCTCAGCTTTAGTCATTATTAAACCGCGGGAGTGCGGGCCCTTTACCGTCAAGTTAAGTATGACTGGAGCGTTCCGTGGCGAGTGTAATGAACACTCAGGTAAGCAACTCACTGTGCAGGCTTCAGAAGTACAGTCTTGCGTATATGAATTGCATACATACAATAATCATACATTCCGTACTTATCTAATTGATGCGATGTCGACGGAATTTTGCAGTCCGTGCGCCAGACAAGTTAAATGCACCATGATGGAATACCGCTCTTTAAGTTGTTTTGGTGCCTTAATAATATATGGAGCTGCATCAGTGACAAAAAGAAGTATATTATTATATTTAATCCCTTTCTGGCCAAAAAAGGCGCACAGCATTATAAAAATCTTGGACAATAGTTGCATGGTTTACCTTTTCCAGTTTCTCTGAAGTTAGCACAAATTTCTTCCCTACACAGTTCTCGGAAAGTATACCGACCACCACATTTGCCACATAACTACCACTGACGTCTGTAGACTCATCAACTGAAACCCATATATTTTCTGATCGTTCACGCTTTCTCCAATTTTGGCAATCGTATTCTGGTACGAAATTGGTAAATATTCTTTACGTATTGTTGCTTCTAGAATATATTGATTTGTGCATTTTACCAGAAAGTGGGGATTGTCCAAAGATCTGAATGGAATGTTTGTGTGTACCATGTTACATAAAACTATATTGAATTGTGACCCACTATTTGAACTCGATGGGTTTTTGTTTGAATTGGGTTCACATTTTCCTTGTGTCCTTTACTATTACAGTGTCTTTCAAAATAGTACTTCTTAGTTCGTAATAATCTGAAATTACACACAACACATGCAACACTTTCTCCTTCTATAATAGCCTAAATATATCACGTCCGAATTGTTCCACTAAATTATTTAGTATTGCACTTCGTGAACGAGTTGTTTTATGCATTGTAATGTGTGTCAGTTCACACACCCAACTCTTCAGTATGACAGCTAAACACACTCTGAATGTTTCGGGTTCGATGCACGTAACAGTACGGCGAAAGGCGAGAAAGACTTACGTCATACTCTATACCCGTCTCCATAGTCAACTGCAATCGCCGTATTAGGGCCCGCACACCCGCGGTTTAGTCATTATCATCGAATATAGCTTCCGTTTACCTTGTATGGATGTGATGAATTAGTTAATTTTGAAAAAATGTCTACCAAGCAACCATTCCTGATCATTCAAAGAATGTGCTAGCACACTGTTTTGGTCATTCAAAAGTGAAGAAACTTCCGTTCGAATTTCAAGAAAACGGGACAAAGCTTTATTATGCGACAACCATTGCAGTTCTATGCGTAATAACAATGACTTCTGTAGGCCTATACTCCCCATATCTTCGCACAAAATACTGAGTAGTATACACTGCAAAGGTCGTGCCTTAACAAAGTTGATAATTTTGACGACGTTGTGTAGTACTTTAATAACGCTGGCATTTTTTCGCTGCGAGAGCGTGTTGGTGTAAAGCACAATGACTACTTGTGCAGTTTTATTTTAGCGTTCTTGATCATTGTAACAGCGCCAGACACAGGACCTAACATGACATTTGCGCCATCTGTGTACACGTGAATGCAATTGTCTCAAGGTTTCCAATGAAATTTCAGTACCGCTTATAGAATATGGCAATGGCTTGCAGAACAAAATATCTTCATGAATGGACCTAAAAGTTCGCACCGCCCAAACGTCATTAATACAGATAATACGGCAACGTCCGTGGATTCAAGTTGCAGTGAAAATTTAATTTCACTGATACGGGAAATTATGATATTTTTAACATCGTTTGATAGATTCTGTATTCGATTACGCACAGTGTTATTTGTTAAGAGCACATTGAGAATCAAGTTTCCAGTTTTTTCGTCCACCATGCACTTCACTACCCTCAATAATAATGGTTTCATAACAGTTTACGCAAAAGAGAGGTTTACCAGCAAGAGCCAGTCATCACTAATCAAGTACGACGTTTCCTGTGCTTTCTTGTTATTTGTCTTTTACACGAGATAAAAATATTGTCCGAATTGCATGGAGTCATCAGTTTTTCTTTTAAAGTACCTACTGTGCAGTTTCATTTGTGAAGTCAGGATGAGTTTCGAAATACCGTCTCTAAGCTTGGCAGGGAACATAGACAACTTTGTTACGTATCTCACACTGTGGACGTCCATCAGCAAACTCAGGGAATTCCATGTCCAAATATGAATCACAAAATTTTCGTTTTTTAATTCCTTTCCGTACCTCTGCACTAGCCAACGCAGACTCTGAAGCAGGAACATGTTCAACATATTCGGAACTCAATCTCAAGGAATTCGCATTATCTTCCTTTAAAGTAAGGTTACATCTGTTGTTATCCCCCTTTAACTGAGCACTGGTTGATAGCTGATGACTCTTAGGTATTACGGAGCCCGTTTTAAGTCACAGTTTCATTTCAACCAAAGTTCTGCTAACATTTCTTCAATCAAATTAACATGCAGTGTATATATATATATTTTTTTTTACGCAACATAATGGTCAATAGATTGTACATTCTACGTATCACGATTAACAAAACGCTGCCTGCTTGGTATATAAATTTCGAGAATCATCGAGTACTTGGCAAGCAAGAAAAATCGAGATAGTTCCAATAACGAGTAGATCTATTATTGGTGCTTCCATCTAAAAAGAAAACACAAACTATTTTCTGAGAAAGTATTTTCACTTGATGGAAGTAGTTTGCGTTTTTCTCGCTAGACACTAGATGGAAGCAGAAATTTTTGTCATCTTCATAACTGCCGCAGACGAAGTCCCTGAGAATCATTCGCGGAGCCCTGGGCTACCTTAGACTCAATGAGGGGGGCAAAGGCTAATTGGGATTTCCCGGTCTCCGATCGGGTCAAAAACCCTGATGGAACTGATATTTAACCCTTGCGGTGAATTTCGGTGAAGTCCGGAGGGCCTAATTAGTCAAATCCACTCTCCTCACCTCCACGCTGGGGCCCCCTGGGATCTTTTAAGATGCAAAAGAGAGAGTGGTGTGCGGAAAGCAATGGGAAGCTTCCGCATTTATATATATATCCCAAGAAGATAACTTATGAAAAAATGGCATGATGAGTCTTTCCCTGGTAAAAAATTCCGGACGTAAACTATCCCCCCAATCGGATGTCCGGGTGGGGGATACTGGGGAAGGACATGTCATGACGAAATCCAACGGAGAGAAGAAAAGAAGATGGACCACAAGATGGACAAGAATATGGAGAAGATTGACAAGAAGATCGACAAGAAGATCGACTGCAGCGTGTTATATGAACACTCCACCAGGTAAGTTGGCAAACTCGGAAAGCAATGAGAGGAATCAGAATGGATGTGATGGGACTATCATGAGAGGGAAAATAGTGGTGGGTTGATGAGTGACGCATAGTGCTCGGAAGTTGTTGAAATATATTTTTTTCTTAGTCATCACAAACAATGTAGGATACAATATAAACTCGTTTCACTTCATCACGAACCAATACAGCCTACTTTTACTTTGTGTTTATTTGCATTTTTTTGGTCTTTTATTGTTTACTGGTCTTTTTTTTTTTAGGAAATGTTCTACTTTTTGTTGCATTATTGCCCTTCTTTTCTTTGAACGGACTCTTTTTACGATGTAGTCTTAGTCTACATTCCAGAATCTACTGCAGATTGCGTCATGCAGGAAACTTGCCCCCATTCAACACAACAGTACAAATAGTGCAGCCGCATATTTCGAGTCTGCACTTACCGGCTCTGTGATGCAGTGATTATCATTTTGATTATTTACACACAATTGCACAGATAAATTTTCATATATTTTAATACCCTCAAAATTAACCAACAAGAAGTACACAAACTTTGCATTGACATTAATGATCCACCTGCTATCTTCTTTAAAGTATCTATGGACCAAATTCGTAGTCAACACTTATTGTAAGGAAACCTTTAAGCAGTTACTTATAATCATTTCCAATTGATAAATCTCACTGAAGTTAACACTTATTCAAATATGGTAGCTTGTCAGTTTTCTCGAGTGTTTCCTCATATATGCATTGTAATCAGCTGATTCAGTATGCAATAGATAATGATTGTGATTTTTTTAGTTCTATAATGAAACTGAAAATGAAAATGAAAATGTGTTTCGGCAAAACAAAAGATATATAAGAGATATGGAAAACCCTGCAGAGATGTACAATGACTAACAATTTACCGTTCCGACAAAAACACTGTTGTGGATATTATAGTGTCTCTCATTGAAATTCACAATACACCATGAGGCTTACCGATTTCACCACTGCTGAAAATACTGGTCGCTTTGAGATTTTATACTACGGCATCATTTCAGGTAGTTTAAGTGGTATTTTTTTCGAAAAGTATTCAGACCCCAACGAAATGTTATTTGCACTTTCGTTTGTTTTCTACCCAAGGAATAAGCTATTAAAATGTTCGTAATTATACCACTTCCACTTTGTTTATCATAAAAATTACAGAAAAATAAATTAAAATTATTTATTTACAAAAATATTTCCGGAGTTTGCACGAAATTTAACTCCAAATTTGTCCGACGTCAATTTCTTCTTTTAGAGAGAATAATTATCAGATTTTTCACTTTCCACGATATCTCCATATTTCATAACTAGTTCTCTTAGCTCACTTCTTTCTTCTTCTGTAAAATGCTTTCTCGACATTTTGTATAAATTTAGTTTCATAATACTGTATTTACTTCTGTATTTGTGTACTATAATAATGCCGATTTAACAATTTGAACGAGCTGGAAAACAATTGAATGTACGAAAGCGCTCACATCTAGCCATGTTGCCATATTTCTTTTGATGTCAATGGAATGCTCAAGTGCACATCAAAGAGTGACGTCTCTGCAATGCGATCTATAGTAAGAACGAGTACTAAGGAAATGCTCATTACTTAAGTGTTTCCTCATTTTTTTTAGTGACGACTATGAATTCGACCCTTTGTTACACAGTTTATCAAACCAATTAATTTTGTCCATTTGCAACCACTTAATTTGTTGCTGCTCAAATCTGTGAACGTATTTCTGCCACCTATTAGCAGGGTCCATTCTTGCTGAGGAATAAGATTATCTAATAATTCCGGTAAACCTGGAAATATCCTTGTTTCCTTAAATATCGATCTATTTCGGGGGTATTCTTGCACATTTGCATCAGTCTCTACAAACGTGTACTAGGTACAAATCGTTTACTCCAAAGTGTTTAATGCTTTGTTGGCGTGAACACATTTTGTGGTAGACGAGTAGATTCTAGCCACATAATTTATTCTTTTCAGTTGGAAATTTGAAAACTGTAACATAATACTCTCACTTATAGCACTCTGGTAATTGATGGTATACACAGGCACAGACCATGTGTGAATAAAAGAATATGGATAAATTAATTTTACGTTTAATAAAAGTCTAAACTTCCTTTATTTCAGTGCCTTGAATTTATTTTTGTTTGAGGTTATACCTATATTAGAAGTAACCGTAGCTATGTGCCTCATCTTTTGATTCCTTTTCAGACTTTACTTTTGTGATTCACTTAATGTTAACAGTTTGGTGACGTAGGTACATGCTGTCATGCTACTGTCCGTCCGAGAGGTTATGTCACACGGTCGTCAAAATGGGGGAAATCACATGACACTTAACAGAGCCCTTTTCTTCAAATTATTTTAAACAGTTGTATAAATACTACATAAACTTCCAATTCCGTACAGCAAATATTTGCAGAGAAGAGCCTAACACCTCAGTTACAAGCCTTTACAGAGGGGACAATAGAAACGAGTGGGACAAACCGGGAATGCGACATAACCATTTGGCTGGACAATACTTATTTATCCCCTTCACAATTAGCAATCAATGTATTACGAGGATTACAACTCAGAATTACACTATCTTTCAGCTCTACGTGATACAACTGATAAGCCCATGACGGTAGACGCTGCCAGCCAGCCTTCGACCAGCCAGTACGCAGAGTTCGAGGACAGCGTCATGGAGCTGGGGCGGAGGAAGTTGGTGAAGCTAACAACTGATAAGCCGATGACGGTAGACGCTGCCAGCCAGCCTTCGACCAGCCAGTACGCAGAGTTCGAGGACAGCGTCATGGAGCTGGAGCAGAGGAAGTTGGTGAAGCCAAGTACTGATAAGCCGATGACGGTAGACGCTGCCAGCCAGCCTTCGAGCTGCGAGTACGCAGAGTTCGAGGACAGCGTCATGGAGCTGGGGCAGAGGAAGTTGGTGAAGCTAACAACTGATAAGCCGATGACGGTAGACGCTGCCAGCCAGCCTTCGAGCTGCGAGTACGCAGAGTTCGAGGACAGCGTCATGGAGCTGGGGCAGAGGAAGTTGGGGAAGCTAACAACTGATAAGCCGATGACGGTAGACGCTGCCAGCCAGCCTTCGACCAGCCAGTACGCAGAGTTCGAGGACAGCGTCATGGAGCTGGAGGAGAGGAAGTTGGTGAAGCTAACAACTGATAAGCCGATGACGGTAGACGCTGCCAGCCAGCCTTCGACCAGCCAGTACGCAGAGTTCGAGGACAGCGTCATGGAGCTGGAGCAGAGGAAGTTGGTGAAGCTAACAACTGATAAGCCGATGACGGTAGATGCTGCCTGCCAGCCTTCGACCAACCAGTACGCAGAGTTCGAGGACAGAGTCATGGAGCTGGAGCAGAGGAAGTTGGTGAAGCTAACAACTGATGAGCCGATGACGGTAGACGCTGCCAGCCAGCCTTCGAGCTGCGAGTACGCAGAGTTCGAGGACAGCGTCATGGAGCTGGGGCAGAGGAAGTTGGTGAAGCTAACAACTGATAAGCCGATGACGGTAGACGCTGCCAGCCAGCCTTCGACCAACCAGTACGCAGAGTTCGAGGACAGAGTCATGGAGCTGGAGCAGAGGAAGTTGGTGAAGCTAACAACTGATGAGCCGATGACGGTAGACGCTGCCAGCCAGCCTTCGAGCTGCGAGTACGCAGAGTTCGAGGACAGCGTCATGGAGCTGGGGCAGAGGAAGTTGGTGAAGCTAACAACTGATAAGCCGATGACGGTAGACGCTGCCAGCCAGCCTTCGACCAACCAGTACGCAGAGTTCGAGGACAGAGTCATGGAGCTGGAGCAGAGGAAGTTGGTGAAGCTAACAACTGATAAGACGATGACGGTAGACGCTGCCAGCCAGCCTTCGAGCAGCGAGTACGCAGAGTTCGAGGACAGCGTCATGGAGCTGGGGCAGAGGAAGTTGGTGAAGCTAACAACTGATAAGCCGATGGCGGTAGACGCTGGCAGCCAGCCTTCTAGCAGCCAGTACGCCGAGTGGGAGGAGAGCGTCATGGAGCTGGGGCGGAGGAAGTTGGTGAAGCTAGAGGTTTATCTTCATCACTTCCGGTACGAGATAGACGGAGACTACGAAGGTACAGTAACAGTTCAAATTCTAAGCTATAGGCTAGTGGCGCTTTCAGCTATGCAGAAGCAGAATCCGTGGAATCCCAGAGTAATAGTACCATATAAAGTAAACTTTTTCTTAGGCCAGTGTCCATGGCCCTTAAAATTAAAAATATTTGATTCTGATTTAGGCTACAGTCATTCCCTATAAAAATGCATATGGGAAATAGCGTGCGCAGTAATAAAAATGGCTGATTTGTCGGCATTTCCAGCGCAAAGAATTGCGGTTCTCTGGATATCTACGGACTCTGTGGACAAGTTCAGGAGACTATAATTCGTATTGGTAGTGAATAGAACATTTATCCAGTGGTATCGAATTTTTCAGACACACAAAACGCTTTTCGTTTGACACTCACAGACACTTCAATAAACTAAACTAAAAGATAACAAACTGACCAGCAAAAATTTCCAGAATTTTATTACGGTCTAGTGAGGAATGTTGCTTGAGAAAGAGAGGATTAACAAGAGGGTGGGTATTGTAGGCTATAATATGAAGGTTTAAATGCGCAAGTAAAGGGTCAAATGCAATACTTTTCGGGTTAATAGCACCAGTAAGTTCAATGGCCAAAATGATTCATTGCTGTTACAGTACATTGATGAAAATTACATCGAAAATATTCCACAGAAACGGCGTATTATGCGGGACTTGAGCGCAACAAACGGGGTGTTTTATAAAGGCGTTATATATGCAATGTGCAGGGACCGGCCAAAAAAAGCGTATTACACGGGATAGCGTAATAAGCGGGCGCATCTTATTGAGGTTTTACTGTATATTACCGGTTGTTCATTATGGTTGTGAAACTTGGACTCTCACTTTGAGAGCGGAACATAGGTTAAGTGAGTTTGAGAATAAGGTGCTTAGGAAAATATTTGGGGCTAAGAGGGATGAAGTTACAGGAGAATGGAAAAAGTTACACAACACAGAACTGCACGCATTGTATTCTTCACCTGGCATAATTAGGAACATTAAATCCAGACGTTTGAGATGGGCAGGGCATGTAGCACGTATGGGCGAATCCAGAAATGCATATAGTGTGTTAGTTGAGAGCCCGGAGGGAAAAAGACCTTTGGGGAGGCCGAGACGTAGATGGGAGGATAATATTAAAATGGATTTGAGGGAGGTGGGATATGATGATCGAGACTGGATTAATCTTGCTCAGGATAGGGACCAATGGTTGCAGTGAACCTCTGGGTTGCTTAAAAGCCAGTAAGTAAGTAGTATATAGTATAATGCTATTTGTGCATATAATAGTACAGTAGGTATGATAATATAAGTGATATGATGTTTCTGTAGCGAGGCAACCCTCCGCCGCTCAGCGCACAGATTAAGTGTTAGATGTCAATCCTGCTTCGTGACGCGAATCACCATTTTAAATTATGCACATAATTTTGTTATGGAAGTACATGTAGGATTGCAGTTTTCCTTTATTTGTAGCTGCTTATTATTACGTCATTCAATATTTTTCAATTTGCGGTCCTTAGCGGAGAGAACCGGTTGTTAAAAAATTAGAGTGATACCAGTAGATATATAAATATATATGCACGTGCGATTGCTGGAGTTGCGATATGTTAACCTTACGACCAGAGATTTCAACGCTGATTTCGAAGCTGCTGAACAATCATGTCCATAAACGAAAGTTTTAATGTTATAATTTCAAATAATCATAATACATTGTTATTATAGTGCGCCTTCGCCATCATGCCCGTGACCGATCGAGTGTCCGGTGGCATCGGTAGGGGGGGGGAGGGGGTCCGCGCTTCTGCCGCTTGCCAGTCGTCGTCGCGACGTGATGGCGAAGATGCACTGTATTAAGAATTTCATACAATATAGGTCACTAGCCTATACAACGCAGAAAGAGAGAAGAGCTGACTTTATTTAGAAATAGCCTAGGCCTATGTAGATAAATTAACATGGAACAACCTCAAGTGAAGAATTCATATCAGGAAATAATATTATTTAATTTTCTATTTACCATCCCCTAGTTAGTTTCTTCTCACTATGTATGGGAGGTAACTTAGGCATGGAAATCTACCTCCTTGGACCCAAAACAACTTCACTGCATGTAAAGGCGACACCTTTACATTTATTACTTCTCTCCAAAACATGACGGCCTTCCCTTACACTCTTCACCACTTAAGTTTAGGAATGAGCAAGGGATAAATAATACTTAGCTCAGTTGCCAATTCTTGAAGTCGTTGCCATATTATTTCATTTCTGCCACGTGCCTAAGGGTTGAGGAGAAGATGGGAGTTTATGAGGATTTTCCAATTCCAGGAAGAAAGTTCGTCTTGTTTTGGAGCAAGGATTACCTTCACCATTATTACTAAATAAAAATCGTCACGTTTCAGCACAGTGCCCCGAAATTTTCCCATGATTTACTCTGTATGAATACTGGATGAAAGAATCAGTGACAAAACTTTCTCCGAAGTACTTATAATTGCACAATTGACAACACTGCACAGCACAGAATGTCTTAGTAGACTATTATAGTGTAACATTTATTGTTATAATTGAAGAGTCTACTGCAAGAATGATGGATGTTATTTGGAATACATTTTGCAAGAGAAGCAATTGAAAGTTTGAAATGCTTAGCGCTCAAAGCTTAACTGTGATTTTCCGATCATTACTGGACAATGACTATCAGTGTTAATGCCATATAACTCTCTATGTACATTCTATATGTCTTAAGCTATGCATTGACAGTCTTGGTTCATTTTCGACAAGAAAGTGACATCCATCATTCTTGCAGTGGACTCTTCAATTGTTAGTGTAACGTTTATTGTTAATAACAAGGCACCACCAATGAAAGAAACAAAAAATAATATCCTAAAAAGGAGTTGTAATTTTTTATTTCTACACATTTTATTCGTATGTCATCTGAACGAGCCCGCGCACAGATCAGGACGCATTCTTGCAGCGTTTCTCCGAACGTTGGAGCCAGTTCGGCGTGGCACATTGTACAAAAGGCTACTGATTCTAGTTTATATGCGTTCCTTATGGCAGACACTGAGGCGAATTCAATTTGACTCAGTAGTTAACATTCCGCCCGCTAGAGCGCAATAATGCAAAAATTTCGCTAGATATCAGGGTTGTTGGAGAAGTTAGGCAGGGAACCATCAAGCTCAGGCTTTCAGGACAACACAAGTTAAAGTTCCGCGCCAAATCTTAATGTAATGTTACCAATTCAATGCGATCCCACAGAATCCCAAAAGCTATTCTTCATTATCAACCTCCTGGGAAGAGATCTCTGGGACGTCCCAAAAAGAGCTGGGGAGAAATTCCTCTTTATTATGAGATCGTAACAGGCCACATGGCCTAATACTTGTATAAATGATGATGATGATGATGATGATGATGATGATGATAAAGTCAGGTAGATAGAGGTGTTTGGGTATGCTTGGAACAAAAGGATAATGTGTTTGTTTTGGTTTCTCCACACCCACACTGCAAATATAAGGAATTTCCGGTCATCAGTACCGGTACAGTTAAGATAAAAAAAATATTATGTTGACAAACAATTTATAAAATTGAATAATTTCAAGGAAAAAATTGTTTTGGGGCCAGGTATCCATCCAGGAACCTCTGGCTGAACGCACCAGTGCTCTACCGATTGAACTACGCAGGAACTCCACCCGACACCGTCTCAATTTTTCTCATATTCACACAACTCTATTGGGCTGACGAGATGCCAGAGACCCACATCGAGTGCACACAAACTCTGTACGACTTGAAATTGTGGTTTTCTGTTAACGTACCTATAGTAACGTATATATTATGCAAGTCTAGTTTTTCAGGTAAAATATTCAAGTCCTGGGAGCGATACCCGGAACCGGAAAAATTTCTCCCTTGAAATTATTCAAGTCTGCTTCACATTGAGTTTTACCCGAAAAAACTAGATTTGCAACACAGAATACTATTGTTTTTAGAAAATATGATAATTTGGGGCTTTTTGCCACAAAATACTAAAAATATGCTACATTGCAACCTCAATAGTCTTTTATATACAGGAAAGCCTGAAATATGCAAAACTATGTACAATTAATATTCATTACAGTCGTTCAAAACCTGTACAAATGATTCTGTATGACTTTCATGTGGACAGTAAAAATAGGCAATTGTGTACGAATTCTCACTCTATTATATGCCATTCACGGATAATGACACATGCTTAAAGTTCTTGTTCATTTTGCTCGTTGCAGAAATTGTGGAAATCCTCGATCGCTTTTCACTAGAGAAGTTAGGAACTGTATTCATAC
The DNA here is from genome assembly GCF_040183065.1 of Periplaneta americana. NCBI lineage: Eukaryota > Metazoa > Arthropoda > Insecta > Blattodea > Blattidae > Periplaneta > Periplaneta americana. Next base: position 74,681,194 of record NC_091118.1, on the reverse strand, counting down.
CTCCCACGCCAGTTCCCCATGCCAGATCCCTTTCCAGCTCCTCTACCAGCTCCCAAGACTCCTATACCAGCTCTACCAGCTCCCTTTCCACCAATACCAGCTCTTCCAGCACCCCTGCCACTTCACGTTCCTCTGCGAGCTCCCATGCCACATCATCATTGGAGCATCTTTCAGGAGCAGCAGAAGAAGAAGAAAAAGAAGAAGAAAGAAGGAGAAAAAAGAAGAAGAGGAAGAGGAGGAAGAGGAAGAAGAGGAAGAAGAAGAGGAGGAGGAAGAAGAAGAAGAGGAGGAGGAAGAAGAAGGAAGAAGAGGAGGAAGAAGAAGAGGAGGAAGAGGAGGAAGAAGAGGAGGAAGAAGAAGAGGAAGAAGAGAAGGAAGAAGAGGAAGAAGAGGAGGAAGAAGAAGAGGAGGAGGAAGAAGAAGAGGAGGAGGAAGGAGAGGAGGAGGAAGAAGAAGAGGAGGATGAGGAGGAAGAAGAGGAGGAGGAAGAGGAAGAGGAAGAAGAGGAGGAGGAAGAAGAGGAGGAAGAAAAAGAGGAAGAAGAGGAGGAGGAAGAAGAAGAGGAGGAGGAAGAAGAGGAGGAGGAAGAAGAAGAGGGAGAGGAAGAAGAGGAAGAAGGGGAGGAAGAAGAGGAAGAAGGGGAGGAAGAAAAAGAAGAGGAGGAAGAAGTGGAGGAGGAAGAGGAAGAAGAAGAAAAAAGAAGAAGAAAAAGGAAGAAGAGGAACAGAAAGAAGAGGAAGAAAAAGAAGAGGAAGATGAGGAAGAAGAGGAAGAAGAAGAGGAGGAGGGGGAAGAAGAAGGAAGAAGAGGAGCAAGGAGAGGAGGAGGAAGAAGAGGAAGAAGAAGAGGAGGAAGAAGAAGAGGAAGAAGTAGAAAAAGAGGAAGGAAAAGAAGAAGAAAAAGAAGAAGGAAAAGAAGAAGAAAAAGAAGAAGTAGAAAAAGAGGAAGAAAAAGAAGAAGGAAAAGAAGAAGAAAAAGAAGAAGAAGGAAAAGAAGAAGAAAGAAGAAGGAGAAAAAAGAAAAAGAAGAGGAAGAGGAGGAAGAGGAAGAAGAGGAGGAGGAAGAAGAAGAAGAGAAGGAGGAAGAAGAAGGAAGAAGAGGAGGAAGAAGGGGAGGAGGAAGAAGAAGAGGAGGAAGAAGAGGAGGAGGAAGAAGAAGAGGAGGAAGAGGAGGAAGAAGAGGAGGAGGAAGAAGAAGAGGAAGATGAGGAGGAAGAAAAAGAGGAAGAAGAAGAGGAGGAAGAAGAAGAGGAGGAGGAGGAAGAAGAAGAGGAGGATGAGGAGGAAGAAGAGGAGGAGGAAGAAGAAGAGGAAGAAGAGGAGGAGGAAGAAAAAGAGGAAGAAGAGGAGGAGGAAGAAGAAGAGGAGGAGGAGGAAGAAGAAGAGGGGGAGGAAGAAGAGGAAGAAGGGGAGGAAGCAAAGGAAGAGGTGGAGGAAGAAAAAGAAGAGGAGGAAGAAGAGGAGGAGGAGGAAGGAGAAGAGGAAGAGGAAGAAGAAGTAAAAAGAAGAAGAATAAGGAAGAAGAGGAAGAAAAAGAAGAGGAGGATGAGGAAGAAGAAGAAGAAGAGGAGGGGGAAGAAGAAGGAAGAAGAGGAGCAAGGAGAGGAGGAGGAAGAAGAGGAAGAAGAAGAGGAGGAAGAAGAGGAAGAAGAAGAAAAAGAAGTAGAAAAAGAGGAAGAAAAAGAAGGAAAAGAAGAAGAAAAAGAAGAAGTAGAAAAAGAGGAAGAAAAAGAAGGAAAAGAAGAAGAAAAAGAAGAAGAAAGAAGAAGGAGAAAAAAGAAAAAGAAGAGGAAGAGGAGGAAGAGGAAGAAGAGGAAGAAGAAGAGGAGGAGGAAGAAGAAGGAAGAAGAGGAGGAGGAGGAAGAAGAAGAGGAGGAAGAGGGGGAAGAGGAGGAGGAAGAAGAAGAGGAAGAAGAGGAGGAGAAAGAAGAAGAGGAAGAAGAGGTGGAAGAAAAAGAGAAAGAAGAGGAGGAGGAAGAAGAAGAGGAGGAGGAAGAAGAAGAGGGGGAGGAAGAAGAGGAAGAAGAAGGGGAGGAAGAAGAGGAAGAAGGGGAGGATGAAAAAGAAGAGGTGGAGGAAGAAAAAGAAGAGGAGGAAGAAGAGGAGGAGGTGGAAGGAGAAGAGGAAGAGGAAGAAGTAAAAAGAAGAAGAAAAAGGAAGAAGAGGAACAGGAAGAAGAGGAAGAAAAAGAAGAGGAGGATGAGGAAGAAGAAGAAGAAGAAGAGGAGGAGGGGGAAGAAGAAGGAAGAAGAGGAGCAAGGAGAGGAGGAGGAAGAAGAGGAAGAAGAAGAGGAGGAAGAAGAGGAAGAAGAAGAAAAAGAAGTAGAAAAAGAGGAAGAAAAAGAAGAAGGAAAAGAAGAAGAAAAAGAAGAAGTAGAAAAAGAGGAAGAAAAAGAAGAAGGAAAAGAAGAAGAAAAAGAAGAAGAAGAAGAAGAAAAAGAAGAAGAAAAAGAAGAAGGAAAAGAAGAAGAAAAAGTAGAAAAAGAGGAAGAAAAAGAAGAAGAAAAAGAAGAAGGAAAAGAAGAAAAAGAAGAAAACTTAGAAAAAGAGGAAGAAAAAGAAGAAAAAGAGGAAGAAAAAGAAGAAGGAAAAGAAGAAAAAGAAGACGAAGTAGAAAAAGAAGAAGAAAAGGAAGGAAAAGAAGAAGAAAAAGAAGAAGAAAAAGAACAAGAAGAAGAGGACAGAAGAATGAAGCGTTGCTGCTGCCCCTGGGTAAGATATGTATATCGTGGGCTCCGTAGTCTTTTTAGGCGCAAGTAGTTATAAATTTTATGTTTAAGAGCCATTTTCAGATAGATCGCTCTCGGAGTGTTTCTATGTTTTCCTCATTACTTGTTCACAGCTAAACAATTCTGTTACAAACTTTCGTTTTGTTTGGTGGCCTTTTTCTTTACGTGCTAAAAATATGTTTGAATCTCACGCTCCGGCCCTTGGTTTCAATCAATGTTTGTAATATATTTTTATTGTTACTTCAATCATCAGCTTATCAGGTATATTGAAGGTTAACATCCTATCATTTCATGATACATGAGCTTGTTTAAATCACAAACGTTTTCGGCCATTTCGTTTGTCATCTTCACGTGATTATGTGAATACAATAAATAATACGAATATTTCTAATAATATTTTGGGAGCTATAACATGCCATATTATAACATAAAGGACCATTCAGTGACTATGTTACGAACTTTCATAAAAATGGTATAAGTTAGTTGGCATTGTAAATTATATTTTGACTGATTAAACACTGCAACTTGCCGAAATGCATTTCATTTATGGAAGTACAAAAGGAAATGTAAGGAAATTTGCAATGTTCAATCGGTCAAAATATTATTTACTATGTCAACTAACTTACTCTATCTATATGAATAATTACCAACGTTTGCAGGAACAGGATAACTTTCAGTTCGTTTTAGTTGGTTACACTGACTAGCATATCTAGGATCTAGGCTTGTAAATACGAAACGGAACGTTTCCAGACATAGATTCCTATAAGAAAGTTGTTCATATTGCTGACCTCTATCACCCCTAAAATTTTGTAGCATAGTCACTGAATCATCCTGTATAATTTCATAATTAATGATATTTATGATATTTATTTGTCATTCAACTTTACAATTCACAGTTATGGTGGACCTTCACATTTCTGTTTTTCGATCCACCATCCCTTTATACATATAACTCTTTTCTATTAATGTATTCTTTGCCGAGAATTTCTTGCTTACTTTCTAATGTTGTGTTATGACTGAATTGCTATATGTCCTTCCCTATCTATCCCCTTCTATTCTCTCCCTCCTACCTATACTGTTTCCCTTCCATTTCTCTTTCATATATTAAATATTGCATATTCCTTCCTTACTTGCTGACTTTTCCGTTTACTCTATTTTACAACACTTACATCATTTATTTATTTTTTTTTTCTATCCTCTGATTATTTACATATTTATCTCTTTCTTTTCGCTTCGCTCCTAAATTTCCTATTGTATTATCTATTTCCATATATTTATTTCGATAATACTCCTACAGTTTTAGTACCCCTGCTACTACTCCTAACCCACAACATTGAAACACATGAAATATCTAATTCACTTAATTACACTTCCAATTTCTCTCTCATTCCACTTCACATTTGTTCAGATGTTTTCCCCCCCCCCCCCCACTTTAATTCTCTATCTTATTACACTCTTACCCTATCTTCTTACACTTAACACTTTCTTCTCTGTTCCTTTTCTTACACTTTTGCCACCCCTAACTTTCCTGCACTCACTTTTTAGCACTCTTCTTCTTCGCTAATAACCTCTCCAAAGCCCTATCTATTCTGTCCTCACAATCACTAAATCTGGTAGTCGCTTCATTCCTTCACTCGTTCTTCTCCTGTCTTCTCTTGCATTTCCTCCATTAGTCTTGTCTATGCTCCTGACCTCAGACACTTCCAGTTGCTTCCCTAATCCTTCGTCCGCAGTATTTTGTATCTGCTTCACGTTTTGTTTTCCTCCTTGGTTTATTCTGGTCAGCTCTTTCGTACTCGAAGTAGACGTCAGATATCGACATTGTACATCTCTCGTTTCATTGATATTGAAGTTTTGTGTCGTATGCATTTTTCCATTCTTCCTAGCGTGCTGCCTTGACGTACGCATATTTTCACGTTCATTGAATCTCCGTTTCACTGCGCCTTGATTCACCTGGCTTTGCTAGATTTCAGCCCAAAACTCTGGTTTGTCACAATTCTTTTCACAGTATTCGAGAATGTACACTTTATCATTGATTTTCAATTTGTCTAATGCCTCAGACTAAGTCAGATCTTTCCTCTAGTTCACTTTTACACTTCACACGTCTTAGTTTGCACTTCCTTGTTTCTTTAACTATCACATAACTCGCTGAATTTTTATACAGTTTCATCTATTTTCTCGCCCATCTTTTTTTAGTTCCCTCTCAAATACCTCCACGATTTCTGAACTTTGACCCTCTGCGCTCTCGTTGACAGTTGTCTTTAACTATCACATAACTCGCTGCATTTTCATACAAGTTTCATCTAATTTCTCGCAAATCTTTTTTAGTTCCCACTCAATATCATCCCTGGTTGCTGGACTTTGACCATCCGCGCTCTCGTTGTCTGTTGTATTCTCGACTTCTTTCTTCTCTTCCCTGCAGTCCCTTTCGTAACTTGCACTCGCAAAGACTCCTTTCCTTATACTCTCCGTATTCCCCTTCGATGATTCTCCTATTATTCCCAACCCTGGATTCCTCTCCTTCTCTTTCCTTCTTCGTATCTCTATTATCCGCTCACATGATTCATAACCATCAGTAGCTCCTTCTTCACTAGATTCATTCATCATTACACAACTTAAACCTTCCTTTATCTTATCATTCGCATATTTCTTTGCCGTTGTAGCCTTTATGCCACTCTTCTTAGAGTCTCCCTGTCTGTTAGCTTCGTGATCCGTTTTTTGCTCCCTGGTTCAATGTCTTCTTTCTGCTTGTGTCGCCTTCTTGCTTCAACTCCTGATTCATCATTTTTCGCCGCATGCTTCTCGTATTCTACATTAGCTCCAATGTTCTCTTCCGAAGTCAGTTGAACTGTTCGCTTGATTTCATTCTCCTCTCCTGCTTTCGATTCCCGCTGCGCGTGTTTGTCAGTCTGCCTCTGATGTTTCTCTGCCACGTTATTTAATCCAAATTCCGGATGATTTATGTTCTTCTCACAAAACTCCAGGTCATAGTATCTCCCGTTGACTTTCAGTCTGTCTTCATATATCTTAGCAAAATGTCCCTTATCTCTAGTAGCTTTCATGAACGGTATCAGCGCTTTGCGTCTGCTTCTTGTTTCATAGTTTACGTCTTTTTCAACCCTTATTTTCGTCATTCTTAATTTTCTTAAGTTCCTTAAGATAATTTCTCTTGTTCTCATGCTTACGAATGATATTAAAATAGGTCTAAATCTTCCTTTCCCAATTCTATAAGTCTGTTCAATATGGCCCACTCTCACATCGATACCAAAAATCTTATCGCACACGTTACATACAGTCTCATATGTATCCATTTCATATTCATGACCCTCTTCTTCCACCCCGAAGAATATTAAATTCTTCTTTCTTTGCTCATTATCCCGTACCAGATAATCAATCTTCGCACTGATGTTATCTATTCTGCCCATCAAGCTTCCTGATGTTATATCCATTTGTTTCTTCGAGTTTCCTGTACTGTTCTGCATTTGTAGTCCTCCATTCCTAGCTTCATTTCTCCCCTTCTTTATCACTTCTCGTTGTAGCACTTTTTCCATTTTCTATTGTACCTTCTGCTCTATCACTCGCTCATAGGTCAATGCCTCTCTACGCCGTTCAGTCTCCGCTCCTTCAGCACACGTCCTTACTCGGCTAAAACTCGTTGATGACCTCATAATTAATGAGTGCTAAAACTGTATATTAAAACAAGAGTGAACTTCAGTGTTACATAATATTATCTTATTGGTTATTTTATGCTAAACACATTTTCCTCCTATTTTTATCAAAGTCACATAGTTAAAAACATGTATAAAATCTATTTTTAAAACATATTAAATGCACATTGTGTGAGTAAACTATATTCTATGAGGACGTGTAATATGTCTAAATTGTTATAAACTTATACTCATCTTACAGTATTGGTGACAAGGTTCAATGATCTTCAGCTGTTAAGTCAATTCTGTTGTCAGTTAGCTAAAGCATTCTACAATAACATCAAGATACGAGCAGATATAGAAGATGATGATTAATTTCAACTATTGTGAAAGAGGAGCAAAACTATTGTGTTAATAATAATTAAAGTTTTATCATTATGTCGGACATTTTGATTACTCTTTCCTGGTCTCTTAGGTCAGATTACGGTGATTTATTCAAACTATTGTGATTACGATAATTAATTCAATCATTGTCAAAGAGCAGCACGAAATAATGTTAATAACATTGTGCATAGTTATTGTTTAATTATTATTGTCATGTCAGACTTTGATTATACTCTTAGCTCGTTTCTCAGAACTTCGATTATGATGATTAATTCAAATATTGCGACTGTGATCATTAATTCAACTATTCTGATTGTGATGATTAATTCAACTATTGTAATTATGATATTAATTCAACTAATGCGATTATAATGATTACTTCAACTATTGCGTTTAAGATAATTAGCTCAACTATTGCAATTATGATGATTAATTCAACTACTGCGACTGTGATGATTAATTCAACTATTGCGATTATGATATTAATTCAACTACTGTGATTATGATGATTAATTCAACTATTGTTCTTATGATGATTAATTCACTATTGCAATTATGATGATTAATTCAACTATTGGAATTACGATGATTAATTCAATCTATTGCAATTACGATGATTAATTCAATCTATTGCGACTGTGATGATTAATTCAGCTACTTGTGATTGTGATGATTAATTGAACTCTTGTGATTATGAAGATTAATTCAACTATTGCAATTATGATATTAATTCAACTATTGCCATTATGATGATTAATTCAACTATTGCGATTATGATGATTAATTCAACTATTGCGCTTATGATGATTAATTCAACTCTTGCGATTATGATGATTAATTCAACTACTGCGATTATTTGATGATTAATTCAACTATTGCGACTGTGATGATTAATTCAACTGTTATTATGCTGATTAATTCAACTATTATAATTATGATTAAATCAAATGTTGTGATTATGATTATTAATTAAACTATTATAATTATGATGATTAATTCAACTCTTGTGATGATTAATTCAACTATTGTAATTATGAGATTAATTCAACAATTGCGATTATGATGATTAATTCAACTATTGCAATTACGATGATTAATTCAACTATTGGGACCGTGATGATTAATTCAGCTAATGTGATTATGATCATTAATTCAACTTATGCGATTGCGATGATTGATTCAACTATTGCGATTGTGATCACTAATTCAAGTATTGTGATTATGATATTAATTCAACTATTGCGATTATGATGATTCATTCATCTATTGCGATTATGGTGATTAATTCAACTATTGCGACTGTGATGTATAATTCAATTACTGTGATTATGATCAATAATTCAACTATTGCGACTGTGATGATTAATTCGACACTTGTGATTATGATGATTAATGCAACTATTGTAATTAGGATACTAATTCAACTATTGCGATTATGATGATTAATTGAACTATTTTAAGTATGATGATTAATTCTACTGTAGCGATTATGATGATTAATTCAACTATTGTGATTATGATGATTAATTCAACTCTTGCGACTGTGATGATTAATTCAACTATTGCGATCATGATATTAATTGAACTATTGCGATTATGAATAATTAAACTATTGCGAATATGATTAATTCAACTATTGCGACTGTGATGATTAATTCATCTACTGTGATTATGATGATTAATTCAACTATTGCCACTGTGATGATTAATTCAACTATTGAGATGATCATGATTAATTCAACTATTGTGATTATGATGATTAATTCAACTATTGTGATTATGATGGTAGGTTAAACTATTGCGATTGTGATGATTAATTCAACCATTGCGATTGTGATGATTAATTCAACTATTGCGATGATAATTATTAATTCAACTATTGCGATTATGACGATTAATTCAACTATTGCGATTATGATGATTAATTGAACTATTGAAGGTATGGTGATTAATTCTACTATAGCGATTATGATATTTAATTCAATTATTGTGATTATGATGATTAATTCAACTGTTGCGACTGTGATGATTAATTCAACTATTTCGATTATGATATTAATTCAACTATTGCGATTATGATTATTAATTCAACTCTTGCGATTATGATGATTAATTCAACTATTGCGATTATTTGATGATTAATTCAACTAATGTGATTATGATGATTAATTCAACTACTGTGATTATGATTATTAATTCATCTACTGTGATTATGATTATTAATTCAACTATTGCGACTGTGATGATTAATTCAACTATTGATTAAGATGATTAATTCAACTATTGTGATTATGATGATTAGTTCAACTATTGCGATTGTGATAATTCAATTATGGCGATTATGATTAATTCAACTATTGCGATTATGATGATTAATTAAAGTACTGCGATTATGATTATTAATTCAACTATTGCGATTACGATTACTAATTCAAGTATTACGATTACCATGATTAATTCAAATATTACGCTAATAATGATTAATTCAACTTTTCTGATTATGATGATTATTTCAACTATTCTAATTATGATATTAACTAAACTACTGTGATTATGATGATTAAATCAACTATTGCGACTGTGATGAGTAATTCAACTATTGCGACTGTGATAATTAATTCAACTATTGTGACTATGATGATTAATTCAACTATTATCATTATATTAATTCAACTATTGCGATTATGATGATTAATTCAACTATTGCGATTATGATGATTAATTCAACTATTGTTCTTATGATGATTAATTCAACTATTGCGATTATGATGATTAATTCAACTATTGCAATTACTACGATTAATTCAACTATTGCGAAAGAGCAGCAAGAAATAGTGTATTATTAACATTGTGCATCATTATAGCTGAATTTCTACTGTTATGTCAGACATTGATTATACTCATTCCTCGTTTCTCAGAAGTTTGACTATGATGTTTAATTCAGCTAGTATGATTATGATGATTAATTCAACTACTGCGACTGTGATGACTAATTCAACTTGTGATTGTGATGATTAATTCAACTACTGTGATTATGATATTAATTCAATTATTGTGAGTGTGGTGATTAATTCAACTATTTTGATTATGATTAATTACTCTGTTGTGATTAATTAAACTATTGTGAAAGTGGAGCAAGGAATATTATGTTAATAATTAAGGTTTAATCGTTATGCCGGACATTTTGATTACCGGTACTGTATCCTTGTTTCCTAGACTGATTATGGTGAGTTATTCAACTATTGTGATTATGACGTTTAACTGAACTATTGTGAAAGATCAGCAAGATATAATGTGTTAATAGCGTTGTGCATCATTATAATTTAACTATTATGTCAGAATTTGATTATTCCATTCCCTCGTTATCAGAACTTTGAATTTGATGATTAATTCAAATATTGCGACTGAGATGATTAATTCAACTATTCTGATTGTGATGATTAATTCAACTATTGTAATTATGATATTAATTCAACTATTGCGATTATGATGATTACCTCAACTATTGCAATTATGATGATTAATTCAACTATTGCAACTGTGATGATTAATTCAACTATTGTGATTATGATGATTAATTCAACTATTGCGACTGTGATGATTAACTGAAGTATTGTGATTATGATATTAATTCAACTATTGCGATTATGATCATTAAGTCAACTATTGCGATTATGGTGATTAATTCAACTATTGCGACTGTGATGATTAACTGAAGTATTGTGATTATGATATTAATTCAACTATTGCGATTGTGATGATTAATTGAGCTATTGCGGTTATGGTGATTAATTCAACTATTGCGACTGTGATGATTAATTGAATTATTGTAAGTATGGTGATTAATTCAACTATAGCGATTATGATGATTAATTCAAATATTGTGATTATGATGATTAATTCAACTATTCTAATTATGATGATTAATTCAATTATTCTGATTGTGATATTTATTCAACTACTGCGATTATGATTAATTACACTATATCGATTATGATGATTAATTCAACTATTGCGACTGTGATGATTAATACAAGTATTGTGATTATGATGAGTAATTGAACTATTGCGATTATGATGATTAATTCAACTATTGCGATTATGATTAATTCAACTATAGCGATTATGATGATTTATTCAACTATTGTGATTATGATGATTAATTCAACTATTGTGATTATGATCAGTTCAACTATTGCGATTGTGATGATTAATTCAAATATTGCGATTATGATGATTAATTCAACTAATGCGATAATGATGATTAATTCAACTATTGCGATTATGATGATTAGTTCAACTATAGCGATTATGATGATTAATTAAACTATTGCGATTATGATGATTAATTCAACTATTGCGATTACGATGAATAATTCAACCGTTATTATGATGATTAATTCAACTATTGTAATTATGATTATTATTTCAACTTTTGTGATTATGATGAATATTTAAACTGTTATAATTATAATTAATTCAACTGTTCTGATTATGATGATTACTTCAACTATTGTAATTATGATGATTAGGCCTAATTCAACTATTGCGACTGTGATGATTAATTCAACTATTGCGACTGTGATGATTAATTCAAGTATTGCGACTGTGATGATTAATTCTACTATTCTGATTGTGAAGATTAATTCAACTACTGTAATTATGATATTAATTCAAATATGGCGATTATGATTAATTCAACTATTGCGATTATAATGATTACTTCAACTATTGGGATTATGATGATTAGCTCATCTAATGCAATTATGATGATTAATTCAAGTATTGCGACTGTGATGATTAATTTAACTATTGTTACTATGATGATTAATTCATCTATTGTAATTATGATATTAATTCAACTATTGCGATTATGATGATTAATTCAACTTTTGCGATTATGATGATTAATTCAATCTATTGCGATTGTGATGATTAATTCAGCTGTTGTGATTATGATGATAAATTGAATTGTTGTGATTGTGAAGATTAAAACAACTGTTGTAATTATGATATTAATTCAACTTTGCGATTATGAAGATTAATTCAACTATAGCGATTATTTGATGATTAATTCAACTATTGCCACTGTGATGATTAATTCACTGTTGTCATTATGATGATTAATTCAACTGTTGTGGTTGTGATGATTAATTCGACTATTGTAATTATGAGATTAATTCAACTATTGCCATTATGAGGATTAGTTCAACTATTGCAATTACGATGATAATTCAATTATTGGGAATTCAGCTAATGAGATTATGATGATTAATTCAACTATTGCGATTATGATGATTAATTCAACTATTGCGGTTGCGATGATTAATTCAACTATTGCGATTATGATGATTAATTCAACTATTACGACTGTGATGATTAATTCAACTATTGCGAATATGATTAATTCAACTATTGCGACTGTAATAATTAATTCAACTATTGCGACTGTGATGATTAATTCAACTATTGAGATTATCATGATTAATTCAACTATTGAGATTATCATGATTAATTCAACTATTGCGATTATGGTGATTAACTTAACTATTGCAATTACGATGATTAATTCAACTATTGGGACTGTGATGATGAATTCAGCTAATGTGATTATTACGATTAATTCAACTATTGCGATTATGTTGATTAATTCAACTATTGCGATTATGTTGATTAATTCAACTATTGCGATTATGATTATTAATTCAGCTATTGCAATTGTGATTATTAATTCAACAATTGCGATTGTGATGATTAATTCAACTATTGCGACTGTGATGATTAATTTAACTATTGTAATTATGATATTAATTCTACTATCGCGATTATGATTAATTCAACTATTGCGATTATAATGATTACTTCAAGTATTGGGATTATGATGATTAGCTCAACTATTGCGACTGTGACGATTAATTCAACTATTGTGATTATGATGATTAATTCAACTATTGTAATTATGATATTAATTCAACTATTGCGATTATGATGATTAATTCATCCATTGTGATTATGATGATTAATTCTACTATTGTTCATATGATGATTAATTCATCTATTGCAATTTTGATGATTAATTCAACTATTGCAATTACGATGATTAATTCAATCTATTGCGATTGTGATGATTAATTCAGTTGTTGTGATTGTGATGATTAATTGAACTGTTGTGATTATGGAGATTAATTCAACTATTGTAATTATGATATTGATTCAACTATTGCGACTGTGATGATTAATTAAACTATTGCGATTATGATGATTAATTCAACTATTGCGATTATTTGATGATTAATTCAACTATTGCGACTGTGATGATTAACTGAAGTATTGTGATTATGATATTAATTCAACTATTGCGATTATGATGATTAATTAAACTATTGCGATTATGATGATTAATTAAACTATTGCGATTATGATGATTAATTCAACTATTGCGATACGATGATTAATTCAGCTATTGCGATTATGATGATTAATTCAACTGTTGTGATTATGATGATTTTTTCAACTATTTTAATTACTATTATTAATTCAACTGTTGTAATTATGATGATTAATTAAACTATTGTAATTATAATTAATTCAACCGTTATCATTATGATGATTAATTCAACTATTGGGATTATGATATTAATTCAACTATTCTGATTATGATACTAATTCGACTATTGCGATTATGATGATTAATTCAATTATAGCGATTGTGGTGATTACATCAACTATTGTGATTATGATTAATTCAACTATTGTGATTATGATTAATTCAACTATTCTGATTATGATGATTAATGCAACTATTGCGATTATGATATTAATTCAACTATTGCGATTATGATACTAATTCGACTATTGCGATTATGATACTAATTCGACTATTGCGATTATGATACTAATTCGACTGTTGCGATTATGATACTAATTCGACTATTGCGATTATGATACTAATTCGACTATTGCGATTATGATACTAATTCGACTATTAATTGTAATATAGGACTTTGATTATTCTTTCCTTATTTCTCAGGTCTGAGTTTTAAATCATTATAAAAAGTAATATTAACGTACAATGTTGAAAAATTAAGCAACAAAAACCAGTTTAGAGTCAAATTTTTTATTCATAAGTTCAGAGGGATGAAATGTTTTTATCATGTTCACAGTTTTATGATGTTATAATTTAAACACAACACAGCAGTGCAGCCACAATTTTATGTATTAAATTTTCATACCTGTACATTAATTTTAGATTGTTAATTACCATAAGTCAATTTTAAATAGTTATTATTTTCATTATTAAAGGTTGTGATTAATCATTCGCTCCACAATAGAGACAAAATGTACAAGATATTGTATGTAAAAATAGCCTGATGATGCCCGAAGGGCGAAAACGTTTGCTTAATTTTAATGTCTTATATTTGTATAGTACACAATGATCACTTACATGGGTAAGTGTCATTGACTTTTATATTTGTGATATGTAAATTAGACTGAATTAATAAAACAACATTATATTATATTATATCATATTATATTGACTAGGCCTATCTGAATATTTAAACATGCTTTCTAAGATAATGTACTCTTTAGTTTACCATTTTGAAAACGATTATCAAAGTTATGCCATAACTATGTTAAATAATGTGGTTTTAGGAGTAAAATGACAAAGAAGTTTTGAATTTATCTTAAAAATGGCTGATTTATATTCGCTGTGTTGAACTATAGTGCCCTGGTACTTCCCCCCCCCCGCCAGATTTCTGCCCCCCCTCTTTTTTTACCAATCTCAAATTTTAGTTGTTGCAGCAACATGCAAATAAATGAAAAATGACCATCAAATAGGAAGAAATTTCAATTATACGACCACCTCCCCTTAAGAATAAGATTTACATGTATTGGAAATGGTCTATGCAGGTCACTGACTGTGCATATGTGTGTATGGGTGGAGGTGGATGTGTATCGGTTTATGTGGACCTTATAAAGAAATCCGTTGCACAAGTGAATTAAACTATTAAATATTTAAGTCAGTATAACTGATGATGTGAGAATATCAATTCCGTAAGTAGTACTCGAAAGTGGAAATTAAAAAAATATATTATTAAATACACAGTTGGTCAGTAGCTGTGTAAACTTTCTCGGAAATCATAGCACACTTAAACTTTAAGATGAGTACAGGAAAATGTATTGTTTTAATAAAATTTATAATTAAAAAAATATATATTATTTTTTTGGCAAATTGAAAAGGGTGATCTCTCTGATTATGGCTCCTAAGTTGTTTCATTGTATAGTAGCGGTAGCAGTAGCAGCAGCAACAGTAGCAGTAGTGGCAGTGGTAGTAGTATTAGTATTAGTAGTAGTTCTCCTTTGTCTTCCCTCTATCCTATTTCTGATAACTATACAATACTTGTCTCTACATTACTTTTGTTTAGAAACACTCTCGGCTACAATCTAACTAATCCTCCTCTACTATCATTGCTACCTTTCATTTCTATTATCCCTAATTTTCTGTTTATCTTCAAATATTTTTATCTCTGACTAATATTTACTAATGATCTATATTCCACTCTATCATCTACAATACAATATTATATTATTTACCCTATTTTTTCATTGATCTTTTCTCAGAATTTTACTCTTGCATCATTCAATGTTCCAATATTCGAATGTTTGTAGTACTTCCTTACTATTACTTCTTCAATTCACTCACCACTTTTCTCTTTCATTGGTACAGCTTTTATGGTTCACTCTGTCTACTTGCATTCATTTTCAATTCCTCTCTACTGCACTTCCCAGATTCTTCCTTTCTGTAGTACCGTACATAAAACACTCAATATTCTTTACTTACAATTTCTAATTTACTTTAACTCTCTTTACTACTTTCCTTTTTACTGGTTTATTCTATTCGTCTTCCCCTTAACATTTAACACTTAACTAATTATTCCTCTATTTTTCCTCAGTTCCACTTCAGTTACATTTAACGATCGAATTTCACATTCTTTGTTTAGATTAAGTCGCTCAAATTACACAACTGAAATTTACATTAGAGAAAAGGATTTTCATGGAAGACTTCTGTCAAAAAGAGGGATTTTGGAAAGGTGCATAGTATCGTCTCCTCTTCTGCTAACAACACTATATCATCAGAAAATCTTATGCACTTTATTCTTCTTCTTCTTCCTACTACATATAAACCCTCCCATGTTCTAAAAACTGTTCATTACTAAATGAAGAACATTTCCTAATGTTACCGTTCCACATAGCAACAGATAAATAAATAACTTCGAAATTCATGATATCAAGGCAAAACACAGTTTATGCTTTTTTCCAAGTTCGTACCATCTGTATTTAGAACCAACTAAAATTAGTTGTACAATTCTGTCTCATTCTATAAGAAAAGGTCTTTCAAAATAAAAGTCAAGTGACTATATTTAGGTATAGTAAAACCATCAAAATCATATAGTTTAAACAGTTCATTTTTCCAAATTAAATTAATTACGAAGAATAAAGAAAAGAAAATCTATCAACTTTCCCATTACTTTCATAATTAGTTTCAGAAAACGTACAAACTATTTATTCAACACGAGGACCGTAGTATTTTATCATTTACGCAATATCATGCAATATAGTTAATATGCAATAGTTAAAAAAAATTATCCATCCATGGAGCACTGCAGCGAACTCACTGGAGAGGCGTTACAAGAACATGATATAGTTACAAATAAATTATTTACATAATTATGAGAAGAAAATAGCGTCCAGAGATTTCCTTGAATGTTATTTGGATTGCAATTCATTTAAAGTAACTTAAGTTGATAAATCTCTTTGTGATGATTTTTTTTTTCTGGAGATGAGCATTAAAGGAAACAATTAAAGCACGATTAATATTTACAAATGTAATTTCGGACTACCACAGTTACCGGAAAGGCAGCTGAAACGTGTATTCTTTTGAGGGCCGCTAATACGAGTAAAAAATAAATTATTTGGGTTTTTATAATCTAAATTGTTACGATACTGTATTAATATTTTAAATATTAACATTGTATGTTACATAACGTTACCCATACCAAATTTATAATTGGCATTTCATTATACTTCTAAAACTTACTGAATAAATAAAATAACATACTAGATGGCTTGGGCAGATGATAAGAGGCTGATATAATCGGCATTGACATAACATTAGAACAGTTTAATATATTCTTGTCTGCTGTCCAGAAACACAGTTCCCTATTCGCATCTATTAGACCCACATCAGTGCATATGTGTGTAAAATGATTTTGAAAAGACCAATTTAATTAAGACGAAGTCTAGAAAAATTAAATCTACAGCTACAGTGGTAATCGTAATCACACCTTAAATACAAGAAGATAAAATAGTTTTATAATATTATAAAATTAGTATAATGCTTCAATGTTGTTAAATCATAATTTCATTTTCCAGTTAACATTAAGTACTTTGGCATATTATAGTGTTACAGAAGTTCTCCGCTGTTTGAATTACTGTTGTGAACACCGCATATTGCTAACTGAGAATTAACTGCATTCTGCTATTGCCTTCTCGTGATGTCGTAGTTCTGTAGCTAGAATTACCCTCAGTTCTACACGCTTCTGTTCATTAATATTTGTAATTTTTATTTAGCGACACTCTAAATTACTGTACTTCCTTGATAATTAATCTCTTAGTATTATTTTGTCGAAAATTTTATTGCCACATAATTCCTAGTCAATATATTATATGTAATCCGGTAATGTGTCCTTACACAATCACTTCGTTGATTTAAGAATAAATTAGAATATTAACAATAATTGTATCTTTAACAGATATTTTTATTCCACTGCACATTTCCTCTATCAAAATTGTAAATATGTTAAGCTGTGGCAGCAAAGGTGAGCTGCATCTGTTCTGTTCTAAGTTCTTTCAGTGGAAGTCAGTGGCAGCTCGTGACGTAAAAATTGCGTGAAGTAGTGTTAGGTTCACTTCTAATTTTATAACAAAAATTATGTATAGACCTAAGTATATTAAATATCGGTATATTTAAAAATACGTGTCTTTATGACGATGATAATAATAATAATAATAATAATAATAATAATAATAATAATTTAATGATAAAATAACGGTAACAAATAACCATAGGAATTTTATGAAGACAAGTTCAATCCTTCTGTTCATGGCAGCGAATTTATCAGTAACAACGTCGTGAAAAGGGTGATTTTTTTTTTATAATTATGTGCACAATTTGCTTCTGCATGGAAATATTTGCGAGTGACGAGAGCCTTTGTTGTGACATGGAATTAAGGAACTACACTAGTTTTAGTGCGATTCTTGGAAGAAAAATTTCTTTCCGCGGACAAACTTGTTAATAAACAGCCCTAAACCTTTAAAGCACACTGATTTTTTGAACAAATATTATTCTTAATTTAAAATAGACCTAATAACTAATGTAATAAGAACAGTAGAAAAAATAATTTATAATGCACACAATGGGATCTTTATGCATACTCGCTCACGAAAATAGCGGCAAATTTAACTTTGTGTATAGGTTACAGTAGTACCTACAACGCAAACACCATAACCAAGTTTTCAATTCCTCTTACATTATATTTTCACTTTTCTCAAGACTCGTGTTTGATTCTTTAGCAAAACGGTTAAAAAAATTATAAACATATTCATTTAGTATATCTTTTCTATGGGCGAAATTAATTTTAACACTTTTAAATTTTCTGTAATTTTCACTGTTAGAGTTAGATACCCTGTTTAGTCTCTCTGTCGTTGATTGGCGGAACGTTATGAATTCGTCTCCTCTACTATTTCACGTCTGACCAAAGCCATGAAACTGTTGTTGCGGGGCGAGGAGATGTAGGCTTGTTGCTATGGTAACCATAGCTGAGTGAAACACCAACAGGAGAAAAATTGAACTCCACCGGCGCAGAACGTATCGGAGTCTCGTTGCCACGCAAGCGAAATAGAAAGTCACAATGCAAGAAGTGGAGTCACGGGCGCTATGTTCTTCTTCAGCGCGGCGCGATTTTTGAACTTACATAAACATAAATATCATAAAATCAGTCGCGTTGTAATGTAGGCCTATAGTAAAAGTAAAGTGAATTTTTCAATTTTAAACGTGTAAAAAATTCCATTGTGTAACGTAATAACGAAAATTCAGTCACCAGCGTGACTCAGTCGGTTAAGGCGCTTGCCTGCTGGTCTGAAGTTGCGCTCGGGTGCGGGTTCGATCCCCGCTTGGGCCGATTACCTGGTTGGGTTTATTCCGAGGTTTTCCCCAACGGTAAGGCGAATTCTACGTAATCTATGGCGAATCCTCGGCCTCATCTCGCTATCACCAATCTCATCGACGCTAAATAATGTAGTAGTTAATACATCGTCGTTAAATAACCAACTAAAAAAATAACAGAAATTAAAATATGAAACAGAACTGAAATTGTACCCAACAGAGACATACACTTCGCAAAATATACGACATTGAAATATTAAACAGTTAACAATTTCTTGACTTATACCACGACAAAGGAAATTTCCTTTGACATTCCGACACCAAGATGAGAGGATAAAATCTTAATTTCTAAAATGACAATACATTTTACTATTATATGCAATATTCTATAACATTTTATGCTACAACAATGTTGAAATTTTAGATAATGCATAACAAAAATAGACCTCAGAATATTATTTTTTTAAATTGCATCATTATAGTTATTTAAGAAAGTTAGAACTTCCAACACTGAAGAATCGTTCCAATTTTTATGTTTGCGTCGAAACTTACGACTTTCTTGCTGTAACTGAAACGTCACAAGGATGTACTAAACATGTAAATAAACCGAATTTGGAATAAACTGCAATAATGTGCAACGAAAATATGACTTAACATAGAGGGCAAGTGGACTCTGGTTGGAAGATAGTCGTAAGACAAGAAGAGACGCAGTCGCCTTATTCATATTGGCAAGTAATGAGAACTGACTGCGTGGAGAAACATCTTCAGGGCCTCAATATAAAAGACTGAAAATAACTCCTGATATTATTATGAGTAATGGATCAGTAATAAGAACAACGGTGATGTGAAAAGGAACAATATAAAAGTATTAAGACGTCAGAGAATATTAAATAATTTAAATCTTACTTTAAAGGAAACGAAAATATCATGTGTGAAATGTAACATAAATGATCAGTAGAAATGTACATCTCTAGGGCAGACAAAAAATATGTACGGTGATTTATTAAATAAATGTAATAACCGCCACCATATTAAGGGAAATATATATTTTGGCAAATCTTCAGAATTCAGATGGTCAAGACAATTATATCGAGGAAAGAAATTACTCAAAAACTAGCAGCAAATGTGGAATTGGAAATTCTTTGCGCAATAACTGAACGGGATATTATTTTTTCTTCTTCTTATTGTTCTAAATTAAGGGTGTAGATTACTGCTATAACACTTGGCCACAAATGGCCCTTTGTGCACCCTATACACTGCAAATCAACCCAGGAGACTGCAATGCGTTACCAGCTTTGCTATGCTGCTGGGATTAATTTCCTCAGAAGACAGTGCTTGTTTTCCGAGATAACGGTGCCTGATTGGCTTAGATCTGAGCAATCCAGCAAAATGGTAAATGATAACTCGGCCTCCATCCTACATTTCCTACAAGTTGAGTCATCATTAGGGCTCAATATACATATGTAGGTGACAATATATGTAGATGGCAGTGTCCGGTCAAAATTCCAGACCATGTTAAAAATCATCCTTTTCAATGTCAGAATTGTTCAGTTGATTCAGGTTTAGATTCTAAACTTTTCATCAGGCTCTTCTTTAGAACCTGTATGATTATATACTTAGAGATGCCAACACAGGGTTCAGGGCCATAGCATCGGAAGGAAGTTCCTTATTTGACCAATAGGCCAGCTTGTTATTATCATACATTCCACAGTGCCCTGGGACATTTTGATATAGTTTCCAGGCTAGTTCTGCATTCTTCAACTAGCCTGGAGTCGACTCTGTGCGTACTTAGCACACCCTGTGTAGTCTGACTATCAGAGCAAATATTCAGGCCTTGACATGATATATTTATATTTTCCTGAGCGCAAGCTGATATCATAAACACTTCAGCTTGCAAAACCGTAGTGTATTAACCAACGGGGATAGATATTCTAGTCCTGGGTCTTACGTCATAAATCCCTGCTCCAGCATCGCTGTAAGTTCTGGAGCTATCCGTGAAGCACACCAGACAACGACGTGGGAATTCGTTAAGGTGACCTCTCTCCCATTCTCCCCTGTCTAGTAACAATAACGAGATTGATATCAGTTGCCATTTTCCAAATACGTGTCTAGCTATGTGCTTCATTTCTCCCTATCCATTGGACAAGCCCATGTAGTTGAGAAGTACACTTTCCCCTTCAAGTACCCCCTCTCTCCTAAATAAAAGTTACATGTCGACAAATCCAGTGACCACGGTAGCCACAAGCCTTTGCTCACAGTCCGCTTTTCGGTGAACATGTGATGAATACGCGTAAGTGACCTCTCAGATATGTAAGATGTTGCTCCATCTTGTTGAAAGAAACAGTAATTACGCTCCTCTTCTTTAGTTGGGGATAGAATTCATCCAAGAAAGTCAAGTCTACAGCCGTGTTGACTATAGTGTCGAGGAATATTGGACAGATAATGCGTTTTGCAGTGATAGTGCACCACACACCGATCTTTTGGTCGCGTAGTGGTTGCTCGTACACTAGGTTAGAATTTTCTGTCGCCCAGTACCTGTTCGTTGAGAGTTTACATATCCCGATAGAAGAAACCAAGCCTCATCAATCATGATAAACAACAGCGTGTCCAAATCACCATCCGTAATCATATTCAACAACCAGCAGTAGAAATTTAAACATTTATTCTTATCGGGCTCCTTCAGTTGCTGTCACTCGGTATGGTTTGAATTTCAAAGCCTTTAACACACGTTCGCAAGTGTTGAGCCAATTTCGTGGTGGACTTTCGAGGACTCGTAGTCATCATTTCCTGAATTCATGCCGTAAGTTGAAGTGTCCGGACAGAAAGCGAGCAGAATCCATGTATTACTGATGAACTGAATGGCAACATCAGGAATAGCATCTGCATTAACATCCGTGAGAAATTGACACGTCTTTATATAAACGTGTTAAGACGTGCACAGAAGTGTCTAGATGTTGATGGAGGGCACTTTCAACATCTATTACGACGGTTAAACATTCATTTATCCATTTTATTCCATTCCTTTGAAAAAAAGTTTGTTTCAAATCAAATGAGAAGAGGCGGGCCAGTTTTATCTGCCCAACCCCGCAATCATTGATATGGAAAAAATGGGTAGAAATATTGAAAGTGGATATTGACATGTATGTTTCCATATTTTCTTCACAATTTCCAATTCAAATTTTATGTAGAGTATTTCAAGAGTAGAAAGAGAGAAACTACAATAAATATAAAAAGATAGAGAGAAAATAGAAAGAGAGAAAATAGGAAGAGATAAAGCCACAAAATAGAGAACAAGAAATAAAAGTTATTAAATTCGTGTGAAAAAATATTATTGATCACACCGAAAGTTACATATCTTACACTTCAGCTATCGTATATACATTTATATGAACGGTTCTACAAAAAAGAAAAAAAAAAAGAGAGACAAAAAGAATGACATCAAGTATTTCTTCACATTTTTCGTTGCACAAACATACAGTGACTGATTATATTGTATTGGAGTATTTTAATAATGTGACTTTTACAAATTGAAACAAAAGAGATATGAAATGCACACCTAAATATTGATTCATGTCACAGAGTATGAACAATGATTGAAAATGACAAAGAATGAATAATGGATGTACTTGCCCATAAGGTAGGGAGGTTGGGATGGGCAGGGCGGAACTCGACATGCAGCCACCTCCACGTGGTGAGTTCTGGGTTGTTTCAGTTCAAGAGACTGAAACAAGCAAAGAGCTGCATCTCTTCTGTGAATGGTGGTAAGAAGAATTATACAGAATGTGGCAGTGGAATACATTCAATAGACAACATTATAAATGTGGACTTCAGTGGCAAAGTTAGCTCAACCAATGTACAGCTATTTACAGATGACTCCAAAACGGAGGAACACGTCGGAGCAGAAGTGGCAGCAATACAAAAATCGTTAGAAATATACACAGAAACTCAAAGATTAGGAAACGAATGCACGGTTTTCCAAGCAGAACTCATTGGAATCAAAATGGCAATTGATTGTATAATATCCCAACGTAAGGATAAAACATCGTATGGCATCCACATCGACTCACAAGCTGCACTTCATGCAGTAGCAAACAAAAGAATGACACAGCCGATTGCAGTGTACATCAGAAAGAAAATGATTGACCTTAAGAATACTACCGAAATTTCACTGATCAGGAACAAACACCACTCTGGAATTAAGGGCAACGAAAGAGCCGAATATCTGGCCAAAACTGCAGCCAGATATAGAAATACCATACAATATAACTCCATCCCACTACCTCTTTCTAAACGACTAATCCAAAACTATTATATAAACATTAACATTATATAACAACATACACACAGAGGTAGCACTACATACCAAACAGTATATTCCATCCATCACACATAGGCTCTTAATATCCCTAAGGCCAAACTATATCGTCACCAAATTCTTGACAAACTACGGATGCTTCAAATCATACTTGCACAGAATTAACAAATCACCGTCCCCATTATGCAGCTGCCCCGAGAAAACTGTGCAGTCAGCAAATACATTTACTGACGGAATGCACACACTTTTCAACAGACCGGCCTTCAATACTGTCGAAGCAAAATCAGCACCAGATGGTGAGGACACACATAAACACAGTAAGAGTGACAAGTTTCATCAACATCTACTGTTCTCTTCAAGAATAACATCCGAAATATAAGTGTATAATAGTGTAAATATCCTCTGTGTAACATTGTAAATATCCTGTGATATGCCTATGGCAAAACACAGGTTCTATACTCTAAGCAAACAAATAAAAACAAAGGTGTTCAATAACAGTAACTTCACACACTAAATCCTTAAGATAAAAGGAATAGAATCTTCTTTCGCCAATTTGCGTCCTTTCTTTTTATTTAGTAAGAAATCGATTTTGTTTCTATAAAAATTGCTACATCGCAGTGTATTCAGAAGCACTTGTCAACAGACGAAACACTTCCCTGGAGCACAGATGGCAGTCACGAGGAGACTACCCTTATAACCTGTACCCACGGTGCTCAGGCTTAAGGTGAGACACGCATCTTGTAACAGTGTTGCAAAATATCTATTACTTAAACTGATTTAATATTAATTAAAGTATTGAAATGCTTCCAGGTATGGTGGGTCCCTATCACCACAGCATGGCGCGTCCTCAGTTTGCGGATTGAGGAGACAGCCTCCAGATATGGATGATAGGTGTGAATATATTGAATAAACAGTCGCGGACAACGGATAAGGGGTGGTCCTCCAGCTTGGGGGTTGGGCGATGAACTAACAACCCACCACCGTAAATAAACAGCTTGTTACGAAACCACAACATAAGCCTCGGATTCATAGATTTCAAAAAGGTATGTGACTCGGTTAAGAGAGAAGTTTTGTATAATCTTATTGAATTTGGTAATCTCAAGAAACTAGTTAAATTAATTAAAATATGCCTCAGTGAAATGTACAGCAGAGTCCATATAGATCAGTTTCTATCTGATGCTTTTCCAATTCACTGCGGGCTAAAGCAAGGAAATGCACTATCATCTTTACTTTTTAACTCTTCGCTAGAACAGCGGTCATCAGAACACTGCACTCTCGGGCTAGCGTCTCTTACCCGCAGATCTCTTATAGTACCAATGTGCATACAATTCTACTAGCGGGTATGCTTCCTCCCGCACGAGAGTGCATTTTGCCATGCACTGTTTACCCGTAATCCATTTCAGCGAGTCCTGACGACCACTGTTCTAGAAAATGCCATTAGGAAAGTCCAGGATAACAGACAGGGTTTGGATTTGAACGGATTATATCAGCTGCTTGTCTATGTGGATGACATGAATATTTAGGAGAAAATGCACAAACGATTAGGGAAAAGACAGAAATTTTACTTGAAACAAGTAAAAAGATAGGCTGGTTGGTTTTGCATGAGATTTTAATGCCTTGTGTAATCCATCTATTGCTACATATTGTTTCATTTTTATACTTTGCACGAAAACTGGATTCAAAAATATTTAGAAATGTTTTATGAAATTCGTTGAATTTTACTGTTCGTATCACTTTGACTGTATACTGATTCCCATGTTTCACTTTTAAGATTTATTTCAAAATTATTTAATGATTCCCTGTTTATATTTCTGAATCTCACTTTAATTGGTTTTTTTGATGATGTGTTAATATTTATACTTAGGAATTGAGCATTATGATCCGAAAGACCATTAATTATTGGGGTTGTTTGAGATATACCTATTTTTTCTTTTCCGATGAATATGTTGTCTATTGCAGTAGCTGAATCCCCTTGTATTCTGGTCGGAAAGTTTACTGTGTGTATTAAATTGAAAGATGCTAGCAATGAATTTAGTTGATCTTTCCTATTGCTTTCTGTTAGATAATCGACATTGATGTCTCCGCAAATAATGCATTCATTCTTCTACACGTTTACTACTAGCACTGTTTATCAGGTTTATCTCACTCTTTTTCACATAGCACACTGGTAAATTCAGCGATGGTTGGGCGTTTAATTTCAATTTTTTCTTTGCTGGTATGTTATCTTTCGCAGCTTTGAATCAGAGGGAAACGTATGGTAAATAACACTCGAGCCTTTAGTTTTCCTGCTACAATTCTGACACTCGCTCACCGCACAATTTGGCATTTTGCATGCTATAATAGTAACAATAAGGCCTATTATAAACAGAACACTAGCAACGTCTATACAAAATCACAAACACACCCCGCGTTTTTTTAATTTCAGTAACTACTAAGCGGTTGAGAGTGGAGTGTGTCCCAAAGACGTTGTAGTTATATATCTAGGCACACAATTGGCGCTGGTGTCGTGTACAAATTTGAAACCTCCGCGCAGGTTCGCGTGCCGTAATTTTGTATTACTATACATATAATAACAGTTATTGATAGAAAGACTCCCACTGAAAAAATGATTTGTTAACTAAGCAGTCGGTTTCACAAATGAAGAGAGAGAAATGGTTTCCCACAATACATAGAGTTTTGTGCTCCGCACATTGCGATACTAAGTGCATGTATTTTGTGTACGAGAGGAGACTTTTTTGCCTAATGCAATACCAACTAATCCCCATTTCAGTTTGGTTGATAGGCTTTCCCCTCTACTCACACTCTTTACCATCCGTGAAGGGGAAGATGCTACTGTCTATCTTACTAACGTTCGACTAATCGACTTTGAACATAGTGAAAATTCTTATTATTGAAAACGTTTACCGGTAATCTATATTTCGAAAATCTATACTAAGCGTTTATATTTCATTTTATTGTTGTCTATATCAA
Source organism: Periplaneta americana (assembly GCF_040183065.1). Taxonomy (NCBI): domain Eukaryota; kingdom Metazoa; phylum Arthropoda; class Insecta; order Blattodea; family Blattidae; genus Periplaneta; species Periplaneta americana. The sequence continues at coordinate 74,654,924 of NC_091118.1, read as the reverse complement.
CTGGAACATTAAAAAGCTACTGAGAGCAGAAGATAGATGTTTTCTTCACTGCTAGTTGCTACTCTACAGCATAAACGACGGAACAATCTGCACTGTGTTACTCCCCCCTGACTTAATAATACAAACTAACATTCCTTTATTTAATTAATTAACAGTTGAAAATATTGTAAGAACGACACTAAAATATACTGAAAAATGTAATTGTCAAACATCTGTGGTACTGTATTTTATATCCATTTATGTACTTTATTTAATATTTTATTTTATTGTGTGTACAACTTGGGAGGTGCAGGTATAAGAGGTAAGAGCTACCGGTCTGTTATACTGACGGACTGAGGGCAAGTAGAAGGGGAAAGAAATGCCTTCGCATCCTCTCAACTTGTATGAAATGTCGTTTAGTGTCGTTGCATTACAGGCGCTACGCTCTAATTAAACATTCAACATTGCATAATACAGCCGTCTGCTAGCCGGTGCTTCTCCCAAAGCATGGCGGTGGACGCAAGCTTCAATTTATCCTTACTCTAAACTTCTGCGCAGCTTTGGCTTGCGGTTATTTAGTAAGTCTATGGTAGGGGCTTGGTGTGTCCCCGCGGTGAGGTCACAGATTTACAGCCGTGGCTTAGCGACGTTTACAGCGCCTTCACTTTACCTTTAAGGCTGTTATGAACATTTAGTAAGTCTATGGTTATGAAGGGACCTGTGAGAGCGATAGCGACCGACCGTCCGCGGACCTTGACAAAAAAACTAACGCTGACGGCAGAAACACAAAAGCCAAAGTTCAGTATCATTTGTGTTAAAATGCTGCGTTAAAAATGCTATGCTATTACAAAATATCTTCTTCGTGCGCTAGATTCAAGTCTGAGGCTTACCTTACATATCTGATTATAACACTTTCAAACATTGTATACATTAAACATCACCATTATCATCATAGTCCAATTCCAAATTAAGTTATTTTTTTATTGCTACTACAAAATAAACTAAATATGGTTTTTTAAAACAAGATGAGTAGTATTTCTCAGAAGACCCTGTTTAATGCAATTGTTTGTTTTATAATAAATAACTGTGAAATTCAACGCAATTTAACACCTGAAATTATACTGTATAGCTACTGATGATTTTTTCATGGTTTCTATATGAAATTGTTTCTCTTTTATTCACTGAGAATTTATCAAAGAAAATACTCTCTCACCATTAATATTAACAACTTATGGAGTGGATGCAGGAGAGAAATTCTGCCAGTCTTACAAGCTGGTGAGTCCTTGAAAAATTTACACCATGATTGGAAAAAAAAAATCTCACTTGTCTTAGAAATATCAGTTTGATGAGGTTTCACAAATTTTTTCTTAAAATCCGCGGATGCTGTAATTGGCTTAAGAAAGGAGATATGTCCGGGAAGAAAAGCACATATAGCCACCCTATTAAGTACAATGTTGTAATTTTAAATCTTGTAATATAACTGGTTAAATTTAACTGAACGCAAACTTCAATAAATGAAACATATCAGTTCGAGTTCGTGTTGAAACATTATTATATAATCTGAAATACTTTTAATGATATTCACTAATACCGACGGATTCTAACAAAAATAAAGAAATTATGTATTTACAAAGAAACCTGCTAAAATATCTATTTTTAAGCACGTTAATGATGGTGGACCACAAGGTAAGACCTAGCGGCTTTCATCTTCTTCATTACGTCAAGTAGTTGAATTAGCATGAACTATTACTCCGGCAGCATTCCTGGTCCGCACTGCAGTAGCAGGAAACTGAGGGTCGATTTCTAAAACACGGACGAAATCGTGGTTCCAAACCACGGCTTTTAAACCGCGATCGAGGTCTGAAGCCTATGCGATTTCTAAAACGAATTCGAGACGTGGCTTGGGAATAAACCGAGGTTTGTGGGTTTTATAATTGGCAACACAGCTAAGAATCGATTTTTATTTCTGTAACCAGTCGGTATTAGAAAGAAATGAACATCGGGATTAATACTTTTATTGAATTGCAGTAAGTCACATTCTTTTGTTCTCAGCTAAGGTATTGTTACAGTCACTATTTTACAGAATATAATTATGTGCGTTTAAAATACTAATATTACTTAGGGCCTTAGTATTTAATAGGGAACGGATTTCTAGATACCAGAATGATAATTTATTAAATAATTAGCACAAGTCGAGCAAGTAGTTTTTGTTCGTAAATAGTGCCAACATTAACTAGCTGAAAACTCGGTTCTAAGGAATTAATAACCTACATATTAACTGAATTAAAATTACAATTGAAAGTAAAATGTAGTATGGTTCTATTTTCGCATATAATAGGTTAGTACTACATGGAAAGACCCAGTTAAACTTAAAATAAGAAGACAAAATCACGTTTGCTGCATATTCTTGTAGGCCCACGTCATTTTCGAGTATTAAATGAAATGTCCAAAACTAATGTAAATACTAAGAATTAAGATATATCTTCTTATAGACATGAAGGCATAATTAATATAAAATATTATATCTTACTTCCCTCAAAGCAACAAGAAGGTGTGAACCTTCCACCTCTTCCATTTCGTTGCAAATTATTATTTAGCGTTAAAAATTGCGTTGGTTCCTTCGAAAATCGAAATATTCGCCAGAAATTATCGTCGTTATATAGTTACAAAGGATTATTCCTCTCTCTCTCATCACTCTAATTCGGAGATTTAATACTTGTAGATACAAATTTTCCTTTGGTAATCATCCAGCTGATCTACTACCTCCATCTTGTATACATGGAGCCGTGGTTTTAAACCTGCCCCAGTTGGGGTTTCTGCTTCAGACCATGGTTTCGAGCCATGGCTCAGAAAAATTAAAAAGACTTTGTTTTATCAATTCAGATGCGGTTTAAAGCCATGCCCGTGGTCTAGACATCGTTTTAGAAATCGACCCTGAGGGTTTAACATTATTTATCTCTAGAAATATAGGGCGTTTGCTTTGAGAAATGTTCATGTTAATTTATTGCATTTTCATAACATAACATGATTGCATTCTACCGCTTTCCTGCTTGCGCACTTTAGCCGTGCTTTCGCTTGACGTGTGACATGAGCATACAGTTACCAGCATACCGGACACATTATAATAGTAATATGCGTTACAAGAGCGGTATGTTGAAGTTTTCATGTTCGAAGAAAAGTTTGAAAAAGCGAAACGTAGTTGAGCTTTTTTAATTTCCGAGAATTGAAAGAAAACATACCGCTCGTGTATCGTACATTATTTTGTGCGAAGATCGTTTATTACATACCTGAAAGAGGAGTTTCTAATTAGTTGCAATGAAATCTCCATCTTGGTTTCTGTTCAATGACGGCAAATTTGCAAAACAAAAATATCTATTTTCAACATTGTTGCTTTAAAATGTTTTCTGTGTTTACTATACTCCAGCAGGCCGTGATATACGTCTCCTTCGTTCATAGTAGCCGCCATGATGAGTCTGGAATCTTGTTGATTTTTTCACAGCTTCCTTAATGTTACTTGCATCACGAATGCAGTGGTATGTTTCCAATTTATAATTATTACTATATTGAACGTCTCTCAAAATAATATGTTAAAAGCCTAAAGCAGTAAAATCATTATGTCACTTAAGCGGTAAGAAGAGGGAAATTGTTATGTGTGTTAGGTTGGGTATACTGAATGTGGAATTTTAGACTTACCGCGGATTGGTTTCGTGCGGAAACCAAGCAAATACGCACGATCTCACACAAAATTAAATTATTTTCCACTGCTGTCGAACACACATTTAAAAACTGTACCTATGGTACTTTTTTTATTTCCATCCGACACTGGTCTTTTAAACTCTATCAGCGATTTTTTCCTTTACTACTTCTTCTCTAGAGAGACTGTATTTTAAAATGTATGCTTTCACAGCCGGTGTCTGTGAGAAGGTTTTCCGGGCCCCTATTACACTATCAAAGTTCTTTGACAAAGATCTTTTATAAAATATATATTATAAAATATATGACAGTGTAATCGGTTTTATTTTATAGAAGTTTCTTTGATAAAAGATTTCTATGACATAAAACAAATATGGTGGAACGCAAACATAACTGGACTATTGCTACCACAAAAATTCTATCGGAGTATGAAGGAAATGAAATGTTGTAAATAGACACAAAATAATTTTATAATATAATATTAATATCATATAATAATAATAATAATAATAATAATAATAATAATAATAATAAGAAGAAGAAGAAGAAGAATAGTCCATCGCTGTAGAGTAACGGTTAGCACGCCTGACTGTGAAACGATCGGATTCCGGTTCGGACAAGCTGGTCCACAATAAACCGGGAACGGAAACGACGAGGACAGAAATATTGTTAAAATAAATGCATTTAAATGGGAGCATTCAAATTAACTTTCACGTTCACTTTCCCATTCCAGGGATCCGGTAAGCTTCTCGTTAATTGTGAATGCTCACATTTAAATACATTTATTTTAACATTATTTCCGTTCTCGTTGTCGTTTCTGTTCCCGGTTTATTGTGACCGAGTCTTTACCTGGTAGAGGTTTTTCCCCTCAACCCACTGAGAGCAAATGCTGGGTAACTTTTGGCGCTGGACCCTGGACTCATTTCGCTGGCATTATCATCTCATTCAGACGCTAGATAACTACAGCAGTTGATAAAGCGTCGTAAAGTAACCAATAATAATAATAATAATAATAATAATAATAATAATAATCTTTTATTCTCTGTAATTATAAAGCAAATATAAATGACAGTCGGGAGGAAATTAAACGCAGAATAAATATGGGAAAAGCCTGTTATTATTCAGTTGAGAAGCTTTTGTCATCCAGTCTGTTCTCAAAAAACTTGAAAGTTAGAATTTATAACACAGTTATATTACCGGTTGTTCTGTATGGTTGTGAAACTTGGGCTTTCACTTTGGGTGAGGAACAGAAGTTATGGGTGTTCGAGAATAAGGTGCTTAGGAAGATATTTGGGGCTAAGAGAGATGAAGTTACGAGAATGAAGTTACACAACGTAGATCTGCATGCATTGTATTCCTCACCTGACACAATTAGGAATATTAAATCCAGTCGTTTGAGATGGGCAGGGCATGTAGTACGTATGGGCGAATCCAGAAATGTATAATAGAGTGTTAGTTGGAAGGCCAGAGGGAAAAGACCTTTGGGGAGGCCGAGACATAGATGGAAAGATAATATAAAAATGCATATACATGGTGGAGACTGGATTAATCTTGCTCAGGATAGGGACCGATGGCGACCTTATATGAGGGCGGCAGTGAACCTCCGGGTTCCTTAATACGCATTTGAAGTAAGTAATTATAATGATCAATTTGTGAAAGGATCTACTCTATTTCGTAATATTGTCCTGCCTTTTGCAAAAGTGTTCCCATTTCGCATCCAGCATTTTATCAGTTGGGAAACAAAAATATCTTTTGTCAGAGGCTGTGGCCCTTTATAATAATATAAATAAACACTAATTATTTTATTTCATCCTTACACAGCGCAATAATAAATTACTCATTCTGATGAAGATGTCGTTGCATAACAGAACTAAACATCCAGATGTCAAGGCGCAATATAATAATATAGTCTTGTGACATCCATTACTATAGCGGTATACAAAATACTATCGAATGATTAGATATGGAATGTCAACGAAATACTGATAGCGAGAAAGAACATCATAGCTCCAACATAACTTGTTATTGTTTCAGACGAGCTCAGGCATTAGCCAACGACTGAAAGTGCTGCATTAATTTTCTTCTCCAGAAAGGCAATAAATAGTTTATTAATGGCAGTCTCAATAATACGATTATCGGAACTGGCCAGCTAGTATCGCCTACGAACTCAGGCTATTTGCCCGCCACTATAACCCAATGCTCCGGCTTTGTATATACTGCGTGTTCAGTTCAAAGCGTGTCATGTCTCGCCGTATATCGTCATGTGGCTAGCCGATGAGCCTAGAGAATTCAATCTTCCTACACTTCCGCAACGGCGTATTACCTTTCTGCCAGAGAAGTTGCCTAGCAAGTACGGCGTTCATTCTGAAGAGTACGTACCGATACGTACGGTAACGCCGGTAGTGGCAGGAATGTGAACTGTTTGCAAACACGTATTGAGGTGAGTTTTTTTCTTACTGTCGGGATATGGCGAGAGGGTTAAGACCAGTGGTCCCCAACTCAGAGCACTGTGTCGTCATCAAGCCTTGCCCGCTCGCCCGCGGAAAGTCGTAACAGGGCAGGTAAGACGTTCAGTTGCAGAATTTACTGCATAGGTTTATGATTGTTTTCTGATGATAAAAGATACTGGCTGAATATAAAGAGCTAAATAAACTATCTTAAGCAATTTGAAAAAAAAAAAAAAAAAAAAAAAAAAAAAAAAACATTGTAGCCTATTTTCAACAAAGTTAGAAGTTAATAAGTTTATAATTACTTTCAGAATTATAATACACATTTCGTGTTAATTATTTGGGCAATGCATGACAATTACTGTAAATGTGTAAACTGTTTCTGTTAGGCAAAATGCTGAACAAAACACATAAAAACCCTAGGAATAGTAATGCAGAAATTAACTCCATTCAGTCCACTCAACATGGCATTAGCATTGATTTTTCGGGATTTGTTTAATTCTCTTTACCCTCAGCAATTTCTCAACGTTTGGAACTATTGTTTGTATAGTGCATAATGTGACAGCACATTTTAAGTTGTTATTCGATACTTGGCTTCCATGACATGGCTTGTTTATCTTCATCATAGGAAAAAATTACTGTTCGCAGAGGTATGTGAATCCGAAAATGTATGTCTGTACAATCGGGGAAATCGAACACATGGAAAGTTCATATAAACGTCAGATAACTTCTTTTGTTTTGATATTTGTCCTTCAATTCACTATCGTAAAGTAAATCAATAAGTTCCAATTACAAATAATAATCGAATATCAAATTGAAAATGTTTCTAGTCTTTAAATCTCGAATCAAATTTCTAGCGCATATCGCATGACGTGTGAATATATTCTTCGAAATTCAAAGTCTTAAGAAACTAGTATGCCTATATCGTTATTAATTTTGAAAAATGTGATGTAACTTATCCTTTTAGTTAAGCTAAAGTTCCATAATAAAGAGGTGGTTCATATTAAACCCCTTCACTCTGTCATATAATTGTGTAATAATCTTGTTGTTACCTTATAGCAAATAACTTAAAGCATTCAGGTAATTCCATTAAGAAGGCAAGTTCACAAATCCATTTTTTCATTTTTCACTTATCATACAGACTTTTCTTCTTTCTCCGTGAACGATAATGTTTCCTCCCTCAGTTCAAAGAACCTATCACATAGGGGAATGTTGCCGAAATTGGACCGTTGCCTAAATTGGACCGCAGTTGTTTTTCCACATATAGAAGTATTTCAAACATTTCAGTTGACCACTGCTTAAGTTCAGTGAGCTGCAGCCATCTTAGCGAACAGGATTGCCGTTAATGTGTTTTGGTGTTTTCTCTTACAATTTTTATTCTACGGATCTTAAGCTTCAGTATACAGTAGGAGTAAGTAATAATAATTTCTATACTATACATTCCAAGTATTTTTCATTAGCTACTACCTGCGTGTATTAAAACTAGTTTTTAATTTCATGTGTTTGTTTAGTGTCGTCTGTCTGCATACGTGAACAAGTTGCCTAGGTTGGACCACTGGGCGTTGCCTGGATTGGACTGGTCCAATTTAGGAAACTGTTATTTTTTTCAACATGAATATAAAGCATTACATTATGGTCAACATTAAGAAAAAGTAATGTATTGGGGGATTCTGTGTCTTTATGTTTCCAAGATTTCAAAAAGCGGAACCTAGCGGAAATGAAATAATACTTTGAAGAAGGCGGTACCAGCATGCAGGAATGGTGACTATGGACTCAACGAGTGTGCTCGCGTATATGCATTGCCATAGGCTACAGCAAAGAGAATGCTGATTGTAAAAACGCTTTCCAATGAAGTCCTTCGGAAGGCAAGCAACCTTAAGTTGAGATATGGAAAAACTTATGACGACCACATTCTCTTATTTGAAGAAAGGTTTTATGGGTTAACAATCACAGATGCGCATAAACTTGCTCTTGATGTCGCAGAAAAATATGATGCTCCCTACACCTTCAACAAAGAAAAAAATGGCGGAAAGAAGTGGTTCTGTGCTCCTATGAAGCGAAACTCAAACATTTCTCTCAGTCACCCAGAAGAAACATCAATGGCCAGAGCTAAGGGGTTCAATAGGGAGAGTGTTAACCAGTTTTGCGACCTGCTGGAAAAAACTGTCGATCAGAATGGTATCACAGCAAACACTGTGTTCAAAGTTGACGAATCTGCTTTACAACGGTGCAAAAGAGGCAAGAGAAAGTTACTTATAGCTCAGAAAGAGAAGCACCAAGTCGGAGCCATAAGTGGTGAAAGAGGTGTAAACATCACAGTAGTCTGTGTTGTCAATGCGGCGGGTTTCTTTATACTGCCACTGGTAACTTTCAAACGCAAGAGGAAATCATGCCAGCTTTTTATTTTTATATATCTACGTTTTCTTATTCACAGGCGTTTCGTAGCCAAACAGGGAACTTTTCAGTCTATGTAATATATATATTTTTTCTATGAGTTTTCCTCTAATTTTGAAATAGGCTATGTAACCGAGACAAGCAACTAATATAAAACTAACTCAGTGCAAAGAAAAATATTCTGAGTGTAACAATCAGCTTGAGTGCAATAGTGTTTCTGTAATTAATTTATTTTGTTTTCCTTTAATTTTTCATCATAGTTCAGAGAATTGTGTAACTTCTTTCACCAAATGTTAATATCTGATACATTTTAACGTAACATTTATAGTAAATACCCTTCTTCTACTTATTTGTTTACTATTACTAATATATTTTTGAGAGGTCCAAATTGGGACACTATGAGTCCAAATTAGGCAACTGGTTTCCCAATTTGGACCATTTCCATGATTTTGGTTTTACTTTTTTATATTTATTAGGAATTGTGTAATTTAAAATATAACACTATAGGATGAAAGTACATAGAATGTAGAATGTACTAAAACATATTTTGATTTAATTTAATCATTATTAAAGACATGGGATTAAAAAACAAAAAAATGGTCCAATATAGCAACCTTCCCCTAATTTGCCACGACTTAGTCACCGCACTTTACTATATTATGACAGGTCGCCATACACGCTAAGAAATAATTTCATGGGATAAATTAACGCTTTTCACTTCGTCCCTTAGACTCCTTATTACACCAGTTTTACTTCCAACCATGGAAGGAGCACCATTGGTTGCCAAGGATATAAATTTATTCCAAAATAATGTATACAGCCTCTACATGAAAATATCGGAACCAGTAGCAGTAGTATCTTTTATGAGAACAATATACGAGGATAAGAACTCTCCTTAACATGAAGGTTTTCAATAACGCCTCTTACAAAAATCACCAGTTGAGATTTATCGCTTACATAAATATTTCCATCTATTGCCAAAGAATAAGAAATGAAATACTGACAAACAATTACCAATTGCACCTGAACGTCCTCGGCTAGACCTCGGATGGGATGCATCATGGTGGAAGGACACAAACTGAGAGATTCTAACTCCTACACTTGTTGTGAGAAAAGTTCTTCACTTGTAATTAAACATTCTTCAAATTTTCAATCTTTAAAAGCTTTATAATATTTTACTATTACAAGTGAAATTTTATAACTGAGTCGGACAGCCGATTCACTAACATTATGATCTTAAACAACTTCTAGCTCATTTTCCTTCAATTGTTGGATTAATGCTACACGCTCTTCTCTTCGTATCTGCCATATTCGTTCCTGTGAGTTGTATAATGCATCTGTAAGTTGTATTTCTTCAGTGTGGCCTACGTTTTGAAGTGTTTCCTGCTCCTCACATCTCTTGTTTGAATGAATGGCAAGAACCGCCTCTGTTCACTACAACGCAACGTCACAAACCGGTCATTTGCCCGGTACAGTAAGCACGCACGAACCAAGCACTGCCCGCGCCCGTTCATACGTGAGTTGATGATCACTGGTTAAGACGATTACTTACGTATTTGTTGACATTAACTTAGATGGTCAACATGGACACGGAATATTTTATTTGTGTTGTGGAATGTTGCGGTACGCAACCGATGATAACAAATACCTTGCGTACGACTTCCCCGCGCAAAACAGTTCGAAAGAGGTTATGGTAGCACATAGACTTTACAGACCACCAACTGTTGCTACGACGTTCATGTTATACCGTACGCGTTCTCAAGTTCGGATTGAACGCCTTAAATAATAGGCAACTTCTCTCACGTAAAACCTGAAACTCGCTTCAAATCACTGACTCATAACCGTGACGTCATGACACACTTTCAAATGAACACCCAGTAGATGGCTCTGGCCTAACTCATCAAACAGAGCAGTGTAGTACGATTATTATAGAGTACCGCATACTCGTCGGCGGCCATATTTACTCCTGGCTCGGCACAGAAGCGTAAGCAGTAATGTTAGAAGGAAGGTCATAAAAGGCGATATCATACATGTTGTTGTGGTTTATTGAATACAGGAGACAAGGATTAATAAACATTATTGTCTTAGTGAAATTACTCAATAGAGATAACACTTTATTATTTATGTTACGGTATGTCCATTTCAATAGGATAACATCACCAATTTTCTACTGCAATTCTCATACCAACACTTCGACTGTCACATTTAGCAGATTTAGACGCTTTTTATGTAGAACGCTGTCTTTTTCTTCAGCGCGGCAATTTTGTCATTAGTAAAGCTGAGATATGTAGGACTGGAGGATAATATCAAGTTAACTGTATTGCGATGTTTGTCGAAGGTAAATAGTATGAAGAGGTGGAGGAGTTGTTGCGTACAGGCATGCGACTCAGGCAACAGGCAACAGAACACATTTACGTTGTGTAGTGGACAGACCTCCAGAGTTGTATTATCTATCTTACGTAACGTATAATATTTATCATGGCAGAATCATCAAGTATATGAATAGTAAACAGCAGGGGCGGCTCATCCATACGAGACGCGGAGCTGCAGCACTCCCTGCTTTGACAGGAAAATAAAAATAATATTTATTTTAATTTGTAGAAGAATTGTTACAGCTTTTATTGGTAAATTCCTTTATATTTCATCTGGCCGGGAATATGTACTATTATCTTATACATAATCTTTTTCGTGTCGACTGTATTGGAATTGACACTGTATTCAAAGTCGTCCTGGGATCTGCAGGGTGAGACAGCTCGTAAGAGAGAGTGTGTCTTGATGGTCATGGGGTAGAGAGGTGAAGGAAAGCAGAGGGAAACTGCCGCTGTTTAAAACTTTTTTATTAACCTCTGAAATTCTTGAGAATGTGGATCATTTAAATATAATTACAGTTTTGAAACGCCTATACCCTCTTATGGCCAGACAAAATAAAAAATGATAATGTATAGTTATTTTCATCACGGATGCTAGCCTATATGTTAAAAGTTGGTAAGGAACTTCAACTACTTTAGCCCATGGACTACATCAAATAGTCGAAGAAGTTCGCTCCAGCTACAGTGATGTTAACAGTTTCATATCGAATGTCAAAGAAATACCTATGTTTAAGGCACCAGGACGATTCAGTGAAATACCTCCTGGAGCCCCTTACCGCCGCAGCCCGTTGTAATTAGACGGTGGACATGGTTGGATGCTGCAGTCTATTTTCATACACATTATAAAAGGATTGAAGAAACGTAGGTAGTGTTTACTGCAACAGACTCGAAAATCCAGTAATGATGACATGATCTGAGCTCCAGTTTATTTGTCATGTGAGCATACACCTTATTCTCTGTTGTTTATAGGACAGCATACAAAGTCTGTACACTGACAACCCCCCCCCCCGCTCTCTCTATACATTTTTTTTTTTTTTTTTTCATGGAGTGCAGTTTCATAGAAAGGACTTTGCCGACAGACCTTCTACTGCCCCCTACTAATTGGTTGTCATAAATAAATGTCTTGCTTACTGTGACGGAAATCTTGTCTTCTCTTCTTAGTAACCAATCATAATCCTTGTTCAGAAGAATTGACAGGTGCCCGTCAAATCCACGTGGAGGCAGAGTTGCCGCATCTTTTCCGAATTTCAAGAATCCCGTCAGTTTCACTGCATAATTTCGAAATTCACCAGGATTGTGGCAACAGTGCAATGTTGGGACGAGGGGACAGAATGGAATTGTCAGAGTTGTTTGTGTAGGAAGTCATAAATATGTAAGCGGGTGTTCAAAGGAGCCACCGAACTGCACACTTTGAAATAAAATAAGGTATACTTGCTATGCTATAGTTTGGGTGCACGTAGCTTAACGACAAACGTCTTAGATGTCTCAGCTTTAGTCATTATTAAACCGCGGGAGTGCGGGCCCTTTACCGTCAAGTTAAGTATGACTGGAGCGTTCCGTGGCGAGTGTAATGAACACTCAGGTAAGCAACTCACTGTGCAGGCTTCAGAAGTACAGTCTTGCGTATATGAATTGCATACATACAATAATCATACATTCCGTACTTATCTAATTGATGCGATGTCGACGGAATTTTGCAGTCCGTGCGCCAGACAAGTTAAATGCACCATGATGGAATACCGCTCTTTAAGTTGTTTTGGTGCCTTAATAATATATGGAGCTGCATCAGTGACAAAAAGAAGTATATTATTATATTTAATCCCTTTCTGGCCAAAAAAGGCGCACAGCATTATAAAAATCTTGGACAATAGTTGCATGGTTTACCTTTTCCAGTTTCTCTGAAGTTAGCACAAATTTCTTCCCTACACAGTTCTCGGAAAGTATACCGACCACCACATTTGCCACATAACTACCACTGACGTCTGTAGACTCATCAACTGAAACCCATATATTTTCTGATCGTTCACGCTTTCTCCAATTTTGGCAATCGTATTCTGGTACGAAATTGGTAAATATTCTTTACGTATTGTTGCTTCTAGAATATATTGATTTGTGCATTTTACCAGAAAGTGGGGATTGTCCAAAGATCTGAATGGAATGTTTGTGTGTACCATGTTACATAAAACTATATTGAATTGTGACCCACTATTTGAACTCGATGGGTTTTTGTTTGAATTGGGTTCACATTTTCCTTGTGTCCTTTACTATTACAGTGTCTTTCAAAATAGTACTTCTTAGTTCGTAATAATCTGAAATTACACACAACACATGCAACACTTTCTCCTTCTATAATAGCCTAAATATATCACGTCCGAATTGTTCCACTAAATTATTTAGTATTGCACTTCGTGAACGAGTTGTTTTATGCATTGTAATGTGTGTCAGTTCACACACCCAACTCTTCAGTATGACAGCTAAACACACTCTGAATGTTTCGGGTTCGATGCACGTAACAGTACGGCGAAAGGCGAGAAAGACTTACGTCATACTCTATACCCGTCTCCATAGTCAACTGCAATCGCCGTATTAGGGCCCGCACACCCGCGGTTTAGTCATTATCATCGAATATAGCTTCCGTTTACCTTGTATGGATGTGATGAATTAGTTAATTTTGAAAAAATGTCTACCAAGCAACCATTCCTGATCATTCAAAGAATGTGCTAGCACACTGTTTTGGTCATTCAAAAGTGAAGAAACTTCCGTTCGAATTTCAAGAAAACGGGACAAAGCTTTATTATGCGACAACCATTGCAGTTCTATGCGTAATAACAATGACTTCTGTAGGCCTATACTCCCCATATCTTCGCACAAAATACTGAGTAGTATACACTGCAAAGGTCGTGCCTTAACAAAGTTGATAATTTTGACGACGTTGTGTAGTACTTTAATAACGCTGGCATTTTTTCGCTGCGAGAGCGTGTTGGTGTAAAGCACAATGACTACTTGTGCAGTTTTATTTTAGCGTTCTTGATCATTGTAACAGCGCCAGACACAGGACCTAACATGACATTTGCGCCATCTGTGTACACGTGAATGCAATTGTCTCAAGGTTTCCAATGAAATTTCAGTACCGCTTATAGAATATGGCAATGGCTTGCAGAACAAAATATCTTCATGAATGGACCTAAAAGTTCGCACCGCCCAAACGTCATTAATACAGATAATACGGCAACGTCCGTGGATTCAAGTTGCAGTGAAAATTTAATTTCACTGATACGGGAAATTATGATATTTTTAACATCGTTTGATAGATTCTGTATTCGATTACGCACAGTGTTATTTGTTAAGAGCACATTGAGAATCAAGTTTCCAGTTTTTTCGTCCACCATGCACTTCACTACCCTCAATAATAATGGTTTCATAACAGTTTACGCAAAAGAGAGGTTTACCAGCAAGAGCCAGTCATCACTAATCAAGTACGACGTTTCCTGTGCTTTCTTGTTATTTGTCTTTTACACGAGATAAAAATATTGTCCGAATTGCATGGAGTCATCAGTTTTTCTTTTAAAGTACCTACTGTGCAGTTTCATTTGTGAAGTCAGGATGAGTTTCGAAATACCGTCTCTAAGCTTGGCAGGGAACATAGACCTATTGGGCAAAACTTTGTTACGTATCTCACACTGTGGACGTCCATCAGCAAACTCAGGGAATTCCATGACCAAATATGAATCACAAAATTTTCGTTTTTTAATTCCTTTCCGTACCTCTGCACTAGCCAACGCAGACTCTGAAGCAGGAACATGTTCAACATATTCGGAACTCAATCTCAAGGAATTCGCATTATCTTCCTTTAAAGTAAGGTTACATCTGTTGTTATCCCCCTTTAACTGAGCACTGGTTGATAGCTGATGACTCTTAGGTATTACGGAGCCCGTTTTAAGTCACAGTTTCATTTCAACCAAAGTTCTGCTAACATTTCTTCAATCAAATTAACATGCAGTGTATATATATATATATTTTTTTTTTACGCAACATAATGGTCAATAGATTGTAGATTCTACGTATCACGATTAACAAAACGCTGCCTGCTTGGTATATAAATTTCGAGAATCATCGAGTACTTGGCAAGCAAGAAAAATCGAGATAGTTCCAATAACGAGTAGATCTATTATTGGTGCTTCCATCTAAAAAGAAAACACAAACTATTTTCTGAGAAAGTATTTTCACTTGATGGAAGTAGTTTGCGTTTTTCTCGCTAGACACTAGATGGAAGCAGAAATTTTCGTCATCTTCATAACTGCCGCAGACGAAGTCCCTGAGAATCATTCGCGGAGCCCTGGGCTACCTTAGACTCAATGAGGGGGGCAAAGGCTAATTGGGATTTCCCGGTCTCCGATCGGGTCAAAAACCCTGATGGAACTGATATTTAACCCTTGCGGTGAATTTCGGTGAAGTCCGGAGGGCCTAATTAGTCAAATCCACTCTCCTCACCTCCACGCTGGGGCCCCCTGGGATCTTTTAAGATGCAAAAGAGAGAGTGGTGTGCGGAAAGCAATGGGAAGCTTCCGCATTTATATATATATCCCAAGAAGATAACTTATGAAAAAATGGCATGATGAGTCTTTCCCTGGTAAAAAATTCCGGACGTAAACTATCCCCCCAATCGGATGTCCGGGTGGGGGATACTGGGGAAGGACATGTCATGACGAAATCCAACGGAGAGAAGAAAAGAAGATGGACCACAAGATGGACAAGAATATGGAGAAGATTGACAAGAAGATCGACAAGAAGATCGACTGCAGCGTGTTATATGAACACTCCACCAGGTAAGTTGGCAAACTCGGAAAGCAATGAGAGGAATCAGAATGGATGTGATGGGACTATCATGAGAGGGAAAATAGTGGTGGGTTGATGAGTGACGCATAGTGCTCGGAAGTTGTTGAAATATATTTTTTTCTTAGTCATCACAAACAATGTAGGATACAATATAAACTCGTTTCACTTCATCACGAACCAATACAGCCTACTTTTACTTTGTGTTTATTTGCATTTTTTTGGTCTTTTATTGTTTACTGGTCTTTTTTTTTTTTAGGAAATGTTCTACTTTTTGTTGCATTATTGCCCTTCTTTTCTTTGAACGGACTCTTTTTACGATGTAGTCTTAGTCTACATTCCAGAATCTACTGCAGATTGCGTCATGCAGGAAACTTGCCCCCATTCAACACAACAGTACAAATAGTGCAGCCGCATATTTCGAGTCTGCACTTACCGGCTCTGTGATGCAGTGATTATCATTTTGATTATTTACACACAATTGCACAGATAAATTTTCATATATTTTAATACCCTCAAAATTAACCAACAAGAAGTACACAAACTTTGCATTGACATTAATGATCCACCTGCTATCTTCTTTAAAGTATCTATGGACCAAATTCGTAGTCAACACTTATTGTAAGGAAACCTTTAAGCAGTTACTTATAATCATTTCCAATTGATAAATCTCACTGAAGTTAACACTTATTCAAATATGGTAGCTTGTCAGTTTTCTCGAGTGTTTCCTCATATATGCATTGTAATCAGCTGATTCAGTATGCATTAGATAATGATTGTGATTTTTTTAGTTCTATAATGAAAATGAAAATGAAAATGAAAATGAAAATGTGTTTCGGCAAAACAAAAGATATATAAGAGATATGGAAAACCCTGCAGAGATGTACAATGACTAACAATTTAAGAGGAGATACCGTTCCGACAAAAACACTGTTGTGGATATTATAGTGTCTCTCATTGAAATTCACAATACACCATGAGGCTTACCGATTTCACCACTGCTGAAAATACTGGTCGCTTTGAGATTTTATACTACGGCATCATTTCAGGTAGTTTAAGTGGTATTTTTTTCGAAAAGTATTCAGACCCCAACGAAATGTTATTTGCACTTTCGTTTGTTTTCTACCCAAGGAATAAGCTATTAAAATGTTCGTAATTATACCACTTCCACTTTGTTTATCATAAAAATTACAGAAAAATAAATTAAAATTATTTATTTACAAAAATATTTCCGGAGTTTGCACGAAATTTAACTCCAAATTTGTCCGACGTCAATTTCTTCTTTTAGAGAGAATAATTATCAGATTTTTCACTTTCCACGATATCTCTATATTTCATAACTAGTTCTCTTAGCTCACTTCTTTCTTCTTCTGTAAAATGCTTTCTCGACATTTTGTATAAATTTAGTTTCATAAAACTGTATTTACTTCTGTATTTGTGTACTATAATAATGCCGATTTAACAATTTGAACGAGCTGGAAAACAATTGAATGTACGAAAGCGCTCACATCTAGCCATGTTGCCATATTTCTTTTGATGTCAATGGAATGCTCAAGTGCACATCAAAGAGTGGCGTCTCTGCAATGCGATCTATAGTAAGAACGAGTACTAAGGAAATGCTCATTACTTAAGTGTTTCCTCATTTTTTTTAGTGACGACTATGAATTCGACCCTTTGTTACACAGTTTATCAAACCAATTAATTTTGTCCATTTGCAACCACTTAATTTGTTGCTGCTCAAATCTGTGAACGTATTTCTGCCACCTATTAGCAGGGTCCATTCTTGCTGAGGAATAAGATTATCTAATAATTCCGGTAAACCTGGAAATATCCTTGTTTCCTTAAATATCGATCTATTTCGGGGGTATTCTTGCACATTTGCATCAGTCTCTACAAACGTGTACTAGGTACAAATCGTTTACTCCAAAGTGTTTAATGCTTTGTTGGCGTGAACACATTTTGTGGTAGACGAGTAGATTCTAGCCACATAATTTATTCTTTTCAGTTGGAAATTTGAAAACTGTAACATAATACTCTCACTTATAGCACTCTGGTAATTGATGGTATACACAGGCACAGACCATGTGTGAATAAAAGAATATGGATAAATTAATTTCACGTTTAATAAAAGTCTAAACTTCCTTTATTTCAGTGCCTTGAATTTATTTTTGTTTGAGGTTATACCTATATTAGAAGTAACCGTAGCTATGTGCCTCATCTTTTGATTCCTTTTCAGACTTTACTTTTGTGATTCACTTAATGTTAACAGTTTGGTGACGTAGGTACATGCTGTCATGCTACTGTCCGTCCGAGAGGTTATGTCACACGGTCGTCAAAATGGGGGAAATCACATGACACTTAACAGAGCCCTTTTCTTCAAATTATTTTAAACAGTTGTATAAATACTACATAAACTTCCAATTCCGTACAGCAAATATTTGCAGAGAAGAGCCTAACACCTCAGTTACAAGCCTTTACAGAGGGGACAATAGAAACGAGTGGGACAAACCGGGAATGCGACATAACCATTTGGCTGGACAATACTTATTTATCCCCTTCACAATTAGCAATCAATGTATTACGAGGATTACAACTCAGAATTACACTATCTTTCAGCTCTACGTGATACAACTGATAAGCCCATGACGGTAGACGCTGCCAGCCAGCCTTCGACCAGCCAGTACGCAGAGTTCGAGGACAGCGTCATGGAGCTGGGGCGGAGGAAGTTGGTGAAGCTAACAACTGATAAGCCGATGACGGTAGACGCTGCCAGCCAGCCTTCGACCAGCCAGTACGCAGAGTTCGAGGACAGCGTCATGGAGCTGGAGCAGAGGAAGTTGGTGAAGCCAAGTACTGATAAGCCGATGACGGTAGACGCTGCCAGCCAGCCTTCGAGCTGCGAGTACGCAGAGTTCGAGGACAGCGTCATGGAGCTGGGGCAGAGGAAGTTGGTGAAGCTAACAACTGATAAGCCGATGACGGTAGACGCTGCCAGCCAGCCTTCGAGCTGCGAGTACGCAGAGTTCGAGGACAGCGTCATGGAGCTGGGGCAGAGGAAGTTGGGGAAGCTAACAACTGATAAGCCGATGACGGTAGACGCTGCCAGCCAGCCTTCGACCAGCCAGTACGCAGAGTTCGAGGACAGCGTCATGGAGCTGGAGCAGAGGAAGTTGGTGAAGCTAACAACTGATAAGCCGATGACGGTAGACGCTGCCAGCCAGCCTTCGACCAGCCAGTACGCAGAGTTCGAGGACAGCGTCATGGAGCTGGAGCAGAGGAAGTTGGTGAAGCTAACAACTGATAAGCCGATGACGGTAGATGCTGCCAGCCAGCCTTCGACCAACCAGTACGCAGAGTTCGAGGACAGAGTCATGGAGCTGGAGCAGAGGAAGTTGGTGAAGCTAACAACTGATGAGCCGATGACGGTAGACGCTGCCAGCCAGCCTTCGAGCTGCGAGTACGCAGAGTTCGAGGACAGCGTCATGGAGCTGGGGCAGAGGAAGTTGGTGAAGCTAACAACTGATAAGCCGATGACGGTAGACGCTGCCAGCCAGCCTTCGACCAACCAGTACGCAGAGTTCGAGGACAGAGTCATGGAGCTGGAGCAGAGGAAGTTGGTGAAGCTAACAACTGATGAGCCGATGACGGTAGACGCTGCCAGCCAGCCTTCGAGCTGCGAGTACGCAGAGTTCGAGGACAGCGTCATGGAGCTGGGGCAGAGGAAGTTGGTGAAGCTAACAACTGATAAGCCGATGACGGTAGACGCTGCCAGCCAGCCTTCGACCAACCAGTACGCAGAGTTCGAGGACAGAGTCATGGAGCTGGAGCAGAGGAAGTTGGTGAAGCTAACAACTGATAAGACGATGACGGTAGACGCTGCCAGCCAGCCTTCGAGCAGCGAGTACGCAGAGTTCGAGGACAGCGTCATGGAGCTGGGGCAGAGGAAGTTGGTGAAGCTAACAACTGATAAGCCGATGGCGGTAGACGCTGGCAGCCAGCCTTCTAGCAGCCAGTACGCCGAGTGGGAGGAGAGCGTCATGGAGCTGGGGCGGAGGAAGTTGGTGAAGCTAGAGGTTTATCTTCATCACTTCCGGTACGAGATAGACGGAGACTACGAAGGTACAGTAACAGTTCAAATTCTAAGCTATAGGCTAGTGGCGCTTTCAGCTATGCAGAAGCAGAATCCGTGGAATCCCAGAGTAATAGTACCATATAAAGTAAACTTTTTCTTAGGCCAGTGTCCATGGCCCTTAAAATTAAAAATATTTGATTCTGATTTAGGCTACAGTCATTCCCTATAAAAATGCATATGGGAAATAGCGTGCGCAGTAATAAAAATGGCTGATTTGTCGGCATTTCCAGCGCAAAGAATTGCGGTTCTCTGGATATCTACGGACTCTGTGGACAAGTTCAGGAGACTATAATTCGTATTGGTAGTGAATAGAACATTTATCCAGTGGTATCGAATTTTTCAGACACACAAAACGCTTTTCGTTTGACACTCACAGACACTTCAATAAACTAAACTAAAAGATAACAAACTGACCAGCAAAAATTTCCAGAATTTTATTACGGTCTAGTGAGGAATGTTGCTTGAGAAAGAGAGGATTAACAAGAGGGTGGGTATTGTAGGCTATAATATGAAGGTTTAAATGCGCAAGTAAAGGGTCAAATGCAATACTTTTCGGGTTAATAGCACCAGTAAGTTCAATGGCCAAAATGATTCATTGCTGTTACAGTACATTGATGAAAATTACATCGAAAATATTCCACAGAAACGGCGTATTATGCGGGACTTGAGCGCAACAAACGGGGTGTTTTATAAAGGCGTTATATATGCAATGTGCAGGGACCGGCCAAAAAAAGCGTATTACACGGGATAGCGTAATAAGCGGGCGCATCTTATTGAGGTTTTACTGTATATTACCGGTTGTTCATTATGGTTGTGAAACTTGGACTCTCACTTTGAGAGCGGAACATAGGTTAAGTGAGTTTGAGAATAAGGTGCTTAGGAAAATATTTGGGGCTAAGAGGGATGAAGTTACAGGAGAATGGAAAAAGTTACACAACACAGAACTGCACGCATTGTATTCTTCACCTGGCATAATTAGGAACATTAAATCCAGACGTTTGAGATGGGCAGGGCATGTAGCACGTATGGGCGAATCCAGAAATGCATATAGTGTGTTAGTTGAGAGCCCGGAGGGAAAAAGACCTTTGGGGAGGCCGAGACGTAGATGGGAGGATAATATTAAAATGGATTTGAGGGAGGTGGGATATGATGATCGAGACTGGATTAATCTTGCTCAGGATAGGGACCAATGGTTGCAGTGAACCTCTGGGTTGCTTAAAAGCCAGTAAGTAAGTAGTATATAGTATAATGCTATTTGTGCATATAATAGTACAGTAGGTATGATAATATAAGTGATATGATGTTTCTGTAGCGAGGCAACCCTCCGCCGCTCAGCGCACAGATTAAGTGTTAGATGTCAATCCTGCTTCGTGACGCGAATCACCATTTTAAATTATGCACATAATTTTGTTATGGAAGTACATGTAGGATTGCAGTTTTCCTTTATTTGTAGCTGCTTATTATTACGTCATTCAATATTTTTCAATTTGCGGTCCTTAGCGGAGAGAACCGGTTGTTAAAAAATTAGAGTGATACCAGTGGATATATAAATATATATGCACGTGCTATTGCTGGAGTTGCGATATGTTAACCTTACGACCAGAGATTTCAACGCTGATTTCGAAGCTGCTGAACAATCATGTCCATAAACGAAAGTTTTAATGTTATAATTTCAAATAATCATAATACATTGTTATTATAGTGCGCCTTCGCCATTATGCCCGTGACCGATCGAGTGTCCGGTGGCATCGCTAGGGGGGGGGGGGGGAGGGGGTCCGCGCTTCTGCCGCTTGCCAGTCGTCGTCGCGACGTGATGGCGAAGATGCACTGTATTAAGAATTTCATACAATATAGGTCACTAGCCTATACAACGCAGAAAGAGAGAAGAGCTGACTTTATTTAGAAATAGCCTAGGCCTATGTAGATAAATTAACATGGAACAACCTCAAGTGAAGAATTCATATCAGGAAATAATATTATTTAATTTTCTATTTACCATCCCCTAGTTAGTTTCTTCTCACTATGTATGGGAGGTAACTTAGGCATGGAAATCTACCTCCTTGGACCCAAAACAACTTCACTGCATGTAAAGGCGACACCTTTACATTTATTACTTCTCTCCAAAACATGACGGCCTTCCCTTACACTCTTCACCACTTAAGTTTAGGAATGAGCAAGGGATAAATAATACTTAGCTCAGTTGCCAATTCTTGAAGTCGTTGCCATATTATTTCATTTCTGCCACGTGCCTAAGGGTTGAGGAGAAGATGGGAGTTTATGAGGATTTTCCAATTCCAGGAAGAAAGTTCGTCTTGTTTTGGAGCAAGGATTACCTTCACCATTATTACTAAATAAAAATCGTCACGTTTCAGCACAGTGCCCCGAAATTTTCCCATGATTTACTCTGTATGAATACTGGATGAAAGAATCAGTGACAAAACTTTTTCCGAAGTACTTATAATTGCACAATTGACAACACTGCACAGCACAGAATGTCTTAGTAGACTATTATAGTGTAACATTTATTGTTATAATTGAAGAGTCTACTGCAAGAATGATGGATGTTATTTGGAATACATTTTGCAAGAGAAGCAATTGAAAGTTTGAAATGCTTAGCGCTCAAAGCTTAACTGTGATTTTCCGATTATTACTGGACAATGACTATCAGTGTTAATGCCATATAACTCTCTATGTACATTCTATATGTCTTAAGCTATGCATTGACAGTCTTGGTTCATTTTCGACAAGAAAGTGACATCCATCATTCTTGCAGTGGACTCTTCAATTGTTAGTGTAACGTTTATTGTTAATAACAAGGCACCACCAATGAAAGAAACAAAAAATAATATCCTGAAAAGGAGTTGTAATTTTTTATTTCTACACATTTTATTCGTATGTCATCTGAACGAGCCCGCGCACAGATCAGGACGCATTCTTGCAGCGTTTCTCGGAACGTTGGAGCCAGTTCGGCGTGGCACATTGTACAAAAGGCTACTGATTCTAGTTTATATGCGTTCCTTATGGCAGACACTGAGGCGAATTCAATTTGACTCAGTAGTTAACATTCCGCCCGCTAGAGCGCAATAATGCAAAAATTTCGCTAGATATCAGGGTTGTTGGAGAAGTTAGGCAGGGAACCATCAAGCTCAGGCTTTCAGGACAACACAAGTTAAAGTTCCGCGCCAAATCTTAATGTAATGTTACCAATTCAATGCGATCCCACAGAATCCCAAAAGCTATTCTTCATTATCAACCTCCTGGGAAGAGATCTCTGGGACGTCCCAAAAAGAGCTGGGGAGAAATTCCTCTTTATTATGAGATCGTAACAGGCCACATGGCCTAATACTTGTATAAATGATGATGATGATGATGATGATGATAAAGTCAGGTAGATAGAGGTGTTTGGGTATGCTTGGAACAAAAGGATAATGTGTTTGTTTTGGTTTCTCCACACCCACACTGCAAATATAAGGAATTTCCGGTCATCAGTACCGGTACAGTTAAGATAAAAAAAATATTATGTTGACAAACAATTTATAAAATTGAATAATTTCAAGGAAAAAATTGTTTTGGGGCCAGGTATCCATCCAGGAACCTCTGGCTGAACGCACCAGTGCTCTACCGATTGAACTACGCAGGAACTCCACCCGACACCGTCTCAATTTTTCTCATATTCACACAACTCTATTGGGCTGACGAGATGCCAGAGACCCACATCGAGTGCACACAAACTCTGTACGACTTGAAATTGTGGTTTTCTGTTAACGTACCTATAGTAACGTATATATTATGCAAGTCTAGTTTTTCAGGTAAAATATTCAAGTCCTGGGAGCGATACCCGGAACCGGAAAAATTTCTCCCTTGAAATTATTCAAGTCTGCTTCACATTGAGTTTTACCCGAAAAAACTAGATTTGCAACACAGAATACTATTGTTTTTATAAAATATGATAATTTGGGGCTTTTTGCCACAAAATACTAAAAATATGCTACATTGCAACCTCAATAGTCTTTTATATACAGGAAAGCCTGAAATATGCAAAACTATGTACAATTAATATTCATTACAGTCGTTCAAAACCTGTACAAATGATTCTGTATGACTTTCATGTGGACAGTAAAAATAGGCAATTGTGTACGAATTCTCACTCTATTAATATGCCATTCACGGATAATGACACATGCTTAAAGTTCTTGTTCATTTTGCTCGTTGCAGAAATTGTGGAAATCCTCGATCGCTTTTCACTAGAGAAGTTAGGAACTGTATTCATACCTCCCACGCCAGTTCCCCATGCCAGATCCCTTTCCAGCTCCTCTACCAGCTCCCAAGACTCCTATACCAGCTCTACCAGCTCCCTTTCCTCCAATACCAGCTCTTCCAGCACCCCTGCCACTTCACGTTCCTCTGCGAGCTCCCATGCCACATCATCATTGGAGCATCTTTCAGGAGCAGCAGAAGAAGAAGAAAAAGAAGAAGAAAGAAGGAGAAAAAAGAAGAAGAGGAAGAGGAGGAAGAGGAAGAAGAACAGGAGGAGGAAGAAGAAGAAGAGGAGGAGGAAGAAGAGGAGGAAGAAGAAGAGGAGGAAGAGGAGGAAGAAGAGGAGGAAGAAGAAGAGGAAGAAGAGGAGGAAGAAGAGGAAGAAGAAGAGGAGGAGGAAGAAGAGGAGGAGGAAGAAGAAGAGGAGGATGAGGAGGAAGAAGAGGAGGAGGAAGAAGAAGAGGAGGATGAGGAGGAGGAAGAAGAGGAAGAAAAAGAGGAAGAGGAGGAGGAGGAAGAAGAAGAAGAGGAGGAAGAAGTGGAGGAGGAAGAGGAAGAAGAAGAAAAAAGAAGAAGAAAAAGGAAGAAGAGGAACAGAAAGAAGAGGAAGAAAAAGAAGAGGAGGATGAGGAAGAAGAGGAAGAAGAAGAGGAGGAGGGGGAAGAAGAAGGAAGAAGAGGAGCAAGGAGAGTAGGAGGAAGAAGAGGAAGAAGAAGAGGAGGAAGAAGAAGAGGAAGAAGAAGAAAAAGAAGTAGAAAAAGAGGAAGGAAAAGAAGAAGAAAAAGAAGGAAAAGAAGAAGAAAAAGAAGGAAAAGAAGAAGAAAAAGAAGAAGTAGAAAAAGAGGAAGAAAAAGAAGAAGGAAAAGAAGAAGAAAAAGAAGAAGAAGAAGGAAAAGAAGAAGAAAGAAGGAGAAAAAAGAAAAAGAAGAGGAAGAGGAGGAAGAGGAAGAAGAAGAGGAGGAGGAAGAAGAAGAAGAGGAGGAGGAAGAAGAAGGAAGAAGAGGAGGAAGAAGGGGAGGAGGAAGAAGAAGAGGAGGACGAAGAGGAGGAGGAAGAAGAAGAGGAGGAAGAGGAGGAAGAAGAGGAGGAGGAAGAAGAAGAGGAAGATGAGGAGGAAGAAAAAGAGGAAGGAGAAGAGGAGGAAGAAGAAGAGGAGGAGGAAGAAGAAGAGGATGAGGAGGAAGAAGAGGAGGAGGAAGAAGAAGAGGAAGAAGAGGAGGAGGAAGAGGAGGAGGAAGAAAAAGAGGAAGAAGAGGAGGAGGAGGTAGAAGAAGAGGGGGAGGAAGAAGAGGAAGGAGGGGAGGAAGAAGAGGAAGAAGGGGAGGAAGAAGAGGAAGAAGGGGAGGAAGAAGAGGAAGAAGGGGAGGAAGAAGAGGAAGAATGGGAGGAAGCAAAAGAAGAGGTGGAGGAAGAAAAAGAAGAGGAGGAAGAAGAGGAGGAGGAGGAAGGAGAAGAGGAAGAGGAAGAAGAAGTAAAAAGAAGAAGAATAAGGAAGAAGAGGAACAGGAAGAAGAGGAAGAAAAAGAAGAGGAGGATGAGGAAGAAGATGAAGAAGAAGAAGAGGAGGGGGAAGAAGAAGGAAGAAGAGGAGCAAGGAGAGGAGGAGGAAGAAGAGGAAGAAGAAGAGGAGGAAGAAGAAAAAGAAGTAGAAAAAGAGGAAGAAAAAGAAGGAAAAGAAGAAGAAAAAGAAGAAGTAGAAAAAGAGGAAGAAAAAGAAGGAAAAGAAGAAGAAAAAGAAGAAGAAAGAAGGAGAAAAAAGAAAAAGAAGAGGAAGAGGAGGAAGAGGAAGAAGAGGAAGAAGAAGAGGAGGAGGAAGAAGAAGGAAGAAGAGGAGGAAGAAGAGGAGGAGGAGGAAGAAGAAGAGGAGGAAGAGGGGGAAGAAGAGGAGGAGGAAGAAGAAGAGGAAGAAGAGGAGGAGAAAGAAGAAGAGGAAGAAGAGGTGGAAGAAAAAGAGAAAGAAGAGGAGGAGGAAGAAGAAGAGGAGGAGGAAGAAGAAGAGAGGGAGGAAGAAGAGGAAGAAGAAGGGGAGGAAGAAGAGGAAGAAGGGGAGGATGAAAAAGAAGAGGTGGAGGAAGAAAAAGAAGAGGAGGAAGAAGAGGAGGAGGTGGAAGGAGAAGAGGAAGAGGAAGAAGTAAAAAGAAGAAGAAAAAGGAAGAAGAGGAACAGGAAGAAGAGGAAGAAAAAGAAGAGGATGAGGAAGAAGAAGAAGAAGAGGAGGAGGGGGAAGAAGAAGGAAGAAGAGGAGCAAGGAGAGGAGGAGGAAGAAGAGGAAGATGAAGAGGAGGAAGAAGAGGAAGAAGAAGAAAAAGAAGTAGAAAAAGATGAAGAAAAAGAAGAAGGAAAAGAAGAAGAAAAAGAAGAAGTAGAAAAAGAGGAAGAAAAAGAAGAAGGAAACGAAGAAGAAAAAGAAGAAGAAGAAGAAGAAGAAGAAAAAGAAGAAGAAAAAGAAGAAGGAAAAGAAGAAGAAAAAGTAGAAAAAGAGGAAGAAAAAGAAGAAGAAAAAGAAGAAGGAAAAGAAGAAAAAGAAGAAAACTTAGAAAAAGAGGAAGAAAAAGAAGAAAAAGAGGAAGCAAAAGAAGAAGGAAAAGAAGAAAAAGAAGACGAAGTAGAAAAAGAAGAAGAAAAGGAAGGAAAAGAAGAAGAAAAAGAAGAAGAAAAAGAAAAAGAACAAGAAGAAGAGGACAGAAGAATGAAGCGTTGCTGCTGCCCCTGGGTAAGATATGTATATCGTGGGCTCCGTAGTCTTTTTAGGCGCAAGTAGTTATAAATTTTATGTTTAAGAGCCATTTTCAGATAGATCGCTCTCGGAGTGTTTCTATGTTTTCCTCATTACTTGTTCACAGCTAAACAATTCTGTTACAAACTTTCGTTTTGTTTGGTGGCCTTTTTCTTTACGTGCTAAAAATATGTTTGAATCTCACGCTCCGGCCCTTGGTTTCAATCAATGTTTGTAATATATTTTTATTGTTACTTCAATCATCAGCTTATCAGGTATATTGAAGGTTAACATCCTATCATTTCATGATACATGAGCTTGTTTAAATCACAAACGTTTTCGGCCATTTCGTTTGTCATCTTCACGTGATTATGTGAATACAATAAATAATACGAATATTTCTAATAATATTTTGGGAGCTATAACATGCCATATTATAACATAAAGGACCATTCAGTGACTATGTTACGAACTTTCATAAAAATGGTATAAGTTAGTTGGCATTGTAAATTATATTTTGACTGATTAAACACTGCAACTTGCCGAAATGCATTTCATTTATGGAAGTACAAAAGGAAATGTAAGGAAATTTGCAATGTTCAATCGGTCAAAATATTATTTACTATGTCAACTAACTTACTCTATCTATATGAATAATTACCAACGTTTGCAGGAACAGGATAACTTTCAGTTCGTTTTAGTTGGTTACACTGACTAGCATATCTAGGATCTAGGCTTGTAAATACGAAACGGAACGTTTCCAGACATAGATTCCTATAAGAAAGTTGTTCATATTGCTGACCTCTATCACCCCTAAAATTTTGTAGCATAGTCACTGAATCATCCTGTATAATTTCATAATTAATGATATTTATGATATTTATTTGTCATTCAACTTTACAATTCACAGTTATGGTGGACCTTCACATTTCTGTTTTTCGATCCACCATCCCTTTATACATATAACTCTTTTCTATTAATGTATTCTTTGCCGAGAATTTCTTGCTTACTTTCTAATGTTGTGTTATGACTGAATTGCTATATGTCCTTCCCTATCTATCCCCTTCTATTCTCTCCCTCCTACCTATACTGTTTCCCTTCCATTTCTCTTTCATATATTAAATATTGCATATTCCTTCCTTACTTGCTGACTTTTCCGTTTACTCTATTTTACAACACTTACATCATTTATTTATTTATTTTTTTCTATCCTCTGATTATTTACATATTTATCTCTTTCTTTTCGCTTCGCTCCTAAATTTCCTATTGTATTATCTATTTCCATATATTTATTTCGATAATACTCCTACAGTTTTAGTACCCCTGCTACTACTCCTAACCCACAACATTGAAACACATGAAATATCTAATTCACTTAATTACACTTCCAATTTCTCTCTCATTCCACTTCACATTTGTTCAGATGTTTTTCCCCCCCCCCCCCACTTTAATTCTCTTGTATTCATTGTTTGATAGTCTATCTTATTACACTCTTACCCTATCTTCTTACACTTAACACTTTCTTCTCTGTTCCTTTTCTTACACTTTTGCCACCCCTAACTTTCCTGCACTCACTTTTTAGCACTCTTCTTCTTCGCTAATAACCTCTCCAAAGCCCTATCTATTCTGTCCTCACAATCACTAAATCTGGTAGTCGCTTCATTCCTTCACTCGTTCTTCTCCTGTCTTCTCTTGCATTTCCTCCATTAGTCTTGTCTATGCTCCTGACCTCAGACACTTCCAGTTGCTTCCCTAATCCTTCGTCCGCAGTATTTTGTATCTGCTTCACGTTTTGTTTTCCTCCTTGGTTTATTCTGGTCAGCTCTTTCGTACTCGAAGTAGACGTCAGATATCGACATTGTACATCTCTCGTTTCATTGATATTGAAGTTTTGTGTCGTATGCATTTTTCCATTCTTCCTAGCGTGCTGCCTTGACGTACGCATATTTTCACGTTCATTGAATCTCCGTTTCACTGCGCCTTGATTCACCTGGCTTTGCTAGATTTCAGCCCAAAACTCTGGTTTGTCACAATTCTTTTCACAGTATTCGAGAATGTACACTTTATCATTGATTTTCAATTTGTCTAATGCCTCAGACTAAGTCAGATCTTTCCTCTAGTTCACTTTTACACTTCACACGTCTTAGTTTGCACTTCCTTGTTTCTTTAACTATCACATAACTCGCTGAATTTTTATACAGTTTCATCTATTTTCTCGCCCATCTTTTTTTAGTTCCCTCTCAAAAACCTCCACGATTTCTGAACTTTGACCCTCTGCGCTCTCGTTGACAGTTGTCTTTAACTATCACATAACTCGCTGCATTTTCATACTAGTTTCATCTAATTTCTCGCAAATCTTTTTTAGTTCCCTCTCAATATCATCCCTGGTTGCTGGACTTTGACCATCCGCGCTCTCGTTGTCTGTTGTATTCTCGACTTCTTTCTTCTCTTCCCTGCAGTCCCTTTCGTAACTTGCACTCGCAAAGACTCCTTTCCTTATACTCTCCGTATTCCCCTTCGATGATTCTCCTATTATTCCCAACCCTGGATTCCTCTCCTTCTCTTTCCTTCTTCGTATCTCTATTATCCGCTCACATGATTCATAACCATCAGTAGCTCCTTCTTCACTAGATTCATTCATCATTACACAACTTAAACCTTCCTTTATCTTATCATTCGCATATTTCTTTGCCGTTGTAGCCTTTATGCCACTCTTCTTAGAGTCTCCCTGTCTGTTAGCTTCGTGATCCGTTTTTTGCTCCCTGGTTCAATGTCTTCTTTCTGCTTGTGTCGCCTTCTTGCTTCAACTCCTGATTCATCATTTTTCGCCGCATGCTTCTCGTATTCTACATTAGCTCCAATGTTCTCTTCCGAAGTCAGTTGAACTGTTCGCTTGATTTCATTCTCCTCTCCTGCTTTCGATTCCCGCTGCGCGTGTTTGTCAGTCTGCCTCTGATGTTTCTCTGCCACGTTATTTAATCCAAATTCCGGATGATTTATGTTCTTCTCACAAAACTCCAGGTCATAGTATCTCCCGTTGACTTTCAGTCTGTCTTCATATATCTTAGCAAAATGTCCCTTATCTCTAGTAGCTTTCATGAACGGTATCAGCGCTTTGCGTCTGCTTCTTGTTTCATAGTTTACGTCTTTTTCAACCCTTATTTTCGTCATTCTTAATTTTCTTAAGTTCCTTAAGATAATTTCTCTTGTTCTCATGCTTACGAATGATATTAAAATAGGTCTAAATCTTCCTTTCCCAATTCTATAAGTCTGTTCAATATGGCCCACTCTCACATCGATACCAAAAATCTTATCGCACACGTTACATACAGTCTCATATGTATCCATTTCATATTCATGACCCTCTTCTTCCACCCCGAAGAATATTAAATTCTTCTTTCTTTGCTCATTATCCCGTACCAGATAATCAATCTTCGCACTGATGTTATCTATTCTGCCCATCAAGCTTCCTGATGTTATATCCATTTGTTTCTTCGAGTTTCCTGTACTGTTCTGCATTTGTAGTCCTCCATTCCTAGCTTCATTTCTCCCCTTCTTTATCACTTCTCGTTGTAGCACTTTTTCCATTTTCTATTGTACCTTCTGCTCTATCACTCGCTCATAGGTCAATGCCTCTCTACGCCGTTCAGTCTCCGCTCCTTCAGCACACGTCCTTACTCGGCTAAAACTCGTTGATGACCTCATAATTAATGAGTGCTAAAACTGTATATTAAAACAAGAGTGAACTTCAGTGTTACATAATATTATCTTATTGGTTATTTTATGCTAAACACATTTTCCTCCTATTTTTATCAAAGTCACATAGTTAAAAACATGTATAAAATCTATTTTTAAAACATATTAAATGCACATTGTGTGAGTAAACTATATTCTATGAGGACGTGTAATATGTCTAAATTGTTATAAACTTATACTCATCTTACAGTATTGGTGACAAGGTTCAATGATCTTCAGCTGTTAAGTCAATTCTGTTGTCAGTTAGCTAAAGCATTCTACAATAACATCAAGATACGAGCAGATATAGAAGATGATGATTAATTTCAACTATTGTGAAAGAGGAGCAAAACTATTGTGTTAATAATAATTAAAGTTTTATCATTATGTCGGACATTTTGATTACTCTTTCCTGGTCTCTTAGGTCAGATTACGGTGATTTATTCAAACTATTGTGATTACGATAATTAATTCAATCATTGTCAAAGAGCAGCACGAAATAATGTTAATAACATTGTGCATAGTTATTGTTTAATTATTATTGTCATGTCAGACTTTGATTATACTCTTAGCTCGTTTCTCAGAACTTCGATTATGATGATTAATTCAAATATTGCGACTGTGATCATTAATTCAACTATTCTGATTGTGATGATTAATTCAACTATTGTAATTATGATATTAATTCAACTAATGCGATTATAATGATTACTTCAACTATTGCGTTTAAGATAATTAGCTCAACTATTGCAATTATGATGATTAATTCAACTACTGCGACTGTGATGATTAATTCAACTATTGCGATTATGATATTAATTCAACTACTGTGATTATGATGATTAATTCAACTATTGTTCTTATGATGATTAATTCACTATTGCAATTATGATGATTAATTCAACTATTGGAATTACGATGATTAATTCAATCTATTGCAATTACGATGATTAATTCAATCTATTGCGACTGTGATGATTAATTCAGCTACTTGTGATTGTGATGATTAATTGAACTCTTGTGATTATGAAGATTAATTCAACTATTGCAATTATGATATTAATTCAACTATTGCCATTATGATGATTAATTCAACTATTGCGATTATGATGATTAATTCAACTATTGCGCTTATGATGATTAATTCAACTCTTGCGATTATGATGATTAATTCAACTACTGCGATTATTTGATGATTAATTCAACTATTGCGACTGTGATGATTAATTCAACTGTTATTATGCTGATTAATTCAACTATTATAATTATGATTAAATCAAATGTTGTGATTATGATTATTAATTAAACTATTATAATTATGATGATTAATTCAACTCTTGTGATGATTAATTCAACTATTGTAATTATGAGATTAATTCAACAATTGCGATTATGATGATTAATTCAACTATTGCAATTACGATGATTAATTCAACTATTGGGACCGTGATGATTAATTCAGCTAATGTGATTATGATCATTAATTCAACTTATGCGATTGCGATGATTGATTCAACTATTGCGATTGTGATCACTAATTCAAGTATTGTGATTATGATATTAATTCAACTATTGCGATTATGATGATTCATTCATCTATTGCGATTATGGTGATTAATTCAACTATTGCGACTGTGATGTATAATTCAATTACTGTGATTATGATCAATAATTCAACTATTGCGACTGTGATGATTAATTCGACACTTGTGATTATGATGATTAATGCAACTATTGTAATTAGGATACTAATTCAACTATTGCGATTATGATGATTAATTTAACCACTGCGATTATGATGATTAATTCAACTATTGCGATTATGATGATTAATTGAACTATTTTAAGTATGATGATTAATTCAATTGTAGCGATTATGATGATTAATTCAACTATTGTGATTATGATGATTAATTCAACTCTTGCGACTGTGATGATTAATTCAACTATTGTGATCATGATATTAATTGAACTATTGCGATTATGAATAATTAAACTATTGCGAATATGATTAATTCAACTATTGCGACTGTGATGATTAATTCAACTACTGTGATTATGATGATTAATTCAACTATTGCCACTGTGATGATTAATTCAACTATTGAGATGATCATGATTAATTTAACTATTGTGATTATGATGATTAATTCAACTATTGTGATTATGATGGTAAGTTAAACTATTGCGATTGTGATGATTAATTCAACCATTGCGATTGTGATGATTAATTCAACTATTGCGATGATGATTATTAATTCAACTATTGCGATTATGACGATTAATTGTACTATTGCGATTATGATGATTAATTGAACTATTGTAGGTATGATGATTAATTCTACTATAGCGATTATGATATTTAATTCAATTATTGTGATTATGATGATTAATTCAACTGTTGCGACTGTAATGATTAATTCAACTCTTGCGATTATGATATTAATTCAACTATTGCGATTATGATTATTAATTCAACTCTTGCGATTATGATGATTAATTCAACTATTGCGATTATTTGATGATTAATTCAACTAATGTGATTATGATGATTAATTCAACTACTGTGATTATGATTATTAATGCAACTACTGTGATTATGATTATTAATTCAACTATTGCGACTGTGATGATTAATTCAAGTATTGATAAAGATGATTAATTCAACTATTGTGATTATGATGATTAGTTCAACTATTGCGATTGTGATAATTCAATTATGGCGATTATGATTAATTCAACTATTGCGATTATGACGATTAATTCAACTATTGCGATTATGATGATTAATTAAACTACTGCGATTATGATTATTAATTCAACTATTGCGATTACGATTATTAATTCAAGTATTACGATTACCATGATTAATTCAAATATTGCGCTTATGATGATTAATTCAACTTTTCTGTTTGTGATGATTATTTCAACTATTGTGATTATGATATTAACTAAACTACTGTGATTATGATGATTAATTCAACTATTGCGACTGTGATGAGTAATTCAACTATTGCGACTGTGATAATTAATTCAACTATTGTGATTATGATGATTAATTCAACTATTATCATTATATTAATTCAACTATTGCGATTATGATTAATTCAACTATTGCGATTATGATGATTAATTCAACTATTGCAATTACTACGATTAATTCAACTATTGCGAAAGAGCAGCAAGAAATAGTGTATTATTAACATTGTGCATCATTATAGCTGAATTTTTACTGTTATGTCAGACATTGATTATACTCATTCCTCGTTTCTCAGAAGTTTGACTATGATGTTTAATTCAGCTAGTATGATTATGATGATTAATTCAACTACTGCGACTGTGATGACTAATTCAACTTGTGATTGTGATGATTAATTCAACTACTGTGATTATGATATTAATTCAATTATTGTGAGTGTGGTGATTAATTCAACTATTTTGATTATGATTAATTACTCTGTTGTGATTAATTAAACTATTGTGAAAGTGGAGCAAGGAATATTATGTTAATAATTAAGGTTTAATCGTTATGCCGGACATTTTGATTACCGGTACTGTATCCTTGTTTCCTAGACTGATTATGGTGATTTATTCAACTATTGTGATTATGACGTTTAACTGAACTATTGTGAAAGATCAGCAAGAAATAATGTGTTAATAGCGTTGTGCATCATTATAGTTTAACTATTATGTCAGAATTTGATTATTCCATTCCCTCGTTATCAGAACTTTGATTATGATGATTAATTCAAATATTGCGACTGAGATGATTAATTCAACTATTCTGATTGTGATGATTAATTCAACTATTGTAATTATGATATTAATTCAACTATTGCGATTATGATGATTACCTCAACTATTGCAATTATGATGATTAATTCAAGTATTGCAACTGTGATGATTAATTCAACTATTGTGATTATGATGATTAATTCAACTTTTGCGATTATGTGCTGCTAGACGATCGATAGATTTCTTTTCACTCCTTTCTAACAGTGATCTAATTTTGTCCAATTTCACTTCTTAAAATAGTCCTTCTCCTGTATGCTTCTTTGTGCAACACCAAAGCAGTACCGGTAGTCTATAATTGACTTGTACATTTACACCAGGAAATGTTCTTATTCTGTAACTTATACGATGTATATTTTGCTCTGTAACTTATACGATGTATATTTTGCAATTAATAATACGCGCTGTTGCTCTTTTTTATACGAAGAATGGAATGTACCCCTTCGATCTTGGTTCACTCCTCAACGTACAGAGTACTTACTTGAGAATTATCTGTGTAGACTAATGATGTGTTGTAGCCCCCCTCCCTACTTGTTACAATTATACGTAACACTTGAAAGGTCCAGAGCCTTGTTTCATAAAAGCTAATAGTCTTTTTTACAAATGTCTGACTTGTTATCTTGTCTAGTTTTACTGGGTATTATTGAATTAATATTAACGAGGTTTGGTGAAATTGGCTAACAATTAGAAATATTAAAACACATATTAATGAAATCATTTTATATTCAAATACATATTATTGAAATTTATTTTATTTACTTTTTCATTGTTTGAAGCTTGAAAACAATTATATATGTATTTTTATATTTGCAATAATTCATATTTTTATTTCACACTTCACTTAGACACCACTGATAGGGCTCATGTACTACCTGTAGTGCACGTACCATAAGTTGATAACCGCTGCATTACATTATTGACTTGTTGCTTGTAGCTTTGTAACTTTTATGAAACAGACCCCTGAACGCAGTACTAGGGAAACTGACCATTTCTCTAGGCCTAGTGATTCGTTCTGGACTTCTGGATTGTTATGTTGGTAATTATATCTAGTGGGGAGGAAGCTATAAAAATGTGTTATAAGCTTACGCTTTCACTCCTTGAACGCAGCGTTGAACGTGGATTCGCACACTAGCAGTATTATAAGAGTCATCAACTTGATTATGTGTTATTGAACTTCATTCATAAAAAGTGGCATTACCAATATTGCATTGGTCTCCTCCAATACAGTTTTTATTCCGGGGAAACCTTTATCTTCTATAATTTGATCTCCTGGTTCTGTCAGTTTCAAAATTCCACAGTCATTTGTGATAAAACTATCATTGGCGCTACCTCCATAACATTTGAAAATTAATCTTACCATACCACAAGGTGCAATTCCATTAAGATCTTTTGCATTATATGCTGACTTATAATAAAAAGTATCTATATATACGCTGACTGATTTCAGGAGGTTATTATGTTTTAACTTCAGTGCAGTCAATAATAGCTCTACAGTTCGGATAATTATCCTTAAAAACAGTACGCAATATTGCATTAATACTGGGTGTTCAGTTCAAAGTGTGTCATGGCTCGCTGTATGCCGTCATGTAGCTAGTCGATGAGCCTAGAGAATTCAATCTTCCTACACTTCCGCAGAGGTGTATAACTTATGTGCTAGAGAAGTTGCCTAGCAAGTAAGGTGTTCATTCAGAAGAGTACTTACAGATACGTACGGCAACGCCGGTAGTGGCAGGAATGTGAACTTTTTCGAAACGTGTACTGAGGTAATTTTTTTTCTTACTGTCGGGATATGGAGAGAGGGTTAAGACGATTACTTACGTATTTGTTGACATTAACTTAGATGGTCAACATGGACACGGAGCATTTCATTTGTATTGTGGAATGTTGCCGTACGGAACCGATGCTAACAAATACCCTGCGTACGACTTGCCCGCGCAAAACACAGTTCGAAAGAGGTTATGGTAGCGCACAGACCGAACAGACCGCCATCTGATGCTACGATGTTCAAGTTATACCGTACACGTTCTCAAGTTCAGATTGAACGCCTTTATTAATAGGCAACTTCTCTGACCCAAAAGCTGAAACTCGCTTCAAATCGCTGACTCATCAACAGTGACGTCATGACACACTTTCAAATGAACACCCAGCAGTATCTTTGCCGGGCCAGAAAACAAACGTTTTAGTCGCCTGTGCAAGTATAGGTAAAACAGATTGGAACATTATAGAAATAGTACTCGGTGAACATCGAAAATTACAGAAAGGGCATCAAATGGCAAGGCTAACATAAAAGTCTATTTTATTTACTAATTTTGCGTTGAGTAGTGTCTAACAGTAAGCTCAAAAATAAATTTAAAATGTCTGTGTTAACACCAGCCAGGAGATTTAATTGTAATTCATTAGAAATTGAACTACAACCACAAAATCCTCTTTCTTCATATGGGGAGTCAGGCCCAGTTTACTAGCATACTTAGGTTTAGCATATAATGTGTGGAAAGTTGATATACATGGTTGTGTGTTGGCACTGTTTCCGTACAACTGTTTTTCTTGTAAATTCAATACATGACTACTTTATGCAAGTAAACGACCTTTATTAGAAGAATTTGGCCGATTACTGTCATATAAAATACTTTGAAATACCACTGTTATTATTAAATCTCCATGACAATACGCGGTGAGATGACAGCTGATGCTAGCGCGGTAACACGCAAGAACTTATAATTTTCGCCACTCAGAGCGCGGTGGTGCATTTCTCCCTGCAACGCACGGAGCCTATATGAGTACAAATGTGTTTGTGAAATGATTTTGAAAAGACCAATTTAATAAGGACAACATAGAAAAAAATTAAATCTATAGCTACAAAGGTGAGCAAATCTTAAATACAGGAAGACGAAAATTGTTCAATATTGTACGTAAAATTAGTATCATGTTTCAAAGCTGTTAAATCATAATTTAACTTTTCAGTTAACATTAAATACTCGTAATTTGGCATATTATAGTGTTATAGAAGTTCTCCGCTGTCTGAATTGCTGGTTGTGATACGTTATCTTGTTAACCGAGAATTAACTGCATTCTAGTATTGCTATCTCTTACCATCGTAGATCTGTAGCTAGAATTGCGCTCATTTTCACACGCTTCTGTTCATTAATGTTTATAATTTTTATTTAGCTAAACTTTAAATTACTGTACTTGCTTGATAATTCATCTATTAGTATTATTTTCTCGAAAATTATATTGCCACATAAATCCTAGACAATATATATTAGTTTTAAGTTTCTGTAATCCAGTACTGTGTCATTACGCAATCAGGTTATCGATTTCAAAATACATTGGAGCCTTATCAATAACAGGACCTTTAACAGAAATATTTTTATTCCACTGCACATTTCCTGTATTAAAATTGTAAATATTTCAAGTTGTGGCAGCAAAGGTACTGGGCTGCGTCTGTTCTAAGTTCTTGCAGTTGATGTTTTACTACAGCAGTTACTGAGTGGACAGAAGTGCAGACAGCTTTTACTGGACGTGTAACTGTGATAATCAAATATTGTCTATTCATAATGTTACTCAATTCATGAAGTAAAATTATATAAGTATCGGAAATTCCATAATGTTAGTTAAATCTTTTGTTAAACTAAATTTCAAAATCGGAGGTGAGCTCAGGCGTGGGTTCAATTACCGCTTGGGTTGATTATCTGTTTGCTATTTTTCAGAGGTTTATACCAAAAATAAGACGAATGTCAAGTAATAAAATGACGAATATGAGGCCTCACCTCGTAAAATATCATCCCATTGTCACCAACAGCATTGAAGTGAAGTAAATTCCAATATATTCCAAATCTTCAACAAAATGTATCGTTTACTTTCTGTAGGCCTAACAGTTTAATAGTAACAGCTTCTTAAAAATAATTATTATAAGATATCATCTGTATATCGAAGCGTCAGCTGAATGCTTTGTTGCCTACTCAATTTACCCCAGAATGACACACATGTCATATAATAATTTTATCCAGAATTAATAGATCCTTATTTGAAATTAAAACACACAATTGGTATCCACTGTGAGACATTTCAGACGATTACTTCATGCAAAACCATCAGTGACATTTCATGTTATTCCTATGCACCTACCACTTTTTGCGATGTTGAAAGGAGTTTCTTGCAGTGTAAGTATTGTTTAAGTGACCACTTAACTTAAAATTAGGATATTTTCGTATTTGCAACATTGCTCAACGCTGTAGTGTGGCATAATTACCTGGTGGCCCATCTGCGCAGTCTTTTGTTGAACTAGACTTCCCTTCGTGCAGAAAATGCTAAACTGTTACCTAGCTCATAGGCTTAGGGAACGAATACCAAACAAATGCAAGCGTTTGACTGAATGTTCTGGTGGTTGCAACGTCAAGTACAATTAGTAACAGGATTATGAACCCGCTCCATTTACTTCGTTCTTGTTTTGTTACTAATTATGATAACAGCGGTGTTTCTGGTGCGTTTACGAATGAAGAGTACACCGACATTGTTCTTCTCTAAGTTGAAACAGAGAAAAATGCAGCTACAGCTCGTAGGCTTTACCGACAGTAGTTTGAAAGCGATGTTAATGAATAATAATAATACTAATAATAATAATAATAATAATAATAATAACAATAATAATAAACACAATAATTACAAGGTACAAATCTCTTTCAGTATATTTAGCCATGGATCTCAACCAGCGACAATCGCCATTACATTAATTTCATGAAGCCATTGTCCCTGTAATGTAGAAAATTCTGTTTGATGGATTTTCTATAATCGTTTTTAATACTTCCGGTATATCTTGACCGATAGCGGACGTTAGATTGAAAGTGGTTTGTACTCACTGCGCATGCGTTACATTTACATCTAAATTTGCTATAAAACTTCAGTTGTAGTATGTACTAATTAATTTTACAACATGTACTTGATAGTAAACTGTTAGTAAATTAAAATAAATCTCGTCGATTTCAGTATAGTCTGTAGTGTCTTTGGATACGACTGTATGGTGGATAAAGGAAATAATCTAATGCTTTCGTTTTCACATGGAAGAGCAATGGTAAAATGCACAGTTAGCTTCAGATAATGGTCTACAATTCCGTTCTCTAAATTATTTCACCGAATAGTAGCACATCTGTCACTGCAATTTTTTAACATAAAACATACGTTTCTCTAAATTTTTAGGAATGACGTCAAGAAATCTCATTACATATTACACAAATTTAATAATCTTATATTCGAGAGCATTTATTTTACTGAAGAAATACATGGACGTAATAACGGAAATTAGAATAGGAAACAGAGACATACACTTCACAATATACTCTATAAAACGTTGAAATAATAAACGCAATCGCAATGGAAACTTTAAACTTTGATATTTCAAAACCATGATGAACGATAAAATCGTAATTTCTAAAACAATAAATTTTACTATTGTCTGCAATATTCAATAATCTATTATGATACAAAAATGTAGAAATTTTAAATGCAAAAGTAGACTTCAGTATATTAATTTTTTTAATTTGCATCATTCCAGTTATTTGAAAAGTTAGAACATTTAACACTGAAGATTTGTTCGGATTTTATCCTTGCAATCCGAAAATTACGATTCTACTGCTGTAACAGAAAACTCACAAGATTTTATTAAACGTGTAACAAAACCGAAGTTGGAATAAACTGCAATAATGTGCAACGAAATTGTGTGTTAACATAGAGGGCAAGTGACCTCTGGTTGGAAGATAGCCTTAAAACAAGATGAGAAGCAGTGCCCTTATTCATATTGGAAAATAGTGAGAACTGCATGGAAATATATCTTCAACGCCTGAATATAAAAGACTCTGAAAATAACTCCTGATATTATTATGGATGAGGACCATCTTGTACAGTACCACGACTTGGATCAGTAATAACAACGGTGGTGTGAAAAGGGTCGATAGAATGTATTAAGACAATGCCAGAGAACATCAAATAACGTAAAGCTTACTTTAAACGAAACGAAAATATCATGTTTGAAATGTAACGAAAACGATTAGTAAAAATGTATAGGCCTATCTCTAGGACAGACGGAAAAATCTGTAAGGTGATTTATTACATAAATGTAATAACTTCCAGCATATTAAGGGAAGAATATGTTTTGGGAAGTCTTCAGAATTCAGATGGTCAAGACATATACCGAGGAAAGAATTGGCTCAAAAACTAGTAAAAAATATAGAACTGGAAATTGTTTGCGCATTAATTTAACGGAATAGGTATAATGTTTTGCTTCTAAATTAAAAGTTAAGATTACTGCTGTAACACTTGGCCACAAAAGAGCCCCTTGTGCACCCCAAAACCTGGAACTCAACCTATAAGACCGCAATGCGTTACCAGCTTTGTTGTGCTACTGGGATTAATTTCTTCAGAAGATAAAATATTTGTTTTCCGAGATAATGATCTCTGATTGGCTTAGATCTGGGCAATTGAGCAAAATGTGAAGTGTTAATTCGGCCTCCATCTCATAATTCGTACAAGTTAAGTCATCTTTAAGGCCCAACATAATTACGTAGGTGCTTATTCAGATGACAGTGTCCAGTCAAAATTCTAATTAACCATCTTAAAAATTCTCCTTTCCAATGTAGTTGTTCAGATGAGTCAGGTTTAGATTCTCAACAAGGAGTTTAGTCTGTTATATGGCTCATGTAGATCTCTAGCCTCCTAATAAACCTTTCATCAGGTTCTTCTTTAGAACCTACTTGATTAAAGATGCCAACACAGGGTTCTGGGCATAATATTGGATGGAAATTCCTTGTTTGGGTAGTTAGTATAGCGCTGGATTTCTATGCTCGAGGTTGCGGGTTGGATCCCGCCCCAGTACGATGGCATTTAAGTGTTTAAATACGACAGACTCATATCAGTAGATTTACTGGCATGTAAAAGAACTCCTGAGGGACAAAATTCCGGCACACCGGCGACGCTGATATAACCTCTGCAGTTGCGAGCGTCGTTATATAAACCATAATTTTTTCCTTGCTTGGCCAATAGGTCCGCTTGTTATTGTCATACATTCCACTGTGTCCTGGGACATTTTGATAGATATTTTCCAGACTAGTTCTGCATTCTTCAAGCAGCCTGGAGTAAACTCTGTGCGCACTTAGCATACCTTGTGTAGTATGACTATCGGAGCAAATAAATATATTCAGGCCTTAGCATGATCTATTTAGATTTTCCTGAGCGCGAGCTAATATCGTAAACACTTCAGCTTCCAAAACCGTAGTGTATTAACCAACGGGGATAGATGTTCTAGTCCTGGGTCTTGCGCCGTAAATCCCTGCTCCAGTACCGCTGTCAGTTCTGGAGCCATCCGTGAACCACACGAGACTATGAGGTGGAAATTGTTTAAGATGATCTCCCTTCCATTCTTCCCTATCAGGACTAATATAAACAAGAGGATTTACTTGTTGAACAGGAGTCTTACTATCCTGTCTCGTAATAATAACGAGGTTGATATCAGTTGCCTTTTACCAAACATGGAGTTGAGAGGCAGCTTGCATGACTGCATTTTAGAATGCGAGATCCAGAGAAGGCAAACCAGCAGAACTTCGAGATCTAATATTAGAGAATTCCTCATGGCTCCAGCAATGCTTAAACGCTCAAGTCATTGTACAGATACAACAAAGTTGTTGCTTGGCAAGTCGAAGTTAGGGGCCACCACACCACTGCTGCGTACATTAACTTGGAGCGTAGAACAACGCAATAGATTCGATAAAGGATTTTCGATTTGGCTGTAGCCCAGAAGTACATAGGCTACAAAGGCTTGTGTGTAGACAGCAATCGCCTATACTCCACGTGATTTCCAAATCAGATGTAAATCAAGGAAAAAACACACACACTCGCACTCACACCCACACTCACACACACAGAGTTCTGCCAAATGGCGGGTCGTTCACTACAAATCCTGCATTCTTCAATATTTTCTATTTTCTACCTTCCTCTTAGTCTCTACATATGATCCATATATCTTAACGTCGTCTATCTGATAACTTCTTCTGCCCGGAAATCTTCTCTCGTTTACTATTCAAGTGCATCCTTCAGCGAACTGTTTCTTCTCAGCCAGTGACTCAACCAATTCCTTTTTCTCTTCCTGATCAACTTCCTTGAAACAAGGTTATGAAGGGCTATGTCAGTGGATTTCACAGGCTGAAGGCATATTGTCTATCATAGAGTGGATGCGTTTTCAAGGCACTTCTTCTTTTGTATCTGTCGACCAATTTCTTACACTGACTTTAACATAAAATACTAAAGGTTAGTCGGTCGATAACTTTTATCTCAGGTAAAGTCGCTTTTCCCTGCCTTTTATGTGAATACGATCCTCACATTCCTCCAGAATTTTGGAATGTATTCAGTTACAATGCAGGATTTAAATATTCTTAAAATCAGTTTGATGACAACCAGCCCTTAATGTAGAAGGACTGGATGTATACCACCCTCCCCTAGCCATTTGAAGGGCGAAATCTACGAATAGCTCATTAATCCCTTCATAGGATACAACTTTAGAAGCTGTTTTGAAATCCACATGACCTGTTCCTCTTCTGTTCTCTGCCTCTGATATATTCTCAAAATCATTTTGATGACAACCAGCCCTTAATGTAGAAGGACTTGATGTATACCACCCTCCCCTAGCCATTTGAAGGGCGAAATCTACGAATAGCCCATTAATCCCTTCATAGGATACAACTTTAGAAGCTGTTTTGAAATCCATATGACGTGTTCCTCTTCTGTTTTCTGTTTCTGATACATTTGCTGAATATGATGCTCTTTCATCAGGTGCTTCAACGTCTCGTCAGGTGTGGTGGCAAATTCACCATTTCGAAATGACACTTACTTTACTTTTAACGGCATTCCACTTTCAGCGGTTGCCTTCGATGGAAAAGGTGTTCTAGTCTAGTAGACGGAGTCTTGGAAAGAAATTTGAGAGTCTTGGTGCTGAACCCAGTGCATTAATCTCCTCTGGCTTGGTTGAATAGTCTTCTTAATGAGCCTCAGTGATTCTCCAAATTCTTGGTCCACTAGAGTCGACGGCATTTTGGAAGGCGATCGGCTGCTATATGCGCCGTAGGATTTCTGGCATGTGACGTCACAAGCTTGTGACGTAGAACCAATCGGAATCAGTCTTTAACAAGTGTTTCCCGAGTTCGTCTGTTCACCTGTGAGTGTTTCAATACACTGAATAAGTAAAACTAACATTTACTGTGTGTGAGTGTGTGTGTGTGTATGTGTGTGTGTGTGTGTGTGTGTGTGTGAGAGAGAGAGAGAGAGAGAGAGAGAGAGAGATAAGTAAATGAAAAAAGAGACTGTAAAAAGACAAGTACTGCACAGGTAGGCACGGAACATAGTTTTTAAAGTATATAATTATTTTAGTTGACTGCAATGTTGCTAACGCGCAAGGAATGACTGCAGAAGCATGTGGTGTGGAATTGAGAACCGTGAAAAGAATATTGTTAGTGAAGGAAAGAGGAATTCTTTGGCGTCATACTTATAGTAATCAACAGCTAAGATCATTATTGTCTTTTGATAATTTAAATTCTCTCCTGCGCTATTTGTATTGCTATTTGTATTACGATGTGGCAATGCTGTGCGGTGCCTTGCTCTCTCTATCTGTCTCTCTCGACGCAAACGCTAGCAGACAACCGCCTTCCGAATTGTCATCGACTATAGGGTATTTTACAGTTGTAATTTCTCTGATGACGAGGACAGCTTTTAGCATAAGCTATGCTGATACTGGTACCGGTACTGAGAATCTGTGCGGATGCTTCTAACTCCAATTTATTAGTGTAGTTGAAAGCTTGAAAAATTACCATACTGCTATTCAGTGCCTTTCGAAAGATGGTTCCAATTCGCATATCCGTGGCTTTGACAGCCTTCATTAAATCTAGCAGCAAAATTTAAATCGAATATTATGTGTCGATTATCAGACAATGAATCATTTACGGACACATGCCATTCATGAATTTTATCTCTAAAATCCTGAGAGCAGAGGATAAGATCAATAACTTCTTGTCTTCTGTTTGTATTGAAAGTTGGTACCGAGTCTCTATTAACAATTTTGACCACAGTAGATCCAAGGAGTTCCAGTAAAGTCATCCCCTGGGATTAGTGTCCCCACTCTCCCACATGGTTTTGTGGGAGTTGGCTTCACAACATACCAGTAATAGCAACCCTTCTCCTTCAAAATATCTCACCAGACTTGCAAATAGTTCTGGTGATAGTTTTCTGATCCGCATGGAAAGTCCGCACAACAAAC
Source organism: Periplaneta americana (assembly GCF_040183065.1). NCBI lineage: Eukaryota > Metazoa > Arthropoda > Insecta > Blattodea > Blattidae > Periplaneta > Periplaneta americana. The sequence goes on along the minus strand of NC_091118.1, from coordinate 74,610,286 downwards.
TGCCAGTTTCCTCACAGAACCTTCATAGAGAAGATCAGTGTTATTTATTAGAGTATTTCAAGAGCAGAAAGAGAGATACTTCAGTACATATCAAAAAGGTAGAGACGAAATGGAAGAAAGGGAGAAAACCATAAAACGGAGAAACAAGAAATAAAAGTTACTAAATTCATGTCAAAAATATCATCCATCGTACCGAAAGTTATATTACACGCTAGCTATCGCATATATACATTTATATGCACAATCCTAGAAATGGAAAAAAAAAATGACAGACAAAAAGAATGACATCAAGCATTTATTCATATTTTTCGTTGCACTGACATACAGTGATTGATTATATTGCACTGGAGTATCTTAATAATGTGACTTCTATAAATTGAGACAAAAAAGATATGAAATGAAAACCTAAACAGTGATTGAAGCCGAAGAGTATGAACATTAATTTAAAATGACAAAGAATGAATAATGGATGTACTTGCCCAATGGTAGGGAGGTTGGGATGGGCAGGGCGGAACTCGACATGCAGCCACCTCCACGTGGTGAGTTCTGGGTTGTTTCAGTTCAAGAGACTGAAACAAGCGAAGAGCTGCATCTCTTCTGTGAATGGTGGTACGAAAATTCATACAGGGTGGAAGGTGTTCAATAACAGTAACTTCACACACTAAATCCTTAAGATAAAAGGAATAGAATCTTCCTGCGCCATTATGCGCCTTTGTTTTATTTAGTAGGACATCGATTTTGTTTCTAGAAAAAATTACTACATGGCAGTGAATTCAGCTGCACTTGCCAACAGACGGAAACACTCTTCCCTAACGGCAGTCACAGGAAACTGCCATTACACCCTGTGCCCGCGGTTCTCAGACTTAGGGTGAAGCACGCGTCTTGTAACAGCGATGCAAAATATCCATTACTTAAACTGATTCATTATTAATTAAAGTATTAAAATATTTACTTTTAAACCGTAAATGTAACAAAATTATTTGTTGCAACTGAAAAGTGTAATGTAAACATGTTTACAAAATGTGTGTTTGCAAATGTTTAAAAGATAACGGGATAAAAAATAATCATAACTGTAATAGCTATTTATGCAACAAGTTGCGAAATGATCGCGTTTTAAGCATGAGAAGTGAAGCTTGTCCACAGACCCGAAGGGGAGGTGGATAACACGGCGAGTGCTTAAAACCCATTTTAACGTAGCGTTACCATTAAATGGTAACGGAGTGCAGAAAGAAATATAACTTCCTCCACACCTGTCTTTAATTAATAAAACTGGAATTTTTGTTTATGAATCGAAGCTACATGATTGGTTCTTCCTTATTATATTATGAAATCACAACTATATTACACCAGTCGGGCATGAGCAATTGTGCGATTTAGATGTGGCTTTCTCAGCAGCAATTTTGGAGAGCAACAAGAAGTAAGATAATTTATTTGTTACTTTGATGAACTTGATTGTATTGTTTGTTGTGGTATTTTACTTAATGGTGATTCAGTATTCGTGTACATCAAGCACAAGTTTACAATCCATTGTTGTGGATATAATACATTGTTTCTTACGTTACTATAAGGTAACGCTAGGCTAATATGTTGTCACTCATTCTTTGTGCTCTCTGGCTACTAACAGTAAGATGGAGGAGTTGCAAGAAAGTACAAGTAACAAAATTAATTTTACAAAGAGGTGCGTGAAAGTGCCTGAGATGGTTTTGGAATAAGAAAACGAAAAATTAGAGCATTCCACATTGAACCACCAAAGCCCAACTTTGTATCTGACGAGAACTCTGCAGATTTAGAGGGTGGCATGTTCCACAACATAAGTGGAAGGAAACTGAGTGCTGAAGCTGAGAATAGGTGGACCAGACGATGTTCCTTTTATAGAAGAAGAGGAAGTTGAAGAGTAATCTGTGATACGAAGAGAATGATACTATCAACATTGCAATTTATGGAAATAGTGCCATCAGGGAAACGTAAGTGGATGAAAAGTATGTTACATCTGTTCAATCGATTTCTCCAGAGAGTGACTTTTAAAGATAGAAATGTGACAAATGCTGTTTTTTTTAATTAAAAAAATCGCTGTATCTATGTAAAAACTGTTTTAGCCCATTTTCACGTGTTAGATGTAGCTATACAAAATGTTTGGCAGCCAAATAAAAGATCGGGCTCACCATTTACTGAATTAGAATTCAAATGGGAGATTTCAACAAGTCGGGAGCACCCCAAAAGGCAAGGAGTGACCGTCTACTCCCAAATACAGCGTTATTGGAGCTACGAGACGGGTCCAGAAAGCAAGTTTCCCTGGGGCAGTTGCAGAAATAAAATATAACTTTATGAAAAGATTTATTCGAACAGATAGAGGAATTGTTTAGCTATGTTTTCAACATATTCTCCACCCAAAGAGAGACTTTTTCATACCGTGGGATCAACAGAGAGATGCAGACGGCTGTCACGCAATGGTTCCGATTCCAGGCGGGAGGCTTCTACGAGGGACAAAAGTTGATCCCACGGTGTGACAAATGTCTCAGTTCTGGTGGGGAATATGTTGAAAAACAGTTCAATTGCTGTATCTGTTCCAATAAATATTTGCATGAAATTGTCTTTTCTTCCTGTAAACGGCTCCGGGCAAACTTACTTTCTGGACATCGTTCGCAGAACATCGGATTATATAAGATACGATGGAGTGGAACTCTAGTGACTCCAATATCCGGAAATAAAAGACGGCAATGTGCTGGTAAGAATGCTCTTCTGGCATACAGCGTTCTCAAAATTTGATGTAGGTCTATGCAGCTCATGTTATTTTAGGAAAAACGTGTTTTGTTCATACGAGTGTATTGTGACAATAATTTGTGATTTTCTATAAACTTTCGTATATGTGTGAAAGTACACTACAGGAGATTAATGTGTCCTATAATGAGGAAATTATGTATCTCTGTTCAGATATTGTGGAAGTAATTTATTTTCTTAGTATTGCATTTTTTTGTATGGAGTGTGGTATTCTGTGGAGCAGAAAAGTGGACATTACGACGAAGTGAAGAGGAGCGAATGGAAGCATTTGAAATGTGGATACGGAGAAGAATGGAACGTGTTAAATGGACAGACAGAGTAAGAAACGAAGCCGTGTTGGAAATAGGGATGAAGAAAGAATGATGCTGAAACTGATAGAAAGAGGAAAAGGAATTGGTTGGGTCACTGGCTGAGACGAAACTGCCTTCTGAAGGATGCACTGGAAGGAATGGTGAACGGGAGAAGAGTTTGGGGTAGAATAAGATATCAGATGATATATGGATCATATCAGGAGACAAACAGGAAGGCAGAAAATAGGAAACATTTGAGAATGCTGAGTTTGCAGTGAAAGATTTGATCTTGGGCAGAACACTGAATGAATGAATGTATCATTTGTCAAAGTTCAGATAAGTTCAATAATTGATTGAAAAATGTCATTACAAGGCAATAACTAATTCTTTAAGATTTGACAACATAATAACCTAGCGTTACCATACTCGTATGGTCACGCCCTATAATTTCACATATTCGCTTCAACAATGGAAAACAAAAGCATTTTTGTGTTCAATTACATCCATTTAATCAGTCTATAAGGAAATAAACAAAAAACTTTACGAAAAATATTCAGGCTTTTAAGAGTTGTTTCGCACGTGTTTCATATAAGATATTTAGACAGTCCCTCGAGAATCCTAAATGTACTGTCTTCGCGTTACGAGTTGGCGCGGGGAGTACATAGGCGGGACGGGGGAACTATACGCTATGCTCTGACCTGAAAACTTCGGTCCACTTGGCTACAAGGGAACGGAGTCAGACATATAAGATTCCGCATCTTCGGTGTTGTCGCTATGACTATCATAACATTTTTCGAAATTGTTGGAGAATCATCTGTCCATGATAATCGTCTGTTTATGTTCCACCCTTGAGTATTAACTCGAATCTCTCAACAAAGCCAATAGCCCCACAGCCCCCACCCTGATGGATAACAGTGAGTCGTCTGGGCACATTTATGGTAGTCAAAACTCCCGTAACATTTTTATCCTGCCAGCACTTGGGAGAAGTTAAATTGGTAGGCCTCTCTATCCGCATCTCGTCCAGATACAAAATCGGTTTTTCCACTTTCCTAGGCTTTCTTATTTGCTGTACATATCTTCACATATTCTAATTTACAGTGTTTTCCTCTTCATTTTTTTTTCTCGATACACACTTCTTCCATCTGAAATCTTTTTCCTTCAATATTCGTCTTAATGTTGTCTTTAATTTCAAATCAATTCTCTCTTGTAGCAGGGATAAAAGTTTGTTGCAGCTTGTTACTACTTTTTCTTTATTTCGTTATTTAACGACACTGTAATAACTAACTAGCTTCTTCAGTGTCGATTGAATTGATGATGGCGAGATGGTATTTGGCGAAATGAAACCAAGTATTCGCCATAGATTACCTGACATTCGCCTTTCGCTTGGGAAAACATCGGAAAAAACCCAACCAGGTAGTCAGCGCAAGCGGGAATCAAACTCACGGCCGAGCGCAACTGCAGATCAGCATGCAAACACGCTACCTCCTGAGCTACGCCGGTGGCCCTCATTCTTTTTTCAAATAAAATTCTCAATTATATCTTTTTTGTCAATCTCCCGTCAAAGTCATCTACATTTGCGTTTCGGTAATCGTACGTTTCCGTTTTTTTCTCCCTCAGGTGCCCACAACGCACTTTCTTCTGTGCAATCTTTCTTTCATTCCTTATACGCTGTATTGTTCTTGTGGATAGAGTAGAGTACTTTTCTGCCTTTGGTGTAGGTTTCGTAAGAGGAATGCAAAGGCACTGTTGTACTTTTTCTTCATCACAGAATTAATTTACACTTGCAATAATATTCCTTGCTTCGCTATAGATTGTCAAACCTTGTTTCCTCTTTGTCGACATATTTACAATAAACAAAAACTGCTATAAACTAACAGTATACAATAACATAAATTCTATTAACTATATTATTATCAACACTATTAACACTAAAGCAAACTATAACTAAAGCAATACAAAGACTTACGGTATATTGAAAACAGTCGCCCTGTTGAAACTAATAAAACACTGCAATAAAAACGCCACTATTAGTTCACAAAGTCGTGAAGACTCTTAGACACGTGTAGTAGATGTTTGTGAAACAGGAATATTGCAGTGAACAGCGCGGTGCGCATGCGCGACTGTTTCCCCTCCGCCCCGTCTAAGTACTTCAGGCGACCTCTCCTGGCGTGACAACAGTATTTATATTTTAAAGAAAATAAAATTGTTGATTCATTCTCTCGCAATGGCGAACTTCTGATGTTAAAGACGAAAGAGTATTACATTCCTACGGAAAGAGATATATTTCACGGTCTTCGGATATGGAAAGAGTCGCCAGGCAGATGGCTATAGGCCAATGGTGGGCATTCCTGCGGCATTGCCGCAGTGACGTCAGACCTCAGCGAAGCATCAAACTTAAACCCTACCTTCCCTTTCCCCACTCCATGAAAATACTGCGCGTGTACGTGGCGGATTATACTGAATTGCTGTACTTCGGAATTTCATTAGTGACACAATGTCTTTTGGAGAATCATATGAAGAGAGAGGATGTCACACTTACAAGAAAGGCGGTTCTTTTATTTCTCATGTTTAGGATTAGTTACAAATATTCAGGACGCGAACTTAAATATGTACATTCTTAAAATAGATCACCTGTTATACGAGTTCAAAGAACACAGATTCAGTGATTTTCAAAGGATGGGGAAAGATTTCAATATTTTTGCCACCCTTTTCATGTTTAAATTGAAAATGTTATACCAGAATTGCAGTTAAAGGTACTGGATTTGCAGAATGATGGCTTCTTGAAAGCAGAATGTGAAGGTCTACTGGGGGCTAAAATGTCTTAAAAAGATGTCCAGTACTACATATCCACTGCTTAGACAGTTTTTCGTCAAAAATAATGAATACCGTCATTTCCCATAAATATGATCCTGCAACATAACTATTGTCCACGATACTATTCAAATTTTGTACTCCATAACGTAATACCTCGTTTATCTATATTCTTGCTGTACTGTAGTTTGAATTTAAGTCATTGCAGCTATCTACGAACGATCTATGTTACTTCTACTATGATCTTTGAATGGTTGTATCGTGAACCATAGTTTGTTCCAGAACCATAGTTATGGGAAATGATGATATATATTCATCAACCTAACAGTGCGAATAGCTGTTTTCTAAAATGAAATTTATAAAGTCCAGCCACAGATCCCGCTTAAGCGATGCTCATCTCCTTGCGCAAATGAAAATAGCATGCACAGATATAAATCCCAATTTCGAAGAAATTGCTTTGAAAAATGATTAATTAAATATCACGTGAATGGACTATTCTAATTACATATGGTAGGTAGGAGTGTAGTGGCGCAACTGTCTGTAAATCCGTCACTGCACTGTAGAGTGCAACCCCTCCCACAGTATGTAGATGCCATTTAAATCCTGTCTTGTGGGCTACGTCCATTTTGCCCACCACTGCTATAGGCCTACAGCTCAGCGGAACTAGTGCGACACTGCAATGCAGTAGGTACGGCTCTTTTCCCGGTATAACGCGCTTCCCGCCTGTGCAGACAAACACGCTGTTCGATTGTAAATGTCATTAACACTAACACTAATACTAAGACAGTAACTCACTTCAAACTATACACAGTACACACAGCAAGACTGTGAAAGCGCGAACTCACACTAGACACTCCTCACTGGTCAACAGTGAAAATGTTTGGCACGAATTTAGTCCCCAATTGTTAAATTGAGTTTAACAAACACGAAATGGACAATACAAATATCCAGTTAGCTCTTGTTTCCGAGAAACAGCCAATACTATAGTGATTGAGTCCATAGTTTCACTAATTTTTGTATACTATCACAAATTCCCACATTATTCCTATTGTAATTGTTGTAGAAGAATGAAATACGAGGAATTCTACTAAGAATAAAATAGGTTTTCCGAAGAAATATGTGAGGTGTTAATTACAATGCTGAGAGGTGGAGTAAGGGACGTCAAATTAAAAAAAAAAAAACAATTTTTATCTATCTCTATTCTTCCATGTACTCGCCATGCTGGTTTTCTGACTTCTTTACATGTGCATCATATGGTTTGCAGTGATTAACTACATCAGCATACCTCGTCAATGTGTTAACAGTGCAAATAATTCCTGCTATATGTGTGGTGAGGTCACATTTGCCGAAAGAGACGTCCACCGACTCCGCTTGTGAAGACAGTATATGTTCACTATTTTAGGTAGAAGTAGGGAACTAGGACAAAACATGGACACCGCATATATGTTGCAACAGATGTTATATAAATATACTTGCAAGGTTGGACAACAAGGGACGTTCAATGACTTTTGGCATTCCTATGGTTTGGAGGGAGCCAAGACATCATATGAATGACTTATTTCTGTTTGGTACCACCACTTCAGCATGGTGTATCCAGAAAGAACAGAAGATCTATACTCCGACATTCCTTCAGCCATCAGACCGGTCCCACATAGGAATGGTCTCCCTGTACCTCGTCCTCCAAAAGAATACAGTGTGCAGACTGAAGGAGATGAAGAGTATAGAGATGACATGGAGGACGCACCTGGGCCCTCATCGACTGAATCTGATTTTGTGCCAGACAATGCAACACTGAAAGAGCCTCACCTACTAACACAGAGCGAACTAAATGATTTCATTCGAGATCTTGAGCTGCCTAAGAACGAAGCTGAGCTTGCTGCATCAAGGGAAGGATTTTCACAGATTCGTAAACTCCTTCAGGACAGAACCTTTGATCACAACCTTGATGGTAAAGAAAAAAGCAGGATGGGAGACCTTTAAAGGCGTAGCAAACGATTTCTTGGGTAACCGCAAGGAGGAAAATTACATTGAAACAGTATGAAACTTTCGTTACGAAAGGTGTCATGTGATCCATGAACGATACGAACGTGAAGGAGACATCGTGCCATTGACGAAACCTGGGCCAGGGCTTATGAAACAGAGCTTAAAAGCCAGTCTCCTAAATGGCGTGATCAAAGATCTCCGCGAAAATACAAAGCCCGTCAAAACCCATTTTCGATTAAGTTAATGATCATTTTAGCGCATGACATTCGAGGAATTATTTTGTGTCATTTTGTCTTCCATCGCCAGACTATTAATGCAGCTTACTACGACGCTTATCTGCAGAATAACCTACGTCGCGCTATCAGGAATAAACGTCCCAAGTTTTTGGACAATGGAATCATCATTCACGATAATGCAACATCCCAGACGGCAGCCATTGTTCAGACCTGTTTACGGCGCTGGAGATGGGAAGTATTAGAGCATCCTCCCTACTCCCCCGATCTGTTGCCATGCGATTTCGATTTGATACCGAAATTGAAAGCTCCATTGCGTAGGAGACGCTTTCATACACGAGAAGACATAGCCAATGCTGTGCGATGCGAGATTGCCAGATTGTACAATGAAGCAGCTGATGGTATTGGTCGTTTATTGGCTTGGAGATTACTTCGAAGGAACTTAATGTGTTCAAAATGTGTTAATGTGCGTGCAGACTTTTTATTAATGTGTTTATGTGCATGCAAACTATTGTTCTCAACATTATGATATAAGGTAACATTTTCTTAATTTTTACTCTTCTCCCTTGTCTATAATACTTCCTGAGAAACTCGTGTATAAGTGTCGCAGATTTTTTTTGGCACTTATGAGGAAAGAAAAAGTTAGCAAGCGAGCTTTTATGGTGGTGGTCCTCTGCAGGGATGGGCCAAGGAATGGGCTGGGGTAGACGGGGAAGGAGCAACGACACTAAACGAAAGTATGCTCAGTTGCTTAGAAGAAATTGACCTGTATGCGAGATGCCGCCGATACTTTTTAAACTAAAATATAGCAGGGGATGAACAAGAGATCGTTCTCAATTTATACAATTTTATAAAGACATGAGCGGAGTAGTCAAAAATAAGATACAGAAATTGCAGAGGGAAATGTCTGTCTAACAAAGGTGAAGAGGATTTTACCTGAACAGAAATAACATGGAGATGAATAAACTTCAGTGAGTGCATCAGGAAAAAAACGGTAGATGGCAAAAGGCCGCTATCAATATTGATGACTTTGAGAAATGCGTGATACAACGAACGATTCACGAATTCTATCTTTTGCACAAAATTTCTCCTACAATTTCGAAGTTATTACCCATTCTAAGTGAAATCACACATAATTGATTTGAGGGGCATTAGTTTAAAGAGTATTTTAAGATAATTAGAGTTCAAGCATAAGAAGACAGGGAAAAACAGAAGTGTAATAATCGAGAGGCAAAGAATATCATCTCTATCACTCATAAAGTTTAGAGAGAAAGGCCGATCCATCATCTACGGGAAAGGTAACTATATACATAGAAGTCACAATAATAAGAGGATAGGATGGAGATCATAATAATAACAAATTGCAATGAAAGCAGTAGTGATAGTGTAGTGGAAAAAAGTTTCAACAATAACAATAAATGCACTATGAAGAGAAGGCATATGTCACTGTTGATAGTGACTCGTCCGTTGAATGGGGACGTTAAGCCTGGCGACCCCCTTGGTGCTATTCGGTAGGAGTAGGCTACGTGCCGGCGCCGGGTTTCCCCTTCTTCCTTCCTCACCATCATCGTCACCCATTCTCTAAGCTACACTTGAACGAACACTTACACATACAGTCACTCTAGTACACGACATAACTCTTCACAGATACACATCATGTATAACGTGGTCCGCCGAAGTGGTGTGCAACTTGAAAATGGGTCACAGTCCTGCCATCTACCCGCAGTATGCGGAACCCGAATCACGCAAGTAAAGTGGGTAGATATTAGATACACATTAAATGCACATTAAATTAATAATATTTTATTAAATCAACTTTACAGGGAGTTATACCTGAAAATCTTGATTTGCATAATACACGTCACTGTTCGTTAACAGAAAACCACAATTTAAGTCACACGGAGTTAGTGTGCACTCGAAGTTGGTTGCTTGACGGTTGTCAGCCCACTTCGAGGTCTGTGGATATAGAGGGAAAAATTGGATCGGTGTCGGTTAAGTTCCCGAGTAGCTCAGTGGTAGAGCCTTGGTACGTTAAACCAAAGGTCCCGGGTTCGATACCCGGCTCCGGAACAATTTTTCCCTCGAAATTATTCAAATCAACTTTACAGGGAGTTATACCTGAAAATCTTGATTTGCAATATTTTATTAGATTTGGTGTTCGTAACTTATTGACATTATAGGTCTATTTACAGGAGTTCTGAGTGTACTTCTACTGTCACGGCGATTGGCAGGCGAGTATTCGTTGGGGGCTGCAGCTGCTTGGGAGACAACATACAAGGTGGATAGTGACTCGATTCTTTGTTTAACATTTCAAATTTCAGGGGTCAAAAAGATCTGCGAGACTTATAACAGACATGATTGGTAAAGTACATTTTGAGTTTTCATATGTTCATAATGAAATGTTTGTATAACAACGCATTTGCCTGAAAAATAGTTGCCGTGACTTAGTAAGTGACCTTTGAATAAGTCTTGACTACACATCATTGCATTATACAGTCTTTCCGGTGGCTGAGGAGTCTAGATCATCAGTCTGTCACACAGGCGCTCTCGATTTGAGTCTCCGTAGTCTGGGAACTTTCACTGAATATCCCATAGTGACACATATGGGAGACAAGGTCGTAGTTGGGGTTTCTTCCTACGTTAGTTTTCAACATTATTCCTCCCAATTCCATTCCACCACTTTTCATAGGGTAACATAACACACTAGCTACGCGCAGTGGGGTTGATGTGTGGTCGAACAAGGTCACCTACTCGAAATCCGGATATTCAACGAATACAGTATAGTAGCGTAGTGGGCATGGGTTGAAAATACGCCTACTTGGGAGTTATGCGCAGTGAATCAGCAACAATCTCACTGCTGGGTGATTATTATTTATCTCCTCATACCGGAAAAAGAAAACGTAAAAAATAGCATTATAGAAGTATATAAAATTTTAATGAAAAGGATAAATACCGTACTAATAAGTCTACTAACGGATGACAATAAAGATTGTATTTTGTAAATTGAGGCGTTCCCTAGAATAACAACTTAACTACGTCACGTCGTTTTTCCGTTTCCAGGATATTTTGAATTGTTAATAATATAACTCCCTCCTAACAAAATACTTTCCTCCAACAAACACAGCGCCGGCGCTGTCTAGAAACATTTTAATGTTGTTCTATGAAATGCTGTTACACCATATCTGAAATGTTTGATGCTCTGTATCTTAAATTCAAGATTTTATAGTTCATTTCTTGTTCTAGAGAACGTCTCAATTAAATTTCATAATTTGATAGTAAAATTCAATTTGTTGTTATCAAGGTGTCTGCGTGAATAGACTCCATAGTCAAGATCAGGACCGAGGCCCACTAGGTGGAACCACGTTGAAATTCAATCGTCAGACAAAGAACGATGATTGAAATATGCCTACTTATTACAAATAGTCAAAAGAGCATTATTATTCCTATGTAATTTGAATTCAAGAGTATTCATTTAAATATAGGAAAAGTAAACGCTGCCTTATTCAAGAAAAGTGACTTAATGTGATTTCCTTTTGACATGAATTGTACAAAAGAGGATGACGTTTCCAATGCTACATATAGGCTACTTTCGTTTTCAGTAGAGTGAGGGAGAGAAAGAGAAGAAATATGACTCGTTCACACCATTACAAACGACTTAGTCTAATTTACTGGCTCACAGGATCGGAAAAGTCCAATCTTCATCTCGTCACTTCAATAAAGACATCAATCTATCAAATTCAGTTTCACGCAAGACAAAAGCATACGGCAAAAAAAAGCTTTTAATTTAACGCTGATACAACATATCCTGAGTATCCAAACTACATAACAGAAGAGACATACATACTCACTTCGGATGTCCAAATTTTACAGAAAACAAGTATTTCATTCACGTACCTGAAACAAAAAAGAGAAGTGTGTAAATAAACCATCTGTAGCAAGTCACAACATAAATTTGCTATCTAGTAGAAAAACATGTCTATATATCTACTCAACAATTTCTTACACAATTTAAACATGAATTGTTAGTGGTGGTTCCTTTCTTAAGTTTCTTAGACTTTATGGTCTATATAGCATCATAAAAGCTACTTCCAGGAAGTCAAATGGAGGATAGCAATGGCCAAGGAAGCTTTTAATAATAAAAGGAGCATCTTCTGCGGACCTCTGGAATAAGAAATAAGGAAGAGACTAAGTGAAGTGCTTTGTGTGGAGTGTGGCATTGTATGGGGCAGAAACATGGACATCACGACGAAGTGAACAGAAGCGAAAAGTAGCATTTGAAATGTGGATATTGAGAAGAATGGAACGTATGAAGTGGACAGATAGAATAAGAAATAAAGCTGTGTTGGAAAGAATGGGTGAAGAAAGAATGATGCTGAAACTGATCAGGAAGAGAAAAAGGAATTGGCTGGGTCACTGGTTGAGAAGAAACTACCTTTTGAAGGATGCACTGGAAGGAATGGTGAACGGGAGAAGAGTTCTAAGTAGAAGAAGATATCAGATGATAGACGACATCAAGAATATAGATCATACGAGGAAAGAAAGAGGAAGGCAGAAAATAGGAAAGACTGGAGAAAGCTGGGTTTGCAGTGAAATACCTTCCCTTGGGCAGAACACGAAATGAATGAAGTATGTTTTATCTCTAATAGGTCAAAACACCCATTCTTATTTCGAAAATTTGTATTTTAAATTCGAAATGTGTTCCTGGTTCTGTTGGAAATAAAGTGCGGGATAAATTGGAGCAAGTTCTGCAGAGAAACGTAGAAACTGAAGAACCTAGCAGGGAAGAACACGGATTTACAATGTAACATAGTGTCAAAATTTAAATACGCTCCTGTTACTTCAGTGAATGTGGAACGTTCATTTTTAGCATACAGATTTGTGTTGAGTGACAGACGGCATTGCTTTTTAGTTGAAAATTATTTAGAAAATGTACTTGTAATTTATTTTGAAGCTAATAATGGACATTAAGGCTTGGTAAAAATTGATTATATTTGACTTATTTGTGTACTGAATTTATGTCTAAAACTTATTTTTCACATTTAATTGTTTAGTTTATGTATAACTAGTTAGGTAGTTGTTGTTCTTGCACTTTTAGTAGTAGTAGTGGTGGTAACGGTGTATAAGCATTTAAAATTATTAAATTCTAGAAGTGAATTCCTGATGATTTAGAACATGTTTTTAAAGAAAATACAATTTTTTGTTTGAGCCTGTTTTCAGTTCTTTAGAGATTATTTCCTACACTTTTAAGCCTATTTTAGGCAACTAAAATTACATTTTAACGATCTAAAAATCCGTACCCTAATGAAGAAATTGATCAGGAAGAGGAAAAGGAATTGCTTTGGTCACTGGCTGAGAAGAAACTGCCTACTGAAGGATGCACTGGAAGGAATGGTGAACGGGAGAAGAGTTCGGGGTAGTAGAAGATATCAGATGATAGACAACATTAAGACATATGGATCATATGAGGAAACAAAAAGGAAGGCAGAAAATATCAAAGATATGAGAAAGCAGGATTTGCAGTGAAAGACCTGCCCTTGGGCAGAATACAAAATGAAAAAAATGAACAGAATCATATAATAATATTTTCTCTGTTTCCGGCTCTATTCTTGTGTGACTGCAGTCTCATAGGCGTCATCCTTCAAAGAGAGTTAAGGTTGACGCTCACTGGCACGAACCGACCGGAACGGAAATCTACAGCAATCCGTCTTCCGCGGAAGCTCTGACGCTCACTGCTCGGAATATTCCGGTACAGTCGACAGGCAGTTTGGTTTAAACATGGAGTGGGATAGTAGTTCCGAAGATTATTTTATTTTACCGAGTCTTTAGCTGATGAGGAAGGAAAAAAGAAAAGAAAGAAGAAAATATGGGTCCATGACTAGAGCCCGGATTTTATGTAATGTGAAAATGAGAACTATGTGGACTACATAAATATGAAGCTAAAAATGACGAAGTATGCAGATAAATATGTAATAAAAAAAACGTTGGTAATTTAAAATCTAAGCTTTATTAGATGTATTTTTGCACACTAATAAAAAAATTACAGGTGCACATGTGCTTGAACCTCATTATTTGGAGGCGCAATAAATAATTAAATATGTTTACATATTTTCTGCGGTTATTGATCGTCTCGTCAACGGCAACCCATACGTAGGAATCATCAAGTCCATCTCTAATCGTTTCCATTGTGTCAGTGTAGCAGGAGCTCAAATATTTTTTCCGGAGTGTTGATTCATGCGAAATATTGAAGTTGCGTAGGAATGCTTGGAACTTTGGAACTCCAAGTTTATACCACTGTACGTTTGCAGCAACCATTGCCATGCACAAATTTTCATTAAATTCACTTGTAGAAGACGAATGTTTCAGCACCACTTGTGTAAGAAGAACTTGTTTCTTTTCGACGGAGCACGTTTTTTATTTCTCACAAGAAGTCCAATTTTTAAATGCTTCTCATTGTGACTTCATGGAGCACCCAATGCGTTTGTCACACACTTTGGACTGCACGATTTTACCATTTTAGTAAAGGAATCGTCAATTGAAATCCAGTCTTTTAACTTGGATGCGAATGGCAGTAGGCTTGCTACTTGTATTACCTGATGTCAAAATAAGTTTCTTAAAAAAACAGAAAAAAACTATTGTTTTCTTTTAGAGCAACTGATTGGGGGTGTTTGTGCGAAACGGTCATACCCACAGGGTAATTTTCATTCTTTCCTTCACTACTACCATTCGCATTGGTATTTGTAGTGACCAGAGACCTGCAAGAGAGCGATGCTTAACGATATCTGAGATCGGTTTTACCGAATGCTCTTCGTGTGTAATCGCTCGAGCTCGGGTTTGGCCTCCGCTCGCTCGAGCTCGCCCGGGGGATCGCTCCCCTGTCAGAACGAGCGCTCGCTTCAACCACTGTAAGCGAAGCAGTATGCTACAGTACTACGTAGTACAGTACTGGTAAAAATAGAATGAATTCATTCGAATTATCGATTATCAAAACCATTCGAAATAATAGAAATATTCACAATATCACTCGATTATTCATTGGCTTTGCTTACCACCACAACAAGCCGTATGAAGTTATACAAAATATGTACTCGCATAACAGAATATGTTCCATTTTATGATAATGATAAGAGCTTCGAGTTCAGAATCATATGACGCAACAATAGAATGATAAGCTTCGAATGTTCTATGTGGGTGTTGCGTACTGACTCTTCTAACAGCCCCAGTATCTGACCCTGATCTTCATTAAATTAAACACCTGACCTACATGGCGATAAGAAAAAAGAGCGCTGCTCTCAGACTAGACCTACGTATAGAAAGAGTAATCAACATGCTGAAATTTTATTGAACAATTCATCCATGCATTCGAATGATTTAATCCTACAATGGAATAATCATTATAGAAATCATTCGATTGTTCTCAACAATTATATATTTAGTGGAAATTTAATTAATTACACATTTTTCTTTGTTTAGATTGAAATAGCCTGAAATGATTTTCTGTATAAATATATTTCGTTCCTACTTAGTTTAACAATTAATCGTGATAATTACTGTAAATGCAAATGAAATGTTTGGTTATATTACTATAAAACGTATATAAAACAGACAAATTACATTTAATACGTGGTAACTAAAAATGTCTATCGATGTATGAAATGCAAATAATAAATTAGCGATATATTTTGTTTCATCTCGGACGTAGTATGAACTTTACTCATACTAACTTGGGAATATTTTTATTTTTTATTTTTGTAGGTTATTTTACGACGCTTAGGTTATTTAGCGTCTGAATCAAATGAAGGTGATAATGCCAGTGAAATGAGTCCGGGTCCAGCACCGAAAGTTACCCAGCATTTGCTCGTATTGGGTTGAGGGAAAACCCCGGAAAAAACGTCAACCAGGTAACTTGCCCCGACCAGGATTTGAACCCGGGCCACCTGGTTTCGCGCTGACCGTTACTCCACAGGTGTGGACAATCCTATGTACTTTAAGTTAATCTTATCCCTTACTTCTCCGAATTTAGTCCAAGCAGAGCTAGTAACTGCTTTCCCTTTTTTTCCACTACTCTGACTCTGCTGATTTAACTTTATTTTCGGCATATACTTTTGACATCGTGTCTTGTAATCTTTTACCATCAACAGAGACGGTGTCCGAGCCTCTGCTTGAGATCGACGTCGATACTATTGAATCATCTTCAACATTCGTTTTGATGAAACGTACTATCAGACAGGCCTACAATTCACCTACTGCTACAGGAAGAGCACTCATGAACACTAGAGTTGGGTCGATTCGTGAACGAATCGTTCATTCGAACGACTAATAATAAAGAATCGTAAGAATCGATTCGTGGTATCAACGAATCGTCGTTCAAAAGAATCGTAACGAATCGTCGTTCAAAAGAATCGTAACGAATCGTCATTCAAAAGAATATTAAGGAATCGGCATGGTATCGTAACCCACGATTCTATTCGTTGTTTGATGTAACCTGTCAACGGACATATCCGAACCGTGTCGAATGCTCCCGAGCGAGAGTGAAATCAAAATATGTACTGCATTTGTTAAGTATGGAAAATAATGAACACAAACCTGAAATTTGCATAGTTAAATAGAGATGTAATGCAAAAAAATGTACTTCATAATAAGGTTCAGTTGATAAATTGTAATTTAGAGACATTATCTTGGGTAATTTTGTAGACTAATGGAGGTCATGCTGAATGGTTCCAGCCAATGAGAAAGAGACAATCCAATGTCGCCTCTTATGCCATCTATGAGAGAGATGTAGAACGTTTTTGTTCTACGCGTGGTTTGCAAAGGAAAGTGTCTTGCCACGATTCAAAAGAATAGTTGGAATCGCAGACTGGGAAGAATCGTGAACTCCTTGACGATTCAAAAGAAAAGTTGGAATCGCAGACTGAGAAGAATCGTGAACGAATCGTTAGAATCGATTCGTAATGTGTGATTGAATCGTTGGAATAGACTTCTGAAAAAGAATCGTGTTGCTCAACTCTAATGAACACAGAGCGCTCGTCCTCAGACCCGATCGCTCGGTGTGTTTCTTTACTTCGTGATTTATCGGAAATATTCGTAGATGATCGCTATTCATTCCGTCAGTGCCTTCCTGGACTGATAACGATATCCCGCGCTCGCTCTGATGCAGGTCTCTGATTTGTACCTACTTTACCGTTACTTCTCAAGGGATATAGCCTACAAACTATTAGCATTGCAAAGAGATGTCCATTTTTTGACAGAATACGTTATTATTTTCAATTATCAAATTATATTTATGCACTAGAGACGAAGGGATAAGCTTTATAAACAATTTTAAAAAATAACTTAAGCATTACGTAGAGAGAAAATTAGTGAAAAAATCTATATATTCTTTCAAAATATGCAATATCCTTCAAAATATTTAAAAATATATAATATATGCCAAAATATTTATTATGCACCAAAATATGTAAAAACATTTAAAACTTCGGAATAATGATTCCTTTCGCTAATCTTCGATGCTACTTACCCATTAGAGTTCTACGAAATGTTTATTTGGCCATTATTCAGTCTATTATTCAATATGGTATAATTGTTTGGGGTGGAAGTACAAACATTAATCTTAGTTCGTTAAATTTACTACAAAAACGAATAATTAAAATTTGTTTGAAGAAACGTTTCGATTATCCAACTAGATTAATTTATTCTGAATTTAATGTATTTAATATTGAATAAATTTATAAGTATACGCTGTTAAAATTTTATCATAAAAATCGTAATAAGTTTGTATTACAGACACATAATTATGACAAAAGACGAAATATTAATTCAACATTAATAAAACCTAAATGTCTCACATCTGCTGGTCTAAAGCATAGCATTAATTTTGGCCCTCGGTTGTACAATGCTTTAACCAAATTACACCCAGAACTTCTAACATGTAACCCACTAACATATAACAAGAAAATTAGGAACGTGTTAATATCTTCAATTTGATTAAATAAATTTATAGCCTATGTGTATGAATTAATCAACCTATATTATATTTGTATACTATAATTTTGAAATATATATATATATATATATATATATATATATATATATATAGTCCTACTTTTCACGTGCGATATTATTCTTCTCTAGTGTTAATATTATATTTTATATTCTCTTATAGGCCTATTAATATTATATCTGAACTGCGACCGAACACGAGCGCTTCTCATTCGGTCTCAAATTTTGTTAATACTACTGTATCTCCTTTTTTATATTGATTGTATTATTTTATTTATATTTGTCTTGTTTGTTTGTAATTATATTCTTTATTCTGTATATTTAAATTTAATACGATTCGCGGACTTTTAGCTTTCCTTATAGCTACATATGTAGGAACGGAATATGTAATTACATGCAATCCGGGCTCTAGTCATAACAATATAAAAAAGTGCTTTGATTAATTTAACCATCTTTTCCCACATTTGTGTAAAGATCGAGTAATGGTTTTTTTTTAGTACTTTCGTATGAGCGAAGAAAAATGTTTAAAACTTCATCTGTTATTAGCATCTGAAATAATGAAGGGAAACATCACATTTCGAAGGCCAATCAGCACAGAAGCGCGATTAGCACTGTTAAAATTAACTTTTCATCACCCATTTTAAGAATAATCTGTCTGTACAACGCACCAGCACATGTTGAGTGGGAAAGTACTGAGAACAGCCAACACACTTTTCTCCGAAGACCAGCGGAGACATACGAATGCTGACGATCGTCATCGGAAATTCCGCTAGGGTCGTGTCGCGAGAACCCTGTCCGTCAGGACCGGCAGCCGGTTGCTTCCGTTCGGACAAGTGAGCGTTTGCCGTTTAAAATACATGCATAGGGTAATACCGGGGGAGATAGCCATGCGAGTGAGACGACCAACCGCTCTCATTTTTATTCTAATCATCTGTTTCGAATGAAAATCGGTTTGCCGCCAGATGTTAATTAAACAAAGTGATTGTTGCACCTGCGAAAAAGTAAGGTTATTATTTCCGCGTTTCGTAGGCGTTCGTGAGTTTGTGAACAAGCAATAATTTTACATCTCCTGAAATAACAATAGAAAAATACTGCGTTTTGTGAGGAAATTTGCTGAAAACAGTATTAAAGAGGTAAGGCATCTTTAAACATTCTATTTTAACTGTATTTGTTCTCTTCACTGCTGCCAGTTTTTATTACGCGGTATGGCCATCTCTCCCGTAAAAAAGGAGAGATGGCCAGATTTTTGCGGGATAGATGGCCTACAATTGAGGAGTATTTTTATGTTAAAAGTATCGTTATTTATAGATTCCGATAAAATATAAAGCAAAGCCCGGCAGAAACCGCGTCTTTGGAACGAAGATGACTTAAATCGTGCTTTTGAAACCGTTAAATATGGCAATTCTGTACGTCAAGCCTTCATTAAATTTCATATTTCAAGAAAAGCCCTGGAAAGAAGAGTTAAAATAGGCAATTCTACAAAGGGTGCAATGGGATCAAGTGACACATAGCAATGACAGTGAATGTAGGTTTGTTCGCCATATTAAATATGCAGAACATGGTTATTCCCTTACAGGAACCGATGTCTATAGTCTCGCTTACATTTTTGCTGAAGAGCTGGCTGACAAGCAAGCATTCTGATGGGGGCAGACAAAAAAAGTAATTATTTTTCTTTCATCATGCTAATAACGTCGAAAGGAGTCTTATACAAATTTTGGCCACTCGACCGCAATTACGAGGCCGTCAGAAAGGCACCCTGCCTAGGACTCACATTACGGAATTCGCACTGGTTCGAGCCCTCATGGGAGAAGAAATTTTCTCATGAAATTTCAGCCAGTGTATGGGACCGGTGCCCACCCAGCATCGTGATGCACCTGGGTAGCTACGATAGGTAGCGAAATCCGGTTACGAAAGCCTGCTGTAACGGCTGGAGGGATCATCGTGCTAATCACACGATACCTCCATTTTGGTTGGATGATCGTCCACCTCTGCTTCAGCATGTGGACGTGAGGCCAGCAACCGGCTGTTCGATCATGGTCCTTCATGGGCTGTCGTGCCTCGGATTATTATTATAATGTGTTCATAAGCGTTTCAATTTATTTCTGTGTTATTTTAAAGAAAATTCACTAAAAGAGGAAAAAAAAAAAAAACAAAAAATCAAGTTGTTGAAAAATTCCGAACAATCATAATTATGCACTTAAGCACTATATGTATGTGTCCAGTGCATAAAACCTCATTGTTTTACAAAAAAAATTGTTGTGAATTTACTTAAAAATAATGGTGGCCATCTATCCCTATATCCTATGGCCATCTCACCCACATATGTTGGGTGAGATGGCCAGTGGCCTATATTATTTCAAACGTGTTTTTTTATTACATCATTGAATTCTATGCGCCCTGAGGCACTGTAGTGGTGAAATATAACCTTGAAGGAACGTATTTGATTTGTTTCGTATTTCTTTAACAATCGGTTATCCTGTTCTAAGTGATTTAAAAAACTATGGCTGTCTAACCCGGAATTACCCTACGTCTCTCGCAGAATATTTCCGGTTCGTTCCGTTCCGGTCGGTTCGTGCCAGTGAGCGTCAACCTTTAGAGTCCTATTCTAAAGTGCATGAGGATTAAGTTGGCGTGATTTCTACTGTCCTTGTCTGAGGTCCTTGTCTACCAACTGCCACCAGTTGTGACGGGCAAGAGGTTTCCTTTTGTACAATTCTTGGAATTCCCTTTCTCCTCCCTTCTCCCTTCACACTTTTGCAAACCCAATTAGTGGATCTCTCAGTGGCGTCTCGGGGTTGTTCGAGTTCATTAGTTAGTAGTATTTTGTGAATAGTGAAGTGAGTTTGTATCTTTTTTTTATTGGGTTATTTTACGACCCTGTATCAACATCTCAGGTTATTTAGCGTCTGAATGAAATGAAGGTGATAATGCCGGTGAAATGAGTCCGGGGTCCAGCACCGAAAGTTACCCAGCATTTGCTCGTATTGGGTTGAGGGAAAACCTCGAAAAAAACCTCAACCAGGTAATTTGCCCCGACCGGGATTCGAACTCTGACCACCTGGTTTCGCGGCCAGACGCGCTGACCTTTACTCCATAGGTGTGGACGAGATTGTGTCTTGTTGTACCAATTTAATATAATATAATTCACAAATTAAAATGTTTTCGGAGATGCATGGTTTCACTGTTACCTTAAATATTGTAATGAGTGTTGTGCTCTTGTATTTAATAATAATGGTAGACAATATGGGAAAAAGCGGGAAAGCCCTGAAGTCGGACGGTATGAACATGGTTATTAATGCAGATTAATTATTTACTGGAGAATATGAGGCACTGATATGCGGAAAACAAACAATATCTGTGCCGAGTTTTATCGAAAGAACTGCTGCAGCGACAGGTATATCATCTCGTGGTGTTAATAGAAAAAAAAAAAAAAAAAAAAAGGAAGCGCTAGAAAGCGGAAGTGGAAGTGTGCTGCGATCTCCAGGAAAGAAACGCCCGAACAGGACTGTTAAAAAACGTGTGTAACAGGTTGAAAATGAGCTCACTTGCAAAAGTGACGGAAGAAAATTGGAGGAAGGCCTATGAACACGTAGAAAAAGTTGAAAAATTTTATTGGGCGAAGGATGGACTTGTAGATGGAAATTTATTATTCGTTCGGTAATCAATTTGGACGACACGGACACGGACGAACTTTCTGGCGGACTGGAGTCAGAATTTGAAGAGGAAGAGAATGCCGCCACTGGTAACTCGTGGTCGTTTGAAGGAGTGTCGACCATCATAAATGAGGGTAGAGAGAGATGGTGAGCATTCTCTCTCTTTCTAAATGGGACTAGACAAGTAAATCCTCATGGACTGTAGAGATTGCTCCAAGAGACATCTGTTGGCAAAGAACCTAACTTCATGAAACGATTAACAATTAGCTGGTAATTTTGCCAAGGTCAAAGCTATTTTATATGGCTTAAATCCATTTGCGGCACATCTGGATTAATTCCTCTTTCGAGAAAATTCATGTCTAGAATTATTTTGTCCCTTAAAAATTGCATTTGACATGGTTTAAAACAACGAACATCCGATACAATGAAATGCGTGGTAATTACTATACGATACAAGGCTGTTATTTCGTAAATTTAGATTTATTTGGATTTAATTAAGGTACATGGCAGGTTTATAGTGTACTTTATTTAATGACGTTTTCAACTTCAGAGGTTATTTAGCGCAAAAATTCAACAGAGGTTGACAAATTTTACCTAGAATCCTCCATCAGAGAATGGATAGCTTTCTCCATTACAGGAGCGCAACGGCAGATTTTCAGGGGAGGCAAGGGAGGCACTAATATTTTACCAGAATACAATATAACAGTTTTCATTCCAGCTGAATTAAGATCATAGACTAGTTATAGCAAATGACGGACATTTTTTATTTTATATTAATTTGACTATTCAGTGCGAGTAAGATGTAATTTACATCAAGCCGAGAACATCCAGTTAATGATAGAAAATCGCGTCGTGTATTGTTAGTTTCCTCCCCATGCATAAAATATTTTTTTTTATGTTGGTAGATATTTCTCTCTAGTTTGCGGGTGCTTCTCTTATTATTTTATTTTGTGTTACGATATATTTATTTATACAGTATATTAAAATAGAGTAATAGTTTAGAAACAGATGCAGATTTGTTTCTAGTTTATTATAGCAGTATATGTTCAAAATGTAGTGACCTAATTCATCGGTTTGCGAAGGAAGACGGCCGTCGAGTGAATTTGCTGCTCTGTAATAGTAATGAGGTAGGTCTACGTGACAAGCCCTATACTTTTAATACATAAAATACAACCTCCCATCTGTCACGTCTTTGCCTCCTGAATTTTCACTCACCGTCCGCCACTGCGGGAGCCACAACTTTGCTTTCTTCCCAAAGGAAGCCACGCTAAGTATTTTGTCGCCCTTCAAAATCCATCGTTGTCGACCGAGTTTTGGCCTATTCGAATTGGAGAAATGATTAATTCCTATAGCAGAAGGATGATGTGTACAAAAAGTGAGGTCTGAAGCTCAAAAACTCTAGAAAATAGAAATTTTATCCACCACCCCCTAAGGTGACCTTTGCGTGAACGCACAGAAAAATGATAAATCTGATGATTAGAGCCCGATTTCCATGCAGATGCATGTTTTAATATAAGCTTTTTACACTTTTCAAACTTTGAAAATATTCGTTTTACGACATCTATTGCAAAAAATCGTACTTTTTACGTGCATGTTTGTACATTTTGGTCTTTTTGAGAGCAAATTCATCCATTATGCATATTTTGAAGGTTTTAGATTTAATAGCACATATTTATACTTTTATATTGCATATTATGTCCTTTTCTCTGACTTTAGTGCACATATTATGTTAACCTGCATAATAGTGTCTTTTTTGATTGTTGCTTCGTAGAGTCTGATATTTCCACGTTATTTGTCTTTTGAAAAAAAAAAGTATAAAAGAAAGCTACCGGTAATATGGTTTCATTTCATTATACCTAACAACTAATCTTTGAACTTTCCACTAAATTATGTCTTTCCCATACTGAAATTTCCAACTCACAACTGTCTCTCTCTCTCTCGTTACAAGCCGGAGGTCAAAATACTAAAAGAAAGGAAGGCAGAAGCAGCATGCTTGTAAACTGCAATTTTGTATGCTTTTGTATCAAATTGTGAAGTGTTGCTATAGCTCTTCTTGAAACTACAAGATATATTCGTCAAAATGAATTGAGGGAAAGGAATTTCTGAAGACAGACGGTGATGTAGTTTATTGTGATTGTTGTAATAAAAACGTAAGTACTGTTGATTTTGAAGCGCACGGTAACGTCGCGGTTAAATCATAATGCTGCAAAGTCGGAAGGACGCAATTTCCGATTCTCGGTGCGGTCATGTTCATGCGGAAATGAAAAATACTTGCAAAGCGACTCCAGTTTTTCCAAAATGTCTTCGCTTAAAGTTGCACCTGTCACTTCTTGTGACGTAGGTATATAATTTTCCGTGTTCAAGAACGTGCTTCAGATAAACGCATGAGCTTACCTCAGCGGTGGCGAAAATGTAATCGTGCACAGAGCCACTGTGTAAGCTGCAACATGCATAGGTGCTATGGAGGGAGGCGGACACCCGAAGGGGAAGTGAAGCAATTGTCTGACTTATTAACGGATTTTCATTTTCTTTACGTCAAGCACTTAAATATAATTTTATACAGTCTAAGTTACAAACTAATGTTTAATACGTATAACGAAGAAAGAAATGAACAATATCACAACCTAAAATTAACTGTCTTCATAATTTTTCTGCGACAGAGTTTCAAAATCAGGAATTATGTCACTTACTGCCAGTCGTAGTTGATCACGAAGGTATTTGTCTGCCAGTCGTGATATAAATTTGGTTTTTACTATTTTAATTGTTGAAAATAATTTTTCACAAACGTAAGTTGTAGCGAACATGGCTCCAACAGAGCAAGAGAAAGAACGAAGCTTCGGATATTTATTTTTTGGCAAAGATTTGAAAATTCAACATTTGTCAAGTCCTTACATGTAGCTTTCATTTGACATCACATATTAAGTTAGTGAGTTCAAATTGAAGAGCTAACCGCATTATTCGTACATCTGCTGAAAAAGGATCGACGTACAGAGATGATGATGATGATAACAACAATAACACTTAACCTTTTAATGTTTCATCAGTAACATGTAGTATAATGCCGTTTTATGTTATACAGCCGTTTTCCTCGTAATACTTGTGAACAAATCATACATTTAATATTCTCATCATATTGACAGCAAAAAAAATGCGTCCTCCCATCCTACTTGGAACTTTCGTACATGGTTTCGAGAGAGACATATGCCACTCGCAGGTCAGAGACAAATACAAATGGAACGGAGTTTGACTCCAGCGAGTGACAGGGTAGGGGTTGGCGGAGGTTAGAAACGAAATGCACAGCTATCACTGCGAGCTACAATGTCTCGCGAGTCACGTTCTCGCCACAGCTGGCTTACCTGAAGAAAAGCTGAGAAATTAGTTGTAATAATTTATTTTAAATAAAATAAAAATGTAACAATGTGGAACTCAGTTTTGATAGTGTATATTTTTAATGTTTTTTTTCGCTTCATCATATGATAGTACATGAATGCATGTATGTTTTAAGTTTTGGCAGTGCAAGGATATCCGGGCTCTGCTGATGATATTTAAACTGTGTAAGTTGTACATAAAGAGTTGCAGCCATAATTTTATACAGGGACATCATTTTATTTTTACTTCAATTTTTATTGTACCTACGTTTCTGAATGTACTTGACTCCCACCCCCTTCACTAATGTCCTTGCTAACGTCAGTCACACAAACTTACGGCCGCTGTTGCTAGCAGTGAAGTAAACAGTACAAAGTACAGTGTGTTTCAGAAATATGTTGCGTTTTCTATAGAAGAAAGAGCTTATATTATTGAAGTTTATTTTCACACAGGTATGGTGTGTAGCATAACTGAATTTATCTGTGTGGACTTAGCACAAGTGAAGATTAGAGTTACCGAAAGTACGGTACCCAATAATATGGTACGGTACTTAACAACATTATTTAAACAAGAGTTTTGTTTTACTATTTGTAGGTATGAAGGACGATGATGGAAACTGGAATTACAATGTAACCGATGGTGGCTGTGTATTTTCTCCTTCCCAATCTTGTTTTCTTTTTTCACAATTTCCTGATTATATCATTACGGAATATTTTCGTAGAAATGCATTAATCTGGCAGATAAATTTAGAGCAACAGAGTGTACAGAAAGGAAGAAAAGTGTAATATGCCAACAAAGGTGACAGAAGATGCTGTAGAATATGCTAGAGAAAAGATGCAGCGAGGTCGTAATAAGTCGGTCAAGAAGTTAGCTGTAGAAATTGGGGTTTCTTACGGAAGTGCTCACAAAATTCTCAGGAATAAATTAGGTTAGTAATATGCTGAATAAAGTAGACATTACCTAATGTATATAACCGCCTGAAAACTTGAGTTTGTGAAAAAAAATTGTTACTATTCTACTATTTTTTGATAAAATACTGTAAAGTAACGACCAAACTGAAAATCGTAATACTATATTTCCCTGTCACATAAATGGATACACTACTTTTCTCTCCTCCCATAGCTAGTAAAATGATTTGTTTACATATTGCACTAGCAACTCCGAACTCCTGTAATGAAAGTGGGGGTAACAGTGTTTCCGAGTATAGCCAGGTTAATGTTAAAAATGTTAGTAAAAATAGAGTGATGTCCCGGTACAATTTTTACATCATTATAGTGGAACATACAGAAATATTTTAAAAGCCGAATCGTAACTTTTAGGTGCATAGTTTTTCTTTCACTCAATATTACATTCCATGTGAAAAATTATTTTTAAATTTGTTATACAAGTATGATTTTTAATGGTAGTTCTCGGTAAGCTAATCTTTAAAATAGACCATTATAATTATTAGTGTTTCTATGATTAGGTGTGCGGAAAGAACAATTTTTTTAAGAATTTACACTGTTGTCAAATGACTCTATAAACGACTTGTTTATTAAAAACGCGTTTTAGTAGTAGTAAATCCCAATTGTTTAATACATATAAAAACAGTACTTCTTAATGACTGTTGTTGTAGGCGACATATAGGACTACCCATGGTCGCTATAACCAAGTTCAACTGTACAAGGACTTTGTAATGAATACTGCAATATAATTATCTTATTTTATTATAGAAGTTTCATATCTGATCAGACACTTAACCTGAATGCATACGGAGGAAGAGAAGAGATTTGAAAATTGATTAAAAAACAATATTCGTTCAGTTATTAGGCCTATTTTAAGAGAAAAGATGTAGGCCTAATAGACAAATGAACAAACTGGCAGCTTACTTTAAACAACAATTATAAATTGATCGATATTGGAATTCCACAAGGTACAGTATTAGGACCAATCTTATTTATAATATGTACAGGGACATCACTTTATTTTTACCAACATTTTTTAAATTAACCTGGCTATACTCGGAAACACTGTTGCCCCCTTCCATTACAGGAGTTTGATGTTACTAGTGCAATATGTAAACAAATCATTTTACTAGGTATAGGAGGAGGGAAAAGTAGTGTATCCATTTATGTTGTAGGGAAATGCGATATTACGATTTTCAGTTTGATCATCACTTTTGCGGAATTTATCATTGTAGAGTCGTAACATTTTTGTTTTCAAAAACTCAACTTTTCAGGCGACTATGTTCGTTATGTAATGTCTACTTTATTTAGCATATTAATTATTGGTGTTAACATACAATATAGAGAGTGCATTTAAATTGAGGGGGTCATAAGTAAAGGGCTGTAAGTGCACTTAAGTTACTTTTGAGAAAATGGGGTTTAAATATTTAAGCTTTCGTAAAATCGGTGAAATTTTTATTTAAATTTTAATGTGTGATGCGATTAAAATATCCCTTTGCCACTAACATTTTGGATACTTTTGCTTACACTGGATGCACTTAACTTATGTTATTACAAATGTCACTAGCATTTCTTTGCTTCTAGCCACCTCAATTCAAAAAAAGCTAATCTGAATTTTTAAACAAGTTGCTGAAAATGGTTGCCGTTCATTACAATGCAGGCTTCAATTCAGTACGCATATTATTAAAAACATTTTGAAGCATATTCTGTGAAATTGAATTTATCGTTTCTTGAATACAATTGTTTAGTACGATGTTATTAATATAGGTTCTTTCTTCTATAGAAAACGCAATCATATTTATGAAACACACTATACACTGCAGTGTTTACTTCACTGCTTGAAGAATTCGAATGCAACAGCGGCCGTAAGTTTGTGTGTCTGACGAGAGCAAGGACATTAGTGAAGGGGTGGGAGTGAAGTGCATTCAGAAATGCAGGTACAATAAAAATGCAAGTAAAAATAAAATGATGTCCCTGTATTAATAATTTGTTGAAAATTGATCTAAAGAAATATGGTGGTAATATATTTTCTTTTGCAGATGATACTGTACTAACATTTAATGGGGAAAATTGGGATAACACTTATTTAAATCTAGCAATGGAATTAAAGTACTTAAAAATTGGCTTGACTCTAATCTCCTGTCCTTAAAAATTACCTATACAGTGAAACCTCTCCTTACGGACACCCCCAAGGTACGGACACTCCTCATATGCGGACAGATTTTTATGTCCCAACTGAAATAATATAGAAATAATGCTAAATTTAACTCTCGTTTACGGACACTCTCAGACACGGACACGGACAGCTGTTTTACAGTTCTAAAGCTTGTTTTACCTCCTGACTGCGAACAGAACTTGGATTTCAAGACCTAATGTGTTACAAAAATGGAAAATTTAGTTTTGAGAACTGTACAGAAATTCTTTAACATGAAAGAAGACAATAAGGGTCTCGTATACTAGATGTGATGTATCTTGTCTCACTGTGAAAAGAGAGAGAAAGGAGATATGTCTTACCTCGTCTGTATTGTTATGGTGATTGGGGCAATGGAGCGATGCCGTCCATACATCCAGTGGCGGAAGGGCCTGCTTCCATGAAAATAGAGATGTCGTCAGTCTCCAAACACTTATCTGTATCTGTACATGTATCCGATTCTTCTAAATTTATTACAAAACTGTCCAAGAGCTCATCCACGACACCATCTTTGCTCCTATAAAAATCTTCAATATACCGAACATGTTCACACGCACTATTCCAATTTTCAGGTGTTTTATTTTTTCCAACGCGGCTTCAAACAGTTCCTTAGTTTTGCTAATTTTGAAATCAGTGTTGTGTTTTGCTACGTCACTTTTTACTTGTGCCCATATCAATTCTATTCGATTAAAGTCACAATGATATGGTGGCAAACGCAGTACGGTGTGTCCATGTTGAACAGCAACTGTGTCGATTTCGTATATTCTGAATCTGTCTTTTGATCCTTTAACAATATCATATAAAACTGGTTTAGTATAACACGGATCGTACGGAATATTGTGATAGCGTAACCATGCTTGCATTTCTTTTTTTTTAGTGGAAGAAACGGGAGCTTTATTTAGTTCAACTGAATGGTAAGATGCATTGTCCATTACTATCACTGAATTCTGTGGTATATTAGGGAGGAGAGTATTAATAAACCAGTTCTTAAAAACATTCCCGTCCATTTCTTCATGATAGTCTCGTGTAGATTTGGATTTGAAACACAATAAACCATTAGGTACAAATCCAGTCTGCGATCCAGCGTGAAGCACGATAAATCGTTGGCCTTTGCCTATGGGGACTCGTAGTGGTGATTCTAGGTCGCCCTCAGAATTTTCACACATCCATATTTTATCTTTAGTGTGATTTACGTTGATCCATGTCTCGTCCAAATAGATAATGGGGCGGTTAGAAGATCGATATTCTCTTATTTTCCTCAAAAAAATGAAATCTCTTTACTACAACATCACTCCTTTGCATTAGCATTTTCCGTCCTTGATTATTTTTGACGTAGCGAAATTTCATTTTCTTCAATATCTGTCGAAGAGTCCATTTGCTACCATCAAACAATTTCTCCTCTTTTAGAGCCTCCCTCATATTATCTAAACTTGGCAAAAACTTTGATTGATACAAATTGTAAATTGTACGGCGAATAGCAGAACCGGTAAACGAATCTATAACAGTTTTATTTGGTGTTCTGTTGGGTCTCTTCTTTCCTAGTGTTGACAAAACGTTTCCACTTTTCTCCGCCTGTTGTTTTTGATTTAAAATACGAGAAACTGTTCGCCTAGGTACACCAGTCGCAACCGCCACTCTACCTAATCCATTTGATACTGATATTGTTTCTCTTCCGATTTTCAGTACGTCTAATTCTTCTTCAAAGAACTTATGCACCAAACATACGATTTCCCTAGCGTCTGACTGTAACGGTTTCCCTTGTTTGCCTACACCAGCTAGGAGCACCAAAATCAAAAGCACAAATAACACAAATAAATTAAAAGGGATGTAAAAATCACTTACAAGTTGATACATTCTGTAGCACAAAATAGAATACTTAGTAACAAAATATCTCTCTTCGTACTGTGTAGTTCCGTCACTGAGCTTCTCTTTCAAGAAACTGAGTTCCGGTAGCCTGTACAATAACAAGGTTTTGAAAGGAATACTGAGAATTTACAACCCTCCTATAATCTCCACCCTCATTTGAAGGGACTTGGTTTTATTGCTACTGAGACAAGTTAAACCTCACCAGGTATTATAGGTATACCACTAGCCCAGCCGGCTACCCCTTGTTAACTCGAAGCGGGTGGATAAACAAAGTCATAAAATGTAACCTGTCTGATGGGTCCAACGTTTCCGCGATCGTGAAATTGTATTCGACACATGATAGGGTTAATAGGATTATTCTCTTTATTTCAATCAGTTGTTCTGTTTCGAGAGACATGGCACCTGACCGTAAAGGTTAAGTGAAAACTGTAAATTACAGTACTGCATAACTGTAGATTTAGAATAAAATTGCATAGCACAGTAATGTACAGTATTTTTCTTTTTGGTCTTATCTACTGTAGTTCAAAGTTGCAAAGAATTTACTGCAGTACATATACTGTATTTAGAATTAAACTACAGTAATACATTTCATTGAAAGTGTGAAGGGATATATAATACATATTATAAATTTACTGTTAAATTGAGGAGCCTTCCTCCCAATAAAGGACACCTCCAAGATGCGGACAGATTGTTACGTCACTTCGATGTCCGTAAATGAGAGGTTTCACTGTATTCCATTTTCTTTAACAACGAAAGGTTTACCTCCACCTATGAATAATTATCACTTAGTAATACAGAATATTTCATGTAATGAATTAAAAATAATTATTGTAATTGCCCACATCTAACACCTCCCACACAAGTTAAATATTTAGGAATTATTATTATAGATCAGCATTTAGGTTGGAATAAACAAATTGATTTTATGTGTACAAGTATAAGAAAGACAATTTATAAATTCATAATACTTCGAAATTTTATCACTAAGGAGACATTGAGAATAATATTTTTAGCTTTAGTACAATCATTAATCATTACAATCCTTAGTACATTTTGCGAGAAGCTGAAGTCAGCAAAAGAAGAAATCAGGAATCTAACGAAGGAGAACGAATTGTTGAAGGAGGAGATAGGTGAAATACAACAGTATTCACGCAGAGGCAATGTAGTTGTTTTTAGAGTCCCAGAATCTCCTAATGAAAATGTACAGCATATGAAGTGATAGACAATGTGTCAGTAGCCATTGGAGGCAGTCATTACGTCCCGGACATCAGTGTAGCGCATCGACTCTCATCCAAGCCAGGTACACCCCGGATGAATGGTTGCAGTGCTACAAGAACGAGGCGTGAAAGGACAACAATGGACCCGGCATCCCACTTCAGAAGTTGAACGAGAATCTACCTACCGGAAGGTTCTCAGCAGGGGACCATTCAACAGCCGCGACTACAAGTCTGCTGAATAGCACAAGAGATGCTGCCAGGAACAAAGGCTACCAATTCGTCTGGACAAGGGATGGAAAAGTACTGGTTCGCAGAGATGAAAGAAGTCCGGTTATTAATATAAGTAGTACATATGACGTAAACAACCTGTAAAGTCTTGCACATTATTCCAAACGTTTACTTTCTAGTATTTTCTTAATGTTAACTAACAATGGAACACAATAATATTATAAATAAACTTAACCAGTACTACCACGAAAACAACAACGCCACAGAAAATTTCGAAGACCTCTCTCTCTGTAACAATTACATTAGTCTATCACATTTAAAAATTCATCTAAATATTCGAAGTATAAATAAAAATTATGATGAATTTTGTGTATTATTAGAAAATTTTACTTTCTTTTTCGATGTAATTGTTCTTATGAAGCCTGGATCGATCATGATAACGGTTTTGACTTACATGGCTATAAAAATACCTTAAAATAAATAAATAAGTTATAATAAATGTGATGGAATAATGGTATATTTTAAAGATTATATTACTGTCTGCTTAAAGGATGTAGAATTTAATCACTGTAACTCTATTCATTTTGACTTTTCTATAAGCGATATTCCATTTTCTCGAACAGCAATTTACAGATCTCCAAATAACTGCAAAATTGATTTCCTGGATAGCTTTAAACAATCTCTGTATGAACTAAAAGACGTTAATAATCATATTATTTTAGGTGACATTAATATTCAAATTTTAGAAAACAATTTAGATAATTCTGGCAACAGATATTTGAATATGGTGCATGAATATGGTTTATTGATATACTTAAATGCTCCTACTCGATATAATGCATGCCTTGATCATATATTCTTCAAAATATCTATTAACTTAGATTTCAAATCTGGAGTAGGGCCTATATAATAGTGCAATTACAGACCATTATATGGTATTTGGACTAGTCACTATCACTACTAAAATATTATTAAGGATCCCATCATAAATTCACATAATAATTGCTAGCAACATATTAATTACAAAGACTTAGTCGCAACTATTAGCTCAGAGACCTGGAAAATGGTTTTGATTGCCAAAACGTTGAAGTTAGTTTTCAAACTTTTTACAAAATACTCCGCGATCTAATAACCTTTAGATGTTGTCATTGATCAACACTTAAGATGGAATAAACATGTAACATATTTATGTAATAGGTTACGGAAACCAATTCACAGCTTTGTAACCCTTCGTGCATATATATCGTATATATCGTATATATCATATATATCATTCAATACGGAATAATAGAATGGGGTGGAATGATAAAGACTATCCTAACTTCATTAATATTACTACAAAAACGTACCATCAAAATTTGTCTGCATAAAGCACTTGATTATTCGACACAATTAGGGCCCTTACACACGAGCGACTTTTAGCCGCCAAGGTAGACTGCAAAAAGCAGTCGGTCTGCCGCTGACATGAACGGTTCTTCGACGGCAGAAGCAGTCGACATGAGCGACTCTGCAGTCGATACGGGCGTTGTGTCTCGTCGGTTCCGGCGGCAGTCGAACTGCAAAATGTGTGTCATTATTTACTCGCATTATAATAATGCACGTCGAGGTAGAACTACTTTTATTATTTATTCTCCATCCTAGAAAAAGGCGTGTTAAACATATAAAATATTCGATGCATCGGATTCTTATTCAATGAGGGCAGTATGGACAATTTCATTGCCTTTTCGAGACCATGAAGATAGTAATTTTTTTCACTACTTCAGAATATCAGGGTTATCATCCGATTACCTGTTGGAAAAAGTGACAGATAGTCCAGACCAAGGAAACTTTTTTCTGAATCTTCTGAAACTTCTGAGAGAAGGAAAGCTAGGAACATATTGCAGGCCACCGGCGTCAGTTGGCTGAGGTGCTCACCTGTCGATCCGGAGTTGCACTCGGGCGTGGGTTCGATTCCCAATTGGACTGATTACCCGATTGGGTTTTTCCGAGGTTTTCCTCAACCGTAAGTGAATGTCAGGTAAACTATGGCAAATCCTCGGGCTCATCTTGCCAAATAACATCTCGCTATCACCAATCCCATCATCGCTAAATTACATAGTGGTTAATACAAAGTCGTTGAATTACCAACTAAAAAAACACTGCAGTCTCAAAACAAGGAGTAATTTCTTCTTACACAGATAAGCTTGAATGGTCAGGGAAAAAAAGATTCTGCTAATTTTGGCATAGAAATAACAATTACTACACCGAAACGTGCCACAAAATAAAAAGAGCGTACATGTCAGCTGTCATAAAGCCTATTCCACTAACTTCTGAGAAAGTTTTGCCTCTTGTTACAAAATAAATATATTACCTCTAACTACTGTACTGTACAAAGTTTGATCATAATCTGTTAGATAGAAGAAACGTACTAAATTTGTCTAAATTCATCCCTATAATGGGATAGTTTCCTTTACACAAATATAATTAGAGCTTGTATACAAAACAAATATGTTACCCTTAACTACTGTACAATTTTGGTGAAACTCCGTTTCGTATGAAAAAAGATACTAATTTTATCTAAATTCACCCCCAATGGGACAGTTTCTTTTACACAAGTGTAAATGAGAGTTTGTATACAAAACAAATATACTACCTATAACTATTGTGCAAAGTTTAATGAAAATCTGTTAGATAGGAGAAAAGTTATTATTTCCTCTAAATGCACCTCTTATAAGGGGTAGCTTCCCTCAAACGTAACAAGAGTTCCAGTACAAAACAAATATACTACTTGTAACTACTATATAAAGTTTCATGAAAATCTGTTAAATAGGTGAAAAGTTATTAATAGTTATTTATTTTGTCTCTAAATTCAGCCCCTATAGCGGGTAGTTTCTTTTATACAAACGTGATCAGACTTTGTATACAAAAAATGTATTACTTGTAATTACTGTACAAAGTTACATGATAATCTGTTAAATAGGAGAAAAGATATTAATTATATCCAGCTAGATTTACGTTTTGGACCACTGCGTGTCGACTGCAAGACAGCGGCTGCAGTCGGTCTGCCGTCGGGGTCAGCGCTCGTGTGTAAAGCAACCGGCGTTTTCCATTTAAATGCATTACCGACTGCATCCCCGCGACAAGCCGCTAAGGTCGACTGCTTTTTGCAGTCGACCTTGGCGGCTAAAAGTCGCTCGTGTGTAAGGGCCCTTATTTCTTCTGAATTCCAAGTACTAAAAATTGAGCAAATAGGCTATATAAACATACAATACTAATTCATTTTCACAAAAATCGAATGAGTTTTGTAACTGAAAACACACACACATAACACCAACTCTTTTGGCAGAACTTAAATGCCATACTAGAGCTGGATTAAGACACAGTAGGAATTATGGATCAAGACTATACAATTCAGTATTGAAAAATAATCCAGACCTAAGCACTTTACGCATTCTTAAGTTTAAAAATGAAATGAAAATGTTTGTATGATATTTGTTTAATTTTATTATTATTTTAAGTGTTACTAGCATTATATGTCACTAATATTTATTGTATTTATCTGATGCATGTAACCTATAAGATAAAACATTGTAATAAATATAAATACATCATTTTCTTAATTAATAATAGTGTATGTTTCCACATAAATGATTTCTTAGCATCGTCACACACTATCTCTGTCACTAGAGAGTTCTTAAAATTTATATTTTCCCCGCCATTCATAAAATATTTTGATATGATACCTCTTGCACCTAAGGGGAGATCTATAACTGAAACTTGATTAATTTATTTCATTATTATTGTTATATTTATCTTAGTAATAATGAACAGTTTGACTCGTAGACACTTTGTTTTTCAGCATTAACTTTCTATGATTGTATGATAGAAGATTCGAAGAGAACGTCAGGATCTAGAGTAGACCTTCGGCTCCCCCCTCCTCCCAATATCGCATAACATAATGTCAATACGGCGGTTGCTGTCGTCTGCGATACAACGAACTTTTTTGTTGATTTCGAGTTTGTTATTTTTTTCTGGTTATTATATGCTTACGTAAGTTGTGTTAACTCTCGCTAAGTGGTTTTATATTTTATTTTATTTTATCAGTCTTTAGTTATTATTTTATTATTACTTAATATTTTTGTTTTATTATTATTACTATTAATTAATTAATTAATTTGTATTGCTATCTTTGTATTATCGTCGTCACTGTTAACAACATTACGAGTAATAATGGTTTATTTAACCAGGCAGAGTTAAGGCCATACAGATTTTATACACATTAAATATATGCTATCAGTGACTACTGTGTGTAGTTTCATGAAAATATGTTAGGCCTATATAAGAGAGAAGTTGTAGTTTTGTCCCGCTAGATTTGCGTTCTGGACCACTGTGCGCCGTGTTCTTACAGAGGAAAAAAATCAACAAAATTTGAATGGCCTTGGAGCGCAGTTCTTGCAAGTCTCTGAGACGTTTAGTACAGGAAACAGGAATATGTGAAGTCTATGTAGGAGTGGAAGAGATATTACTGAAACCAAAAGCGGACAGAGTTCCATTATTTCATTACTATCCCAAGATTACAATGATAGGCTTATACAGGGACATCACTTTATTTTTACGAACATTTTTAACATTAACCTGGCTATACTCGGAAACACTGTTACCCCCTTCCATTACAGGAGTTTGGTGTTACTAGTGCAATATGTAAACAAATCATTTTACTAGCTATAGGAGGAGAGAAAAGTAGTGTATCCATTTATGTTACAGGGAAATACGATATTACGATTTTCAGTTTGTTTATTAATTTTACGGTATTTCATTAAAATACAGTAGAGTAGTAATAGTTCACTTAGTTTTTTTTTTTTTTTTTTTTCACAAAAACTCAACTCTTCAGGCGGTTGTATTCATTATATAATGGCTACTTTATTCAGCATATTAAGTTACCGTATTTTCGGTGACTTTAATCTTCACTTCTGCTCAGTCCACACAGATAAAGTTATTCAGTCATGCTACACACCGTACCGGTACCTGTGCGAAATAAGCAGGGCCAGGTGTTCATGGAGATCGCGAAAATCACGACATTGAAATAGATATACAACAGAATTTTACTAATTTTTACAAATTAAGTGATTCTGATTAATAATATGCAGATAAAATAATCAAGTCAAATCGCGAAATAGAGTTCTAATAGCGAAATATGAACACATTCGCGAATTATTATTGCGTCGTATTATAGAGAATTTCATATTCTGAGTTCTTTTTTCGGACTTTTTTTCATTTGAATTTGTTATACATTCAAGTAGGCTGCATTACATGGTATTCCAGGTGTTCTGATTACATTAGTGAACTCAAAATACGAAGAATTCAACATTTCACTAATAATTTGAAAGTATTAATTTGAGAGTTGCAAGTTTTTTTCGTTTTTAATGAATGTGTGTTAAATACAGTCTCAATCCAACAAATATTGTCTATTGGCCATATCTCACCTTTACTAGAATCCAACGAACCTTTAATGTTAATTATTAATTGGAAAGTAATATTCATACTGAGTTAATAGTCCAATGTCAAAATAATTGTATTTTCTAAAATTTCCATTAATACCCGCCAAGACTACAAATCAATCTCCAACATTCTCCGTCGACACACCAATATTAAAAAACACAAATGATAAAATTAACCTCCATAAATACCTGCCTCTGGAAATAAGCTTCATTAATCTAGGTTTTTTCTTCTATTGAAGTCGCAAGCACATTTCTGAAACACACTACACCCTGTACGGTTTGCTTCACTGCTAGCAGACTTCGAATGCAACAGCGGCCGTAAGTTTGTGTGGCTGACGGAAGCAAGAACATTAGCGAAAGGGGTGGGAGTCAAGTACATTCAGAAACGCAGGTACAATAAAAATGCAAGTAAAAATAAAGTGATGTCCCGGTACTTGTTTTTTTAAAGATGGGACATGACAGTTAAGCGGCCGAGCTTGGAACTACAGTGCTGTTGTAAATATACAGTAGACTACCATGCTGCCAGCTGATGGAAGCTAGCAATTGTCATTAAGATGGCTGACGTTAAAACATTCATCGACAATTGACGCGAAGGTAAGAAAACAATACAAAAATCGACAAAGAATCAGACGAAACATACCAATGCTAACATTGTGTGCACAATATTAATGTCGCCTAGAGAGCTATTAAGCACTCACCACGTGGAAACGTTAAGTTTGCCAACTCAACCGTTGTTACCATAGGTTCGTTCCAACAGCAGTCAGGAACCGTCCGTAACCATCGTGAGCATGCGCAGTACAGAAAAAGCGTTCCAACACAATCCGAACCAGTCCTGAACCGGAAACATGTACTGCAGTCGAGCGTTCCAACAAGCTTTTGACACGGGTTCGGAACGGTCAGAAATAGTCCGCGGATTGAGGCATGTACGGAAGAGTACGTAAGACGCGCATGCGCATAAGCTCACCAACGTCTCCTGAATACTGAAGAAAGACGATCGGCTGTGAGGTTAAAGATGAAAAGTGACAATACAGACGAATAATAAAACTAGAGATTTAATTTAAATTTTCTCCAAAAAGAAAGGGAATGGAAACTATTTGGGTATTGAAATAGTCAATTACAATTTCAACATGCAGATTTGTTTAAGAGTATAATAAATAACGTAAATACATTAATAATAAAAAAGTACTATTTTTAGATGAGAGTCCCCCAGTACACGACATTGAATTAACGGAATTCTTGCCTTCCATATTTTTTGTCATCTTTTTATAGAAAATGATCGAAATTCTGCAAAACGATAATAATAAGCATCCCGTTCTTAGCAAAGATGATCACAGTTATAGCATCTCTGGATTTAGTACATAACGATCCGCGAAAGCGTTCCAACAGCGTCCAGTCCAGTTTCAATCCCAAAGCAGATGCTCAACTAGCGCATGCGCATAAGATGGTACAGGAACCGTACATGAACTGATCCATGAACCGCTTGTTGGAACGAACCTCATAGCAACAGGCCTACCACGCTATGTGACATTCAGTTGTTTTTCTGATCGCAACGCTCCTGTCATGTCCCATCTTAAAAAAAAAAAGTATAACCTTCGTAACTGGCGGTTAGAAAAGAAGAATTGATGCGTATGAATGACAATTTCTTCATAAGGTGTATACAATATATGTACGTGTAAGACATACACACATATGTATGTGTGAAGTCAGTGGCGGCTCTGGACGAATGAACGAATTAAACAGGTGACTCGTCAAATATCCCCAATCCGTAGAATCAATAATAATAATAATAATAATAATAATAATAATAATAATAATAATAATATTACTATACGTAGCCTACTGATCGTGTATGAGTACAGAATGGCAACGATGTAAGCAGTGACAGAATGATGTTAAGTATGGTTGAGCTATGAGAGGGAGGGAACCGGGCAAGAAACACACTTACAAAACAGATACTATTCACTATATCACGATAAAAAGATTGAAAGAAAAATTGCTACTGATTACTACTTCAGCTACTTTGTAATTGACTCACCTTTTTATCCTAGCTCTCTTAATCCGACACAATTCCGTAAATGTTCTAGAGAAGCTTCATGTTTTCGGAATGCTTGGGTAATATTGTTTAAGTCCGCCACACTATTGCTGTTCCACGCGCCCTTTACAACGTCGACAAGCAAACACGGCCAACAGTACAATTTCTGGTAATAGCTACAACCGCACAACCATTTATATTCTTCATACCAACGAGATTTAAATTTCATGGTATAACTTTTTGAACATGACCCACCGCAAAGTTTTTTTAAACATAACACTGTTGTTGGTCTACCAACATTTAACACGTCGCGTTTGTCGTTGTCTTTCCACAAAGAAAAGGATGTCTGGAGTATGGAACAAACCAAGTCGTTAGTTAGATTCATTATAAATCTCTTAAATTATAATAACCACAATAAAAATCACTAATCACTTAATAAAAATCAGATTATAACACACAAATGCAGAGTGCAGACCGTTACAAATATTTCAATTCACGCTAGGCGCTACACTACTATGTCTACCAACATATTTCACTTCAAATAGACCAAACAAATGTGAAGAAATTCGTACATTGTGTTGAGAACACTGCCTATTTGAATTCCTGGGCGCTACTATGTCTACCAACATGTCTATGTCACTTCAAATAGATTAAACCATGGTGGAAGAATACCATGAGACCAAACAAGTGTGAAGAAATTCCTGCATTGTGTTGAGAATACTGCCTTAGACGGGAAGGTTCCCTCCCACTAAACGCATCCTTTGGCACGTACAACGAGTTAGAAAGAGGACTATAGAGTGGCCAAGTTGTCCTGTACAGCGCTCTTTGCGGTGCCACCGCGAAACACGGCAGATCTGAGCTAAGCGCCCACCTTTGTAAAAATTCGTCTGCTTACAATGTTGTATAACGGAGGTAAGAGGTACAAAAAAACGAAGAAAAAA
This sequence comes from Periplaneta americana, assembly GCF_040183065.1. Classification (NCBI taxonomy): domain Eukaryota; kingdom Metazoa; phylum Arthropoda; class Insecta; order Blattodea; family Blattidae; genus Periplaneta; species Periplaneta americana. The sequence continues at coordinate 74,570,280 of NC_091118.1, read as the reverse complement.
CATGCCTGTTGTGTGTGCTGCATATAACTGCAATGTCAAAAGGAAAAAGACAACTTATATATCATATTTCATGTAAATTTTATGAAGTTAAGTCCATAGTTTTGTTAATTAGCAGCATTTTTTTCATGCAAAAATGTGTAACAACGCCCGGCATAAACAAAATAAATGGTTCACTGGTAATGTACTTAAACTAAATACGGATAAAACCAATACAATTCCGTTTCAGACCCAGTGAAAAACAAATAGCAATACAATATTAAAAACTGTATTTCGACACCGGCATCCTTTATTTCTGCTCCTTCTGTCCTTACTGCTTATACAAGAAGACGATGAGCTGTAGCTTATAAGAAGTAGGCCTATTTCGAAGACAAACGATTAATCAAATAAATGGTTCACTAGTAATAAAGTTAAACTAAATACGGATAAAACCGCTACAATTCCGTTTCAAACCTAGTAATAGCAATCAAATATTAAAATTGTATTTCGACACTCGCATCCAAAATAACGCAAAACTCTGGGGTAGGTCGTATTGTTGTTAGTATTTTGACTGGAAGGACATGAAAGAACATAATTGAGCACCCACGTGCAATAATGGGGTAAGTATGAATATATTTCGTAACTACTTACCCCATTATTGTACGTGGGTGCTCAATTATACACTAATAAAATTATCTGTGGTGCCACAGCCCTTGAAAGGCTCAGACAGACCAGCCGGCTGTTGGCCTCACGTTCACATTTCGATAATAATTATACTTTACTGTAACAAAAAAACTGAAAGCGTGTTTTGTCATGTTTCACCCACGTTACAAGCTTGGAGGTGAAGGTTGTTTACTACAGACAGGGCCTACTTTCATTCTATATCTTATGGTATAGTAAATAGTTTTGCAACGTGTAGAGACTGGTAAAACAATTTAATAAAATCATCCGAATCATACTCATTCATTTTATAGGCAATCTTGCAGGTCGCATTTAAAAGAACCTAGGAATATTAACATTTTCTTCAGTATATTTGCTAGGACTTCTTGTCATACTACATGACAATTTTGCTTAGGTTATTCTTTTAAGCATTCCTTCTAGGAATAGCTCAAGTGTTTTAAATTTAGCGTACATAAGTTTAGATTAAGTTCCTAGCACGTATTTGACGAAATACTAGGTTTTTCCACTTCAGTTTAACTGATTTATGCAAACGAAATTAAGACAGCTGACGATTCTAATGTCAGTTATCACCACGCCCACTTTGTTTTGGGCGCATAAGTTCATTACCGACGGTCGTTCAATTTTCTTCAAACATGGCGGCGCAATGACCGCTCTATATCTTTCTCTTTCTAATCTTTCTCTTTCTAACTCGTTGGGCACGTATCCCCCACCACAAAACGCATAGTTGCCATGACAACTAAATAACCTTTCTCACCCCTCCGCTATCTGACCTACCAAAGCTTTGTGCTTTCGGTTTCGCCTGTTAAAATCGGATCACTGGGGCCGATGAAGTAAGAAAGCAGCAAGCTTCTTGACCGACAGCGGTTTGAATGTTTTTACAATTTGCAGAATCTTTATAAACGAAGAACGAATGCTCGATTAGGGAAAACACGGGAATTTTACTGGAAGCAAGTAAAGAGATAGGTTTGGAAGTAAATTTCGAAAAGACAAAGTATATGATTATGTCTCGTGACCAGAATATTGTACGAAATGGAAATATAAAAATTGTAAATTTATCTTATGAAGAGGTGGAGAAGTTCAAATATCTTGGAGCAACAGTAACAAATATAAATGATACTTGGGAGGAAATTAAACGCAGAATAAATATGGGAAATGCCTGTTATTATTCGGTTGAGAAGCTTTTATCATCCAGTCTGCTGTCAAAAAATGTTAAAGTTAGAATTTATAAAACAGTTAGGCATATATTACCGGTTGTTCTTTATGGTTGTGAAACTTGGACTCTCACTTTGAGAGAGGAGCATAGGTATGGGTGTTTGAGAATAAGGTGCTTAGGAAATTATTTGGGGCTAAAAGGGATGAAGTTACAGGAGAATGGAGAAAGTTACACAATACAGAACTGCACGCATTGTATTCTTCACCTGACATAATTATGAACATTAAATCCAGACGCTTGAGATGGGCAGGGCATGTAGCACGTATGGGCGAATCCAGAAATGCATATAAAGTGTTAGTTGGGAGGCCGGAGGGAAAAAGACCTTTGGGGAGGCCGAGACGTAGATGGGAAGATAATATTAAAATGGATTTGAGGGACGTGGGATATGATGGCAGAGAATGGATTAATCTTGCTCAGGATAGGGACCAATGGCGGGCTTATGTGAGGGCGGCAATGAACCCCCGGGTTCACTAAAAGCCAGTAAGTAAGTAAGAACGGATGCTAGAAGATAAAATATAATTATGTAAGCTATTTAAAAAAAATAGATTTCTCGGCGAACTTACAGCAGAGTCCGTATAGGCCAGTTTCTATCTCATGCTTTTCCAATTCACTGCGGGCTAAAGCAGGGAGATGCATTGTCACCTCTACTTTTTAACTTTGCTCTAGAGTATGCTATTAGGAAAGTTCAGGATAACACAGAGGGTTTGGAATTGAACGGGTTACATCAGCTTCTTGTCTATGCGGATGACGTGAATATGTTAGGAGAAAATCCACAAACGATTAGGGAAAACACGGAAATTCTACTTGAAGCAAGTAAAGCGATAGGGTTGGAAGTAAATCCCGAAAACACTAAGTATATGATTATGCCTCGTGACCAGAATATTGTACGAAATGGAAATATAAAAATTGGAGATTTATCCTTTGAAGAGGTGGAAAAATTCAAATATCTTGGAGCAACAGTAACAAATATAAATGACACTCAGGAGGAAATTAAACGCAGAATAAATATGGGAAATGCCTGTTATTATTCGGTTGAGAAGCTTTTATCATCCAGTCTGCTGTCAAAAAATCTGAAAGTTAGAATTTATAAAACAGTTATATTACCGGTTGTTCTATATGGTTGTGAAGCTTGGACTCTCACTTTGAGAGAGGAACAGAGATCAAGGGAGTTTGAGAATAAGGCTCTTAGGAAAATATTTTGGGCTAAGAGGGATGAAGTTACAGGAGAATGGAGAAAGTTACACAACGCAGAACTGCACGCATTGTATTCTTCACCTGACATAATTAGGAACATTAAATTCAGACGCTTGAGATGGGCAGGGCATATAGCAAGTATGGGCGAATCCAGAAATGCATATAGAGTGTTAGTTGGGAGGCCGGCGGGAAAAAGACCTTTGGGGAGGCCGAGACGTAGAAGGGAAGATAATATTAAAATGGGTTTGAGGGAGGCGGGATATGATGGTAGAGACTGGATTAATCTTGCTCAGGATAGGGACCAATGGCGGGCTTATGTGAGGGCGGCAATGAACCTCCGGGTTCCTTAAAAGCCAATAAGTAAGTAAGTAGGTTACTCGGCGATTCAAACGCTTCAAGGGAGAACCGCCCCTGGTGTGGACATTACATGCAGCATCTCTGTGAGAGCAGGGTGAGTATTATATCGAACGTTATGTTATATACAGGGTAGAAGTGATATAGCTATGCAGATTGAAAGGTGTAATAGAATACATTAAAATAAAAAATACTATTACGCGTTTTGTAATTAAGTGCATGGTTAACAATAAAATTAGACTGAAAGCCAATGTAGTTTGACAACGCGCATCGCCGGCTAGACTACGAATACGCACACGAACTCATGTCTTAATAGCAGCATTCCGTCCCTTAGTTACTTCAGTAGGGTTACTAGACTTTCAAATAGTAGGACCTAACGATACGTATTAATCTTATTTAATTTGCAAGAAAACCGTCCATTTCACTGAAAAACTGCAAAGGGACAAATGAGTCCTTATCAATTTCCCTAATGACAAGAATAAAAATCAGGATCGTGCGGATAGTACTTATCGAGTAAAACGGTGCTAACATTTATGAGAAAATATTTTTTCTAAAAAAGATATTCATTTAGAGCTAATATGGTATTGGAATTTTTTATTGTGTTCTATAGAAGGAATAAGCTCTTAAAATTGGCATAGTTACCGTACATTACTTTAATCCTTCATACTTCAGTTTTAATCCAGTTTACTCCCAGCAACACGCATCCTCGTTTAGCGGTAGAGTTCTGGCTTTCTATCGGATAAGTGACCGACCAATTTCCCGATCTAGATGGTTCAGACGCACTTTACTTTATTAAGCCTAACTCCAATAAAACATTCTACGTTATTAATGTGTCACCCATAACAATAAAAATAGGCTAGGGCAGGCGTTCTCAACCTGGTGCTCGCGAGCACCGTGTTGCTCTTTTAATAACATTTGGTGCTCTCGTCATGCGAGTAAGAATGTGCTCGCGAGCACGAACACTCCTGAGGTCCTTTTCTCAATTCAAACTTCGTTGTACAAATAGTGCTCCCATGCTTACATTACACTATTTTAGCGACCTAATATGTCCTCCTGTATTTCATGGTTTATAACTCCTTTCAATTCAGAGTGGACTTAATCAGAAAAGTCAAGATTATTCAAGAAAATAATATGGCTGATAGATCTCCAGTCCTCCTTAGCATTAAAATATTTATTTTAAAAGAAGAAATTCATAGCTTCTGGGGGGCTGAAGATACAAAAATACTCCAAATAATGCGGAGTGTTTCTTTCAAATGTAATTGTAAACACAATGTATGTACATTTCACAAGATTTACCAACAATTTATTGATATTACTTACAGTGACCTAACATTATTTTATAGGCAGAAATTTCTTCTTTCTCAACTTCTTCCATATGCATGAGAAATACTTCCTCTTTTCAGGGACCAACAGTAGTCTGCCATTATGTTAACAGTCCAACCACCATGGTTGTGAGTAGATTCCGGAAAATGTGTACAATGGACATAGACTCATATTTAATGAAAAAAACTTTCTCACACATGACATCTCAAGAACAAAGCACAATCATGATTTACTGATTCACATCTGCAGTAATTTTTCTCCTTAGACATGACTAAATTTCTGAGTGACATTCAAATTCAAGGATATCACTACCCTGGTGAGTGTTTTAAAATTTGGTTTGTTCATTTATTTATTTTGTTTATGTATTCATATAGCCCTATTAAACCTATTCCATTTCATGATGCTCGCTCACTTCGTATCACGTGCGGTCGGTGCTCACAATCATCAAAAGGTTGAGAACCCCTGGGCTAGGGTGAAGTGTTGGAGATCGTGTGGGTCTACGGTGCTGATATGGGATTTAAAAACTTGGCTTCCGGACTCTGAGATCTATCAGATAATGATCTGGGGATGGGATCTGGCTCTGCCAGGGTTGAAGCGGCATGGCCACCTCTCAGCATCGGATTCACGAACGCCACTGATGTCACCTGTCGAACTTGGACAAACACAGCCTACAGAGCACAAAGTAGGTCAGTGTAAGCGTGCGTGCAAGGATCCGGTTCGGTTCTCGAAAAGTCATGATTCATATGCCCACATTATCTGCGCCCGTCGAGCGACTTAATCAATGTACAGCTGTCAAAAGAAAAAGTGGCCGCTCTCCTGAAACAATGTTCCCTTCGGGTATCTTCGCTACAATTCGGAGACAGGCGATGTTACATGTTGTTGGACCACGTTGCCTGATATCTACAGTTATAATTGAAGTACTTTGTGTGTTATTCGATAGCATAATGGTAGCGTTCAGGCCTCTTATTCATGAGGTCCTGCGTTCGACTACAACATCGTGCTTTTTATGTCCTTTTTTGTTCTGTTTTTGAGAGAGACAAACTAGACATAATGGCTCCTTTCTCTTTTATGATTATTTTAGTAATTAACATCAGGTTCATTAATATATTATGCCATGACTTTATCATTATCATTATGATATTGTGGCTGCAAATGGAAAGAAAAAAGATTTTATTCTCAATAAAATATCTTTCGTGGCATAAACATAACAAATTTACTGGCGTCGGCCTTAAAACATGCAAACAATTAAGCGTTCAAAAAACAAAACAAAAAGACACAATTCAATATTTAGTCTATCTTCCTCTTATCTCGATCATCTTGCAGTCGAGTGGGCATGGAATTGACTAGTCTTTGCAAATAGCTACTGTTCTTAGACACGATATTCCAGGCATTCTGAACATACACACATAAATGTTCTGTCCATGGGCAGGTCTTTCATTGCAAACCTAGCAATCTCCAATCTTTCCTATTTTCTGCCTTCCTCTTAGTCTCCGCATATGATCCACATATCCTAATGTCGTCTATTATTCTTTTCAACCAGAGACCCAACCAATTCCTTTTTGTCTTTCTAATCAGTTTCAGCATCATTCTTTCTTCACTCACTTTTTCAAACACAATTTTATTTCTTATTCTGTCTGTCCACTTTACACGCACCGTTCTTCTCCACATCCACATTTCAAATGCTTCAATTCGTTTCTCTTCAATTCGTTTCGTAATGTCTATGTTCTTTCCCCATACAATGCCACACTCCACACAAAGCACTTCACTAGTCTCTTCCTTAGTTCTTTTTCCAGAGGTCCGCAGAAGATCCTTCTTCTTCTATTAAAAGCTTCCTTTGTTCATGTTTGCAGTTTTCTTGGGAAGGATAGACCTAAATGCGGTAACATCCCGTTGCTTTCCGCACACCACTATCTCTTTCGCATCTTATTAAATTCCAGGGGGCCCAAGCGTGGAGATGAGGAGAGTGATTTGACTAATTGGGCCCTCCGGACTTCACCGAAAGTCACGGCAAGGGTTAAATATTAATTCTATCAGGATGTTTGACCCGGTCAGAGACCGGGAAATCTCAATTAGCCTTTGCCCCCCGCATCCTGGACTAGCTTCTACGAATCATCAGAAAATCTTAGAGTGTGATTGGGCCAATTTTTCCGAAAATGTTTCCACACTTTTGCTCTCGTAGCTCAGCGGACGAACGTCGGAATTTAGATGTCAACGTCTCAGGTTCAATTCCTCGTTACTCCTTTTCATTTTATTGTGGTTCAAGATAGTATAATGTAATAATACAAAAAGAAAAACTAATACCAGTATTATGCAACTGGATTTTTCCAAACCTAATATTAAACTTATGTTATTTATATCGCTAAAGAACATTACAATATAAATAACTTGAATATTATTTATACAGTCTCACTAAGAACGATAACAGAATATAAATGATAAATATCGGTTTGTTTAATTACTATATTGCGAAAGAACAATAACAGTATAAATAACTTGAATATTGTTTTATAATGCTAATGAAGGAAAACATAATATAAATGATAACTTGAATATTATTTAAATCGCCAAAGAACGATAACAATATAAAAAACGTGAATATTATTCATATCGGAATTTCGCAGATTTATTACAGATGTATTTAAGAAATTGTAGAAGAATAGTAATTAGTAACAGTGTCCTATTTATTCTTCTTGGAGCCAAATTTGTGACTTTTAAAAGTGTGGTTACTGTGTTGAAGTGTATGTGTTGTAACGGATGCTTGATTTGTTATGTATGTGAGTCAGTTATGGGTTGCTTGATGTCGTAATTATAGTTTGATTGTGTTTGTGTGACTATTGTGTATTAATTTATGATGTATGGTACGGAAAGCTGCATATTTGTGTTATAGAAGTGTTACGTATGTGTGTTGTTAATGTTTTTTTATGTTTCAAATTGATACCTGATATTTGTTTTGCAATCGCAATGCCTAATTTACGGTTTGTTTATGTTTTGTTTACATCGCGTAAGCTAATTTAATTTTCTATTCCATTTCTCTTTATGCTTATCTTTTTAGTGTATAAAATTATAGCCCTAACATACATATGTAAAATAGGGCTAACCCCCATTGGAGATACAATAATAATTATTATTCATATCGTTATAATACGATAACAGAATACAAATGATGACCTGAATTTTATTCATATCTCTAAAGAACGATAACAAAATATAAATAACGTGATATCCATGAAGAACGATAACTGGATATAAATGATAATTTGAATATCATTTACATCGCTAAAGAACGATTAAAAAATAAAATGAAAGCTTGAAGAAGGCCCGAACCCACGACCTTTGAATCATTAAACAAGCACTCTACCGCTGGTCTACGAGGCGCAGATATGGAACACTTTCATAGTTCCGGAACTGCTTGTACAAGCACATGCATCGTGTAACATCGCCGCGACCCGAAGTGGACTTTGAAAATATTCGCTGTTCACGAGTGCGGCCACTTTTTTTTTTTTTTTGACAGCTGTACTTATGGTCTGACTAATAAAAATGCCAGTAAACAGTCGTGTAATTAATATAAACATCTGTATAAAACTTGAATGAATAATTCGTTATTGTAATAGCATTACACAGATGTTATACAAAGACGTCATGAAAATATCCCAAGTTTTTTATATCAGACGCAAAACAAAAGAGATTCGTATATATTATTTTTAATGTACCGAAGTACATATGATATTTCCATGCAGATATTCTGCGTCATCATACGATGAAAGAGTAATGGAACGGAGAAAAATTCTCTCCGGCGCCGGGATTTGAACCCGGGTTTTCAGCTCTACGTGCTGATGCTTTATCCACTAAGCCACACCGGATACCACCTCAGCGTCGGACAGAGTCGTCTCAGATTAAGTTCCAACTCTTGGGTTCCCTCTAGTGGCCGCCCTCTGCACTACGTCATTTTAAGACGGCGCTTATTCCGTCGGATCCCGGCCAACTAGTCACTCATAACGAGTGCACCTCAGCACATGTGTGGACTTCGGTCCTACGTTCATAGACATCTATGACGTAGTGCAGAGGGCGGCCACTAGAGGGAACCCAAGAGTTGGAACTTAATCTGAGACGATTCTGTCCGACGCCGAGGTGGTATCCGGCGTGGCTTAGCACGTAGAGCTGAAAACCCGGGTTCAAATCCCGGCGCCGGAGAGAATTTTTCTCCGTTCAATTACTCTTTCATCAAAAGAGATTCGATTAATATTATTAGTGAAATTTGAACGCGACTTTATCAGTTTCGTAGAGTTTTATATTAAATGAAAATTATTTATTTTTTCAATAACAAATTACATAAACTATTCATTAATACGTGTATCCCCATGCATTTTTTATGACTGACTCCCAACTTTACGGCAGTTTTTAGATTCCTCGCCTGAAGAATCCCGGTGTTTTGGAGTTGAAGAAATCGTCGAGTCAATTTTGTAGAGCAGCTTCGTTAGTAAAGAAGATTTATCAGAGATTTATTGTACAGATAATGGAAATGATGAAAATCTGGTAGAGCGAGAATAAGAGAATAGGATGAATGTGGAATAACCTTCCAACCGATCTTTCAGATAACATCTTTTGTAGTGTTAGCAGTATGCGGATGGGCATTAACACGCTGCGAAATCAATTGATGCAGTCTTCCCAGTCATTTTTCTTGAATTACGGCCTCAAGGCGAGAGCGAATTGTTAACAATATTCGGAAGTAGTTCATTGTAGAAGACACCTTCTTTGTCCAAGAAGATGCACAACATTAGCTTACGTAAATGGACAAAAACTTTTGCACGAGTAGTTGCGTCTTGGTTATCAACCTTTTACTTTTGTGGGTTCCACAAGGAGCATATTCATAACAGATTCTTTGTTGCCCACCTATGGTATATAAACAGGACTTTTATGAAACACAAATTTTTTATTTTCTCAAAAACCTGACGTGATAGAAAAAAATGGATTGCACCGTTGAACGCAGTGCGAAAAATTCGTTTAGGAACATGCATTCATCGAAAACCTCATTTTTGCTGCAGAGCAGTGTTATATATCATTTTCTTATGCTCAAAATACTAGACGGAACGTTAAATTACAATTATTAAAAGAGCAAAAACTTTTCACAGCGGTAGGTTGAAAACAATATTGGTCTACGGCCAAGATTATATAACCCCGTAATCAAAATGTGCTCTGAATTTTCAATATTTGCTGTCAGCAAATTGAATAAAAAAATTAACGTCAGCTTATAAACGATATTTAAATTGATTGTGTGCATACAGTTTCTTTAAGTTCTCATTTTTTCTATTGTTTTTTTATGTAATATTCATGCGTATTAACCTTACATTTCTTATTTTAGATGGAACTACACTAGACCACAAGCTTTGCTCATACGTGTATCTGATTTTTGTTTGTTTTGTTTTATATAGTCTACTTGATTTAGATCTCTTCACGGTACCCGGTGCAGGCATGGCTGCCCGAAGATTGAAACTTTAGCACACGTCTTGGGATTCTGTGAACAGGGATTATTCTTGAGGAACTCTTAGACATCTTATAAGATCCAAAATTGCTGCCGCATTAAGAAATAAGGGCTGGATAGTATAAGAAGAAATCTCCTGTCTAGCTGAAAATGGGTCAACGAGATGAGTAGATATTTTGGCGTACAATGCTGACATTAAACAGGGACCCCACGATACGTTTTGAAATAGGATGTCATCATTCAGCCGTGGTCCACCTTGAGAAGGAGTCGATCTATGAGCCTACAGTTAACTATTTCAAGCTGAAATATGTCTTAATTCATGTTGAGGTATTCGGCTTGCTGATAGGTGCACGAGGGACTATACCAGCTTTTTTTGAAGAATTTCTACGGCAGTTTGCTCTGCCAACATCCTGAAGATTGTGATAATTGTGTTAAAAAATCCTGCCAAATCCGAGTCAATTACATGGTGCTACATTAATAGCAATTGTAATTTTTCATGCCCTTTTCTTTGTTTCCTTTCTTTTAAATTTAATATATATGTTTAAATATGTATATTATTTTTTTGAGGATATACTGAGTCCGTAAGGGCTACCCTCAGTGGGAGGCAGTTTTTGTAATAATAAAAATTTTATATCGTGTAGGCTATAGGCCTACAGTATATCAAAACACGAAAAGATACAATTTTAAAATTTTACAAAGTCTTAGGAATTCAAACTCTTCTATACTCTTGCGGAAGTTTCTAAATAGTTTTAAATGACCAAGTTGTTATTTTTTCTCCTCTTTCTTCTTCTTCTTCTTCTTCTTCTTCTTCTTCTTTTTCTCTTTTCTTTTTTTTATTATCTTGATATATTACTTAATCATTCGTGTTTGTATGCCATTTAGTACGACTCTGCTAATCAACATTTTATGTCTTGTAACCCACATGTATTCTCCTATTAGTATATTAACTGTATAAGTGAATTAATCGTCGAATTTATCTCGGGCATTTTAGGTCTTATAAATTGTGTGTGTGTGTGTATGTGTGTGTGTGTGTGAGAGAGAGAGAGAGAGAGGGGGGGTGTATATTCCCCTTATGTTATGTAACCGATTTTGATTATGTGTAATTTTCCACTTTATTTTATATATTATGTAACCGATCTTGACTATTTGTAATTTTATATTATGTAACTGATCTTGACTATTGTAATTTTCTACTATTTTTTTTTGTAAGTTCTAAGGTATTTTCTTTTGTGTTGTTTTATAATCTAATTTTGTATTTCATGTATATTATTGAAACCTGGTTGAGTGGAAGAGAAGGCCTCATGGCCTTAACTCTGCCAGGCAAAATAAAACCACCACCACCACCACCACTATATGGTCGGAATGCTGGATTCTTACAAAAAGTCAAAAACATAAAATGGAAATATCAGAAATGAAATTATTGAGGGCGGTTGCTGGATATAGAAGGTCAAATAAACAGTAATGAGACAGTATCATATTTAATTTAAATAATAAAATAAAAGAATATAAAAAAATTATTATGATCATGTGTCACGGATGCCAGATTCCGCATTCTGAAAAAAGATCTTACGATATAAGCCTAAAGGGAGAAGAGAGAGAGGAAGATCTATGAAGAGATGGATGGACCACTTTCTTCGAGAGGACGGAATAGTCGAAAGGCTCTAGAAAAAGCCATTTGTACTTTTGTTGACCTTTAGAAACCAACATTACTCATTTAACGTCCTGCAATATTAAAAACTGTACACGGACTTCATGAGACTAATTAATTGGCTTCAATACATTTTGCAGGTCACTTTACGGAGGCTGTACACGACTGGACTTTCTGTTGATTAGAAATTTATTATGTTTCTTACGACGCGAGGATCCTCCTTGGTGGCTATCTAAATGCTATCGTCACCAACTCATGAGATGTCCTTATCTTTTTCCATAATGTTTCAAAGTAGAAGTGTGACGCGAAAGAAGTGATGAGGGAATTCCCGCAGCGAATATGAATTATGAATAATGGACACTGAGCGAATTTCCCTGGTCTGTTTTTCTGCGCGCATGCACTCCGTTAGCGTATAATTCCACTTTCAAACGCTAGAGGTCAGTGTAATTGAGCACCTGCGAACGGTGGAACAGCAATCCTTATTTGCTGGCAAGTCTGTTGAAAAGTACTTCTGCTGTCGACTGCTGGTGCGATATAGCTGGTTTGAAGATCACTGAAATAAGGCACTACTACATCTAAAGTGTCTATACTTATAATTTCCCTATATGCTATGTTGTATGTAGGGTAACGAAACGTGGACCATTCGTGCTAACAACAGGAAAAGGTTGAAGGCTAATGAAATTAGATTCCTAAGAAGAGAAGCAGGATACACCAGACTGGACAAGATAACGAATGCGGATGTAAAGGAAGAACTACAAATTCTATCCCTTCTGGACCACACGGATAATTACGGGTACAGATGAAAAAATCACTTGCTATATTTTATTTACTATTATAGTGTGCAGTTCGGTGGCACCTTTGAACGCCTACTTAATAGATTTAAGACTTCCTACATAAACACCTCTGACCATCCCACACGTCACCCCATCCCTATGATCACAGTTGCCACATTCAATGATGGGCAGGGCATGGTTGCGCCTCACGGTCAGGTAAGATGCAGCAGATAAAAAGGGTCCCTGTTTTGTGGGCATAGTTGTGTCCCGTTCCCATCAGGTAGATAAAAGGGCATGGCATAGTTGCGCCCCGATGAAATAGGTAGAGAAAAAGATATTGCGGGAACTCGAGACTCGTAATCAACCAACCTTATTGATTTCTTATTCGATTTAATACTCATTATCGATACCATTAAAATGAACAACATGAAGTTGGCAGTACTTTATTAACTGTTTTTCTACTGTGCAGTGATTATCGATAGCCTACTGTTAAAATGAGCACCATGAAGTTGGCAGTACTTTATTAGCTGACATATTCAAATGAGTGAGTCGTTGGGATATGGGGCCTTAGCAATCGTGACATTTTATTAGTGATTTTCACACCGTCTGTGGCGTATAGTGAGGTTAATTTAAAATGAATGTTAAGTTTGTAAAGAGTCAATAATTCACAATGGTTCTAAGTTTCGATTTGCGTAACCCTGTACCGTAGGGTTAAGATATCGGTGTACAAACAAAAAATGCAGTTCATTTATTGTGTGATATCGATAAAAAAAAAGTGTTGTTTTAAATAACAAAATTGATCATATGCTACCTGATTTCAGTGCAGCTACCATTATAATATTTTTAAGTAGGCCTAATTTATATATTTTATGACAATCACTTTCGTGTGTACTATGCCCATCGGGGCACAACTATGCCATGTCCATTCTGCTACCCGACTTCTTTGGGGCGCAACTATGCCATGTTTATTCGGCTACCCGACTTCTTCGGGGCGCAACTATGCCATGTTCATTCTGCTACCTGATTTCTTCGGGGCGCAACTATGCCATGCCTAGGCCTCCCAATTGACTGCGGGGCGCAACTATGATATACAGTCAATGATATTCTCGTGCTAACTGACGGAATTCTTGGAATTCGGAAAACATGTGGCAACACTCCCTCCACGTGGATATGAAGGGAACCTGTCAATTTTTCTAAACTAGGGTTCTGATTGGTTACTAACAGGCGAAGGCAAGATTTCCTTCACAGTAAGGAAGACATTTATTTATGACAACCAATTAGTAGGGGAGCAGTAGAAGGTCTGTCGGTAAAGTCCTGTCTGTGAAACTGCATTCCATGATATAAAATGAAGTTTACAAATGAACATTTCACGAATTCCAAATCAAATTTTGAATTTATCACCACAAGGGAAAGAAGTCAGGAATAAGACGAGGAGAGACGGATTACAATCATTAACATCATCATCATCGTCTTATTTTCGACAAGATTGAACACAATAAGGTTACTAACGAAGACAAGATTTCCGCCACAGTAAGAAAAACATTTATTTATGACAAATTAGTAGAGGGCATTAGAAGGTCTGTCGGCAAAGTCCTTTCTGTGAAACTGCACTCCATGATATAAAATGAACTTTACAAATGAACAGTTCACGAATTCCAAGCCAAATTTTGAATTTATCACCGCAAGGGAAAGAAGTTAGGAGTAAGACGAGGGTTGGTGGATTACCATCATCATATCTTATTTTCAACAAGATTGAACACAATAAGGTTTTAAAAGATAATTCCAAGTCTAAACATGTTATTGCTTTTCACTTCACTTGTGAAGGAAAACATGTCATGTTCCACTAATTGTAAGCTTGAAGATATAAACATAGTTTATTTCTCTTACCTACCATTTTAATTTAATCAACTATAAGCTATTATGAAATGAGTAATTCCTAAGAGAGATAACACGGCCTACGTTTTCGAGTCGATAGAAGCAGTGTAACTTTCTAATAGAAAACAGCTTCCGTTCTCAATATGAATAAATTTCAAGCAAACGATATATACCAAGCTTATAAACCTCTTTACTACGTATGCAAAGTTTTTGGACTGGCACCATTTTCTCTAATCGAAGACAGTCGAAGTAAATGCAGCGTTTGTGTCACGATATCCTATTCTCTGGCACACGTACTCTTGTACGTTACTGCAATTATCATAGATATTGGTTATGATTATCTCAGTAGCTATTCTGAAAAAGTTATGATTGTTATGAAAATTTTATCAATCTTGACATACTTGACAAGTATTGTCTCAATCATCTACCCAATTTTTGTGAAAAGAACTTCAGTTTGCTTGCTGGTTCATAAGATATCTCAGTTTGACGATAAAATATACGGCCTGCAAGAAAAGTCAGAGTCAGATGTTAATACCAAAATGAGGGCTTGTATCACTGTTGAAGTAGCGTTTTTGTTGGTTGCACTGATAACATTAGAGGGCCTTGGTACATACGCCTACGCACGCAACTATACAGATTTTGTACTGCAAATAATTTTTGGTATATGTTACAATTGTAATGTTGTTCTTGCTTGTCAGTACAGTAACATAGTTACTTTCTTGAGACAAAGATACGAATTTCTGAACAAGAGACTAACCAGTTTCATGAGAAGGAAACAAAAAGGAAGCCCCCTAACAAAATGCACTGCATTTATTGGGTACATCGACACGAATGTCGAAGAGAATACAAGAACGTTTTCACCAGAAGAGTGCAATGGGCGTGATATTCGGTCCCTAAGAGTACTATACAGCCAGCTGTACGACATAGTGCAATTGGTGAATGACTATTACGGGGAACAGTTGCTGATGTTCATGTCTTGGTCGATATTTTGCTTGATATTCATCATTTACTTCACCCTGCATAATTACAATAATTACCAGACATCCAATTTTGGATTGTGTGTTTTTTGTTCTTTGTTGTTGATTAGAGTAATATTTGCGACCAACAAAACCATGAAGGAAGTTACTAATTGTGCGGTTTTGACGCAGAAACTAGTACCTCTCCAGGACAATTTGCGCACAGATGCGGCTAAAGAACTGAAACTGTTCTCGCATCAGCTACAAGTCTTGAAGGTGGAATTCAGTGCAGGCGGTTTCTTCGTATTGGATTTATCGTTCTTGTGCAACATCGTCGGCGTGGTAATGTCATACAGCTTGTTTCTTGTGCAATTCAAATAATGCACAAGAACGCTATTGATTTTTCTTGACGGGCGATACTTACTTATGACTATTATTTAGCTGTGTCGTGCAATGTTCGAACATGAGAGGTGATATAAAAATACTAATTTCAATTGATGCCCATGGGCGCAAGGGCGCGCTTTAGAGCTCAGGAGTGCCTGAGCGCTTTACAGCGGAAAGGAGAGACAGATGAAAGAGGTAGTATATGCCGCTTAGTCGAGCTATATACAGGGATGGCCAGCACTGATTCAATGGATAATGGGAAGAAAACTTATTAAAACTGTATAGATGTTAATTTTTAGATTTGTCTGAGAAGAATAAGTTCATTAAAGAATTAAGTTTTAATTTTAATGCTCATTTTTCACAAGTTTGTTTTTTTTTATTCAAAAGGAATATTTTCTCAACTTTTTTTTTATAGAAAAGTGAAATTTTCAGATATAGGCCTAGGCCTATGTATTTAGTAGCCTTACAGGTACTGAAACAATGTTTTCGTAAATCTAATATATCGTAACTACGTATTACTGAAGATAGTGTATTAAAAATTTTGGAAATATTCGCATGGAAAATGTTTGTAATCGAACATTAAACAACAGTTCATATTAAAAACATCATAGAAACGTAACCATGTCATTCAGGTATTACCATATGGTGGTAGATGAAAGAAGCGCACTGTCCGATATTACCCAATGTCCGATACTTCCCAACTCTCCCCCTCATAATAGTGTAAATAAGGTTTGATCAATGTAGACCTACATTCTTTATTATAGTGTAAATAGTAAAATTAGCGTGTTCTAGTGTACATAGTGTAAACAATTTAAATTGTAAATATTAGTGTAATTGTTTAAAAAGTATGGTTTATTTAACGACGGTCGCAATTGTAGAGGTTATATCAGCGTCGCCGGTGTCCCGGAATTTTGTCCCGGAGGAGTTCTTTTACTTGCCAGTAAATCTACTGACATGAGCCTGTCGCATTTAAACACACTTAAAGGCTTGGGCCGGGATCGAATCTGCAACCTCGAGCACAGAAGGCCAGCGCTATACTGACTGCGCTACCGATGCCGACTAGTGTAATTGTTAAAGTGCTCCAGATTTTGTTAATATTATTGTATTCTCTTTTTACAGTGATGTATTATTTTATTTGTATTGTAATTATATTCTGTAGTCTGAAGTATTTTTCTGTATTATATGTTCTGTTCTGTATTATTATAATAAATTTGTACTTGACCATGTTATAGCATATTCCGATGAATGTGAAATTTGAAATTTGGAGTTTTCAAGTAGTATTTTCAAGGAATTTCTCTTTGTTAACATTGATTGTGTTAATATACACAACTTGTAACTCTGTCTCCCATTCTCCAGTGACACTATGAAGAAATAGACACCGTATCATCGTAATTCATCTCTCACGCCATGCGATGTGCAACTACTCTATGTCCCACAAATATTGCTCCGATCTCACAATACTTCATATCTGTAACCATTAACGCTGCAACAACGCAGTGAGTACCAACGAGCAGGTAATCTTTCCTAATTTTGAGTAACACACTTTTACTACGTCATACTACTTTTGACCAATAAAACGGTACGGAACGACGTGTTTCAACCAATCATGGCTGCTTATCCCACAATTTTTATCGCCTCACTGGAATTTGTTTTATCACCTCCCTAGCATTTGTCTCTTTATATGCCAACATTGTACTTTCAATAATTTTACCTTTTTAAAATGATTCATGTTTATTTCATCATCCATAATTAAAACTTTTCTATCATTTATCTTGTTTTATTATTTAGGTTATGTTATTATAGCTTATGTTGTATGAGATTATGAATAGTCACGTATCAGAGATTGTTTAATATACATATATTGATAACTGAAGTGGAATGAAACTGTTTTAATAAAAATGAAACTAAATCAACAAAACCTTCTTGATTAGTAATCGTCCATAGCGTTCCATGAAGTTGGCGTAACTGGTAACAAGAGAACAGCTAATCATAATACACTACTGCCACCTAGCGGAATATTAGTAATGATTCGATGGTACAATAATACATTTTCAAGATAGTTTAGTATTTTAGTAAGTCAATTAATATTTTATTGTATTTACATTAATTCTTATGATCTTTATATACTTTCTTTTAATCGTATAATAGTCAATTAAATTCCACTATGGATATTACGACGAAATGAAGAGAAATGACTAGAAGCATTTGAAATGTGGATATGGAGAAGAATGGAACGTGTGAAGTGGACAGACAGAATAAGAAATGAAGCTATGTTGGAAAGAGGGGGTGAAGACAGAATGATGCTGAAACTGATCAGGAACAGAAAAAGGAATTGGTTGGGTCACTGGCTGAAAAGAAATTGCCTTCTGAAGGATGCACTGAAAGGAATGGTAAACGGGAGAAGAATTCGGGGTAGAAGAAGATATCAGATGATAGACGATATCAAGATATGTGGGTCACATGTAGAGACTAAGAGGAAGGCAGAAAATAGGAAAGATTGGAGAATGCTGGGTTTGCAGTGAAAGACCTGCCCATGGGCAGAACATGTATGTATGTATGTATGTATGTATGTATGTATGTATGTATGTATGTATGTATGTATGTAGTTTTGATAAATAGATAAATCAAAACTTCTAGTGAGATTACTGTAGATAATATACAAGTTCTCGATATGTGAATCTCTGGTCACATGTCACACATCTAGGCGATATTCCAAATCCTCTCATACTGCGCAACGTGTCAGAAGACTCGTAAAAATTGCCTTTTACTTAACCCCACAGGAAAAAATCACAGGAGAGGTCAGGTGAGTAAGGAGGCCACCTCATCAAATTTGGTGTTTGGCAATGCAACAGCCAATCAAAAATTGAGGGAGATGCCCTTTGAGGTATTCACACACATTGTGGTGGAATTGAGGTGGTGCACCATCTCGCTGAAAAATGAACTCGTGTTCCTCTTCCTGCAGTCACAACAGAACAATGGGCTGGGAAATTCAGGACACGACTAGTTCTCTGAGGTTCAGATAGAACCATTTTCTAACAACATTTTCCAGCGCAATAGTATATTATAATAATAATGATGCTTCTCCAACGATCGCCGCGCTGTTTTATCGGCTAGCGCCAATGAGGCTATGGTGACCTTTGAAGTCCGCGTGATTCGCGTCTACTCGATGGCGGACCCACGCCGTGGCCAGTGCGATGGCCAGTGCCTTTAGACTTTGACAGATAATTCTTTAGCCATTAACCCCAGTGCGTACATGACTCGAATTATAAATTTTATGTCAAGTCTGCACGAGTTATGAGGATGGAATACATTTTAGATTATTTAGAGTACTAATAATGTCACTCTAAAAATTAATTATAATCATACCAATATTACAATCATACAAATTACAATCATACCAATTACATAATCATACCAATTATAATCATACAAATTATATAATCATAGAAATAATATAATCATACAAATCATATAATCATACAAATTATATAATCACACAAATTATAATCATACCAATTATAATCATACCAATTATAATCATACAAATTACAATCATACAAATTATAATCATACCAATTATAATCATACCAATTATAATCATACCGATTATAATCATACCAATTATAATCATATAAATTATGTCCCGACAGTAAGTGGGCGCTTATCACAAGCTTAGGCCTACTTTCTGAAATGAACCACATTAAAATTGGAGCAATAATTTTGGGACACGTTATACTTACTTACTTACTTACAAATGGCTTTTAAGGAACCCGAAGGTTCATTGCCGCCCTCACATAAGCCCGCCATCGGTCCCTATCCTGTGCAAGATTGAGCCAGTCTCTATCATCATATCCCACCTCCCTCAAATCCATTTTAATATTATCCTCCCATCTACGTCTCGGCCTCCCTAAAGGTCTTTTTCCCTCCGGTCTCCCAACTAACACTCTATATGCATTTCTGGATTCGCCCATACGTGCTACATGCCCTGCCCATCTCAAACGTCTGGATTTCAAGTTCCTAATTATGTCAGGTGAAGAATACAATGTGTGCAGTTCTGTGTTGTGTAACTTTCTCCATTCTCCTGTAACTTCATCCCGCTTAGCCCCAAATATTTTCCTAAGCACCTTATTCTCAACCACCCTTAACCTATGTTCCTCTCTCAGAGTGAGAGTCCAAGTTTCACAGCCAAATAGAAGAACCGGTAATATAACTGTTTTATAAATTCTAACTTTCAGATTTTTGGAGAGCAGACTGGATGATAAGAGCTTCTCAACCGAATAATAACACGCATTTCCCATATTTATTCTGCGTTTAATTTCCTCCCGAGTGTCATTTATATTTGTTACTGTTGCTCCAAGATATTTGAATTTTTCCACCTCTTCGAAGGATAAATCTCCAATATTTATATTTCCATTTCGTACAATATTCCCGTCACGAGACATAATCATATACTTTGTCTTTTCGGGATTTACTTCCAAACCGATCGCTTTACTTGCTTCAAGTAAAATTTCCGTGTTTTCCCTAACCGTTTGTGTATTTTCTCCTAACATATTTACGTCATCCGCATAGACAAGAAGCTGATGTAGCCCGTTCAATTCCAAACCCTGCCTGTTATCCTGAACTTTCCTAATGGTATATTCTATAGCGAAGTTAAAAAGTAAAGGTGATAGTGCATCTCCCTGCTTTAGCCCGCAGTGAATTGGAAAAGGATCAGATAGAAACTGACCTATACGGACTCTGCTGTATGTTTCACTGAGACACATTTTAATTAATCGAACTAGTTTCTTGGGAATACCAAATTCAATAAGAATATCATATAATACTTCCCTCTTAACCGAGTCATATGCCTTTTTGAAATCTATGAATAACTGATGTACTGTACCCTTATACTCCCATTTTTTCTCCATTATCTGCCGAATACAAAAAATCTGATCAATAGTCGATCTATTACGCCGAAAACCGCACTGATGATCCCCAATAATTTCATCTACGTACGGAGTTAATCTCCTCAAAAGAATATTGGACAAAATTTTGTACGACGTCAACAGAAGTGATATTCCTCGAAAGTTACCACAGTTGGTTTTGTCCCCCTTTTTAAAAATAGGTAGAATTATGGACTCCTTCCATTGATCTGGTACAATTTCCTTTTCCCAAATAGCAAGTACAAGTTTATAAATTTCGCTATATAATGCACTTCCACCCTCTTGTATTAATTCTGCTGGAATCTGATCGATACCTGGAGACTTGTACTTTTTCAGATTTTCTATCGCAATTTCGACTTCTGAAAGTGAGGGTTCGGGTATAAATGGCTCAGCAGTTTGTATTTCAATTTCGTCCCGATCATTTCTATTTGGCCTATGTACATTTAGTAGTTGCGCAAAATAGTTTTTCCATCTGTTTAGGATTGATGGAGAGTCTGCAAGCAAGTCACCATTCTCATCCTTGATCACGTTTACCCTTGGCTGATATCCGTTCTTAAATTCCTTTATACCCTTATATAAATCTCGAATGTTTTTATTCTTACTATTTGTTTCTACCTCATTCAGTTTTTCCTTCAAATAACCTCTCTTTTTATTCCTAAGTGTACGACTTGCTTCCCGTCTTTCATTGAAATAATTATCTCTCTTCTCCTCAACTGGATCCTGTAAGAATTTCAATTTTGCCTGTTTCCTTCTTTCTACTACCATGCAACAATCTTCATCAAACCACGGTTTCTTTTTCTTAGTTTCATAATAACCTATGCTCTGCTCAGCTGCAATTTTGATACTATCTCTGATATTTTCCCACACGCTATTAACATCTAATTCTTTCTCAACTTCGTCGGAACTTTCTAAAGTGGCAAACCTATTCGAAATTTCGACCTGATAATTTTGCTTAGCTTCCTCGTCCTTTAATTTAAAAATATTGAATTTAGTAATATTAACTTGTTGCTCTACTCGCTTGGCTACTGATAATCTTTCTCTTAATTCTCCAATCACCAAATAATGGTCAGAATTACAGTCTGCACCCCTGAAAGTTCGAATATCTACTATACTAGTATGTCTCCGTTTATCTATCAAGATGTGATCAATTTGGTTGTGTGTCAATCCATCTGGAGAAGTCCAAGTATATTTATGTATATCCTTATGGGGTAATGTTGTACTTTTGACAATTAAATTTTTCGATGTGGCAAAGTTGACTAATCTAACTCCATTGTCACTACTAATTGCGTGTAGGCTCTCTTTTCCAATAGTTGGTCTAAAAACCTCCTCCCGTCCTACTTTAGCGTTGAAATCCCCCAATAAAATTTTCATGTGATATCTAGGGAACTGATCAAAAGTATGTTCCAATTCTTCATAGAAGCTATCCTTTATATAGTCGTCTTTCTCTTCTGTAGGGGCGTGAGCATTTATAACCATGATGTCGCACCATCTACCCTTAAGTACTAAATATGATAACCTGTCACTGATAAATTCGACCTTTTTTACTGCTGATTTTATTCTTTTATGTACAAAGAATCCTGTTCCTAATTGGTGATTATTGTTTCCTTCCCCATAATACAACAAGTAATCTCCTATTTGTGATATGCCATTCCCATCTAACCTAACCTCTTGTACTCCCACAAAGTCTATTCTATATCTAGCTAGTTCTTTTGCTACTAATGTTACCCCTCCTGTTCTATAAAGACTAGTTACGTTCCAAGTGCCAAATCTCAAAACCTTAATCCTTTGCTGTGGTCGTGCCAGAGAATCAGTCCTATTCCGAGGCTTACTGTAGGAATTCGTAACAAGCTGTTTTTTACGGTGATGGGTTGTTAGCCCTTCGCCCAACCCCCAAGCTGGAGGACCACCCCTTATCGGCTGTCCACGACTGCTTATTCAATATATTCGCAGCTACCCTCCATATCTGGAGGCCGTCTCCTCTATCCGCAACCTGAGGACGCGCCATGCCGTGGTGATAGGGACCCACCATACTGGGACACGTTATATATGTTTAATTACGACAGGATGTAGAGGTCGGTCTCAGTTCTCAGTTCACGCGACTGGGTGTGGTGCTCTAATTAAGCAAGGTATTAACCCGCCGGACAGTGCGTCATTGACAATGGGTCGTATCTGCCAGGCTTAGGTCTAGTGCCCGTTCCTCGTAATGAACGCAGAACCTTCTTCGAAATTCAACAATGAAGACAACGGTATATGTAAGTCTCATTAATGGAAAACAATGTTCGGTGTTTCTTTCTGTTTGGTGTGGTTAACCTTGTGAAATTTCTCGTGTCCAAGCCGCAAGTATACACGTTCGTGTATGTATGTTGTATGTACAGGAACTCACGTCAGTTATTTCTGGAAGAGTACGAGCACCAGTAGAACACCGTTTATCCGAAATAAAGGAGCGGAGCCTTTTCGGATAATCGATTAGAAATATTTTCGATTAAAGTGGGAAGGAAGAGAGATCGTTAAGCATGTAAATTATGAACAAAAATTCAATGAATTTAATGCACATCAATTTTACATCCAAATCAATTATCTGTCTCTTTTTATCGTATCGTTTGCGAGCTGCAATAGCACTGGGTTTTCCCTTCTTTCTTCATCTTCATCATCATCATCATCATCATCATCATCATCATCATCACTCATTCCAGACACTACACTTACACGAACACACATACTGTAGACTGACCCTAGTACACGGCATAACTCTCCACAGATACACATCATGTACAGTGTGAACCCGCCGAAGTGGTGTACAACAGAAAATGGGTCACAGTCCTGCTATCTATCCGTAGTATTCAGAACCCTAATCATGTAAAGCGAAGTGGGTAGGCATTACATACATACATACATTACATTACATACATACATACAACATACATACATACATGCATACATACATACATACATACATACATACATACATACATACATACATACATACCACGCCAGAGCTTGATGAGTAAAATGCCCGCTTAAACCAAAGAAGCACGGCCTCGTTTATTTTTAGAATTGAGCTTCTTCCATTCTTTTCCGATTCAGTAATTTGCAAGAATGTTCCAAAACTTTTAATTTGCATTTAATCCAATCTGAGACAATTAATATTTGAGGAGAAAAATTCGCTCCGGCGCCGGGGATCGAACCCGGGTCCTTGGTTCTACGTACCAAGCGCTCTGACCACTGAGCTTCGGTCCGGTGCTGTAAATTGAACTCGGCGTAGCTCAATGGTCAGAGCGCTCGGTACGTAGAACCATGGACCCGGGCTCGATCCCCGGCGCCGAAGCGAATTTTTCTCCTCAATATTAATTGTCAATATTACAGATATTATTCTGTAGGACAAATTAATAAAAATAAAAAATATCTTTAATATTCCAATCGGAGACGTTTGATACTCCTACTCCATAATCGGAAGCAACATTTCGCAAGATTCCGCCACTTTTCACACGTCTCACAGCTTCTAACTTTTCCTCTATGGATACAACACGTTTTCTTTTACTCGACATCGCACTCTCGTAACTAAGAAATAAGACGTACCGATTACTGCAACACAACTTAAATAAATGAGAAATTGGAAACTTATGTGGAATCCTAGATCATATATACCCAGATTGCTCAACCTTAAAGGCTTTGACGGTAACAACTTTTGTCAGTTTTACTATGCTGCCATCTAAGTATTACATAAGGAGTTACATCATAACTCCCATTTGAATTGCATTAGCGAATGTACTGCCATCTCGTGTTCGTATGCCGCGGACGGGTGGTGATACTGGAGATTGTTCTCTTCAAAGTGCTACAGATTTTAACATAAGGATGACCTATCTGTTATATATGTGATCTAGGGTGGAATGCATGCACCATAATCCTGTAATTCCCGGGTAGGTGGTAGGAGGGGGAGAATGTCTCACTAATTGTAGTAGTATTGCTGTGAGGACATTGGCACTTAAATTTATAGCCATGTTATAGGGAATGAACAAAATATTGCAGGCATACACAAAACATTTGCGACGTTTTGGATAAGCCGAATTTCGGTTAACCTAAGTTCGGCTTCGGTTAAGAAGAGTCTTACTGTATTTTCTGAATGTGCAGTACATGGCTATTGACGCCATGAAAACAATCTTGTATTGTCCTGAGGTGAACTAATTTGTAGGTTATTATCTCGGTAGAGTTCCGTCCCAACAACAAAAACCATTAATAATAATAATAATAATAATAATAATAATAATAATAATAATGATGATGATGATGATGATGATGATGATGATGATAATAATGATAATAATAATAATAATAATAATAATAATAATAATAATAATAATAATAGCGCAAGCCTTGACGTGAATATGTTAGGAGAAAATCCACAAACGATTAGGGAAAACACGGAAATTTTATTTGAAGGAAGTAAAGCGATAGGTTTGGAAGCAAATCCCAAAAAGACAAAGTATATGATTATGTCTCGTGACCAGAATATTGTACGAAATTAAAACATAAAAATTGGAGATTCATCCTTCGAAGAGGTGCAAAAATTCAAATATCTTGAAGCAACAGTAACAAATATAAATAACACTCGGGAGGAAATTAAACGCAGAATAAATATGGGAAATGCGTGTTATTATTCGGTTGGAAAGCTTTTGTCTTCTAGTCTGCTGTCAAAAAATCTGAAAGTTAGAATTTATAAAACAGTTATAGGCCTATTACCGGTTTTTCTGTATGGTTGTGAGACTTAGAATCTCACTTTGAGAGAGGAACAGAGATTAAGGGTATTTGAGAATAATATCTCAGGAAAATATTCGAGGCTAAGAGGAATGAAGCTACAGGAGAATGGAGAAAGTTACACAACGCAGAACTGCACGCATTGTATTCTTCACCTGACATAATTAGGAACATAAAATCCAGACGTTTGAGATGGGCAGAGCATGTAGCACGCATGGGCGAATCCAGAAATGCATATAGAGTGTTCGTTGGAAGACCAGAGGGATAAAGACATTTGCGATGCCGAGACGTAGATGGGAGGATAATATTAATATGGATTTGAGGTAAGTGAGATATGATGATAGGGAGTGGATTAATCTTGCACAGGATAGGGACCGATGGCGGGCTTATGTGAGGGCGGCAATGAACCTGCGGATTCCTTAAAAGTCATTTGTAAGTAAGTAGCGCAAGACAACATGCTGTAACAATGCATTCAATTTTAAAACATCACACTTACTTTATTTCCTACGCAACTAATGTGACGGCCTTCGCAGAGAGTATACTGTACAATGTCAGTCATTTCCAAGTGGAAATACAGAAATATCCGGTTTTCTAATAATGTACCTCTCAAAATTACGGTAGGACATGCTGCCCCTTTCTTTCCTGCCGTTGGCTCTTAAAGCACCCACAACGTTTTCATTTTCTGATCTCTTGCCGCTTACGTCACGTATGAGGCAAGTCCATTCATTCATTCATTCATTCATTCATTCATTCATTCATTCATTCATTCGTCCATTCGTTCATTCGTCCATTCGTCCATTCATCCATTCGTCCATTCGTCCATTCGTTCATTCGTTCATTCGTCCATTCGTTCATTCGTCCATTCGTCTATTCGTCCATTCGTCCATTCGTCCATTCATCCATTCGTCCATTCGTCTATTCGTCCATTCGTCCATTCGTTCATTCGTCCTTCCATTCGTTCATTAGTCCGTCCATTCGTTCATTCATTCGTCCATTCGTTCATTCATTCGTCCATTCGTTCATTCGTCCATTCGTCTATTCGTCCATTCGTCCATTCATCCATTCGTCCATTCGTCTATTCGTCCATTCGTCCATTCGTTCATTCGTCCGTCCATTCGTTCATTCGTCCGTCCATTCGTTCATTCGTCCGTCCATTCGTTCATTCATTCATTCATTCATTCATTCATTCATTCATTCAAGGATCATTGCAACACGTTACATTTCGTATTCTCAAAACTATTGAACGTATCAAAAATCTTATTTGACAAAATGTGTTCGCATTGACTTGATTTATTACCACTGTGAATTAATGTAATATGTAGATTCCCCTCCATCTGTACAGCTGTCAAAAGAAAAAGTGGCCGCTCTCCTGAAACGAAGTTCCCTTCGGGTATCTTCGCAACAATTCGGAGACAGGCGATGTTACATGTTGTTGGACCACGTTGCCTGATATCTACAGTTATAATTGAAGTATTCTGTGTGTTATTCGATAGCGTAATGGTAGCGTTCAGGCCTCTTATTCATGAGGTCCTGCGTTCGACTACAACCTCGTGCTTTTTATGTTCTTTTTTGTTCTGTTTTTGAGAGAGACAAACTATACATAATGGCTCCTTTCTCTTTTACGATTATTTTAGTAATTAACATCAGGTTCATTAATATATTATGCCATGACTTTATCATTATGATATTGTGGCTGCAAATGGAAAGAAGAAATATTTTATTCTCAATAAAAATATCTTTCGTGGCATAAACAAAACAAATTTACTGGCGTCGGCCTTAAAACATTCAAACAATTAAGTGTTCAAAAAACAAAACAAAAAGCCACAATTCAATATTTAGTCTATCTTCCTCTTATCTCGATCATCTTGCAGTCGAGTGGGCATGGAATTGACTAGTCTTTGCAAATAGCTACTGTTCTTAGACACGATATTCCAGGCATTCTGAACATACATACATAAGTGTTCTGTCCATGGGCAGGTTTTTCATTGCAAACCCAGCAATCTCCAATCTTTCCTATTTTCTGCCTTCCTCTTAGTCTCCGCATATGATCCACATATCCTAATGTCGTCTATTATTCTTTTCAACCAGAGACCCAACCAATTCCTTTTTGTCTTTCTAATCAGTTTCAGCATCATTCTTTCTTCACTCACTTTTTCAAACACAATTTTATTTCTTATTCTGTCTGTCCACTTCACACGCACCGTTCTTCTCCACATCCACATTTCAAATGCTTCAATTTGTTTCTCTTCATTTCGTCGTAATGTCCATGTTCCTTCCCCATACAATGCCACACTCCACACAAAGCACTTCACTAGTCTCTTCCTTAGTTCATTTTCCAGAGGTCCGCAGAAGATCCTTCTTCTTCTTCTTCTATTAAAAGCTTCCTTTGTTCATGTTTGCAGTTTTTCTTGGGAAGGATAGGCCTAAATGCGGTAACACCCCGTTGCTTTCCGCACACCACTATCTCTTTCCCATCTTATTAGATTCCAGGGGGCCCAAGCGTGGAGATGAGGAGAGTGGATTTGACTAATTGGGCCTTCCGGACTTCACCGAAAGTCACGGCAAGGGTTAAATATTAATTCTATCAGGATGTTTGACCCGATCAGAGATTGGGAAATCTCAATTAGCCTTTGCCCTCCGCATCCTGGACTAGCTTCTACGAATCATCAGAAAGTCTTAGAGTGTGATTGGGCCAATTTTTCCGAAAATGTTGCCACACTTTTGCCCTCGTAGCTCAGCAGACGAACGTCGGAATTTAGATGTCAACGTCTCAGGTTCAATTCCTCGTTACTCCTTTTATTTTTATTGTGGTTCAAGATAGTATAACGTAATAATACAAAAAGAAAAACTAATATCAGTATTATGCAACTGGATTTTTCCAAACCTAATAATAAATTTATGTTATTTATATCGCTAAAGAACGATTACAATATAAATAACTTGAATATTATTTATACAGTATCACTAAAGAACGATAACAGAATATAAATGATAAATATCGGTTTGTTTAATTAACATAAGATATTATATAATACGTATTTAATTATCTAAATAAAATAACCTATTTTACAAAGAAAGATGGTTATTTGTGTTATAATAATTACAGTACTTACATAAAATACAGATTATTTATATTGCGAAAGAACAATAACAATATAAATAACTTGAATATTATTTTATAATGCTAATGAAGGAAAACAGAATATAAATGATAACTTGAATATTATTTATATCGCTAAAGAACGATAACAATATAAAAAACGTGAATATTATTCATATCGGAATTTCATAGATTTATTACAGATGTATTTAAGAAATTGTAGAAGAATAGTAATTAGTAACAGTGTCCTATTTATTATTCTTGGAGCCAAATTTGTAACTTTTAAAAGTGTGGTTACTATGTTGAAGTGTATGTGTTGCAACGGATGCTTGATTTGTTATGTATGTGAGTCAGTTATGGGACGCTTGATGTCGTCGCAATGTCGTAATTATAGTTTGATTGTGTTTGTGTGACTATTGTGTATTAATTTATGATGTATGGTACGAAAAGCTGCATATTTGTGTTATAGAAGTGTTACGTATGTGTGTTGTTAATGTTTTTGTATGTTTCAAATTGATACCTGATATTTGTTTTGCAATCGCAATGCCTAATTTACGGATTGTTTATGTTTTGTTTACATCGCGTAAGCTAATTTAATTTTCTTTTCCATTTCTCTTTATGCTTATGTTTTTTGTGTCTAAAACTATAGCCCTAACATACATATGTAAAATAGGGCTAACCGCCATTGGAGATACAATAATAATAATTATTATTCATATCGTTATAAAACGATAACAGAATATAAATGATGACTTGAATTTTATTTATATCTCTAAAGAACGATAACAAAATATAAATAACGTGATATCCATAAAGAACGATAACTGGACATAAATGATATGAATATCATTTACATCGCTAAAGAACGATAAAAAAAATGAAATGAAAACTTCAAGAAGGCCCAAACCCACAACCTTTGAATCATTAAACAAGCACTCTACCGCTGATCTACGAAGCGCAGATATGGAACATTTTCATAATTCCGGAACTCCTTGTACAAGGACATGCATCGTGTAAATCGCCGCGACCCGAAGTGACTTTGAAAATATTCGCTGTTCACGAGTGCGGCCACTTTTTTTTTTTTTTACAACTGTACATGCAGACTATCCTTGTGTATAGTAAAGGACTCGTTCTATTGTCATATTATGCGTATGACGTACCTGATCATTTCCACGGCAACAGAAGTCGAATTTCCATTCCACAAAATCGTTTCATTTATTTTTCTGTTATTGTAAGTCGAATATAGATGTTACAAGTCGACACAGAACAGAAATATAAAGATAAACAAAAAAGAAAAACATTAATAAAATGAGGAACGGAAATAAAGACGAAATTAGAAGAAGAGAAAGAAAAGTAGAAAGAAAATAGAGGTACACAGTAAATGTATCAAGAAATAGGGATGTAAATAAAAACATTAAAAAGATATTGATAGAAAGAAAGAAAGAGTGAAATGAAAATGAAAGAGAGACAGAAGAAAAAACGAAAGAAATAAAGAAACTAAACAATTAAAAAATTATTATAGTATATAATTATATATTTTAATATTAGTACATGGATAATTACTACGTCGTTTCGTAAGTAAAGTCGATTATTTTTAAATTTCGTGTTTTGTAAGGTTTTAGTGATTTTCTCTAGTTGGGCAATTCAATTTATAGGACGCTATGGTTATTATTGACTCTTGTGAGCATGTGTCAGTTGACAAATATTGTTAATACAAGTAATACAAAATGGAGGTGATTAAACTTGAAATTAGAGTCCTTCTAAAGTCCTACTGGGAACAAGATCGGCGATAATAATCTTAAATTCATGTTACACTGTACTTTGAAAGGTCTAATTAATTATTTGAAAGCCCACCGTTGTGGAGTAATGGTTAGTCTGCCTGACCGTGGAACGAGCTGGCCCGGGTTGAAATTCAGTTTGGGACACGTTATAGGTGAAGAAGCGAGACCTGGCATGAGAGCTGTGCGAGAAGGGAAAGAATGAGCTATGAGAAAGAGAATTTGTTTCATGGTGGTTAATATTATATGAATCCACCGACACTGAAGTTCATCACAGCGGACGAACGTCTTCCTCCTCCATACTCATTGGTCATATAGTTACAGCACATGATATGGTTACAAGACAGGTCTTGCCTCCTCTACCGTGCCTATAGCCCGTCCCAGGATTCTGTGGAGTACGTAACTTCGGGCATATGGGGCGGAGTCTATCTGTGCCGGAGTGTATTGCGGGAAGTATCAGCTCGAGTCCGCTAAGAGATAAGATGCTCGTGATAGACGGTTGAGTTCAGATAGAAATTATTCCTTCCTGCAAGCGATTGCCGCTTCGTTCAAGCAATGCCTCGTCCCAGAGCAGTCATTGGCCCTAGCCCTCTCACATACCACTTGCGTAGAGGTCTTGTTTCGTCTTTGTACTCTACAGATTCCTGGGACGGACCATAGTTAAGTTTTTTTTCGAGGTTTACCCTCAACAAATTAAGAGCAAATGCTGGGTGACTTTCGGCACTGGACCCTGGACTCATTTCGCTGACATTAACACATTCATCTCACTCAGATAATTAGATATACATAGCTGTTGATAAAGCGTCGTAAAATAACTCAATTTAAATTATTAGAAAGTAAATATAAAATAGAAATAGAAATTAAAAATCAATTCACACAATTTTATTAGGAAAAACCTAGTGAAAGAACAAACTTAATTTTATCGCCTGTCAGAAGTTCCAAATAATTCCTGTTCAATGGCTTCCTGCTTACACACACTCGCGCAAATGTTGTCTTAACAAATAGAAAATAGACTATATTCATGTTCGAAAAAAAAACACCATCACAAAATTAGTGCAATTTTCATTACTTTACTTACAATTGTCGAAGATAAAACACTCGTAAAAACGTAACTTCCGTCGAGTGATTGAAATTTAGTAACTAAACAGACTCTCAAAATTAGAGAATACGAATTTTTAAATAAAATTAAGACCATCTTGTTACAGGTTGTATTTTGTTGCACATTATTATTAACTCTCCAGTAGTAGCGCCCTTAAATGCAACCTTAGGGATCGCGTGGATCACAATTGTCATCAATATTCTAAGTTTTCTTTTACATATAACGTAATGTTTTTTAACTTTTTCTGGTTAAATATTAATGATTACACATTAACAGAGTCTAATAATATTCCCTTTTTTTAAATCCACAAAGCAATTCTGTGTCCAATTACATATTATAATAAATTCTATATAAACATAAATATGGGAACTGAGAACATCTGTGCGGAGCATAGGTGTGATCCAAGAATGCAGTAACCTAATTAGGTACGCGCCAAGGAAACACTTGCTTAACACTTTTCAATGCTTACAACACCTAGCTGAGAGGGTAGAGAAATATATGAAAAGTACCCAGATGACAGATAAAATAAATGGTACCGTCTCGGCTCACCAATCATAAATAAAGTACGGTAAAAGTGCCTAATCCCGTGATAAAATTTCAATTGACTGCCATGGAGTTGTGGTCTCTGACTTTTAAATTTTTGAAATACCTAACAGATGCCAGGAAATGTCTTCTTTTCAATTCTATTGACTACCCGCCTTTTGAATAGAAGCAGAAGACTGCAGAAGCTTTTGTTCAGTGAAAGGTGGTTGACCAGAAAGTTTTCTTTCTCTTGTAACCGCTCCTGAAGAAACATTTTATATTTGAGGTAAGAATTAATACAGCATTATAAAAATGATATATTACTGTAGATTATAGTAAGCTCAATCAATGTGTACGATTATTTAAACATTCTGAGACAATAACAATGCTACAAGAGCTTTCTCATTTTCGGATTTATTTTCATATTTTTCCTTCCTGGCTCACTCGACCAGTGATGCCAACGTTAAATTGTGAAAATTAACGTCTATGAAAGACAATAGTTAGTGGAAATAATAATAGAAATTAGTTACAGAAAACATCAATTATAATTATAATAAAATAATAGGGCATATATTTAACTTAATTACTGCTGTTAGGAATATAAATAATGGAAATAATAATTATGTTATAATTCAATTTATTCAAATTTAATTTTGTATTGAATTTAACTTTCAGTTTATTTTGTTTGTAATATATTAATATGTAAAATGTATTCCTGTAGTTATACAAGTATTGTCTATGAAATTTGTCACTTAGGCCCTTCTTTTATGTTGTAATTTCTTGCTTAATTCATATTAAAACAATATACCATGATTTTAATGTGTTTTTCCAAATAACATGTTTGTTTTCTGAGCAGTTAATGAGAATTATTTTAGTATCACGGAATTAAGATATCACTCACAGAATTAGGAAACCACTATCACGGGTTTAGGAGCCACTGTATAACAGTGAAGAATCATATATTATATACCAAACTTGTAAACTGATACTGAACGTTGTAAAAACTGTAGGTAAAGATCCAAATAACGTCATTTAGGTGTTATTTAAAAATTGTTATTACAATTTTGACATAAATATACACTTTATTAAATATGTTACGGAGTTAGTCAATTTTACCGTACTAGATCATTATTGTGATCCGCGCGACCACTGGAAAATTAATATGAAATTGTTCCTGTAATTTCCATTAAAAGCTTAACACCCTCTATCGTCTCTTACAATTTACTGCTTCATTGAAAACAAAAACGCCCCTTAAGGTGGTATCACACAGAGTGCGAAATACTGCATTAGACGGGCGTACCGCAACGGTGACGTGGATTAGCATGAGGTCGCTCCTCCATGTGTGACAAAACAGGACATCGCATTGTTAGCAAGCAATAATACTCTAGGGCAGAGATGAATTCACGGTCATAAAACACTCAACTTTAAGGCTGAGTGAGATTCTTTGCTTTTTTGAACTGCATTCATCTTCTTTCACATTTCAATTCAATTAATAATTCATGTATTTTTCCAGGTATTGTCCATGATTGTCTGGTTTACAATCCGTCTACACGAAGTATTGACTGCGAAGAACATCCATGGGTTCTGTGACATAGTTCAAATACAAGAGTTATGTAACGTCGATACTCTGAAGATCAACCAATCGGCATTGTTCGAGGAAGCGAAGAAGACCTCGCAGTGTCTCATAGACAAGAGTAGAGATTACGAAGGCCAGAACGTCGTCCGGGACGTCGGTGATCAAGCAGCGAACTTCAATTGTCTGGTGTTGGAAATTCAGGACTCTTTGCCACAGAATCATGATGCAATTAAAACGAAATTCTAGGCCTCTTTCTCAATACCCACGAAATTTATTTATACGCGTGTGTCGTATGCTTAACTTCCCTGTTCCATAACACATTCATCCAAGTAGACTATGGCTATTCTGTAACTAGAAGCAGGATAAAGTTCGGAGAATCATTTCTTGAAGAATTAAATTACATCAAGAACATGAGAGCGTCTCAAAATTCAACACATCAGTTACATCACTGGGTGGAGCATTTTCTTGACGTTAGGAAGTGGAATCATTTTTGGGAAGAAACAGTACCGCTCCTTCATCCCAATACTTCGATGCTCAAGAAGGAAACAGTGGAAAAATACAAGCAAATGACACTTTCATTTTGGGGTGGAATTCCATACTTCTATGGCGCTTTGTCTGTCTATACTTTAGGATCTGTAACAGGATGGTCGCTTGTTATTGTAATTTTGAATCACAGGCACATGCACGGGGATAGCAGCTCCATCATCGTCAACTTGGCAGTTGCAGAGATGCTGTCTCTTCCATTATATTGTCCTTTACTTTTGCCAATAGAAATTGCAGAATTTGTACCCGAGAATCGTTCTTCTAGTCTAGGATACATAGATCAGTTTGCATAGGACTCAGTATTTATTCCATGGCGATGATCTCGGTTCAGATATATGTATCTGGCAAGAGTCGTTCCATCTTAATAAGCCCTTCCATTCTTTTATTTTTAGCCTGGCTTCTGGCGTGTCTAGCTCCAATACCGATACTGTATGGTGTCTTCAAAAGCATGGAAGACAAATTCTTGTATATTTTTATAATTTATATCGGTGCTCCATTTTCGTTCATGGCAGTAATGTCTATCGCTGCATGCAAAACCTTGCGGAGGCGTCCCCGGAACATGTGCGTGGAGGTTCTGGATCGTGGAGCAGTGCATAATGGAGAAATTCTCGTCGGACTGGTCGTGGCCTATGCGCTTAGCTACATCCCCTTTTATTTATTTTTAGTTTTGAGTATGTACCTCAAAACTGCGTTTCATTGTAGTGTTTGGATACTCATTATATACATTCTCCTCTTCTCCAACACAATTCTCAGCCCGCTAGCTTTTTATTTTTCAAGTAGCTTTTATAGATATTACTTCCAAAAGTATCTGTGTTTCTGCTGCTGTTACTGCTGTAAGAGAAAAAAGTAACTAGCTTATAGTAAAAACTAGAGTCCTACACAAGTGGTTGAGAGAGATCGAAATTATAAATTGCTAGAGAACGCCTGGTGGTCTAGGCAGTATGCAAAGCTGTTTCGTCTTGCGTACTGCCTCAGCTTGTTTCGCATTGAGCCATTCAGACGTTTCAGTTGGGTATTGTCAAGAGCAACAACATGTAGCGTAAAAGTACATTCATCAGGAGCCTGAAAATACTTTTTTGCCATTTTCTCATCTTAAAAGTGATTTCTTAATTAAATACTAATGAATTTGCTTTGGGTAATTAAACATTATACATATATATGGACAATTACTTTTCTTCAGATTACATTTTGAGTCTAAAATATAAACGTTACAATGGAATGTATCGTCGGTTTACAAGCAAAACACGCTAAGTAAAAAATATTACTTCAGAGGAAAAGGCTTATATACGTAATATATCGTCGTTGTTCCTGCAATAACTCCTATGTGACATATTTATCGATTTTCAGATTTTTGCTCTATTAAATAACTTAAATAGTGATACAGCAAATAATAAAATCTCCTATATGTAATTATATTTCTTTCTTTCGAAGAATTCACTATCTCCTATGTATATGTATACTACGGACATAGAATGAATAATGTGTCTTCCTTCCTCCTGAACAATTTTATATTTTGCACATAGGAGTTATTGCACGAACAACGACGATATATAAACTTAGAATTGGAAAATGAAATACACAAGGAGAAGCAACTTACCAAAAATTATATATTTCAGGATTTCGTTTTATCAAGAACTTTCAAGCGCCTTCTTCTCAGAAGTAATATTTCTCACTTAATTAATTACTTATAAGTCTATTTTTGCACTTCTTTACATAAATCACATTTCACTTTATAGGAAACATTATGCTTATTTTCTTTGCTATATCGGTATCCATTTCTTCATTTAAGCAGTAGTTACGAAATTACTGAAAATTCAAAATAACAAAAATTATTAATACACAGTGTCCAATCAACCGTAAGTCTATTTTAAGCAAACATTTTTTTATTAATTAAAGTAATTTTCTTCAATTCTTACTCCGTTTGTTAACTCAGGAATTGTCATTGTCCGTGTATGATGAAGTGCGCCTAGTATTCTGTCTAGGCTACAAAACATTAGGAGTAACCACTCGATAGTCAAACAATCGATTGGTTGCTCGACCTTGTCGGATGCTCTCTGACCGGCCAAATAAAAGCCGGTTCCAATCCCTGTTCTACAGCTCTATGGTAACAACAATATTTTTATTTTCCAGTGACTTATTAGATCAACGTATTCTCCTTGGTGATATTTTAAGCTTCCTGGTGACTGCGTTTAGAAGAAGACGTAAGTATTAGGCCTATGTCTTATCCTGGAATATCAAAAAGCCGTGGTAGATTAATAACGAGGACAGCGTTTCCGAATAGGTGGCTCGCGAGCAATATGAGATCTGTTAAAGCTTTAATTCTGGCCCAAAGATCAAACACTGTCGAATAGAAAAGCAAGCCTAATCTTTCACATGATGTAGTTATGAGAAGTAAGTATTTTTAAACATGTAATTAGGTGGAAATCTTCCATAATATATTTTAACAGCAAAAGTGATTTGTCAAACATAACGCTCTCATAGATAAATGTTACATGGAATAAACTAAAGTAGGCCCTATCTTATAATTTGAATATACACTGTGTCCCAAAAGTCATGGTGGGGTTTGAGAGGATTATATTTTTGAATTAATAGAGGCAGAAATGTAATATTGACTGAGGGAAGTGGAAAAAAACCAGAGGCGGTATGCTACCCCAAAGATTTTCTCCTGACATACGCCGATTTAAAAAAGGCATACTCTCTCCCTTTCGACATACATATTCATAATGTACACAATCAATTATTGTTTCGTGCAGTCAGTAAGGCGAATCTTTGAAGCTTATGAAACACATTAAATTTCTTAATAAAATAATTTCAAGTTACTTCAGTTATTAATTAGAATATTTTACAATGTCTTTTGAGACTTATCATAATAATGTTAAAGCTTCAAAGTTCCTTACTTAATTATTGATAAAAAGTGCAACAACAAAAATGACAGTCACTAAATTGACAACAATGATCACCACAAGCTGAAGACCACAGCCTTCTATACTTTAAATACTACTAATACTATACTATACTAATAAGTTTTAAGAATTCCAGGGGTTGAGATTATCAAATAAACATGTCTAAATACATGTAGAATACAGTTCCAGAAGGCTGTGGTTTAGATTTATGAAGAAAACAGGTTCTGTAGTACTCTTTGCTGTGAAGAAATATATAAACAAATTTTAATAGATCACATTTTTTCAGTGACGGTATGTCGTTTTTCACTAACGGTAAGTTTTCTGGCTACAGAAACCAGTGGCGGTATTCCATACCGTCGCATACCGTCTGACTTCCCTCACTGGTAATACTGTATTGGTGCCAAATGAAAATAAATTCCTAAAGGTTTTCGTCTATAAGTTTGAGGCACTTTAGGAAACAAATGACGGTAACAATTGAACAAATGCATTAATTTTCATTGTTACAATTAATTATAGGCCTACAAGATTGATGTCCAAAGAAAAGTGCAATGTTATTTATTGATGGCAAAATTTGAATCTGTGACTCGTGTACAACGTGAATTTCGTCGCGTGTTTAACGATGAACCAAACCACCACACGAGAATAACATTCCTCGTTGGAACGCCTATTGGAGAAAAAGTGTACTGGAAGACCACCGACAAATGATGAAACTGTAGAAGGCATTCGAAGAGAATTTATTCACAATCCTAAGAAATGAGTTCATAAATATGTCCGACAATTAAGACTTCCGAAAACAACAGTTTATAGAGCTTTAAAAAAACGTCTTCATCTGATTCCTTATGAACTTCAATTGCTACATGCACTTCACCCAGATGATTATCAGAAAGATATGAATTTGCTGTGGATATGCTTAACGAAATTGACAACGACGAACAATGACAGATTCAAATTTTTCCAGCCAAAAAACACATTTCACTTTTCTTTGGACAATCATCTTGTATAATATAATTATCGTAATTATAAAAATTATAGCATTTGTTCGATTTTATCGTTCTTTATTTTCTTCAGTGCCTCAAATATACAGACGAAAAACGTTGAGAGTTTGACTTTCATCCGGCACCAAATATTACACTTCTACCTCTATTCTTTCAAAAAATATAATCCTCTGAAATCCTACCATGCCTTTTGGGACACAGTGTATTATGATATTTAGGATTATTTTATTTATTTATTTATTTATTTATTTATTTATTTATTATTTATTTATTATTTATTTATTTATTTATTCGTTTATTTATTTACTTGTTTATTTGCTTATTTATTTACTTATTTATTTATTTGATTATTTATTTACTTATTTATTTATTTATTTATTCCACTTATTTATACGCATTTATTTAATCTACTTATTTATTTATACTTATTTATTTACTTATTTATTTATTTATACTTATTTATTTATTTATTTATTTATTTACTTACTTAATTTTTTCATTTTTGATTTATTCATTTATTTAATTTCATTTATTTATTTATTTAAATAAATTCAAAAGAACTTGAAAATATTTTAATACTTGCTATTTTTAGAAACTGTAAACTCAGTGGTATGGACTTGCACCAAGTTGCTGTGGACATAAGTTATGCTACATTTACATTAGAATTACTTTCAATTAAATAAAAATAATTTTTACCTTATAATTTCCACGCTTCATCAAAAGTCGATTATTTTTATGCGAAACGTCTTTAGGCACGTTACGAATCGAAAGCTGTGAAGCAAAATTCTGTAACAAACCTTTTAAGAGGGCTTTGCATGTTGTTGGTAAGGGATTGTGTACAGCCAGAGCAACAGATTGTTGGAGAAAATAAACACGCCGTAATCTGTCTCCCTCCCCCACTAAGGGCCGACCACACAATATTTCGTTCCATAATGTCTGACAGGAGAAGAAAACATTGTCGGCAGAAGTGGAGAGTAGTATAATTGCTATTCAACCAATAGCAGAGGTCTCATTCCACGCTTGTCTTGAAATTGGGCAGTGATAGAACGCTTCACAACGTCAAACTTAGCCACCGGCGTGGCTCAGTCGGTTAAGGCGCTTGCCTGCCGGTCTGAAGTTGCGTTCGGGCGTGGGTTCGATCCCCGCTTGGGCTGATTACCTGGTTGGGTTTTTTCCGAGGTTTTCCCCAACCGTAATGTGAATGCAAGGTAATCTAAGGCGAATCCTCGGCCTCATCTCGCCAAATATCATCTCGCTATCACCAATCTCATCGACGCTAAATAACCTAGTAGTTGATACAGCGTCGTTAAATAACCAACTAAAATAAAAATAAATAAATAAACGTCCAACTTCATGATAATCGTGAAATGAGACCTCTGCCATTGGTTGAATAGCTATTATACTTCTCTCTTTCTCTGCCGGCAATGTTTACTTCTCCTTTCAGACATTATGGAATGAAGTATAGGAGGTAAATAGCATATGACCTTGAGTGACTGTTTACATTCTCAAACTATCCACTGCGCTGTCTTTACGTTGCAATATTATGACGTAAATAAAGTGTTGGTGTTTGTGGTTTCCCACCAATTTCCAGAAATGAATACAGAAATTATAGGCAGTGGGACAGCCGTCGTGCAGTGTACAGTGTCTTGACGTTTAACAGTCTAAACTAGTTTATGAATTTACAATGTTGAGAATATTTTTGCTAGAAAATATGCCGAAATAAGAGGCTGAACAAATGAGAGTGTGGTGTGAAAGAAAGCGTCCAAATGAGCCACAGAAAACTGAGCCAAGAATGAAGAATACGTTAAGAGTTGTTTCGTTTTTAAATTCTGAAGAGTACTGAATATAAATGTATTAAATTTAATCATAATTTATCGTCTCTCATTGCACCAGAATTTAAAAAGATTACTATACCTATATTTACGGCCTAAGAAGTTTATTTTTTCACTTTTGCCATCCGTAGAGGCCACACATACTTCTCTTGTTTATGAATTACACGGCATTTTAGTCTAATTGTAGGGTTCTCCGTACAGGCGTGAAGAACTTTCGCAAAGACAATAAGTTTGACTCGCTTTAAAGATATAGTGAACGGATTATACAGAGTGATTTCGTTCAAAGTGTACAAACTGCAGGAGATGATTCCTGAAAGGATAAGGAACAAAAATTGCATAATGAACATAGTTCGGAAATGCATAGGTTCTGTGCTATAAGCATTTATTTATTCATGCCTTCAACAATACTACAATGCAATGCACGACTCAGTGTCATGAGGCCACAGTTAGAGGAGGTGTTCGAAGTGACTCCCACGGGCCTCAAGGCATGCGTGTACGCGCCGTAGCAGAGACTGTCGCACACGTTCAAATATTCGAGGCTGCATCCGGATGGCGTCACAGGCAGCGCGAATGTGTTGTTCCAGTGTCTGCACGTCCGGGATGGGTTCAGCATACACTAATGCTTTGAGATGCCCCCACAGGTAAAATCTAACGGGTTGAGGTCAGGTGACCGAGGAGGCCATGGAATTGGCCCTCCTTGTCCGATCAGTTACGTTCCAACCCTTGCGGTGGACGGACGTCTCGTCTCTCAATCTTGTTGAGCTGCTGTGTTCCGACTAGTGTGCTCGCGGTTTGTTGTTCTTGTTTTGTTTGAATTATTTTGATTAGCAATAGCAAGTAAAATCTGTAGGAAGAATACTATTAAAGCAGTGTTTAATAAAGATCAACAACGTCCTACTGCATACGAAATACACCAATGGTTAGAAGAAAATATCAACGTTGGAGAAGATGAATTGGACACATTACAACTAGTGAGTAAACAGAATGCAGTGTACATAAAATTCAATAATCAACTTAGCTACGAGAAACATCTTCAACTACACACCGGAACTTCAACAATCCAGCTAATGAATAGTGCAACAACAACTGTAAACATAACAGCAGGTGAGTTTGATACTACTACAGTTAGAATCTTAAACGTGCCACCAGAAGTGCCAAATGACAGAATTATGCATGTTTTGCAAACTTACGGGAAAGTGTAAGAAATAATAAATTAAAAGTGGTCCAAAAAATATCGATTTCAGGTGGATACTGGTATTAGACTAGTGAATATGCAAATTAACAAGCAAATTCCATCTACATTATATATTGGTGGCTATGAGGCTTATGTTGTCTATCCAGGTCAAGAACAAACTTGCTTCCTTTGTGGCAGTGCATCTCATATTCGCCGTTATTGTCCTGGTAAAGGTTCGCGTCAAATTGGGAATAATAATAACAGACCCTTTCTGATGAGTGATCTTCTAAAACC
Source organism: Periplaneta americana (assembly GCF_040183065.1). Taxonomy (NCBI): domain Eukaryota; kingdom Metazoa; phylum Arthropoda; class Insecta; order Blattodea; family Blattidae; genus Periplaneta; species Periplaneta americana. Next base: position 74,528,934 of record NC_091118.1, on the reverse strand, counting down.
GATACGAGATTTGCCTGATGAAAATCATCCTTCGACCGTTCTTCCGATCTCAGAGGAGGCCAACACCAGTGCTAGCTCGCGTACGATTGAGCCGAATACTAGAGAAGATGGACAAGGTGGACAAGTTTTCACTAGGGAAGATGGAACTTCTACTGAAACTACTACCAGACCGACCATGTTATTGGGACATGACCCCATACAAGACGATATAGAGAACAATATTGTTGAAATGGAAGATTTTGATACTATAACGGCTGATGAGGATGAAAGTGACACAAGTAATGGACAAATTTCTAAAATATAGGGTGTTTCAAAAATACGGGGCATAATTTCAGGTATGTATTTCCCAAATGTAGACAATCAAAATAGTTCATTACAACATGTGTCCGGAAATGCTTTATTTCCGAGTTATGGCCTTCACAACATTGAAATTCACCGGAACGTTTTTCTTTCCGCAGGTCGTTGCCGTCAAGGGAGACATTAAGAGGGCACTCTGACAGTTCATTCCGAGGCGAAGGTTATATTCAGTGTTGTGTAGGTGTTAGACTGTGCGACATGTATTCAAATAAAGAGCTGGCAGAGATACACTTCATGTACGGTAAGGCGGACGGCAATGCTGCGTTGGCTCGTCGTTTGTACCAGGAGAGGTACCCACAGCGACAATGTCCAGATCGGAAGACATTTGTACGTCTCCATTACCGTCTGTGCGAGTATGGAAAATTTAACTCTCCTGGTTTGGGAAGGGGACGACCAAGATCTACAACTCCAGAAGTACAGGAGGAGATTAATGGAGGCTGTGAACATGACTCCTTCTATCAGCACACGAAGGGTAGCGTTGCAAGTCAATGTTCCTCATACGACTGTCTGGAGACTGTTGAAAGAGTATCAATTGTATCCTTATCATTTGCAACGTGTACAGGCCCTGTCACCAGCAGATTATCCTGCACGAGTTAGGTTCTGTCAGTGGTTCTTGCAGCACTGTGGTGTAAATCCGAACTTTCCTGCCTTAGTATTATTTACAGATGAAGCACAGTTCACACGAGATGGCATAACAAATTTCCACAAGCAGCATGTATGGGCGTATGAAAACCCACGTGCAACTGTTCCATCTCATCACCAGGTGCGGTTCTCCCTCAACATATGGGCCGGTATCATTGGTGATCGATTAGTTGGACCCCATGTAGGCTACTTGTAAACAGACTTACGGGGCAGGCGTACACAAACTTCCTGGAAAACACCATACCTCATGTTTTAGAAGATACTCCACTGATCAATCGTCAACACATTCACTTCTTGCATGATGGTGCTCCTGCACACTTCAGTCGTACGGCTCGCCGGTACTTGGATCGAAGGTTTCCTGATCGATGGATAGGTAGAGGTGGCCCAATTGCTTGGCCTCCACGCTCACCTGATCTGAACCCTCTCGAGTTCTACTTGTGGGGCCATTTAAAATCATTGGTTTATTCGTCTCCGGCGCCTGATTTGGAATCCCTTCGGAATCGAATTGTGGCATGTTCTGAGGACATACGCAATACTCCTGGAGTTTGGGATCGTGTTCGCAGGTCAATGAGACATCGATGTGAGGTCTGTATTCAAGCAGGAGGTGGACATTTTGAACATCTTCTGTAATGACAACGACCTGCGGAAAGAAAAACGTTCCGGTGAATTTCAATGTTGTGAAGGCCAAAACTCGGAAATGAAGCATTTCCGGACACATGTTGTAATGAACTATTTTGATTGTCTACATGTGGGAAATACATACCTGAAATTATGCCCCGTATTTTTGAAACACCCTGTATATATTGAAGCTAAAGAGCCTGGGAAGAAACGCCGTAAGAAAAATCCTGAACTTGATCAAGTCAAAAATGATGGTGAATCTACGAACATAGAAAAAAACAAAATACTTGGAAACTCATCACAACTGGATTCCCATATAAAAGATGATGGAAATCAAGTTAAATTAACAAAGGGGAGCAGTAACCAGTCTAATGCAATAACCAGTATACAGGAATCTCGGACGCGGATGGAAGGTGATAACTGGAGTGACGAGATAGAAATGGAAGGGAAGACAATGGAAAGTGAAGTAGACATGATTGATTCACGAACTGAAACGCATGGTTCAAAAAAACTAACGAAAGTGATTACGAAACAACGTGTACATCCCTACAAGTCTGACGAAAGCAAGTCAGGCACTTTACACTTACGGAAAGCAGATCAATATTAGTCTTCATGGCTTCACCGCTAAATTATAGTGTTATTATGGCACTGACTTTGACTATTGCAACGGTGAATTTTAATAGCAGTTCATCACTTACAAAAATGAAAATGTTACAGTCTTTTTTAAATGTAAATGATATAGACATTGTTTTTTTTTACAAGAAATCGTATGTGACAGTTTTTGCTCAGTTTATGGTTATAATTCATATATCAATATTGGATCGGAATATTTGGGTACAGGGTTCTTAACTAAATCCGGGTTAAATTTGGACAATATTGAAAAACTTCCCTCTGGTAGAGGTATCAGTGGTACTTATCGGGGACATGTTTTTATAAATATTTATGCACCTTCTGGGAGTAACAAAAGATTAGCGAGGAATGACTTTTTTCAAAATGATGTTTCTTATTTGATGCATGACCTACCCCCATCATACATACTTGGAGGGGACTTCAATTGTGTTCTCAGGCCCCAGGACTGTACCGGTGCTTACCAGGCTAGTGTTGCTTTACAACAGCTAATTAATCAACTGCAAATGGAAGACACATGGATACACACAGCCCGCAGTATGGAATATACATATTTTTCACACAATTCTGCTGCAAGATTGTATCGATTTTATGTATTGAAGAATATTAAAAAGAAAATTAGTTGGGTAGAAACCTCAGCCGTCCCCTTCTCTGACCATGCTGCTGTTATACTTCGTATAGCATTGAATGCCTCCTTTATTCCTATGGGTCGAACATATTGGAAAATGAATATAAGTTATTTGGAAGATATATGACTTAAAAATTTCGTACAACAATCTTGGGAAGTGTGGACTTTACAAAAGCACGATATTCTGATATAGCTGAATTGTGGGAAAAACTAGTAAAACCCAAAATCAAATACCTTTTCAAACAATATTCGTATAATAAACATCACGCAGAAGAAAATAAATTAAACTTTTACTTCCGATGTTTATCGGACATACAGAAGCTTTATGTGCCTACAGCGAAAAGTCGATCTGATATGAGTTGTATGAAAGCAAAAATTACAAGTATATACCGGAGGAGACTTGAAGGAATCAAAATGCGTAGTCGGGTGGCACTAAATGTGTTAGACGAAAAGACGAGTCTATATCACCTACTAGCTGATCAAAAACGTCGTAATAAAAGTATGATCCTGAAAATTAATAATAACGATGGACAAAAATATACTACACAACATTCAATTAGTCGTGTGTTTTACGAACTTTATAGTCATTTATTCGGTAACGAAACAGTTCGGCACACTAATCTAGACAATTTTTTTGGACCTGCACCATATCGAATCTCGGAAATGGAAAATAAAAATTTGGAACAACATATCAGTAAGGAAGAAGTTTATGCAGCTCTTTTGCAAGGGAAAAAATCAAAAACACCTGGCAGCGACGGAATCCCACAGGAATTCTACCTTAAATTTTGGGACCTAATAGGCACCGATTTTACTGAAGTTCTCAGTGTAATTATTACTAGACAGAGACTATCTACATCCCAAAGACGTGGGATAGCAGTCCTAATTAAAAAGAAAAACGGGCACCACCATGTGAATGATTATAGACCAATCAGTCTCCTAAATTATGATTATAAACTGTTAGCGAAGGTATTGACCAACAGGATACGACCACTTCTTAGCCAGCTCTTACATTCAGAACAGCATTGCGGAATAATAGGACGTAATATATTTAATGTCATATATTCTTTAAGAGATGTCATTGCTCATGCCAATCACTCCCGAAACAAATACCTTATAGCCTCCTTGATTTTCAAAGGGCATTTGATAATCTTAGTCATGAATACCTGTTTCACTGCTTGTCTTGGTATGGGTTTAGTGTGAAGTTTATATCTTATATACAGACCTTATATACTAATATTGTATCAGTTATTCAAATTAATGGTTTTCAAACACCAGAGATTCCTGTTTCTAAATCAATTCGTCAGGGCTGTCCAGCATCTATGACATTATTTATCTTAGCCCTACATCCTCTGCTACAGAAGTTAAATGAAAATATCACTGGTGTATATTTTAATACTGTAATTATCATCTGTCTGTGGCGGCGTATGCTGATGATGTGAACGTAATCCTTGCAAATGAAGAGGATATTCAACACATGACGGATTCTCTACATCAATATTCTGCGATGTCTGGACTAACGCTAAACTATCACAAATCACATATACTACCTCTTGGGCCCCGGGATATTCAACCTCAAGTTGCTCCTTTCACAACAATTACATCCTTAAAAATTCTAGGTATTTTATTTGCACCATCCATCATTGAAATGCAACAATAAAATTGGAAAATTGTCTCCCAGACAATTAAAATTACCTCTCAACAGCTTTATTATCGTGATCTCACTTTACATCAGAGAAGCTGGATAGTGCACACATTTCTACTATCGAAATGTTGGTATCTGGCCCAGGTACTTCCAATAACAATTACCTTTGCAAGGCAAATAACGAGTGCAATATGCTGGTTCTTATGGAAAGGAAGCACCTTTCGTGTGCCCCTGTCAACTCTGTGTCTCCAACCCACTGAAGGGGGGATAGGATTACTAAATATTCGTCTGAAGTGTATGGCCTTATTTTTAAGTCGCGGACGGAAGATACAGCATACTCTATCGTGTTTTTCCGCTTTCTGGCTACAGTTTTGGACGACAGCAGGTGATTTGCGAAATCCTCCTGATTTACGTGTTGTGCCACGATATTTCAAGTACCTTTGGACTTATATACAAGAATGGAGTTATTTAGACCCCGCTCAGTTTATCGTAAACACAATTTACAATACATTAGTACCAACTGTTCCTGTTGCTCCTCTACGTATTCAGTGTATTGTACCAGAGAATACCAAGTTCACTCAACTTTGGAAGAATATAAATTCTCGGGTACTACCGGTGACAGTGCGCTCTGTGTGGTATACAGTAATCCATGACATAATCGCAACAAAAGAGCGTTTATTTAAAATAAACAGAGTAAACAACGATGTGTGTCAGTATTGTCAACAAAAAGACTCCTTGCATCATCATCTTAATACTTGTACAAGGAATCTCTCCATACGAGAACAATTTGGGAAATATGTGAAGGACAATAATATATTTGGCAAAGACACTCTTCATCCTACAATGTTTCAATTACCAGACTTTAATCTTAAGCCACAGCAAAGACAGAATGCTGCACTGTGGTTGATAGGTCATACAGTAACTTTCCTTATTCAGAACCAAGAGAATACCTTTAAAACACATTATGTAGCTTATATTAATCAGGCTAGAAGGAACAGAATTCTCCATCGAAAATGGGACCTTTTGTTTGGGAATTATCTCGGGCACTTAGATTAATTAAATTTGATAGTACAAACACTTTCAGTAGGAAATATAAGCCTAATTTAAATACATGTCTTTATTTTAATTTGTCTTAATGAAATAAAGTTCCTTCTGAGTATAGAGTGAGTGGTTTCTCCCGGAATGAATGATTTATGTTATTGGATGAATGAACATGCACTGTTTGCTTATTATAGAGTGAAGGAATTACTTAAATAGTGCAAGTCAGATTTTTATGTTATTTTATAATGATTAATACGTATTTACAAGGTTATTTAAAGTATGTACGGGGGAAAAAGTATGCATGGAATTTGTTGTCACTACAGCATACATTTTCTATCAGTTTATTGATTCGATTGAAGTGTACGTGTGAAATTGCGTCAGTACTGCATACTGGCTATAACAGATTATTTGTCCAGTTTGAAATGTATATGTGATTTGGTTTTAGTACTGCATACTGGTAATATCAGTTAAATTGTTTAGCCTAAAAGTGTAATGGAAATTTGCTCTCAGTACTGTATACTCACTATATCAGCTTATCTGTTCAGATTGAAATGTATATGTGTTTTGGCTTCAGTTTTGTATAATGGTAAAATCATTAATTTGCTTAGTTTGAAGTGTACATACGAAATTATTTCAGTACTGCATACTGATATATTAGCTTACTGTATAACTTGGAATGTACATGTGCACCATTATTAGTATTGTATACTATTATATTAGATTTATTGTTTAATAAAAAAAATATATGAGAAAAAAAAAAGATCCATCGACCCGCCCTTTGCCATGTGCTTGTCCGTATGTAAATATCATGTCAGCCTGTTCGCGATTGGTGTATCTGACCATCGTAACTTAGCGCTGCACTACCTACACAAACACGTCCACGTTAGGTTTAGTCGACACTACCACTGAGGCGGATGTCTACGTAATTTACCGACACAAATGCTCGCTACCGTCATGGGAACAGTACCGCTCTCTAGTGAGGAAAGCATGCATTCCCCGATCTACGTTCATTATACAATTTTTGTTCATTATCCTTTCAGGAATCATCTCCTGCAGTTTTTACACTTTGAACGAAATCACTCTTTATATGTGTAGTTTATTTCGAATCATATCACAGAAATATATTACTTTATGAATAAAATAAATGCAAACCTATATTTTTATATTTTCAAATCCAAATAAATCTATTACTTCACGTGATTCGTCTACTGTAATTTTCCCAATCATTTCCAATTTTCCTCTCTATGTACAGATACAGAATTAAAATTTGAAGCGATTCTTTATGAGAGTTCACCTGTATGTAGGCAAAAATTTCACACGACAGTCCATAATTAGTATATAGACAGGCCCTCTTGTTTACTGCATATACACAGTGTATTGTAAGCGAAACTTATGCAATAAGGGAGCTCCAAATTTCATTTCCGTATCTATACGTACGAATGTACGCATACAGAATGTTTCGTAATTGTAGGTACAAACTGTGTTTGGATAGTTGACTAAACAACAACAATGATATGATGTGATGATTATTATAATGTGATGGTTATGATAATTATATTATATTATATTATATTATATTATATTATATTATATTATATTATATTATATTATATAATTATTGTATCATTATATGTAGCAGATAGGAGGGTTAATACAATGTGTAGTTATAGCAAAGTACGCTTGCTTATGTCTTGACTTTCAAAATGTCAAAGTCCATCTGTTTTGAGGTCACTGTTATGATAGGTGTGGCGTGACAAAGCATACAAATAAATGTAAGAGTGTTTGTTTTAACGACTTTTATACGACGGCATTGCAGCAAAGCAAGTAAAATAATTTTAGGCGTACATTCTGACAAATATTTCTGTCTTTGATAACATATTGATTTTAAAGCATCTTCGTCATCAGCACTTAACCTTGTACAGTAACTGAGGAATACACAAAATATGTAAAAACAATTGAATAAAAATAACTATTATATAACCAGAAATTCGATTGTATGATATCTAGCGTTTATAAAGCTGTACTTTTATGTTTTGACAACGGAACAATTGTGTAACTGTCCATTTTCCCGACATCTGTCTAGTTTATAATATGCGTACAGTATAATAAATTCTCTTGTTTATAAAGTGATTGGAGAAAGTTTTGATAAAGTAAGTAACTTTTAATGGATAATAATAAAAAGAGAAATATACAAAAACATTTCATAAAATGCATGAAAGACCTGCTATCTGTTGGTGAGGTGGGTCTCAGGGGATAACAAGAGCTGTGCTTTACTATGTTATTCTCATGATTGTAATGCTATGTCCAAATCACCAATATCAATATTGTAAAACGAATCAGATAAAAATTAATTAAAAATCTACAAATAAACAAAAAAATAATGATCAGGTTTTTTTACATTATAATAAGAACTTTCGAAACAAAATGTTATTTTCTAAACATGAACACAAAACGCACTCAACATAATTATTAGACCTCGGATTTTTAGGCTCGTTTAGCGTAGATTGGAATGTACCTTCTTTAATGCGCCTAGTTTTAGGTAATATCATCGCTCGAGAGTTTCTCGTATTACATACATTTAGGGGATTTTTTACATAAAAGTGTTGCAACCTATCCTATTCACGCCTAAAAATCCGAGGCGTACATATACAATATAACGCATAACTGGAAGACCGACTATAATTCGGCAAAAAAGAGGGGTTCGAAGACATGAAATTTCCGTATTTTGCTATAGATTGTTTTCTAAGACTTTGATATTAAGTCTAAATCATCAAGATTAGACGAATAGAAGAATCTTATGCTTTGTAGCTGAAGTCTTCCAGGTTGTCAGGATAACTGTCACTGCTTTCTTTTTTCATAGTCGAGTTGCACGGGCAGTTCAAAACCGTGGCTCGGGGGGGGGGCTGTCGAGGGGTTAATCAGATTATTCACATAGCACTGCCTCGTAAATCGTTTTTCTGTTCGAGTTGTAAATGTGACCCTTAATATTTATTTCTTTATTAGTGGATTATTATTTAACGCCTTAAATGAACTTTCCCGAGTTGAGAATTAGCTAACAGCTTTCCCTGACCCGAAAATAGTAGATTCGCTCAATTTCATCGAAATCGCTTTCTTTTAAATGCAACAATTTGATCTCTCCCGTTTCCATAAAGGAGTATAATTTTAAAATAAATTTCTGTTTGTGTGATTTTCGAAACGGGGTAAGAGACTCCCAGTTTCTAATAATCGTTGAGAAACCGCTACAAAAGTTCGCCAATTTGGTAACCTTCATTGCGGAAAACATTGACGGTACATCCTTCTTGCCTCACTTGAATTACGACGACTTTCTCCATAAATTAATAACATATGATATTCCTAAACTGTGAATGACATTGTAAGTTGTTTATCGAATACCCGGTATCGAACTGCTTCGTCAAACATGTTTATAATGTTATACAGTTATTGCATGCTTCGCTCTTCCCTAAACATTGACATATGCAATAAAGTACAACATTATAAATTAGTTTTATATTATATTGTTTTCTTGTTTCATTGCATTTAATTGTCATCAAAATGTATTGAGAGCGTATTAGAATTCAAACTGTGAACAAACACTCAAATCAATAGTTTACTATCAAATTTACGAATAAGATTAAAAATAACCTAAATGATGCAATTGACGTGGAATTAAAATTTTCGCAATTCCAGCTAGAATCTTTAGAGTGAGAGACATGTAGGATAAAAATAACAACGTTATTTCATGTTTTCATTACATCAATAACATGAAAAAATCCAACTCTGTATGGACTCAAGCGTGAAATAGTTACCAATAATAAAATAAATTAACTTTTCGTTGATGTAAGAAGATATATTTTTTTGTAAGTGGAAATTGGGAACTTCACTTTCAATCCTAATTCATCTCCTTCAATTGTCTGCATTGCCTTTTGCGAACGGTAACTTGCGTATTTGCTAATGGCAAAAAGAAGTTTCGGAGGGTTCAAAATAATGTAAGTTTGATATCATAAGGAAGAGAAGGATGTTTACATATCCATAACACGTATGTCTGTTCAATAATTGCTATATTTTGCATAATACAGTACTAGTAAGAATGGTCAAGTAACACTCTCAACACTTCCATTTCAAACTATGTCAATTTGGCTACTGACAAGAATTCATGAATAATAAATCTTGTGTGTTCAGAATCACTGATTTATTGTATATTTTAGGCAGAATAAGCTGAAGTTTCAAAATTTCTTGGATACGTTAGCGCGACACTGAAGACAAGATAGAAAAGAACCTTGGCTGTATCAGGCAGCGAAAGTTGTTGCCCGATGAAACAGGTTTGCTGTTTCTTTACTATAGGTACGGGTTTGTTTACTTGCGCGTGAGTACAGTCATGGTCAGCGGTGAAGAGGGATAAGTAGAGACCACAGATTTCCGCATAGGCTAATGACTAGCCATGCGGTGGCTGAGTAATCAGACCTTCGGCCTGTCAAGCATGCGGCCCGGGTTCGAGTCCCAGTCAGGTCTTGGGTTTTTCATTGAAAAAGTCTCTGCATCGAAAGCAGCTACAGATCTTTGTGACCACTCGTTTGATTTGTAATCGTAAGTTCTACAATATTGAAATGATAATAGGCACATACGATACACTTTGAGTGAACCATAATGAAAAATTTGTTATGATCTGGAACAAGTTTCGAATGTCGCTTCATATGAAGAGAAAATATTTTACATTACATGCCCATCAATATTATTACTTCTCTTATAATAGATCCATACTCTTCATTGGTAACATGAAACAAAAATAAAACATTCAAACCATCACAACTGCACTTTCATTCCCGAAACTGGATGACTTATTCTACTTGCCGGTTTATCCCTGATACAGCACAGAATTGTTATGCGTTTTAAATGAGCTTGCACTGTAGTAGGTGTCCACGATGACAACGAAAATCTGGGTGTACAAGTAAACTGAGAGGCCATCTTGTTACTGATAATGTATATGTCTTCTACATCATGGCAACGTTGACAATGATCACAAGCTTGATAACAACCGTTCTACTCTGTATTGGAGAATATAGATTTCAGCCTACTGTGTCTGATCATGCCGAAATAATTAAATCAATTAAAACCAGGTATTACTTAGGTACCATACTGCTGTGGCACGACAATTTCGAAGGTAAGTTCAACAATTTCATTTTCACGAAACAATGGCAGACCTACTTCTTTTAAAAATGACCGTTTTCAGTTTAAAAAATGTATATATATTTTTTTTTCTTTAAATAAATTGCTTTAATCGTTCATAAATAAATAGTTTTCTGCTCCAGGGCAGGTATTTCATTATAAACTCAGATTCTTCAATCTTCCCTTTTTTCCGTCTCCCTCTCAGCCTCCGCATACAATAAATAAACTAAATAACTAACTAAATAAATAACTAAATAGATAACTAAATAAATAAATAAATAAAGGCAGAAAAGAATAAAAAATAAAGAAACAAAGAAAGAAAGAAAGACAAAAAATAAATAAATAAATAAATAAATAAATAAATAAATAAATAAATAAATAAATACATAAATAAATAAATAAGGGCAGAAAGAAAGAAAGAGAGTAACAAAGAAAGATAGAAAGTAACAAAGAAAGAAAGAAAGAAAGAAAGTAACAAAGAAACAAAGAAAGGAAGAAAGAAACAAAGAAATAAAAAATAATGAAAGAAAGGTAGAAAGAAATAAAGAAACAAAGATATAAATAAATAAAGAAAGAAAGAAAGAAAGAAAGAAAGAAAAAAAGGCAGAAAGAAAAAAAGAAAGAAAGAAAGAAAAAAGGCAGAAAGAAAAAAAGAAAGAAAAAAAAAGAAATTCTTAAATAAATAAATAAAAATAAAGAAAGAGAGAAAGAAAGAAAGAAAGGCAAAAAGAAACAAATAAATAAATAAATAAAGAAAGAAAGAAAGATACAATTAAAGAACAAAATAAAGAAGCAAAGAAAGAAAGATACAATTAGAGAACAAATTAAAGAAGCAAAGAAAGAAAGGATGAAAGAAACAAAGAAATAAATAAATATATATATATAAAAATAAATAAATAAAGATATGTAAAGTGTAGAAGAAGAAATTCTGTAGTAGGAAATAATAATACTTACTTACTTACAAATGGCTTTTAAGGAACCCGAAGGTTCATTGCCGCCCTCACATAAGCCCGCCAGCGGTCCCTATCCTGTGCAAGATTAATCCAGTCTCTATCATCATATCCCACCTCCCTCAAATCCATTTTAATATTATCCTCCCATCTACGTCTCGGCCTCCCTAAAGATCTTTTTCCCTCCGGTCTCCCAACTAACACTCTATATGCATTTCTGGATTCGCCCATACGTGCTACATGCCCTGCCCATCTCAAGCGTCTGGATTTAATGTCCCTAATTATGTCAGGTGAAGAATACAATGCGTGCAGTTCTGTGTTGTGTACCTTTCTCCATTCTCCTGTAACTTCATCCCTCTTAGCCCCAAATATTTTCCTAAGCACCTTGTTCTCAAACACCCTTAACCTATGTTCCTCTCTCAGAGTGAGAGTCCAAGTTTCACAACCATACAGAACAACCGGTAATATAATTGTTTTATAAATTCTAACTTTCAGATTTTTGGACAGCAGACTGGATGATAAGAGCTTCTCAACCGAATAATAACACGCATTTCCCATATTTATTCTCCGTTTAATTTCCTTCCGAGTGTCATTTATATTTGTTACTGTTGCTCCAAGATATTTGAATTTTTCCACCTCTTCGAAGGATAAATCTCCAATTTTTATATTTCCATTTCGTACAATATTCTGGTCACGAGACATAATCATATACTTAGTCTTTTCGGGATTTACTTCCAAACCGATCGCTTTACTTGCTTCAAGTAAAATTTCCGTGCTTTCCCTAATCGTTTGTGTATTTTCTCCTAACATATTCACGTCATCCGCATAGACAAGAAGCTGATGTAACCCGTTCAATTCCAAACCCTGCCTGTTATCCTGAACTTTCCTAATGGCATATTCTAGAGCGAAGTTAAAAAGTAAAGGTGATAGTGCATCTCCCTGCTTTAGCCCGCAGTGAATTGGAAAAGCATCAGATAGAAACTGACCTATACGGACTCTGCTGTATGTTTCACTGAGACACATTTTAATTAATCGAACTAGTTTCTTGGGAATACCAAATTCAATAAGAATATCATATAATACTTCCCTCTTAACCGAGTCATATGCCTTTTTGAAATCTATGAATAACTGATGCACTGTACCCTTATACTCCCATTTTTTCTCCATTATCTGTCGAATACAAAAAAATCTGATCAATAGTCGATCTATTACGCCGAAAACCGCACTGATGATCCCCAATAATTTCATCTACGTACGGAGTTAATCTTCTCAAAAGAATATTGGACAAAATTTTGTACGACGTCAACAAAAGTGATATTCCTCGAAAGTTACCACAGTTGGTTTTGTCCGCCTTTTTAAAAATAGGTACAATTATGGACTCCTTCCATTGTTGTGGTACAATTTCCTTTTCCCAAATAGCAAGTATAAGTTTATAAATTTCGCTAGATAATGCACTTCCACCCTCTTGTATTAATTCTGCTGGAATTTGATCGATACCTGGAGACTGGTACTTTTTAGATTTTCTATCGCAATTTCGACTTCTGAAAGTGAGGGTTCGGGTATAAATGGCTCAGCAGTTTGTATTTCAATTTCGTCCCGATCATTTCTATTTGGCCTATGTACATTTAGTAGTTGCGAAAAATAGTTTTTCCATCTGTTTAGGATTGATGGAGAGTCTGCAAGCAAGTCACCATTCTCATCCTTGATCACGTTTACCCTTGGCTGATATCCGTTCTTAAATTCCTTTATACCCTTATATAAACCTCGAATGTTTTTATTCTTACTATTTGTTTCTACCTCATTCAGTTTTTTCCTTCAAGTAACCTCTCTTTTTATTCCTAAGTGTACGACTTGCTTCCCGTCTTTCATTGAAATAATTATCTCTCTTCTCCTCAACTGGATCCTGTAAGAATTTCAATTTTGCCTGTTTCCTTCTTTCTACTACCATGCAACAATCTTCATCAAACCACGGTTTCTTTTACTTAGTTTCATAATAACCTATGCTCTGCTCAGCTGCAATGTTGATACTATCTCTGATATTTTCCCACACGCTATTAACATCTAATTCTTTCTCAACTTCGTCGGAACTTTCTAAAGCAGCAAACCTATTCGAAATTTCGACCTGATAATTTTGCTTAGCTTCCTCGTCCTTTAATTTAAAAATATTGAATTTAGTAATATTAACTTGTTGCTCTACTCGCTTGGCTACTGATAATCTTTCTCTTAATTCTCCAATCACCAAATAATGGTCAGAATTACAGTCTGCACCCCTGAAAGTTCGAATATCTACTATACTAGTATGTCTCCGTTAATCTATCAAGATGTATAATAATAATAATAATAATAATAATAATAATAATAATAATAATAATAATAATAATAATTTTGATAGAGGGTCTGGTCGATATGTAGGTTCATCCATATAACAGTTACCAGGTACTGGGCCTACATCTCACTTGACGATATGTGTCAGAGGAAGAAAAATTGTTTGTATACATCTAATGTCTGATTAGCGAAAGTTACTAGTCAACGATGTATGCAATAGAGAGCTCCTGGCTTAGTTGCCTCAAGAGTGATGCTTTATTGCTGTCGCTTATGAGGTTCAAACCTGTCTTCGGAAAGTTGACTAAACAACACAAACAAAATAATAATAATAATAATAATAATAATAATAATAATAATAAAAAAAATATTTACTTACTTACAAATGGCTTTTAAGGAACCCGAAGGTTCATTGCCGCCCTCACATAAGCCCGCCAGCGGTCCCTATCCTGTGCAAGATTAATCCAGTCTATATCATCATATCCCACCTCCCTCAAATCCATTTTAATACTATCCTCCCATCTACGTCTCGGCCTCCCTAAAGATCTTTTTCCCTCCGGTCTCCCAACTAACACTCTATATGCATTTCTGGATTCGCCCATACGTGCTACATGCCCTGCCCATCTCAAGGGTCTGGATTTAATGTTTCTAATTATGTCAGGTGAAGAATACAAGCGTGCAGCTCTGCGTTGTGTAACTTTCTCCATTCTCCTGTAACTTCATCCCTCTTAGCCCCAAATATTTTCCTAAGAACCTTATTCTCGAACACCCTTAACCTATGTTCCTCTCTCAAAGTGAGAGTACAAGCTTCACAACCATATAGAACAACCGGTAATATAACTGTTTTATAAATTCTAACTTTCAGATTTTTGGACAGCAGACTGATGATAAGAGCTTCTCAACCGAATAATAACACGCATTTCCCATATTTATTCTGCGTTTAATTTCCTCCCGAATGTCATTTATATTTGTTACTGTTGCTCCAAGATATTTGAATTTTTCCACCTCTTCGAAGGATAAATCTCCAATTTTTATATTTCCATTTCGTACAATATTCTGGTCACGAGACATAATCATATACTTAGTCTTTTCGGGATTTACTTCCAAACCGATCGCTTTACTTGCTTCAAGTAAAATTTCCGTGCTTTCCCTAATCGTTTGTGTATTTTCTCCTAACATATTCACGTCATCCGCATAGACAAGAAGCTGATGTAACCCGTTCAATTCCAAACCCTGCCTGTTATCCTAAACTTTCCTAATGGCATATTCTAGAGCGAAGTTAAAAAGTAAAGGTGATAGTGCATCTCCCTGCTTTAGCCCGCAGTGAATTGGAAAAGCATCAGATAGAAACTGACCTATACGGACTCTGCTGTATGTTTCACTGAGACACATTTTAATTAATCGAACTAGTTTCTTGGGAATACCAAATTTAATAAGAATATCATATAATACTTCCCTCTTAACCGAGTCATATGCCTTTTTGAAATCTATGAATAACTGATGCACTGTACCCTTATACTCCCATTTTTTCTCCATTATCTGTCGAATACAAAAAATCTGATCAATAGTCGATCTATTACGCCGAAAACCGCACTGATGATCCCCAATAATTTCATCTACGTACGGAGTTAATCTTCTCAAAAGAATATTGGACAAAATTTTGTACGACGTCAACAAAAGTGATATTCCTCGAAAGTTACCACAGTTGGTTTTGTCCGCCTTTTTAAAAATAGGTACAATTATGGACTCCTTCCATTGTTGTGGTACAATTTCCTTTTCCCAAATAGCAAGTACAAGTTTATAAATTTCGCTAGATAATGCACTTCCACCCTCTTGTATTAATTCTGCTGGAATTTGATCGATACCTGGAGACTGGTACTTTTTCAGATTTTCTATCGCAATTTCGACTTCTGAAAGTGTGGGTTCGGGTATAAATGGCTCAGCAGTTTGTATTTCAATTTCTTCCAGATCATTTTTATTTGGCCTATGTACATTCAGTAGTTGCCCAAAATAGTTTTTCCATCTGTTTAGGAATGATGGAGAGTCTGCAAGCAAGTCACCATTCTCATCCTTGATCACGTTTACCCTTGGCTGATATCCGTTCTTAAATTCCTTTATACCCTTATATAAATCTCGAATATTTTTATTCTTACTATTTGTTTCTACCTCATTCAGTTTTTCCTTCAAGTAACCTCTCTTTTTATTCCTAATTGTACGACTTGCTTCCCGTCTTTCATTGAAATAATTATCTCTCTTCTCCTCAACTGGATCCTGTAAGAATTTCAATTTTGCCTGTTTCCTTCTTTCTACTACCATGTCACAATCTTCACCAAACCACGGTTTCTTTTACTTAGTTTCATAATAACCTATGCTCTGCTCAGCTGCAATTTTGATACTACCGGTATCTCTGATATTTTCCCACACGCTATTAACATCTAATTCTTTCTCAACTTCGTCGGAACTTTCTAAAGTGGCAAACCTATTCGAAATTTCGACCTGATAATTTTGCTTAGCTTCCTCGTCCTTTAATTTCAAAATATTGAATTTAGTAATATTAACTTGTTGCTCTATTCGCTTGGCTACTGATAATCTTTCTCTTAATTCTCCAATCACCAAATAATGGTCAGAATTACAGTCTGCACCCCTGAAAGTTCGAATATCTACTATACTAGTATGTCTTCGTTTATCTATCAAGATGTGATCTATTTGGTTGTGTGTCAATCCATCTGGAGAAGTCCAAGTATATTTATGTATATCCTTAAGGGGTAATGTTGTACTTTTGACAATTAGATTTTTTGATGTGGCAAAGTTGACTAATCTAACTCCATTGTCACTACTAATTGCGTGTAGTCTCTCTTTTCCAAAAGTTGGTCTAAAAATATCCTCCCGTCCTACTTTAGCGTTGAAAATAATAATAATAATAATAATAATAATAATAATAATAATAATAATAATAATAATAATAATAATAATAATAATAGGTAAAACTGTAGTTCTCACTACTTTTACAGCATTACTATACGAACGTTGGCTGACAGAAGTGCAGAAGCCGCTATCTGCTGGCAATATGAAGTCTAATGCACTATCGCAACAAAATGGCGCAAGTAATATGATCTGTACCTGGAACAAACCACTGCTTGTTATGTGGGATATAACTTCACAACTAATTCTAGTCAGGTACGTTGGTAATGAGCAAATCCATGAGAAACAACGCATAGTATCATTCTGTGGAGCTGTGTACAGTCGTGAATAGTTTGAAGAAAATTGTTAATATACATTAATAGTTTACGTTGCCAACGAAGTGAGCTATTCTGTTATTATTGTATTATTTACGTAATGTTAATATTATGCATGATTTAAAAAAAAGTGAACTCATCTGTTATTAAATAATTATGCAAACACGAGTGTGTAACGTTTATTTTTTCCCGGATTATTCTTCGTTAAATTTAATGTTGTTTGAAAGACAAGTTTATTCACCAGCCATCAATACTTGTTTGTTTTGCTGGTCTGTTGACGCCTCGTGCTGTTGTGCTATTATGCATTCGGTTGTTACAGTCCAAGTTCATTCAACATCAGAATTATTGCTTTTTTTTTCTTTTCAATATTATTCATTTATTCTTTCCTTGTTCTAAGACTGTGGACAAGCAAAAGCTTGGTTACCAGCCGGATGTATATGTTTGTCGTTCTGGTTTACTGACACTGATAGCTGCGCTACTACTTTTCATTCCGTAGAGATATAGTCCAAGTTCACACAACTTAACAATTTCTGTACCACCTTCCTATAGTCGTGTCGCTGTTATTTCCGGCGTGAATCCTCCCCTTTGCTTACGTCTTAGGAAGTGAAGACTCTATAAAGTCTAGGTAGGTAGTATCGTTCGCCATTTTTGTTCTTTCGTTTCCGAGCTACCAGATGAGGAATCTATTTACTTCACCGTTAAACATTATCATGTTGTAGCTCCTATGATAATAAATCAAACGCTCTGTAATTGAGAAAATAATTGAGGGGCAAATAACGTCCTCGTGTGATTTTTGCGAACGCCAACGAAAGAGCCAAAATGGCGGGCGATTATATTAAGTATTTATCGAGCTATAGGAAATTCATTACATCATCAATAGCGAATGACAAGACGCACACGTTTAAATGTAGCCGACCTTCAACGTGATTGGCTGCCGGAAATAAGAGTCACGGGACTATAGCTCTGACTATGACTAAGAAACGAATTTGTATTTCCCTACTTTTTTTGTTTGCTACTTGCTAGACGTATGCTATTAAGTTATCTCTGCGTTTCATATAAACGAAAGTCCACACCTGTGGAGTAAAGGTTAGCGCGTCTAGCCGCGAAACCAGATGGCCCAGGTTCCATTCCCGGTCGGGGCAAGTTAACTCAATATTCGTTATCTTGTGTATCAGTGCTCTGGTCTCTGATCATGCGCAGTGTCTTACATCTGAGACTTAGGAATATTCAATCGTCTCATCCTTTTCCAGGGAAACTGTACATGATCAACAATATTTTGAGAGACGTATAATTTAGAATTAATACAATGTTATTTTCACTGGAATTACGTACATTTACATACTACTTTAGCAACATAACAAATATATAATTGAATTGCTTTTTGATATGTGTAAAATGCTTTGTTTTCCCCTCCTTTGCATAAATATATGTGTATAAAATATGTTTAGGTGTGCCCGTTCGAGAGCAAGTTGCATAGTTGGGAATGTGAAAAACACGGAGTTTCTAAGTTAATATTGCAACTTTGAGCGACTGTCCCTAAGCTTTATTTTAATATGGTCATTACAAATGCTAGTCCCACTGAAATAAAATTGCAATTGCTTAAAATCGAAAGGCAAGTTAGTAGGTATCATAGAAATACGGGAGATAAAACATCTTCTCCTTTTCTTTTACCGGTTAATATTGTCACTTACATTACCTTTTTTCCTCACATCAATTCTTGTTCCATTACATAATTTTAGTGTGCCAATATTTCGCAATAGTTCTGGTACTATTGATGATTCAAAATTAAGTATTAAATTATGTGGTTTCAAAGAATTCAAGAATTTATTTGGATAAAATACAACCTGCTCACTATCTACAACTATATCGAGAAACTCATACTACGGTCCTGGGCTGCGGAAAGATACTTATTGCATGAATTGAAGTACGCCCCCGAACAACGCTGTATAGCACATTTTTTTTTTTTAAGAATTTGAGTTTTTAATGGAACATCGATGTATAGCACACCCTACACATGGAAAACACACTGGAATGTCGAATATCCCTCCCCAAGTGGCATAATAGTCAGACATTTGAACACTTTAGTGGAACAATGATGTATAGCAAACAAGATGATGGACGCAGGCAGTATGAATGTTTCACCAAGCGATCTAAAACGTCTCAATATGTCGTGAAAACGCAAAATTAACATGTCTGAATGGAATGATATCAAACGGAAGAAGCTACGGGACTCTGGAAAGACATACAAAAGCCGTAAAGGCAAAGAGGTGCCTGGAAAAATCCTTCCAAGATGAGTGGAACAACGCTGTATAGTGTTATTCCTACTGCAGTACACACAATTTCCGGTCGCCTAATCGCTATTTATGATATTCATGTTCCTATAAATTTGTGTGCTACTTTTAAGTTCTTTTCAAATATTATGACTGATATTGAACGTACTATGAAGGATGGATCATAATTTTAATACTTGTATAATGAATCAGCAGTATGTAGGCTACATAGAAATGACCTAACCCTATTTTATTAATAGTTATTTTAAAGTTAATTATTTGCAATTTTAATAGAATACCATAGTATTTCATTCTAGGATTTGTGGCCCAGAAAAATTCAGAAAAGAATGGTGTTATGTTATGGCACTGGAAATAAAAGTTACATTATATGAGGAATATCACAGACTTTCTTATAATGAATAGTCAATAAGTTTGGTAAAATATTTTGTCATCTCAGAACCAGCAAGACGGAAAAAAAGAAAAAGTGATGCAAATTCTCGAAAATTGGCTTCATTCTGAGAATTTCCATGACAGGCAGATCATTTCAAACACGTTACAAAGAACACAGCACAGCCATAACAAAATTACAAAACACTTCCACCACATACCTATGCAGAACACATCACAAATGCTAACCACACTACCACACCTACAGATACATCAACACAGACATGGAAATTCTATACATCCAACCAAAAAGCCAGAAACTAAACACACTAGAACAATACGAAATATACAGACACACAAACACACATCCAAACGAAATTCTCAACACACAACTCAATTTCAGAACACACACACACACACACTCTTTGATTCCACATTACATTACACAAACATATAGGAAACAAACAAAAGGCGCCAAGACCAGCAATAGCCAGTTCTGAAGATGGCCGATAGCAGGCTGAAACATGTTAACAAGGTAGTATAAAATTTAACACAAGAAAGACAAATAATACCTTCTCCGAAGTGATATAGTGCTAAAAGTTGTGTAATCAAGATGTACAAAGTAATTACGGTATTTACATGCTACAGAATCTTAAGGTGTTATATGCATTATGTTATTTTTGTGCCTTTTCTTCGTTTTTAATGTTTATAATATCACAAATCCATGTCTTATTAGTAAGTGTTCATCAATAGAAAACATACAGCATTGTCCCACTAAGTAACATACATCGTTGTTCCACTGATATTCCTTATAAAACTACTTCAGTTTTAAAACATTTAGTAGTAGACAGCTGATTAAGAATTCATATGTATTGTGATGTTGTAATGTGCCTGTTTCCTTGATATACGGATTAAATTATTGTTTATTTTATGATAATATTGTTTTATGTCTCTACTGTAAAAAATTGAAAATGTTCTATACAGCGTTGTTCGTACTTCAATTGTCTAAATTTTGGCATTCATGATGTATCAACAACGCTTTCGTGCTTTTTCTTCCACGGCCTCGTGAAAATCGATGTTGAATACTACAGACAATAATAGTGAACAATTGACTGTAGAAGATTGCATTTTAATATTATACATGAATGTTTGATCGTATTTATTTTTATTTTTTATATTTTTATATTTTTAATTAAGTTAAAGTCAATTTGTCCGATTTTAATGTAGCCTATGTTCTCCTCCTGGTTATAAAGGTTAAATATGCAAACTTTCGCAAATATCGGTCAAAGCGTGTAGTTTTGTATAGGGTACATACATACATATATTATACATACATATCCACATTGACTTTTATATATAAGATTATTATTATTATTATTATTATTATTATTATTATTATTATTATTATTATTATTATTATTATTATTATTATTATTATTATTATTATTATTATTATTATTATGTTCATTCAGACTTTTGCCCATTAATTCCGGGTATAGTTATGAGAGAAAATGTAAATATTTTAATTGTCAAAATCTATATGCTAGACGCCATGAGCTAGATTATCTGTTCTTTTGTAAAGTCCTCAAAGGTGATATATCCTGTGACTCTTTCTTTAACAATATTACCTTACGTATTCCAACAAAAGATATGAGAGCCCACAAACTTTTCTATATTAGAAATTCTAAATTTCTTTCACCAGTCTCCAGATGCATTAAAAATGCCAACATGCATGGCTGCGAATTCGATCCCTTCAATGTATAGACTTTGTTTGCTCTTGGCAACGATTTATCATTTATGTATTATTTTAGGCATTATACTCAATTAACATTGTCTCATAGTATTCTTAGTTATCCATTCATCGTCATTATTGTAATTAATTGTAATTATATTTATGTGTAATAATTATTTTTGTTTTATGTTTTTTGTTATATCTGTGCTGAACTGTAATTGGCCACTGGCTGTTGTACAGCACATTAAATAAATAAATAAATAAATAAATAAATAAATAAATAAATAAAAATAAATTATTATTATTATTATTATTATTATTATTATTATTATTATTATTATTATTATTATTATTATTATTATTATTATTAGGAGTATTATTAAATATCATTATCAGAATTTGGAGTGATTTCAATGATCTTTGGATTTTTCACAGCAGAAATTATAGATTTTATTTACGTTTGAATTTTTAGACTCTCGCCAAAACTGTACTATTAATATTTAGTTCTTTGCATCGAAGCCTGAAACTTTTGATAGAAAACTATGTAGACACACTAATTTAACACTTTCTGAAAAAAATTAGCAGAATCGGTTGGAATTTGTAGATTTTATAAGCGTTTCCAGAGCAAGAGAAAAATCGTGTTTTCTTAGGTTGAGACGCATGTTTTTGCAATTTCTTATATACTAACAAGTTTATGTTTCTCTGCTTCAGACCATGAAACTTTTGCTAGATAGCCTATGTATGCGTAAACATGAATTTAACACTTTTGAAGGAATTAAAAGAATCGGATGGAATTTGTAATTTTTATTCATGTTTCCATTTCTGAGAGTCTCGCGAAACCTAATCTTTTTTCAATTTTGTTTCTTTGCGTTGAAACACGAAATCTTTAACATGAAACTTGAAAATGCAATTTTCTCAAAACTCCAAATTTTGACTTGTTTTCTTTAGAACAGGCCCGTCGATATATTTTTAATCAGGATATATTAGCACCAAGTCAATGATAATTATAGGATAGCTTAACTGAAGCAATGCTGTGCACGAATTAAAAATTTGAATAGGCCTAAGCGAGCTTCAAAACTTCATGAGATGCAAATCAGAATATGAGTAGTTGTATTTTTAGATATATTCACACTTCCTGGTTACCTTAAAATGGTTACAATAATGAGAAATACATGCTATTGATTGGGGTTGAAGTTCTTGTTTATTGAGATGTTACATGATTTTTAAAGTATAGAAATCTTTATGTAAAGTCATAGAACAATAAAAAAATATTGGCCGTAATTCCAAATCTACTATGTACAGCAATGGAAGGACACATTAGGTGCAGTACCTCTGGTCTTCTTCTGGGAAGTTCTGTGCCAGCCACATGGCGACAGATGTGTGTCCATATCTCGTGGCGTCTTCCCAAAGCGTGACACCGCCACTATCGGTAGAATTGACATCTGCCCCATGCTTTACCAACAGCTTCACCACTTCCAAGTAGCCATTCTCTGCAGCATAATGAAGAGGAGTGCTGTTGAAGTCGCAGAAGTCTGCACATGGGAAGATGTCCGTACATGCCGGCTTGGTGAAGAGGGGCGATTCCCCCGGTGGCCCTCGCCTCCAGGTTTGCTCCGGCATAGATGAGTATCTCTGCCAGTGCCACATAGCCACCACCTGCTATGTCGTCTAGCGGTGTGAAGCCGGTGTGATCTGCCCCGTTGACATCCTCTCCTGCGTCCAGCAGAACCTGTGCCATGAGGCAGTCTCCGGACTGGATCACACTCTGGAGCGTCGGTTTTTCTCTCAAAACTTCGCTCTGGTCTCGACTGTAGTTCAACAGGTACTACAGATTCTCTCTGTGGAACGATCTGGCTGACATCTGGATTGAAACAGTGCTTAGTTAGATTGGATGCTGATCACTAGAACTCGGGAATTGATTAAATGAAGGGTTCAGAGCCATAGCGGGCCAAGCGTCATTTATTAAAAACGGAGAAAGCAAGGATTAAAGTTAAGTAAATAACATAATTTAATGGAGATTAACATACCGTTTAATTTTAATGTGCATATTTTATCTTACTTGCTATATGTTTCGTTAAATTATGGTAATTACTTAATCTTAATTCTTGTTTTCTCCGTTTTTAATAAATGGTACTTGGCCCACTATGACTCTGAACCCTTCATATATATTTTTTTCTGACACATCGCAGATAATGCAGGTTCCAATACAAACTCGTTTCACTTCAACACGAACTACTATAGCCTACTTTTATTTTGTATTTTTTTTGCATTTTTTGCTATTTTATTGTCTATTGGTATTTTTTTAAGGAAATATTCTACTTTTTGTTGCATTTTTGCCCTTTTCTGCTTATGAACGTACAGTAGTGGCAAAAAAAAAAAACCCGGACCGACCCTTGTAGCCGATTTCAGAGACTTTTTCACTCCAGAGCACGATAGACTGGTAACTAAGACTTTCGTGGTTCGAATTCTGCCTGGGAAGGAAACGTTTTTTTATACCTTATTCAAATTTATTCCCAGTACTTTTCGATTACTGGTAAAATTCATGTTCTGAGAATAATAGATTAATTAAGTAGTAAAATATCGATGCAATCGAAAAATATTGGGAATAAATTTGAATAAGGAACGAAAAAAGTTTCCTTGCCAGGCAGGATTCGAATCACAAAAGTCTTGATTACCAGTCTATCGTGATCTGGAGTGAACAAGGCTCTGAAATCAGCTATAAGGGTCGGTCCGGTTTCCCCCCCCCCCACTACTGTACATTATTTATAATCTAGTCGTCTATATTTGAAAACACACTGCAGATAGCTTATGCAATTCGATTGAGTCTTAAAAAATTTTCCGCAGTGCCCGCAGTCATCATATTGTATCACACAAGTGAAGACGTAAAAATCCCGAAATAAAACAAAGCAGAAATAGTTTTTTTTCGACACTTAGTGACTGAATTTAGTAACAATGTATTTTCCAAAGATGGAAGTATACTTACTTACTTACTTACTTACTTACTTACTTACGACTTTTAAGGTTCATTGCCTCCCTTACATAAGCTTGCCATCGATCCCTGTCCTGAGCAAGATTAATCCAGTCCCTACCATCATATCCCACTTCCCTCAGATCTGTTTAAATATTATCCTCCCATCTACGCCTTGGCCTCCCCAAAAGTCTTTCCCACTCAGGTCTTCAACTAACACTCTATATGCGTTCCTAGATTCACCCATACGTGCCACATGCCCTGCCCATCTCAAAAGTCTGAATTTAATGTTCCTAATTATTTTAGGTGAAAAATACTATGAATACAGTTCTGCATTGTTTAACTTACTCCATTCTCCTGTAACTTCATCCCTCTTAGCCCCAAATATTTTCCTGAGCACCTTATTCTCGAACACTCTTAATCTCTGTCCCTCTCTTAAAGTGAGAGTCCAAGTTTGACAACCATATAGAACAACCGGTAATATAACTGTTTTTATAAATTCTAACTTTCAGATTTTTCCAGAGCAGACTAGATGAAAAAAGGTTCACAACCGAATAATAGCAGGCATTTCCCATATTTATACTGCGTTTAATTTCCTCTAGAGCAGCGGTTCCCAAACTTTTTCAGCCACGGAGCCCTTTTTGAAGCAAAAGTTTCTCGTGGAGCCCCAAGAAATGTTTACTTTTTAGTTTTTGAATATATATATAGCGGAAAAATTAATAGCAACTCGGTTATTTTTACCTTCGGATTAAGTTATATCATGTTTTAATGTGACAAGTGTTTAGAAAATAATACAATCTATATATTTTCTGAAAGCTTGTTTTATTTCCTTTCTAATGGTATGTAACAACTTCATTTCGGTCTGTTTACATGCCAGTCTGTGTAGCATTTGTGAATTGAAAGCACAAGACCAAAATTTTGAACTTCATGGATTAGTTTCTTATCTCGGCACTCGTACTTGGTGGGATAACCTTTTGACCTCACAACTTCTTGGCATGCACTCTAGTAGTCGTGGGAGAGTTTCCATGGGCATTGCATGCTACCAGATGCTCACAATGGTCTCAATCAATTGCACTTTTGTTCAGGGCTTCCTTTCTCTTATTTTATTCTTCAAAATCATCCACTAATTTTCAATAGGATTACATCTGGTGAACTGCCAGGCCAAGACAGTGCTGTGACATATTCTTGCTCACGCAGAACTCTTTGACCATTTTTGCACGACGGCAGGGTCCTGAATCGTCCTGAAAAGTGAATAGTTGTCCTGCAAGCAAATCCCTTACTGATGGTAACATCTTCTCCAAAATCTTCTTTTACTTCTCTCCATTGACGGTAGATTCCAGGACATCGATATTCCCAACACCATTTTAAGAGAAACACTTCCCAAAGCATAACACTAGTAGGAAACTTCACAGTTTTACAGTACATGCTGGATTCAGTGTTTCACTTGCCTTCCGAAACATTGTACAACCCCATCACTTCCACCAATGTTGATTTTAGATTCGTCACTGAAGAGAACTTTACGTCATTGCTCAGCTGGCTAGTGCTGATGTTCTTTAGCCCCTGTAAAAGCTTCATACGTTGTTTGGTGAGCATTGGTTTCTTCACTGGCTTCTTGGACACCAAATCAAATTTTTAATATTTTACTTACAGTTCTAGAACAAATATTAACCCCATAAGTTTCCTTTCAATTTTCCGTAAGCCCTTACGAGTTAGAAAATCTGTCTTCCAAACATAAGCGACGCAAAACATTGTCGGATCTGAGTGAAGTTTTCAGTTTTCTGCCACATTTTCGCGTTCTACTACTCATAACAGCACCTCTCTCTCGAAACTTAGCCAACTATCTCCCAATTGTACTTTTATTCACCCCTACAATTTGAGTTATCGCACTATTAGTTTTGCCACATTCACTTAATGTCACTATCTGTGTAGGCTTTCTTGGTGTTATATAATACTTTTTTACGCGTTTTTGAATTAGAATTTCTCAATCAAACTCTCTCAGTCGCAAAAACACAACAGGTAAACACGAAAAATTCCTGTGAACATTCATAGGGATTATTAACAGACAAGAAGGAACAGAAGTTAGACATTAGCAACTGTATGCACTACAGAAACATATGTGGACAATGAATAAAACTAGCAAAAGCATTTCGTGCCATTTACTGCAATCTGGCAGCACAATACACACTAACCCACAAAATGTAAAATTTTGGTATTTTGCTTTCAATTAACAAACGTTACACAGATTGCCATATAAACAGCCATAAAAGAATTTGTTACATACCATTAGAAAGGAAATAAAACAAGCTTTCAGAAAATATATATAGGTTATATTATTTTCTAAACACCTGTCACATTAAAACATGACATAACTTAATCTGGAGGAAAAAATTACCGAGTTGCTATTAATTTTTCCGGATATAATTTATTTAACTCTACAAAATGATATCAACAAGTAGTTAAAATATTTAAAAAATGTTACAATGTAACATGTACACCCGAAGTTAAAGTGAAGAATGTGCCTGTTTCTTGCGACAGAGTTTGTCAATGTCCGGCGTCATAGAAGTCAGTTGAAGACGTATATCGTTTTCTGTATCCAAACAAGTTCGATATTTTGTTTTTGTAGCCGTGTACCTCGAAAAGGTCGTTTCACTGAGGTACACAGTACCAAAAGGCAGTGAGAGAAATTTAGCTTTCAAACTTAATAACAAAAGATCCTCCCCTAACTTAGCCCAAAATTCGAGATATAGTTTGCTTTTAAATGATGCCTGACAATGGCTGTTCTATAAGGACCTCATATCTGAAGCAGTGAGGGCTGCTGGTTTTGACATCACTGGAAATGGATCTACAATCCACTTATATTTCTTTAGAATCGATTCCTGAGTGTCCCTTGGAAAGTATGAATTCATATTTTGAAGTCAATTGTCAAGGTGTTCTTTCATTATCGCTATGAATGAGACATTCATTGTTATGCTATTTCCTTCTATAAAGTTTGAAGTCAATGAGAACGTAAGAACCTTATTGTCGACGCTTTCTATGTAGAACGCTATCTTTTTCTTCAGTGCGACAATTTCGTCATCAGCATCGAATATATTCTTCCGTTTACCTTTATGTATGTGCTGAATTAAATTTTGAAAAATGTCTGCCAAGTAACATAATTTATACAACCATTCCTGATCATTCAAATAATCTGCTAGCAAACTGTTCTGGTAATTCAAAAGTGAAGAAATTTCCGTTCAAAGTCCATGTAATCGGGACAACGCTTTACCGCGTGACAACCATCGCACTTCTGTGTGTAATATTACTAACAATGACATGTGAATACTACCCATATCTTCACACAGGATTTTCAAGTAGCCTACACTGCGAAGATCGTGCCGTCACAAAGTTGATAAGTTTGACAGCGTTTTCTAGTACCTGCTTTAATAACGCTGGCATTTTTTCGTTGCGAGGGCGTGTTGGTGTAGTACACAGTGACTACTTGTTCAGTTTTAAAACTTTCTTGATCCTTATAACTGCGCCAGCAACAGGACCTATCATGACCTTTGCGCCATCTGTGCACACGTCAATGCAATTGTCCCACGGTATCGAGTTTTCAATGAAGAAGAAAAAATTTCAGTACCGCTTGTAGAGGATGGCAATGGCTGCAGAACAAAATATTTCATGAAAGAACCTGAAAATTCATATCGCACAAACACCATAGATTTGTCAAGTTGTAACGAAAATTTCGTTTAACTGATACGGAAAATCATATTTTTACGTCTTTTCATAGACTCTGGATTCGATTATGCATAGTGTTATTTGATAAGGGCACACTGGAAATCAGGTTTGCAGTTTTCTCGTCCACCATGCACTTCACTACCTTCACTAATAGTGGTTTCATAAGAGTTTCAGCACGAGTGAGGTTTACCAGCAAGAGCCTGGTCATGACTAACCAAGTACGACGTTTTCAGTGCTTTCTCGTTGTTTGCTTTACACGAGGTAAAATTTGGTCTGAACTGCATGGAATTCGTCACTTTTTCTTTCGAAGTAGTCTGCAGTTTTATTTGTGAATTTTTGAATTGAGAAATGCCGTCTAAGCTTGGCAGGGAACATAGATTTGTTACATATCACACACTGTGGACGTTCATCAGCAAACTCAGTGAATCCCATGTCCAAATATAAATCACAATATTTTCGTTTGTTACTTTCAATACCTCTACACTAGGCACCGTAGACTCTGAGATAGGATCATGTTCAACGTATTCCGAACTCAATTCCCAGGAATTCGCACTGTCTTCTTTGAAAGTAAGGTTATAGCTGTTATCTCCCTTTGACTGAGCACTGGTTGATGACTAATAACTCTTAGGTCTTAGGGAGCCCGTCTTAAGCCACAGTTCCGGTTCAACGAAAGTTTAGCTAACACATCTACTATCAAATTAACATGCAGATATACAGTATATATATATATATATATATATATATATATATATATATATATATATATATATATATATATTTTTTTTTTTTTGAGGTAACGTAACAGTCAATAGATTGTAGATTCCACGTACCACGAATAACAAACGCTGCCTGCCCAGTATATAAAAAACAAAATAAATTTCGAGAATCATTGAGTAGGTACTTGGCAAGCAAGAAAGATCGAGATAGTTTCAGTGACGAGTAGATCTAATATTAATGCTTCCATGTAGCAAGAAGAACACAAACTACTTTCTCAGAAAGTATTTTTCGCTTGATGGAAGTCGTTTCCGTTTTCCCCGCTGGAGACTAGATGGAATTAGTAATTTTTGTCATTCTTCCTAACTTCCGCGGACGGAGCCCCTGAGAATCATTCGCGGAGCCCTAAGGGCTCCGCGGAGCACACTTTGGGAACCGGTGCTCTAGAGCAAGAATGTCGAACAGCGCTCCCGAGCTGTGAACTGCAGAGCCTTCACTCCTTCCTTACCGTGCAACGGGTGAACACAGGTAGCAGGCAGTCGGGCCGAATGATCGTAAACAAAAACGAAACTGCGGCGGCTGGTACTTCAATAACTTTTATACATCTTACCAATTGATTGCAGTTTAGATTTGCACTTGATGAACTCTGATAAACAAAGAATGTAGTCTGCATGAGGATGAATTATGATGATGATGACGATGATGATGATGATGATGATGATGATAATGATAATGTTTTATCTACTGGGTCATTCCATGAATGTTGTTCGTTAGTGACGGAAATAAATTATAATAATAATGTTGTCAATATCATGTTTAAAATATCAACTTCGTGTGTATGTGTTGTAGCAGTGCAACTTCAAGTTCAGAAACGTAAACTATTTTGATGTATAAAATTAATTACTTTTAGCGTGACTTGAAATTTGTTCATAGTTTTTGTTACAGATTAAAAAATATCTCCTCCTCGAGTTCGATCCTTTAGTGAAATAACATCTACAAGATCTCCATGAACATTGAAATCTGAATCGACACTCCTTATGAATATACTGTAGCTAGCAGCACTATATTTTTCCGGTCGGTACTTTCATCAAGAGCTATAGTGAGCAATAAGTGAAAGTTTTCATTCTTGCAATCAGTTGTTCCTCCAAGTTATCTCCCATTTATGATGCGCGCTCTGCAAAAATATTACGAGACAAACATATAGATTTAAAATCATTAACGTATTCCGGACATATCTCTTTTGCAACAGCTATGAGACAGCCTTTCACAAATTCTCCGTCAGTAAATAGCTTTAAAGCCGTTTCAATAATTTCACAAATGTTGTAGCTAGCACGAACCAAGCTTGTTCTACTAAAACCCGATGATGATGGAAGGTTTTCTGAATTCTATCTTAATTTTAATTCTTCTACAGTCTTTTCACGAGTGAAACCGGATAAATTTTCTGGTCCATAAGCTTCAGTATGACGTGTAGAATTAAAATGCCTTTTAATATTATGATGGCTAATGTATCCAAGTTCTTTTCTACATATTGAGCAATGTGCCTTTCCGTCCTTTAAGATAAATATTTATCTGTCCACTCACTATTGAATCGTCGTTCCATATCCATACCAGCCGCCAGAGTTGATAAACACACTGCGTACAGAACACTGCTACAGCGAGCTGACTGTCGTTTCAGCTCAGCTACGGTAGGAAACAGTTTTAATCGTTTCACGGCTGGAGAGCGCTGTTCGACATCCCTGCTCTAGAGTGTCATTTATATTTGTTATTGTTGGTCAAATGTACTTGAATTTTTTCACCTTTTCAAAGGATAAATTTCCAATTTTTATATTTCCATTTCGTACTATGTTCTGGTCACGAGAGATAATCATATACTTAGTTTTTTCGGGGTTTACTTCCAAACCTATCTTCTTACTTGCTTCAAGTAAAATTATCATGTTTTCCCTAATCGTTTGTGGATTTTCTCCTAACTTATTCACTTCATCCGCATAAACAAGCAATTGATATAATCCGTTCAATTCCAAACCCTTACTGTTTTCCTGGACTTTTCCAATGGCATAATCTAGGGCAAAGTCAAACAATAAAGGCGATAGTGCATCTCCTTGTTTCAGCTCGCAGCGAATTGGAAAAGCATCAGACAAAAACTGGTCTATACGGACTTTGTTGTAAGTTTCACTGAGACACATTTTAATTGATCAAATTAGTTTCTTGGGAAAACCAAATTCAATAAGAGTATTATATAAAACGTCTCTTGTAACTGAGTCATATGCATTTTTAAATCTATGAATAAATGATGTGCTGTGCTCTTACTCCCATTTTTCTCTAATATTTCGAATGCAAAAAATCTGATCAATAATCAATTTATTACGCCTAAGTATAGGCCTACTATTATTTTGGAATGATATTATTATTTTGTTTGTATTTTGCTATTGAAATCATGGCCATTTTTTACAATTTTAATCCAATATTTTCAGAAATTTAAAGTCATTTTATAGGTCATCTTTCTGTTATTTTTAAGTCATCAACTTCCTAGCCCTACTGATATCTTTTGTTGAATAATATCGGAAGATCCCATGAGCAAGTCTCAGATTCAATTTCCTCAAAATGATATCTCCCTATCACCAATTGAATTACCACTAGATAACGTCGTAGCTGATACAGCCTAAACTACTTTTTAAATATGGATTTATTTTTTTTGGTCGTCTTAACAATTAGGTGATATCGCAACCACAGTACATAAACTAACAAAAGAAACAATAAATAAATTAAATGGCAGTACGTCCAACAATAAACAACATTATTACAATAATACAAACCATAGACAAATAACAGAGATACAAACCGTATTCAATATTTTATCTAGGCATGCCAAAAAAAAAAAACATTTTTTAAAACTATAATACGATCAGTGGTAGCGTACGGAAGGTAAACCTGGACGTTAACAAAAGGGAATGAAAATATGCTGGCAATGTGGAAAAGAAAGATTCTTAGAAAGATATATGGATCTAGAACTCTGTAGTGCTCGGTAAAAGTGGCACAAGTCGAAAATGTTAATTTTACAGGAGAAGGAAAAAATCTGACTTCACACTGGTTTATGTCGATTTGATTTTCTTCTGTATGAATTATTGTAATGGGAGAAATAATTATGTCTTTTTTCCCAAGCGAGTAGATGTTCCGTAAGTAGTTAATAAATTAATAAAAAATGACTGTGGAAACTGACTTATGCCACTTTTCCCAAGCATTGTCAGAACTATAAATGGACTGTTTGTGAATAGAACAAACATGGAATTGATGGAGATGTCTGGAGACTCAAACATAATACCCTTTATTAAAAGAAGAAGGTTTGGCTGAGCCATGTCGAGCGGATGCTTGACTGCAGGCGAGCATTGTATGGGCACCAGCTGGAGCAAGATGCAGAGAATGACCCAGGCTTAGGTGGTTGCAAGATGTGGAGGATGATTTAAGGAAAATTGGAGTTAGGAGGTGGATGAAACTGACACAAGAAGGACAGAATGGCTATAAACATATAACAGCTATTGAAATTAAATATTTAAAAAAAAAAAAAACATACCGACACGTAGAATACGTCTTCCAGTTTCGGGAATGAAACTACAGAATGTCCGACAAGTCCCGCATCATAGAGTAAATTATGTGCTCGATATGACCGCCTCCAAGTTCATAACATATCTGGAGGCCAAACTTCATGCTATTGAGAATACGATGTAACATATCAGCTGTGGTTTCACAACACTTTTCCTCGATCTGTGTTCGTAGATGTTACACGTCACGAATCTTCACTTCGTACACCTTTTCCTTAAGATAAGGCTAAGTCAAAGGGGTTTAAGTCTGGCGACCTTGGAGACCATTCTCTGGGTCCTCTGCATCTATCCATCGATTACGGGAGTTCTCGTCGTGCCAACTCCGCACACTACAAATTTTATGATGTCGCCTATGATGTGGGATTTCTCGGACACTCTGTATACTTGTATTGATTTGAATGATTTATCTTTGTTTCTGTTTACAAATGGAGAGTATAGGTATATGATAAGAGAAGGAATTAATGAAGGATATTATAAGAAATGAAGCTGTATTGAAAAGAATGGGCGAAGAAAGAATGATGTTAAAACTGATCAAGAAGAGAAAAAAGATTTGCTTGTATCACTGACTAAGAAGAAACTACTTACTGAAGGATGCAGTGGAATGAATGGTGAATGGGAGGGAAGTTTGTGGCAGAAGAAGATAATCAGATGAAAGACAATATTAATGTATGCGAATTATATGTGGAGACTAAGAGGAAGGTGGAAAATAGAAAAATAATTGAATAATGCTGGCTTTGCAGTGAAGTACCTGCCCTTGGGAAGAAAACTATGAGTGAATGAAGATTGATATTTTGGGCAGTCGACAATAGATGTTTTATAGAAACAAAATTATTACATACTTCGCATTCTGGTTGTCGTTCTTTGGAGAGATGATTTGAATAATAATTTTTGAATGACCAATTCATAATCTATGCATAATGACTTAATCCCTAATACGATATTTGGCGATATACATAATTACAGAATTTTCCATGATTTCTTTTAATTTCGAAGACAGTGATTTAACGGGAGCTGCGTTGTATAGGGGGAAGTAATTCTTGCAAACTGTAGTGCACTAATTGAATGTTAAATTTCAATAAGGAACGCAATAAATTATATTAGAATGGGAAATAAATATTCTGTCAAGCTTCGTATTTCCAAACGATTTCATTATGCAAGATTGTTACACTACTCAAAATTAAATGTCAACTTTTCTTTCCGAAGGATATGGGTGGGATCAAAATGTTGACAAGAGTATTTGTTATTTCGTTTTGTTTGGACAAGAGATAACTATTGCACGAATTACGAATCACTCTGTTAACAGATTTTGACATGGGACTTTTTTATGTACGGTACTTAAACTATGAGTAAAGAAATATATAAAAACACTTACAGCCTTGTCTAACAGCGTGTAGTGACAGTACTTCATTTCATTCTGTTCTTCTCTCTTCACTTTGAGCTTCTTCTTCAGTTCCGTACATTCCTTTTTACACGAGTCCATCCTCCTATCTGGCAGTTCTGTGCTATCCGACAGGTCAAATTCTTGGCAGAAAGTCATAAGCTGTTGAGGCATGCACGCATTTGTGGCAGTATTCAATGTTGTGCCAGCATCCGCGTCTAGAACCTCGCTGTCCGTGTCTCTGACTGGAAGGTCACAATCACGTTTTGGCTGTACTTGTTGTCTTTGATGACAATGCAGCTTTTTGTGTAGCTGCTGCTGAAAGTCTTCTTGACTATCATACTGTTCGTAATCTTGATTCAAATGCTCTTGATAGTCTCCTAAACTCTCATAATCTTCGTCGTCTTGATCCAAATATTGTAGGCCTACTTGTTGTACCGATTGTGGTATTGGATATTTTGAGACTGCTGTAGATTGTTGTTGCTGCTGAAGGTCCTCTTGACTTTCATATTGTTCGTCTTGATCAAAATATTGGTGGTGTTGGTTGCTTTGAAGCAGCCTTAGGTTGTTGCTGACAGAATTGTGCTGGTCGCTGTGATGATTTTAGCGAGAGTTGCACGACTATTGGAATATGCTGTTGAGAAAATTGAGACGTTTGTCGTTTCTGCCCCGATGATTGTGGAGATTTTCGATGTATTTGCAGTTCATCAGGAAGTTGCTCCTGCGTCTGAAGACTATGGTTTGAGTATTGTTGTTGCTCTTGTGAATCTGAATTTGGTAATTTCCGTTCGTGCTGTTGCTGATGTTGATTTGAGTATTGCTTTCCTCGTGATACAGATGCTGGTTGGGGTATTTTTGTTGTTCCTGGTGATGTAATTGTTGACTTTGATGTTTTTCCTGTTCTTCCTGGTAAAGATGTTTAATATATTTTTTATTTTCTCCTGTTTGTTTTAACTCTCCTTGTTGAATCTGAGTCGTTACCCTAGGAACCAGGTCATCAGTTGTGGGTTTCTCTCTTTCTTGCATATAAGATTCTTTATGAAGTTTCTCAGAACGACTGTCTTCATCACGAAGTAATAATTTGGACACACAGTCTTCTTCTTTCATGTAAAATTTCTGCCTCGGGAATAGGAGAGATGGTGGTGCGCAACTTCTAATCACTAGATTGTGCATCAGTATGCCTGGATTAAATCCCAAATCTCTCCGCAGTGCATAATATGAAGAGAAGGCATATGTCACTGTTGATAGTAATTCGTCTGTCGGACGGGGGCGTTAAGCCTGGCGGCCCTCTTGGTGCTATTCGACAGGAGTAGGCTACGTGCCGGCACCGAGTTTTCCCTTCTCCCTTATCATCATCACTCATTTCAGGTACTACACTTACACGAACACTTACATATATACTCACCTAGTACACGACATAACTCTCCATAGATAGGCTACATATTATGTATAGTGTGGCCCGCTGAGGTGGTGTACTGTACAACTAGAAAATGGGTCACAGTCCTGCCATCTATCCGCAAAATCCGGAACCCGAATAACGCAAAGTGAAGTGGGTAGGCATTGGATACATAATAATAATAATAATAATAATAATAATAATAATAATAATAATAATAATAATAATAATAATAATACTTACTTACTGGCTTTTAAGGAATCCGGAGGTTCATTGGCGCCCTCACATAAGCCCGCCACCGGTCCCTATCCTGAGCAAGATTAATCCAGTCTCTACCATCATATCCCATTTCCCTCAAATCCATTTTAATATTATCTTCCCATCTACGTCTCAGCCTCCACAAAGGTCTTTTTCCTTCCGGCCTCCCAACTAACACTCTATATGCGTTCCTAGATTCACCCATACGTGCTACATGCCCTGCCCATCTCAAACGTCTGGATTTAATGTTCCTAATTATGTCAGGTGAATGATACAATGCTTGCAGCTGTGCGTTGTGTAACTTTTTCCATTCTCCTGCAACTTCATCCCTTTTAGCCCCAAATATTTTCCTAACAACCTTATTCTCAAACGCCTTTAATCTCTGTTTCTCTCTCGGAGTGAAAGTCCAAGTTTCACAGCCATACAGAACAACCGGTAATATAACTGTTTTATATATTCTAACTTTCAGATTTTTTGACAGCAGACTAGATGACAAAAGCTTCTCAACCGAATAATAACAGGCATTTCCCATATTTATTCTGCGTTTAATTTTCTCCCGAGTGTCATTTATATTTGTTACTGTTGTTCCAAGATAATTGAATTTGCCCACCTCTTCGAAGGATAAATCTCCAATTTTTATATTTCCATTTCGTACAATATTCTGGTCACGAGACATAATCATATATTTGTCTTTCCGGGATTTACTTCCAACCCTATCGTTTTACTTGCTTCAAGTAGAATTTCCGCGTTTTTCCTAATCGTTTGTGGATTTTTCCTAACATATTCACATCATCCGCATAGACAAGAAGCTGGTGTAACCCGTTCAATTCCAAACCCTCTGTGTTATCCTGAATAATAATAATAATAATAATAATAATAATAATAATAATAATAATAATAATAATAATAATAATAATAAGTCGAGTACTTAAATTATGTTAATAATAAATTTATAATGTAAAGGAATCATAATCGCTATACAACTTAGGAATTTTAATGTCTCTAAAGGTAGTAATCTTGTTGTGGAAAAGGTTTCGATTTCTCATATTTTTCATTGAAACACTTAAGCTAACACCGTTTCTGAAAAATTCACAGATTTCATTACTTTTAGAAACACTACATGAAGATCTTATTTTGACGCCAGAATATAAAGTCTAACGCATGAAGGAATGACAGTTTTTCTTATAAATATTCTAGAAGTCCTTGGCCAGAAATCTGTACGAACACAACGATATGAATTTGTGTTGGATGTTTTATAATTTAGTCCGGTCAGTTATAACAGAATTACAGAATACAGATGCTTATTTCACCTCGACCTCACTAATGCTAAGTAGGCCTATGGCATTAAAACTGAATCGGGTGTAGAGAAGGGAAAAGTTACTTACTTCATTAGATCAAATGTTTTAATTCATCAACCGTGGCGCTACAGTCCGTGAAGGGCCTAGACCGACCAGCCGGCTGCTGGCCTCACGCCCACATGCCGAAGCAGAGGTGAACGATCATCCAACCAGAATGGAAGTATCGTGTGGTTAGCACGATGATCCCCCCAGCCGTTATAGCTAGCATTCGCAACCGAATTTCGCTACCTATCGTAGCTCCCCAAGTGCATCACGATGCAGGGTAGGCACCGGTCCCATTCACTGGCCGAAATTTCATGAGAAAATTTCTTCCCCCTTGAGGACTCGAACCAGCGCGTATTCCGTAACTCGAGTTCTAGGCAGATGCCTTAGACCACGACGCCACGGCGCGGGACAAACGTTTTAATTGCACAGGCATAATATGAAATCTACGTACTTGCTAGTTACACTATGAGGGAAATACTCTCCCTCATAAAGGTTTACACATTATTTTTTATAACATTCTCTTCAGAATATTTTGCAACAACGTTAATATCACTCTGAAGTGATTGCATATTATATTTGAGCTTTACGTCGTGTTGAATCATAGACATGTATTCATAATGCTTTCATGTTTTGTAAACCAAAATATCGTTCCTGCACCATCATGTGGCACAATGGTGTGAAGGTACAGAGAAGATACTGAGTTAAGCAATATTTAATAATTTAAAAATGTTTTATTGAAATAAAGAAAACGAAGGAATTAAGAGGCGTGCGATTTAAATAATCTTTATGCACTTGCTACGACTTACATTATAAGAATAATTAAACTTTGAATATGTATGTCCAGTACGTTAACATATTAAAATATATTTAACATACCCATTGCGTATCATGAAATCTGCCAACATATTCCGTATCCGATCAATCTGGAAAAATGAAATGGTTTCTTAAATTGCGGAGGATTATAGGAAAGGAGGGTAAAATATTATGTGTATGTATATATACATAGCTATGGCCCGCTCATGGAATTCGCTGCCGCTGGAACTCAGGGTAGTCTTAGCCCTCAGTCGTTTAAAATGAGATTGTTTAGAAATATTTTAAATGCAAAGAATTAGTTTGTTTTTGGAAGTACCATTTTTATTATTTTAAATATAGTCATTACTTTGTTTTTTCCAGTAACACTAATATCTTGGTAAATGTCATTGTTTCAATGTAACCCGTACTGTATACTATTCCTTTAGTTTTGTGATTACATTCGTAGACTATGTATTAGTTCTTTTTTTTTTTTAGTTAATACTTGTATACCGGAATATATTTTCCTGTTTGTGATTATATTATGTATTCAATCTCTTTATTTTATTTATTATTATTATTATTATTATTATTATTATTATTATTATTATTATTATTATTAAAATTATTATTATTATTAAAGTTAATACTTGTATACCGGTATGTATTTTGCTGTATGTGCTTTGATCCTGGTTGAGTGGAAGAGAAGGTCTGATGCCCTTAACTGTGCCATGCGTGTATGTATGTATGTATGTATGTATGTATGTATGTATGTATGTATGTATGTATGTATGTATGTATGTATGTATGTATGGATTTATGGTCCACACCTGTGGAGTAACGGTCAGCGCGTCTGGCCGCGAAACCAGGTGGCCCGGGTTCGAATCCCGGTCGGGGCAAGTTACCTGGTTGAGGTTTTTTCCGGGGTTTTCCCTCAACCCAATACGAGCAAATGTGTGTAACTTTCGGTGCTGAATCGCGGACTCCTTTCACCGGCATTATCACCTTCATATTCAGACGCTAAATAACCTAGATGTTGATACAGCGTCGTAAAATAACCCAATAAAATTAATGTATGTATGTATGCATGCATGCTTATGTGTATGTGTATGCATGCATGTGTATGTATGTATGTAGATGTGTGTAGGCATGTAATGTGATAATTATGTTAAGCATTTGGCTCGTAGATGCGTCATATTCATTACCAAAGCTCGGAACTTGGGGACTTGTGTGTCGTGCGCTTGAGTAAGGTTACAGGTATACAGCGTACACAAAGCTCAAGCTGCAAGTGCTCAGGGACAGTCGTATGCACTAAGAAAGTGGTCACATCGAATGGCAAGAAGACGAACGAAGAAACTGTGTCATGTCGAAGCCAATGACATTAAGAGAATTACAGGTAAATAAATGGTCTGTCTGAGGAATGAGAAAATACGTGTTATTCGAATGGGTGTTATGGAAGTTTGAAAATACATTTCTTAAATTTTAGGTACAGAATTTCGTGGAGATACATTATTTTCTTCTAATGCAGAGTTTATATTTTGTAAGTTGTGCCACACATAAACTAGAGCTGGAAACGGGCATTCATTGAAAGACATTGCAGTCCTTTAAATTGATGGAAAATTTGTCCATAGCCATGGATCAAGTCGTAGAGGACCTTCCCTAGTAGTGATACACTAATTGAAAACTATTTGCGAGAAAAATTTAGGATATACTTATCTTTCTCAGATACGAGATCTGCTGAAAATCGAACAGGAAACAGTGACAGTGAAAATATTCAGTATTTTATTTAGGCCCAAGACTTTATAATAAAATTTCAAACCATTTTCCAAATTTGAAATTTTTTAAAATTGAAACTTTTAAAAAAGAAATTTGTAAAATTATCCATGATATATAATAGTAACAAATGTACTTTTTTTACCTTTTATTTCTATCGACTATATTCATGTTTTTATCGAATATCACTGGCTTCTGTCGGATTGTCAATTTATATTAAATGTGTATTTTTCTCTCGTTTTCTCTTTCTTCTTTATTCTTGCTCTTGTGTTGTATTTATTGGTTTGAATTAAGTTACTTACTGTATTTAGTAATCTGTCCTTGTAAATTTTATGTTATATTATTCACTAAGACCATACCGTACACGAGCCTGACTCTTACGGTAGTGGCTAAAAACATTTTTATTTTATAAATGCAATTTGTACTCACTAGGTAGCTAGTTAAAATAAATAAAATAAAAAATTAAAGTTTGCTCCCGTCACTTCATGTGACGTGGAAATAAGTTTCCTTCGTTTCAAATCATGTTTAACTAACAGACGAAGAATTTATGGGTTCGAAAATCTTCGAATGCATGTAGTCATACACTGTAATAAAATGTACAGAGCAGAACTGTAATTTTGATGTATTTTGCATGTTTATTTATATATATATGCTATAAAATTAAGTGTTTCAACCTATCATAATATTATCATTATGTTATTCCAGCCAGGAACCACTTTTATAGCAGACCTGACAGTACCTCTGTGCTGGAAGCGGGAGTTTGTTGACATTGAAGTCCGGTCGCTTAGCCACGTTCAAAGACACAAGTCCCTAAGTTCCGAGCTTTGTTCATTACGAATTTGTTTGTGGAGGCATACATACGTACAGTCTTAAGCTTCAAAATTGCCGGTACCTGAATTTAGTTTCTCTGGATTTCTATGGTTTGATGTAAATAATGATGTTTCTGATGATTATGCTGATGAGCAGGGAAATCCAAAGTATCCAAGAAGCCGTGTGACATTCTGAAGTGCTCTTCCATATTTATTTTATCCGACATAGGCCCATGTGTTAATAGAACACATATTGAGTTCCCTTCCAAGTATTCTGATTGGTAGGCTATTTATCAATAAAACTTATCTGAATGCAGTAACGTGTATAGGACTATTCTGTGATAGAGATTTCTTTATTTATCATAATTTTAAACCTCTTGTTGTTTAGTCAACTGTCCGAAGACAGATCTGAACGTCACAAATGACACCAACTCGATAAGATTCTACAACAATAAGTATGTGAAAAGAAAATAAAAATTTTGTCATTAAGTTTCAAGGGAATAGAGAATCCATTTGACGCAGCATTACAATAGCGGTGTAGGAGGAGAGGAAAGATCCCTTGTGGCCTGGCTCTGTAAGCCACTGCAGCGAGATATGGGTTTTAAACAGCGGCAGTTTCCCTCTGCTTCCCTTCACCTTTCTACCCTCTGACCATGCAAGACACACTCTCTATGAGCTGACCACCCTGCAGATCTCAGGACGACTTTGAATGCAGTGTCAATTCCAATACAGTCGACGCGCAAAAAGATTATGCATAAGATAATAGTACATATTCCCGGCCAGATGAAATAAAAAGCAATTTACCAATAAAAGCTGTAATAATTCTTCTAAAAATTAAAATAAATATTATTTTTATTTTCCTGTCAAAGCAGGGAGTGCTGCAGCTCCGCAGCTCTTATGGACGAGCCGCCCCTGGCTATGAGTGACACAGAGGCTGATGTTCAGGAAAAGGGGAATGTCCTCTCAGTCCACTTTCTGTAATCTCAGTCCATTCTCTGTCATCTCAGTCCACTCTCTGTCCTCTGAGTTCCTCTGTATGCTGTCAGTGCAATCTCTGTGCTGTCACTACTTTCTCTGTCCTACCAGGCCACTCTCTGACCTCTCAGTCCACTCTATGTCTTCTGAGTCCACTCTATGTGCTCTCAGTCGAATCTCTGTCCTGTTGCTACACTCTCCGTCCTTCCAGTCCAGTCTCTGTCCTCGAAGTCCACTCTGTGTCCTATCAATTCACTCTCCGTCTTGTCAGTCCATACCCTGTCCTGTCATTGGATCTTTATATATTCTAATTTTACGATAATTTGCCATTCTCTCTTACATGCTCCAAGGAATTACTACTATGCGGAAATCGAACCCGGGTATTAATGTGTTAGGTCAAAACTTCCTTTGCCGCACGGGTTGCCTGAGCTGGATGCATTGTACCAATGCGACTCTGGTGTTCCATCTATAAACTACGTTCACGATTTCATAGTTACAACCACAGTCTAATATATACAGTCGCGCAACTTCAACACTTTTTTGCCAACATTCGCGACACTAGCGCCCAAGCGGCAGGCAAGGCACTGGTCATAGGGTTGATACAGCCAGCACATGCTTTAAAGGGATGCGAGATGTTATAATAACGTTTTAATCATGCGTCGGAATAAAGGCAATGTGTGCAATGACGAAAATTGCAGTAACAACAAGTTTAAATCTCCGAATTTGTCGTTCTTCAGATTCCCTAAAGACCAAGAGAAAACCATTACTCAGTCATAACCAATAATCCACGTTGTAGGTAGCCTACGTATTGTGTTCTATAAAACATTATTTTATTACTTATCAGTTACATATTTGTATGTCAGGAAGGACATTTTAAATAAAAACAAAGTTAATATATGTTACAGTATATTATTATTTTTTTTTGCAGAGATCATATGTGTAAATGTGTAACCATTCCGATTTTGGATAATATATCTACAGTTTTTAATGCAAGTAATTCCATAATTTTTGTATTCGTGTTTTTTTCTTTATATTTTTCAAAAGTTGAATGTTATATAGCATTCAAGTAGGTATCATGGTGTTAATTTTGCAAGAATTCATGGAGTATAGTAATCCTTTTGCAAAATATTCACTTCTTGAATAAGTCCAGACTGTGTCGATAAATTTCTGATGTGTAGGTGTAGATTCATATGGCAGACGTATTAAGTTCTCAAGAAATAAAAGAGCCTTTTTAAATTTAATATAAAAAGCAATCTTTTCTGTAATAATTTGCATGACTGTTATTGGTGTTGATTTTACATTCCCAGTGATTATTTGAGCCATTCAGTGCAGAAGTGGTGTAAGTCAAAATCAGGTAATGAGGTTTAAAGTAAAAATTCTGTAAAATACAGCGCAAAGTAGCAATTAATATATCCTTCGTGCTATTCACTGACTATTAATAGTTTAAATACATTCAATATTAACTGCCGATTTGCGCTGTATTTTACAGAATGTTTACTTTAACCCCTCATTACCCATTTTTAACTTACACCACTTCTGCTCTGAAAATAAAATTAGGCCTACATTTTCTGAATTGAAGTTACAATTTTTTCAACAAAACTGTGCGTTCATTTATTTGTTCTCACCTACGTCATATTAACAGTAAGTGCATGTAAATTACGTATTATATAGGTAGGATATGTTAAAATTAGGCATTATGTGTGAAAACTGGAAATTTAATGTAAAATGCGGTAAACTTGCCATAAAAATGTAAACCATAACATCAGCACTATTTGTGACTCAAAATAATAAAGGAAATACCGGTTCTTAAGGAATGGAAAAATAATGAACTTCATATTAATGTTTAAATACTCCCCTTTTCTATATTTTCAAGTTTACCTCAGCGGCCGAGTTTACCCCAATTTGCGGTATGCAAAATCGTTAATTTCTCAGGAAATAGGGAGAGGAGTTCACCACGCGATGTACCCTAAGAGATATTCCCTACAATTTTGAAGCTGCTAATTTTTACTCTTCTCACAGGAAATACAAAGTTCAAATGATTCATAAATATATTTAGGAATGAATTGAATTAACCGACCACGCAACGAACAATTATATTATTTCAAACCACGATACGTGATCAGGGCCATGTAAGGAGCAGAAAGAATTACGTTTATTCCCAGCTTCTGAAACTTGTAGATTAACTGCGTGTGAAATTCTTCCAGGATTCTAAAGTAGAATTAATAAGAACCATATACACTTATTGTATAGCATAAAAATATAAAATAAATTACGCAAAACCCGTTTTCTGATGTGTTATCATATGTCGTGTGCACACTTTTAACTTGCCTACCGCTAGAGGACTACTGTCGCGCCAGCTGTCAAATGTTGGCATATTTTATACGTATGAGTTGCGTGACTGTATCTATTAGACTGTGGTTACAACCTTCGAACATAAAATACTTTAATGCTCGAAGGTATTTTAGCTGTAAGAAAAATTCTAATGTAAACATAAGCACGTTGCTGTCATACCCGTGATTGGCCCCCAGTCGAAACACTCATATGACGCAGGAAAATATAGTTCGTCTTTGGAAACCATAAACTTGTATTATATGAAAATACAAAATTGAATTCTAGTTGTTAAATACGATGAAACATATAACTTCACTCATATGTAAAACGCTATGTAAAAGAAAAGCTATTCTTATAATTTGTTATGTACTATGAACGCGGATGAATACCAACAATAATACCGAGGTAGTCTGTTCTTGTAACAAGCTGGCGTCACTTGAGCTCGTAGATGTTCATGTAAGCACTTGGTATTGAAGTACAGCATCCTCGGTGTGTGTGGTTATTAATCATAAAAGTGGAACCCTCTCAAAGGCGGAAAAAACAAATAGTCTTAAATGTATATAATAAGTTAAGTGAGTTCTAATTACAGTAATTATAAAGTAAATGTTTCCTAAGCAAATGAATGCATAGTAGTGAGGTTAGGCCTACTTGACGAGTAACGGGAAATGTTTAACGAAACAGAATGTACAACAGTAGGCGGGATTACGTAGTGAGAATTTATGGCGCCAAACAGTGGCCAATGAAGCCCACTTCAGTCAGGTGCTATTGTTTACATTAGGATTTTTCTTACAGCGAAAATATTGTAGTGGCAAATCCCGTCCAAAACGAATACCAACTTCCTTTGATGTACCGACAAGCGACGGATCACTTCCGCAGGCAAATCAAACGATCGGTTTACCTTTGCTGCGACGTACACACGTACCGATTTCAATCAGCGAATGCAATCGTTCGTCGTTCGTTCGTTGTTCGTTCGCTAAATGTGTACGCACCTTTACTGGCACGGCGCTAGATGTGTAGGGAAAAGATGACGAGGAACACCATAATGCTTTAAATCCCTCTTTTGTTGTTGAGAGTAGAAGTCAGTAGACGAATAGGGTAATAAATTTCATAAAATATCAGTACTGAGAGAAAAAGTGAAAGGCAATTGCCATGTGT
Source organism: Periplaneta americana (assembly GCF_040183065.1). Classification (NCBI taxonomy): domain Eukaryota; kingdom Metazoa; phylum Arthropoda; class Insecta; order Blattodea; family Blattidae; genus Periplaneta; species Periplaneta americana. The sequence continues at coordinate 74,484,117 of NC_091118.1, read as the reverse complement.
CATTTCCAAACTCTGAGATCTTCAGCTATTGAGTGATACGCAATTCGTTTGAATTTTATTTTTTCTTCTGCCTTTTTTTGAAGGACCACAAGGGTAGACCTCGAGGACCACAGGTGGTCCGCGGACCATAGTTTGAGAAGCGCTGCTTTAGGGTATATTGATTCCAACGTGAAAATTTTAGAATACAGACTTGAATACCAGGGCTATACTTGAATACTATGCTAGTTTTTAATAAAAATAACTCACCGGAACAAAGGAGCTCAGCAGGTAGGCTATCCCATCGTACAGAATGTCATTGCCGCGTGATGCTGTTTACACTGCTTCTCTCCCGCCGCGACTTTCGAGCTGGGGACGGAGCGAGAAGAACTGTTGAGTTACTCGGTTCTATCGGTTTATGTGCTTGGCAGCGGAGCACCGAAGTTACTCGGTTTTTTTTTTATTTTAGTAGATTATTTTACGACGCTTTATCAACATCTTAGGTTATTTAGCATCTGAATGAGGTGAAGGTGAAATGAGTCCGGGGTCCAACACCGAAAGTTTCCCAGCATTTGCTCATATTGGGTTGAGGGAAAACCCTGGAAAAACCTCAACCAGGTAACTTGCCCCGACCGGGAATCGAACCCGGGCCACCTGGTTTCGCGGCCAGACGCGCTGACCGTTACTCCACAGGTGTGGACAAGTTACTCGGTTAACCGTAGCCGTTACCGGTCAGCTCAAACATTCAAACAGAGTTCGCGTGTTTTACTTAATTCTAGCAGACAACAACGTAGGTACTGTTGTATTTAAATATTTTCTGCTGCAGGACAAATTATTTCCTTATGCCCAAGACGGGCTGAAAGGCCTCTAGTGTTGAAGAGGAGTTCATCCTATTATATGACCTGTCAAGTGGGCCTAATGAACATTGACAATCTGAACATATTACTACTACTACTACTACTACTACTACTACTACTACTACTACTACTACTATTACTACCTTACTTACTGGCTTTTAAGGAACCCGGAGGTTCATTGCCGCCCTCACATAAGCCCGCCATTGGTCCCTATCCTGAGCAAGATTAATCCAGTCTCTACCATCATATCCCACCTCCCTCAAATACATTTTAATATTATCTTTCCACCTACGTCTCGGCCTCTCCAAAGGTCTTTTTCTCTCCGGCCTCCCAGCTAACACTCTATATGCATTTCTGGATTCGCCCATACGTGCTACATGTCCTGCCCATCTCAAACGTCTGGATTACTACTACTACCACCAATAATAATAATAATAATAATAATAATAATAATAATAATAATAATAATAATAATGATGATAATAATATATTACAATATAATAATATTACTATTATTATTATCATTATTATTGTTATCATCATCATCATCATCATCATCATATTAGAGTGTTTGATTAATATTAAAATATGTTAAAAAAAAGAAGTGCATTATATTTTTTTTCTATTTGTGTTTATTGGATTTGTGTTACCTCATCAGTCATAATTTTATTTGTATTTATTCCTACGAATTATGTTACCTAATTACTTTAATTTATCAATAATATTACTCTTCATCAAAGAGAACATGGTTGTATTGAAGGCTAGTAACGTTATAAAATAAATAAACATTATGTTCTTCAGTTTAAGATTCCACGTTTTATTGATTATTTAATCCACTTTCCGTAATAGTAAATAATTCTGTGTGGTATTTTAAGTGTTTTAGGCACGTTTCATGGAGCCTGTTTTTTCTCTTATGTTTTAATTAGCTGCAGCTTTTAACGTTTACATCACATGTTAATTTATTAGCTGTTAGTATAATAAATTATTTTACCAATTTTATTTCGTCTGTCATATATAACAATACTGAAAGTTAAATAGGCCTTTCATACAAAATATCTCCGCAAATAGTTGTAATCACGCGAATGAAATTTGCAACCGCCGTTTTGCAAATAAGAGAAGCACTTTTTTCTCGTCAATTGGCAAAGCGAAAGCGCTTTACTACAACGCTTTTAAAACGCGCTTGGTTTCACTTTCAAAGTACGTTCTAAAATCGACTCAAATCTATCTAAATTTTAAATCTGCCGCCACAAATTTGTACTCTGTACTGTACTCGGTTCAACCGAGTAATGACGTCACAGTAACTGCTCCGAACCGAACCGCTCCGTCCCCAGCCCTACGCGACTTCTCCGTGCACTTAAGGTGCGTACACACTTAGCGAACGAACAACGAACGAATGATGAAGCAAAACTTCGTTGTTCGTTCGCTGTTTGAAGCGACGTACAAATCATCAGCAAATTGTCAGAAAACATTCACATTCGCTGATTATCCGCTATAAAGGCAGACGAAAATATAATTATAGCAAGTGCAGGCCTGTTTCATAAATACAGTAATAATATTAAGTAATAGTATTACAGTCATGAAAACAATTTTATTAACCGACTAAATTCTGTCTCATAAACGTTTTGCACGAGTCATAAAATACGTACAGTAGCCAGATGATTTGAGGTTAAGGCTGACAAACATAACCAAGTTGGTCTGCACTCTACAGCTATTTATATTATTCTCTCTGTTAACAGTTGTTGAATGAAATAAGTTTTGAAGTACTACCTTTAATAGCAACAACAGAGTAAATCGTAATATGTGTGAAAGTTTGGGAGACAATTTATTTCAGATAAGATTGTAAATCACTGCAACTCGAAGTTATTGTTTCTGTTATTTGATTCAGTTGATTTACGAGTAAAAGAAACAATATGATATATCTAAAATATTGTGAACAGATATTTATCATTCCTAATTGTTCACGTCTCTGCTGTTGTAAAGTTTGCAATTCCAAAAACAGTGTATCAGTGACAGACGCGTGTGTGTGCGCGCGCGTGTGTAAAACTTGGACCTCGTTATCTAAAGAAGTACCATATGAAAATGTTAAGCAGTGAAAACTTTTGATGACAATATTGTAGCAGCCTTAAAGACAGTGTTAACGACAGGGTTAGTAGAATTTGTAAGATATTTCAAGTTCCGTTATAATTCGGAATACTGCGCAAGTACTTATATAAAAAAAATAAAAATTATTGGTGCAAGCGTAAATAAATACACATAAAAATTACTCTTTTACCAAAAATAAATAAGTAATGCAATAACGACATAAGTACTTACGCGGTGAAGTCGTTCCTAGAAAATATCGTGTTTGAGTTTGAAGGTGTGGATGTTGTAGAAGATTAATGTTATGACGAAATTAATAAAAATACTGAAATTGTCTTAATGGGTTTTTATTGCTGATTATGTTTAAGTAGTATTTTCAAGAAGTTACCTGACTATACAAAATGCAAATACATATGTTCTAATTAGAGATTGTGATGTGGAATTGTGGATACAGTACCTATAAATCTCGTAAGTTAATTTTAGTTTATGCCCTCAATAGGGGTGGTTTAAAGTAGTCCGCATATTTTGTAATAGATCTACTTGTTGATATATGTCTGCAAAAGATTTTGGCTCACCAAGATCTTCACAATGTTAATTAGTGAAGAGTATATAGATTCAGGTTGTCACAAGTATACATTGAAAAAACATTTCAATAGGTACAGGTACTTAATATTATTTCAATATTACTGTATTTTGTGATGTAGATGTCCCATAGGCATATATTTCTGAACAATTATTATAATTTTAAAAATGACGAGAAAGGAGGGGAAAACGTAAAGTTCAATCTTTCAAATAACATAAAATAATGTAAAATATACAGTAATTACTTTCTAACAGTTCTATACTGTAATTGAATTTAATTTAGGTTTCACCCTTTCCAATTGTTCTTCTTTTACAATTAGATAAGATAGTTTTCAATTTCAGCCTGGTCCACCTACATTGGCGCCTATGACAGTTTGTAAGTATTTGTAAGTATGGAGAGGGACTTTGTTAGTCATTCATTTTGTCTCTGATGCTTTTTAAAATGGGGAAAAGAAGAAACAGAGTTTTTTGCGAAAAATTCTCGAATTGAAAGGTCAACTATTTCATTATATTCGTAACTTTCTTGCATATGGTTATAGGATATTCGTTGTCTAAAATTTCTTGGACGTCGGACAAACACTCCCTCTTCATCACTATTTGAGTCAGAATTATCCATTTCAAATGGTTTCATGGTTTTATCTTCAAAATCTAACCCTACATTGGCATTTACTTTTTACAAATTATTAAACTATTACTTAAAATACAGTCATGGAACTAACGTTAATATTATTAATAAATTTAATTATCTTTGCTGCTTTATGAAACACTTTAGTAATATTATTTATTTTAGTAATAATATGAGCGTTTACAGTAATAAATAATATTATTAAATATTACTTTTATGAAACAGAACAGTAATAATATTACTTAATGTTATTACCTTTTTAGTAATGGTATTAAATTATTACTTTTATGAAATAAGCCCCAGGGGAAAGTTTCAGTACACGGATACCTCACTGACAATAATTATCTTAAAATATTAAAAAGAGAGATTTGTCTGTGTTTGTCGTATGCGCATCATGCTTACGAAAAGACACTTTTCAGTGCCAATAATTTATTTTGTGTGCACAAGGTTGGAACTTTGTTTTTCCTGGGCGTGAATTTGTCCTAAAGGAACGACATACGCGAACCAAGTTGACTCGTACACTTCATCACTCCCCATTCCAGAACTTTTTATGGAATTCTGTCTTTCACTCCAGAATTATGTCAGTAGGGATTCAATTTTCAATTTTCTTTTTGACTTCTGCCCCTACAATAAACAAAAAACATATATCCACTGAAAATAAATAAACAAAAATAATTTTCAAATTTTGCACGTGTTTGACTCGCCTATCTTGCAGCTAAACATCTTTCCAATAGGTTCCCAAACATCATGTTTTCTTATTTTATTGTGGTAAGTAGGATACTTGGGATTCCATGAAGTTTCCTGCTCCCTATATGCATTAATAAGATTTATAACAGCGTCTTCCGTCCACTCCAGTTTCGACATCCTGTTAGTGAAATTGAACTAAGCGCTGCGTTCTGCTACGAACTACAAGCTAGTGGCAAATTCCGTCCACAACGAATACCAACTTCCTTTGATGTACCGACAAGCGACTGATCACTTCCGAAGGCAAACCAAACGATCGGTTTGCCTTTGCTGCGACGTACACACGTACCGATTTCAGTCACCGAATGCAATCATTTGTCGTTCGTTCGTTGTTCGTTCGCTAAGTGTGTACGCACCTTTACAGTAACGTACAGTACAGTAACGAAGAAAATGTTTTAATAGTTATTTTTTTCTCGCAAACTGGAACTACACAGTGAATACTACGTGTTCCCGGCACTGTCTTCAGCCTGAGAAACCGATCGTCATTTAATATGTAAGCCTCATTTTCATGTTGTTTCCCCGCAAACGAAATATCAACACCAGGAATATTAGTTTTCGCACGTTCATACAGTTCTTTCGGCACACATTCTTCTTCGCTCGATTTCCTCACATAAATTTGTTCACTACAGCTCGCGGATGCCTTTTTGATAATTTGATACAACACGAAATGCATATTGCATCATCTAGGCTATCACTAAATTCGGTATTTTTTCGCATCCATTCGATAACTTTTCTATTACCTGTCTTTCTCGTATGTTCTTGGAGTCCGAAAGGGTTACAACACCACAAATAGCGAAAACGACTTTCAGATTTTGGCATTTTCAATCTAATCAGGCACCAATGCACTGTTAAAAATTCACAGCTTTAAACAAATTATGTGTTTGTTTTCTGGATCCTTGTGTCACCCTTATTGAAGGGCAGACGGTTTTGTTTCATAAATCCGATGTGTAGGAGTGAAATGTTTTGCGAAACATGTAATTATAGGATGAGATTGAAGAAATGTAAAAGTAAACGAGATGAACTCATGTGGAGATGTCTCGGAAAATACAAGGTATTAAATGATAAATACAGGAACGCTGTATCGCAGCACTTTGTGAAATCACTAGGATAACGGAAAAAATGAAACGGAACATCTCCAGTGTAGTCCATGGTAAATGCTAATTTTTACACTAATTTTTTATTTAATTTTTTTGGTCCAGGGAAAATATTAGTACGAATGTGCTTTTGTGAAAGACTAGAAGTTTCCATAGACCAAAAATGCAGTATAAATGGAGTAAAATTAGTATTTTATAGAACATTATAATCCTCTGATTGAGATTCTGACTGATATATATATATTTATCAGGCAGTACATCTCACTTGAGGATATGTATCAAAGGAAGAACAATTGTTTGTATGCATCTGAAGTCTGACTAGTGTAATATGTAGCTAGTCGGCGATGTATGCGATGGAGGAGGAAAGGAACTGGCCACCCTACCCCATTATCTCCTGGCCTAGTTTCCTCGTAAGTGGTGCCTTCTTGGTATCACTGATGAGCTTCAGACATGTCTTCGTACAGTTGACTAAACAACAACAATATATTATAAAGATAACAAATATGAACTTAATTTCATTATTATCTTATACCAATGATGTATTATTTGAAACTTTAATGTTACAGTGTTTTAAGTTCAGCTTTGTTTTGTTACTTTAATTTTATTTTGAATAAAATGTAATATATTGTATAACAAAGGTGACTAATATAATCTTAATTTCATTGTTGTTGACTTTATTAAATTATACATGTTTGTAGTATGTTTAGTATGTTTTTAGTTTTGTTAAGATGGCATGCTTGATATAATAATAAAAAATATAAGCTACAATATACCGGGTGGGCAAAATAAAACTTCCCCGGAAAATATGTAATATTTACATTTATATATATATATATATATATATACATACATATATATATATATATATATATAGTTATAAGACTGTTTAAGACTAATCTTTGTTAATGAACATTACAGAAGATGCTGGAAATGACCACCGTTGACGTCGAAATCAAGGTTTCCTGCATTATCAGGGTCATTTCTGCATCAGTCTTATACATATATATATATATATATATATATATATATATATATATAGGCTATATATTTTTTTTCCGCGGGCCAGTTTTATTTTGCCCGCCCCGTATAATCGATACTATGGAGTACTCGGGATGGGTCCTATAATAATATATCTGTTCCAACTCATATTTCCACAAATATTTACGTCTCACTACTATGGAACTAACATAGGAGTATCATAGGAGTACCTAAACATTCATCCTCTGCGGCTTACATAGCAGTCTTTCAATATTGTGGTAATGTTTCGCCCGAACATATCTTTAGCTTCCAAGTCAACTTTCCCTTCGTCTATGGCTTTGTTCAAACGATCCCACTCAGAAGCGTAGGCTATGTTGTGAGCAGCCGTATTTCCGAACATATCTTTTATGTTGAGGTCCGCACCCTTGTTTGTCAGATAATCTACTAAATCCCAGAGTTTCTTGGCTATCGCAGTATTAATCAGCGAATTATTAAACATGTCCTTGCCATTGACATCTGCTCCAGCATCTACCAGTTTCTTCACTTCATCTGAAATCCCCATTTCTAATGCTATGTGTGTCAAACCGTCTCCGTGACCGTCCTTGGTATCAGGGGACAATTTGTAGCGTTCCAACATAAAATGAACATCATCCCAACGATTATTGTGAGCGAAGATGCTAATAATCTCATTGTTGTTAATATCTCTGACACGAACGTCGACTTCGAGATGGTTGTTCCAAAAATTCACGATGGGTTGTTTGTCCAGCAACCATTTCACTGCTTCGTAGTTGTGCTGATTCACGAGTTCGTGAAGTATGCTGTTGCCGTACATGTCAGTGATGTTGATACTGCACATAAGCTTAACCACTGGCTCAAAATACTTCTGGTACTTCGGATTGGCGGCTAAGAACAGAGCCGAGTTTTTGTACCCGTCATAACCATTCATACAGCACACCGAGTAACCTTTCAAGAAATTAATGAGGTCATCCAATCCAGAAAAATTGTTGTTGTAGATATCCAAACATATCAAATAATTGATGACATATGAACACGCCCCCTTCGAATTATTCCATGTTTGAAGGAACCGTAGGAACTTTAGATCACCGTGTTTTTGAGCAACCATTCTTGCATTCTCCCCAGCTACGTTTTCCATGTCAGGATCTGCACCTTCCATAACTAATAATTTCGCGATATTCTGTCTACGTTTTTCCAAGGCCAGGATCAAAAGAGGATTTCTGTTTGGAGTTGTACAGCTGACATCAATCTCTTCTTCTCGAGTTAGCTTGTACACTTTGTCGATGTCTCCCTCAATAACGTTGTCCAGAAGAACGTCATCACACAATTTACCTGTAAATAATATTATAAAACTTGCCTTAAAACAATTACAATATATGCATCCGTTCATTAACTAACTGAAAATCATTATACACCAACAATTACACAGTAACCTAAGAATATTTTTTTATACTGTATAAGCTTGGTGAGGCACTAAAAACTAAGGCCGGGTGCACATAGAATCAGACGCGGTGCGACGCGACGTTTTCTCTCATGGTACCTGTCTCCTATTGATTTCTTATTATGTGGTGCACACAGAATCAAACGCGCCGCGACGGTCGCGAGCAGGCACGGGGAGATACGGAGAGACAACATCGAATGACTGCTTGAAGTTCGTCGCGAGGAGACTGTCTGATAGCTGCAGTGTACTGCGCATGCGTTAGTAGTGGCTATGATTGCACGCTTTCACTATCTACAAATACTATATTGTTGTGTAGTGCACATTATTATTAACCAAATACAATAGAATTTCTCATATAGACAGTCCTCTTTCATTGACGGAATTTTCTAGCCTATTGACGGAATTTTCTAACCTAGACTAGTTTTCCAAATCCACACAGCCAGCAAATCAGTTTTCGTGAGCGGGGCCTGTTTCTCAAAAATACTAGTTTAGTAGTTCACCAGTTACTAGTTACCAGAGTATATTTCACCAGATCTAGTAGATTCTGTTTCTCAAACTATTTTGCCAGTCTAGTAATTGGTGTCAATTTTACACTAGTCACATGATCTGTTTCACTAGTCAGCTGATTGAGTTAATTTGTTTATAGTCATTGGTAGATTTACTGGCATGTAAAAGAACTCCTGCAGGACAAAATTCCGGCACACCGATGACACTGATATAACCATTACAGTTGCGAGCATCGTTAAATAAACCATAATTTGAATTTTGAAAAGCTTTGAGAGTTGTTAAATATAGTGGAACCTGCCATAACAAGATATATAATAGAAGTCATGCATTATCAGCAAAGCTTCAAATACAAATTGCTCTACAAATTGGAATGTTGATTATTTTTCAATGCCATCAAGTCTTTCTGTCCTAGACCAGCAACACATGCAGAATATGTTCCTAATAATCTAGGCTAATACCAATTCATCAACTGCAGTGAATTTTGCTGGCTTTCCTCCCCCACTGCCAGTTCTTCTGGCATTGTCAACTTTAGCCTACAAATTAAATATATAGGTAACGACACTAATTTATGAATAGATCAAATGTAAAACTGAAAAAAAAATGGCGAATTTTTCGTTAAGTTATACCGTAAGTGGCATTTATGTCTGTAGTAGACCCACTAACTACATAATATGTTTATATTATGATACCACAGTCTGGTATATACAGTCACGAAATTCAATACGTAGTAAATATGCATCCATAGATAGTTGCTAACCACTAGGATCGCTAATATCGCCTCATTACATATAATGCGAAATAGTACCTGCTCAGTCTATTGTTCCTAGCATTCTCAGAACTCAAGCTTCGTGACTGTGAACTTTAATTGGTACTCACCAAAGTTGCTTTCTTATTGTTGGGCCAGTAAGTGTCCCTAACGTATGCATAATCTTTGTTCTGAGGTATCAGTTCCACAGCCTCACACATTACAACATTTTTTGTCCATTCGTTTACTTTATAATTTGTTCTTATTGTGCTCGAAAAAGCACCGAATAGTATATACTTTGATTCATTAATCATATTGAGTATAGTTAATTTGCTTTCAATTGATGGAATTTTAATCGAAAAGAGAAATCAAAGCCAAAACAGAAAAAACTTAGCCTTCTAACCTCAAATAACAATACCTACCAATGACTATAAACAAATGAACTCAATCAGCTGACTAGTGAAAGAGATCATGTGACTAGTGAAAAATTGTCACAAGTTACTAGACTGGTAAAATAGTTTGAGAAACAGAATCTACTAGAGCTGGTGAAATGTACTCTGATAACTAGTGACTGGTTAACTACTAAACTAGTGTTTTTGAGAAACAGGCCCCAGGAAGTCAAAAGGAGGATAGCAATAGCAAAGGAATCTTATAATAGAAGAAGAAGCATCTTCTGTGGACCTCTAGAAAAAGAACTACGGTAGAGACTAGTAAAATGCTTTGCATGGGGCATAAACATGGACATTACGACGGCGTGAAAAGAACGACTAGAAAGATTTGAAATGTGGATATAGGCTAGAGAAGAATGGAGTGTGTGAAATGGACAGACAGAATAAGAAATGAAGTTGTGGTATAAAAAGTGGGTGAAGAAAGAATAATGGTGAAACTGATCAAGAAGAGAAAAATAAATTGGCTGGGTCACTGGCTGAGAAAAAACTGCCTGCTGAAGGATTCGCTGGAAGGAATGGTGAACGAAAGAAAAGTTTGGGACAGAAAAAGATATCAGATGACAGACAACATTAAGAAATGTGGATTTTATGTGAAGAATAAGAGAAAGGCGGAAAGTATGAACAATTGAAGACTACTGGGTTTGCAGTAAAGAACACTAGTGACGTTTACCTAATGTAAATAGCAGAAGTTTTATTATTATGTACTTCCACCCAAATTTAAGTCAATTAAACATCCTTCAAAAGATACATGCAGTCCCGTGACCAAATGGAACTCAAAGTACAACCCGAAAGTGATTCTGATGTGAGTAAAATAATAGAGAATGATGAAAATTTTCACCTGCTCAAAGTTAAACAAGGTAGAAATACACTTAAAACTGAACTGATGGAGCTGCAACGTCAGAAACGTGCGACAATTGCCAGATTTGACCTACAAAAAGATCTTCCGTACCCTAAACTTAAGACACCCTTAGCGTACTACAAGCAGAATATATACATATACAATTTCGGCATTCATTCAGTCAACAATCATAATGGTTACATGCAGTGACGCCAATTTATATGCGCCCGTGGAGCCAAGCCTACGAATAATTCGTCGTGTTATTATTATTATTATTATTATTATTATTATTATTATTATTATTATTATTATTATTATTATTATTATTATTAATGAAATTTATTTATTTTTACGTAATATAACTCAACTGTTTGAGCCCAACCAATGTTTTCTAAAAGTTGGCGCTATTGATTACATGTACGTGTGAAACGAAACCGAAGATGTCAGAGGATCCCAAAAAGTAGCGACCACTCTCATGAAAGATATCAAACAAGAAGTCAAAGCCACACTCATGTTACTCTCTATTCAGATTCATGTACAGGACAAAATACGATTAGAAACGCAAAGGTGGCTACTACATTCATGTTGCAAAATCCTCAGACTTTTTTTTTTATTTTAGTAAATTATTTTACGACGCTTTATCAACATCTCAGGTTATTTAGCGTCTGAATGATATGAAGGTGATAATGCCGGTGAAATGAGTCCGGGGTCCAGCACCGAAAGTTATCCAGCATTTGCTCATACTGTGTTGAGGGAAAACCCCGGAAAAAACCTCAACCAGATAACTTGCCCCGACAGGAAATCGAACCCGGGCCACCTGGTTTCACGGCCAGATGCGCTAACCGTTACTCCACAGGTGTGGACAAATCCTCAGACGAAAATAGAAGCAATTGACCACAAATTCATAGTATCGGGATACTTTTTTCTGCCTAATGATATAGATTTTTATGTCATAGATGTTCCAAGAACTCTCAAGGGTGACATATTCCCTCTCTTGTTCGAATTTTCCTCTAGGGCTGCAGCAGCAGACCACAACTTTATCACGCAGCAGCAATTAAATGACGCCTATGTTGCGTTATATCATCAAAATATCAGAATTGTAAAATGGGTGCTCGCATGGAAACATGGTCAAACATGGAAATGCGTAATGTGGTCCGGCTTTTGCGTCAGAAGGGCACCTCACCAGCAGAAATTCATCGTCAACTTGTTGAGATGTACGGTACGAAAAGCGCTTCCAGTGGGATGTACTGGATCATTCTCCCTACAGCCCCGATCTGGAACCAGTGATTTCCATCTCTTCGGATCGTTGAAGAAGCATCTGGGTGGTAAGCGATTCAACGCTGATACGGCCTTTCAGCAAGCCGTCATGACGTGGCTTCAGAAACTCGACGCAGATTTCTTCTATTCCGGCATCGATGTCTTGGTCTACCGTTGAACAAATGTTTGAACAAGCATGGTGACTATATTGAAAAGTAATTCGTACCAGTGCCCTACTACTGTGTATCAGTATATCTGCCTGTGAAATAAAATTTTTCCATGAGAGCTCTTGCTACCTTACTTTTTGAAGCACAGTCGTAAGTCGAATGATGAGTTGTGTTGTGGAAGAAGAGACGCTTTGATTTTCTTTCAAATGAACAATAAAAACTCAATTTTTCACAAATTTCCTGACTTGATTCACCTTTATCATAAAAAATAGCATTATAAGCTAAAACGGATCAAGTCCTTCACAACATATGTGATTCAGCGTTAATGAACAACTTTGCAGTTGATACGTCATTTTCTATATTGGTCTGTCTAAAACTCTAAAGCTATGGCTATGATGAGCAATAAGATTACTGATAGCAAAATTAGATACTCCACTAGACCAAGTTAACTTTAAATAAAATTATCTCGAAACTACTATGTCTCTCAAAACTTTAGAACTGTTCGCCTCATATTATGAAAATTCAACTAAATTAGGTTTCTGGTTATACGCTTGTCTATTTCTTTAATTCCTGGCTCTTCCTGGCACTAATAAAAAATGGTAATGTGCTGGAACATTTGCATCCACTAATCTACGGATTTTTATTAGGGTCTATTCTATGCCATGATTATGTTGCTCAAAATCGGGGCATTTTATGACATGCATGCAACAAAATTACTATGGTAACAATTACGTCATTAATTAGTTTGTATTTATAGCAATGCTATGCTATAATGTCGATAATTATCTCTGATTGAGGTTCTGACTGATATGCGTAGCCTATCTTATTATCAGGCAGTACATCTCACTTGACAATATGTGTTAGAGGAAGAACAATTGTTTGTATGCATCTGAAGTCTGATTAGTGTAATAGCTAATCGGCGATGTATGCATTGGAGAGGGAAAGGAACTGGCCATCCTACCCCATCATCTACTGGCCTAGTTACCTCATGAGTGATGCCTTATTGCTGTTATTTAAGAGGTTCAAAACTGTCTTCAGACAGATGACTAAACAACAATATAGGTAATAATAATTAAAATAAAGAATTTATATATAAAATATTTAATAATTAATAATGCAATCTTACTTCTGAATATTAAAATTAAACCTAAAACTGAAATGTACAATTTAATCAATTGACCTCTTCCGATTAATATGTTAGAACCACTATTTCTGAAATATCTTTCGTTTTATTTTTCTCGAATCATATGATAAGTTTCTCGTGCCTTCTTTCATAGCTTTCACGAGATTTTTCAGGAATTAAATCCAGTTCTGTTGTACAAGCCTTTTCTAGAAATATCAACTGGTAAATGATTTGCATACTTTTTAGCAACAGTGTCAATAAATTAAACCAAACAATGACGTCACGAATATATTGCAGACTTTCATTTCAGAGTAATTGATTGGAACTTACTGACCGGTACCCGTTTATCCCTTAGAATGCTGTTTTACAAAATAGTAGTGTATGAAACTCATTTATAATATTATACAGTTATCGAATTAGTAAAAATTAGGATTCGCTCGTTTCCTAAAGATTAACTCATGCAATATAGGATAGCATTATAATAGTATATTATGCAATGAGCCTATAATGATAATAATTAAGACGCGAGTATGTTTATAAAACGAGCGTTTTTATTCGACCATAATTAAATCTATAAGTTTTGAGTTTTTACAAATGTTTTACCTCGTTACTTTAGTGATAATGAAATGATGAACATGCGTGTATTTTCAGCATATTCTCGACTATTGCAATAGGTGGCACGAGTGTGAGTGTCTTTTCAGCGTGCTACCGAGTAGTGCAACAGATGGCAGGTGTATAAGTCGTATTTAATGATTTTTGCAGGGCTTGGTATGGAGAGTTTAACCTCAAAGCAACACACATTAAAACATAGGAAATTAACTCAATTTATTAGAATATTAAAATTAACGTGAACAGAATTTATTTTATTTTAAATACATGTTATTAATTATACAGTATGTGAAATTTATCTGGGGAATGGCTCTCAGTGGAATGGTTGAAGTTGGGTTAATTTTTATTTGAGTGATTTAATCAACGCCACTTTCAAAACTCGCGCTTGCCATTTTGGATTGGTGCTCTCAAGGCTTGCGGAATGTGCGCGTATGATATTAATCAATATCGCATGTGCTTAGTTGGAAATCGATAGTTGCAATAACATAATGAATAGGAGTACTTTAATGTACGGTCATTAAGATACAGTTACGTCACATGTAATGAGCGTATTATAGCCTAGTATGGTCGAGCAAAAACTAATTTAATACTATACTATTTTTAAACATATTTATTTTAATCTATGGTTAAGCATAGATTTTTATTGTCCTCATTCGCTTAACATGGAGATGTAGAGTTTACGAGATCTAAACCTTAATTGAAGGGTTCAGAGCCGAAAGTTACCCCCGGCCACAGTGGGCCAAGCGCCATTTGTTAAAAACGGAGAAAACAAGGTTTAAAGTTTAGTGAATACCATAGTTCAATGAAGGTTGATATGTCACATAGTTTTAATATGCATACTTTATAATTACTTGCTATATGTTTCATTAAATTATAATAATAACTTAATTTTAACCCTTGTTTTCTTCGATTTTTATTTATGGCGCTTGGCACAATATGGCTCTGAACCTTTCAATAAAATTGTGCAAGGGAACAAAAATATACTCACAATTTATGCAGACCAGTAAAGAAAGGACAGGCAAGAATAAGATGAACACGCTCATTTCTTCCGGTTGGTAACTGCTGTAATATAAAGGCACAAATATTCTTAAGTCGCCTGAATAAATTAACTATTCTTTAAAGATTTTTGTGTTATATGGTTGAGGTTTTTTCCGGGGTTTTCCTTCAACCCGTTAAGAGTAAATGCCGGGGGTAACTTTCGGCGTTGGACCCCGGACTCATTTAGCTGGCACCTTTATTTCATCAGACCTAGATAATCACAGCAGTTGTTAAGCGTCATAAAATAACCAATTAAACCATTTTTGTTTCCGTATCACACACTGGATTATTAAAATAGAACGAATGTTCCATCTGTGTCTCAAGCGCAAGCTCGTTGTTTTTTCATCAAGGCGTCTTGGATTCGATTCCTGGCTAGGTCATGATAGAATTTGTGATGAACAAAGTAGATGTTGCGGTGGATTTTTCGGAGTACTCCCGTTTTCCTCTATTATTCCATCAACTCACTCCACTTTCCTCTCATTTTATCTTTCGTCTAAAATAGTTTAAAAAAAGCTAGTTGAAATCTTGGGACGGGTTTTCGATGTGGCTTGTGGCTTCGAGATCTGGGGCTTACCAAATACTCCTGTGAGGATAGAATCTGCTCTTTCAGAGTTGAGGCAGGATGGCTCACCTATCAGCATCGGATTCACGAATCTCACCACACCTGTCGGACTTTATGTTATGTTATGTTGTTATATTATGTCATGTCATGTTATGTTATAGCCTATTACTTATGTTATGTTATGTTATGTTATGTTATGTTATGTTATGTTATGTTATGTTATGTTATGTTATGTTATGTTATGTTATGTTATGTTATGTTATGTTATGTCGAACTGTCATCGCATATATAATTATAACATATGGCGCACATTGGGCCAATGTAAGCATAAGTACAAGAATCCAGCCCTCAGTAATCCAGTCAAGCCAAGTCAAACAGAATGAGTTTCTAAAAATCGAAGAAATATTCATTCAGTTACCTCTGCGGTGGTTGAGTGGTCAGATCTTTGACCTGTCACGCAGGCGGCCCGAGTTCGAGTCCCGGTCAGGTCTGAGATTTTTCATTGAAAAATCCATAGTGACACTTGTGGCGGACAAGATCACAGTTGGGGTTTTCTCGGGGTTCTCCCGTTTTCCCCCCAAATTTGGCATTTACATCATTCTGTCACCATTTCTCCATTTCGTCATCATTCCATAGAATTCCCCGATCGCCGGCTGGCGACACACGGAGGGGGCTGGCCTAGGGATGAGGAGGGTTGCCTGCTCGACAACTGGGTACGCAGCGAACCTTAGTGTAGTCAGCCGGCGTGGGTTTGGGAATGCGCCTAGCTTGAGGGTTAGCGCAATAGACCGTAACAGGTCGCAGTGTTGGCCCATAGTGCCCCCTTCTCGTAAATTCAATTCAAGTCAATTTCACTCAGTTTCCCATAATGTATGCTAAAGATACATAGGCCTACAGTGTTCGGATAGCTGTCCAAAAAGCACAAGACATGATAGATGGGATCAAGAAAAGTAACAGTAGGACAGAATCTTATTTTGTAACTCGCAATTTTATGCGAGTACATTGTTTTTCTGGAGATTTACTCAGTACAACAATATGCAGAATATTCAGATAGTTTTTTAGTAGGTTATTTTACGACGCTTTATCAACATCTTAGGTTATTTAGCGTCTGAGTGATTTGAAGGTGATAATGCCGGTGAAATGAGTCCGGGGTCCAGCACCGATAGTTACCCAGCACTTGCTCATATTGGGTTGAGAGAAAATCCCGCAAAAAAACCTCAACCAGGTAATTTGTCCCGACCGGGATTCGAACCCGGGCCACCTGGTTTCGCGGCCAGACGCGCTAACCGTTACTCCACAGATGTGGACTCGGATAGTTGTCCAAGAAACACAAAACATGATAGATGAGCTTGACTTGGCTTTAAGAGGGCTGTACCAGGGACTGATTCATACACTTAGCACGCTTTGGCCCATTGCCTACTTATATAGGCTATGTTATGATGTCCAAGTCCGATAGGTGGTCTGGGTGGCATTCATAAATCAGATGCTGACAGGTGGACTATCCTGCCTCACTTCCCCTGATAGGGTCAGGACGAGTGGACGAGTAGCCTGAAAAGCCAAAAGGATAGAACTTATGTCCTTTATGATCAGCCGACGCTGGCAGGTGGGACATCCTCCTCATACCCTGATAGATTCAGGTCCCATCAGCACACGAATAGCTTGAAAAGCCCCTGGAGTCCAGTGTCCTAAGCTCTTCTTATATCAACCATACAGCTCATGCATTTTGTCAAGACACTCTACTTTTTTTTTTTTTACAGTAATGTTTTATTATTAAAACAGATACAGAACATACAGAACAAAGACTTCATAAAATTATTTCAGAGGTATAAACCCAAATAAAGATGTCATTCTACAAAACAATTCTACAAAAAGCATTATGGTAACAAGCATTCTGAAATATAATTTTTTTGATCTCAAAACAGCATTCCAAAGTGAATCCCGAGACATCAGTAAGTCAATGTTCTCTCTTCAAACTCAATTTTACATATCTAATCATCTTAGAAAGATCAGAAATTTGACACTAAACATAATATCAATAATATCTTATCTTTCTTACAACATTACCTCAAACATTATATAAACTGAAACAATTTCAAAAAGCGATCTTAAAATTTCGCCACGCAACACATTATGTGAAACTTAATTCCCACAAGTTCAGAATTATTTTTTACATTCTTAAACTCTGTTGCAAGAGCAAACTACATTGCTATCCTAGATGACCAACGCAATCTGAGAGTATAATTATTTCGAAACTTATCGTCAATAACCTCAGTTAACTTCATGGCTTGGACTTTTCAATCTAATTCATCTTCAGAGTCAAAACATACCATATAGTTTCAATAGTTAACAGAATTAAAGTTCTATGCGATTAACTGTAAAATTAGAATTACATAAAAAATCATACAGTAATTCCTGGCTTATCATTATAGCTACATTACGAGAAACTGTGATGTTGAATGAATAAGTAATAAACTTACATTATTTTTCAAACTGAGAATAACTGAAATTAAGTTAATCTGTTACCTCAAAATTCCCCTTATTTCACTAATAACAACATACTCGTATTTACATACATTTAAATACTAAATATAATTGGAGGTAAAATGTACACTAAATAATGTTCAGTGTTGGTTTAATATTACCAGTGAGCGAGTATGCAATGGTTAGAGAACAATGCAACAAGGGGAACACGTTTGTGATTCCTGAGTTAAACTAAACTGAGTAAGCTATTCAGTTGCAATAGTTTGAGTTCTTTTAAAATTTGGGATGACTTGTCGTCCTTCATTTCCAACTTGGCTGCCTCTTCTTTCAACATATGTAAGAATTCTTCCATTTTGTGCAAAGACTTTGTCAACTGGTAGTGCAGGAATCCTGAAGCAAGCCATACAGTTACAAATTTGTTTTGTTTTGTTGGTGGGTCTAATACCAATAACGTTTGGAACCAATAATGAAGTTGCGAATCTGGCCATACTTTTACTAGTAAAGCTTTTGCTCCTTCCCATATAGTTTTCGCAGCACCACAATTTGTGACATGATGTTTCAGTGTGTCTAACCACCCACACTTTTTGCATGCAGGGGAGTCTGTTAAATTATGGCGATGTCGCTTTTCTTCAGTTGGTTTAATCTGTTTGAGATTGCAGTGTACTGTTGTCTTCCATGCAGTAGGGATGTTCGCCATATGCAAATTGCGCCATATATTTACCCATCTTTGGTTTGGCAACTTTTCCACGATACGTGGCGTTTGCACGGCTTTCTTCATGAGGTAAGTGTAGATAGTCTTCGTGTTTTGACTCTTTTCATTCGTGACTGTTGTTGGTGGATATGACTATTATTTCCCAAATCATTTTCAGCGAGTGCGGTAAGGAGGTAGTTTTACTGCATAGTAGTGGAATGTGGTCTTGCCAGAATTTGTTGTCCATGTGATCGCTTTCATCGTGTTTCGCGCGAAGAATATTCCGTGTCAAAAGGGCCTGACTTTTCTCTTTTATTGCCGTCAGCTGTAAACCTCCTTTCGTTGTTGGTAGATATAGTTGTGTTTTCGGTAGCTTGTAAAAATATCCTTTCCAGACATAGAAGCTGATTGCTCTGTCTAGCACTGTGGAGTATTTGGAAGGAAGAGGCAAAATCTGTGCTAGATACCACAATTTGGACAGGCAAAATACGTTTATGTGCCATATCCTCTCAAGGAGATTGAGGTTTCTATGTATATGCTGAAACATTGTTGCTCGAGTTATTGCAGACATAATGGACCAATTGATGTCAACCATTTCTTTGAAGGATGCACATACTGTTAATCCTAAAATCTTTGCTTTTCTTTTTATAGGGATATGATTTACAGTGTGTTTAACAGGCCAATTGCCTAATGGTACTAATGATGACTTTTGTACATTTATTTGTGCACAGGATGCCATACTATATGTTTGTAGAATCTGTGGTACTTTTGTACACTCGTCTTCATCTCGGAGGAGGATTACAACATCGTCGTGAACATGTTGCCCATGGCTCGTCCAGATTGTAAGATGTTATGTGATATTCGAATAAGTGGTTCTATACCAATAGCGAACAGGCACATTGACAGAGGGCATCCTTGTCGTACCGATGATGCAATTGGGATACGTTTCGTAAAGAAACCGTTCACTTGAATTTTGGAGTATGCACTAATCATACAAGCTACTTATAGCATTAACAAATTTTTCTGGTATACAGAAGTGTTTCATAACTCGTTGTAGATAGAGATGGTTCATTCTATCAAAGGCCTTATTAAAATCTATTGATAACAGTGCTGCTTTTTCATCCAGGGATTCTTCATAATATAAAATTGAATCACGAATGGTGGCAAGGTTGTGAATTATTGATTTGTCCGGTACACTGCAAGTTTGGCCTATTTCAATAATATCCCGAAAAGTTGTTTTTACTCTGCACGCTAGTATCTTCATAAATAACTTATAATCTGTGTTCAAGAGTGTAATTGGACGATATTCCGACACTGGACTTGGATTTGTAACCTTCGGGAGAAGTATTACTATCCCATCACTGAACCCCTCGACTACAATTCCTTTATCAAAAATGTAATTGAACAAGTCCATTAATGTGTCTTTAATTAAATTCCAGTGCATTTTGTACAGTTGATATGTAAGTCCCTCAGGTCCAGGGGCAGAATTCTTGGGTGCAGTTTCTATTGCCATAAGAATTTCTTCTTCTGTAATTGGTAACTGAAGATCGTGTTGCTGCTGCAGATTCAAGTGTCTATTCACGTGCTTAAATAAAGTGTCTGTTTCCGTTGCAGATGTGGGAGATGCAGAATAAAGGTCTCTGAAGAAAGTTTCAATTTCCTTAATGCTATCTGAATTAGATGTTAATTGTGTTCCTTCTGTTGTTTGGAGGTGGGATATATATTTAGTCCTAGCGTTGCGTTTTTCCTACACAAGATGGTATAGGGCACATCTTTCATCTTCGCTTACTGTTGGCGTTCTCGCACGTATCTTTAACCGTCTATGAATTTTTGTTGAAGAGCACAAATAGTCGATTTGATGTTTAGAATTTCTTGCCACTTATTACCACCCCCTGTTGTTCCGCATACAATTCATTTACAGCTGGTAATAAAAATTCAGTGTTTCTCTATTTGCTTCGGCTCGAATGATACTGCTTGTTGAAAATAAGTTTTTATTCCAGGTTTTATAATGTTTACCCACTTTTGCATGATGTTGAGTTTGGACTTGTTGGCTTTGCTTATTAATTTTTCTAAATGTTGAGAAAATTGTTCACTAATTTCAGGAATGTGTTGTAAAGTGTTGTTCAGTTTCCAAGAGCCCTTACCATATACGGGAAGAGTAATATCAGTCTGAAGTGAGAGGAGGATACAGTCATGTTCAGAAAATGGCGCGAGAAAAACTTGTATACGGTAAATATAGTTACTGTGTGTTCGAGTGATATAGAAACGATCTAATCGCGATGCTCCATTTTGTCGGCGAAACGTATATTCGACTCTATTACCATGGAGACGCTCCCAGGTATCTACTAAATGTAAGTCTTGTGTTAGGTTTGCTAAAACCGGAAATGGATTATACTGCCCCGTTTGATCTTTCGCGTGAAGCACGCAGTTCCAGTCCCCACCTATCAATAGACAGTCATATCTGTGACGAAGGAAGAAAGGGAGTTCCTTACTTAGAAAACTTTCTCTCTATGATTAGTTCCAGAAGGGAGATATACATTTAATATCTGAATGTTATTAACCTTCATGGATATCAACTCGTCCGCTTGGATGTTTTTCGATGGCATCAACCGTAAGTCCACAACGATAAATAACTGCCGTACCACGATTTTCATCACCAGTATTAACAACATAATCGTACTGCGGTCCTATGAAATCAAAGTTTTCGGTATTCACTTCCTGCAACAATAGAATATCTATGCTATTTTGTCTTATGAATGCATTGAGTAACGACTGTTTATTTTTACTTTGTAAACAATTTATGTTTAATGTTGCATAATTTCGTAGTAGCACCATATATTGAATTAAATAAAGTAGTGCAAGTACTGACTTGCAGTACGATATGGATATCCCCGTCTGCATATTCTATGTCCCAAAATTATTTATGGCTAACCGTCGGTAAGGGATTCTCCAGCCCTAATGTTTCTATCCTCCTTCGGAAGAGGTTTTCCATCAGGACCGTCCTTCTTACTGCCATCTTTGGTGCGACCGTAGATTGCGTAGGGGTGAGGTCGTGGACTGTTCTTGACCTTATTGCTAGGATACGTGGTTGATATGTTCTTTTCGCTGGCGCTGCTGCCAGACGCCGCCCCATCTTCGCGACTTCTCAGACGTGGGTCCCGTGTAAACTCATTTTGCGCCATAGGTTTAAGTTTCTTAAATGGTGTTTCGGTAGGTTGTCCTATTTTGTTTTCTTCGAGATCGAGTGTGGATTCCCCAAGATGCAGAGGTGTTTTTATTCCAGATGAAATATTCGTTATTTCCACGTCATCGGCGATAACTGCAAGTTGTTCCATATCCTGTGCATGATCAGCTGCATCTCTGTGGTGTCCATGATATTTTTTTCATCTTCGGTAGTCGCTGTTTTTTGTTGCCTTAGTCTCTGATGCGGTGTCAGTTTCCTCTTCTACAGGTGCGTCACGTTCCGTGGGCCGTTCCGTCGTTTGCTCCTCGCGTTGCTGTACGACTGTTCCCGAAACAATGTCACTTAATAACAGTTGTCGTGGTTTAACATTAACATTAAAGGTAGTTTTCCTCTGAGGGCAATTTTCTTTTTTATGATTGGGCTCATGGCACACATAGCATAAAATTGGTTGTCCTACATACGTGATGTGTGCGTTATATCCAGCAATGGCTATCGATCCTGGGATATGCTTCTTGATTTCCATTTTTACCGCACGAACGCCATTGTTAACTGGGAAAGGATAAGCTGTGCTCCACTGTTCTTGTCGCACTGAATGAACTACACCATACGTGTTTAACACTGTTTGAATTAATGAACTTAGCACCTCCCGAGGGTAAATTAAACACTCGTACAGTTACGGAAGGAACATCTACCTTGCTTACTTTCACTTGTGTTTGTTCACCATTATTATATTTGAAATCCGTTCTACCTTCATATTTGTGTATCAGTTTTTCGTATATCGTGGGCGATATCACTTTTATATATAATGATTTTTCTTGTGTATTTAATTGCAGCATATCTACCTGTTCTGTGTTTAAGTTGAGAGTTTGTTGTATCCAAAGATGCACATCCATTGCCATAGGACGAGTAGCACTACTGTCAAATTGTATTAGGTCGCGCCAGGGACTTTGGCAGATGGATTTTCTGAATGTCAACTGGAGAGCGAATCCCTCACCGCTGCAAGGTCGGCTGTTATCTCTGTCGCAGTGGAATGGGTAGGACATAAGAGTAAACGTGCACGCCCGAGTATTTGTGCACTCTGGACAGTCACCTCCAAAAACTAAACAAATATTACAGTAGTCTATATGTGTCTTTGGTATTCCCAAGAAACTTGTTCGATTAATTAAAATGTGTCTCAATGAAACTTACAGCAGAGTCAGTATAGGCCAGTTTCTATCTGATGCGTTTCCAATTCACTGCGGGCTAAAGCAAGGAGATGCACTATCACCTTTACTTTTTAACTTCGCTCTAGAATATGCCATTAGGAAAGTTCAAGATAACAGAGAGGGTTTGGAATTGAACGGGTTACATCAGCTTTTTGTCTATGCGGATGACGTGAATATGTTAGGAAAAACTCCACAAACGATTAGGGAAAACACGGAAATTTTACTTGAAGCAAATAAAGCGATAGGTTTGGTAGTAAATCCCGAAAAGACAAAGTATATGATTATGTCTCGTGACCAGAATATTGTACGAAATGGAAATATAATCTGTTATATATATATATATATATATATATATATATATATGTATATGGAAATATGTTAATCCTTAGTCAATAGATAAGTCTGAGTTTTACGAAATACGAACATTAAGGGATGGAAAATGGGAGGCAGTAATGATCAAAATAATTAGCCTATACCGATTTATTTTGTTTAACCAGCAGACATGCAGCCTTTAAATTTAAAACAAAGATTCACTCATAAAATTGGGTTAGACTATTCATCTCATCTCTCAGAACTGTTTCTAAAATGTATAAGGAAAGTAAAAAAATTCAATTTCATGTAGGCTACTCCCTTGAAATAACTTCATTTTTGTTTTTTTGTTTTTTTTTTTTTTTTTTTACTTCCGAGCAGAGAGGAGAGAGAAAGAAGTCGACGATTTTAAAAATTCACTAAACTATATTTAACTAGAGCCGTAAAATTTAAAATGAAGGTTACTCTCTACAATATTGGTTAAATATTCTTAGATTTTTTAAATACCATATCCTAAGGTACTGATGAAAAGGCAGAAGGGAGTGAGAAATCTCATGTCATCCGATCTCGATGAAAGTCCATATCTGGGGATCTTTTCGATCACAGAATACGAATAAGGTATTATTTAGTCCGACTTTGTCCCTAAAGTGGTGTAGTGGAACAAAAATGGGTGAAAAATTAAATTAGATATCTTAGGGGTTTTCGAGACGAAAATTACGAATAGTGCGAATTCAATATGGCAGTTTCAGTACTATGAATTTCATTTTAAAAAATTAAACATCGGATATCGCACAGGTAACACATGTATAGTATTTAAGGGGGTATGTAACACCTTTTGATAGTAGGCCTCTACATTTAGTAAAATCCAAAGTGTAATTTCTACATATTCCGAATGAATGTTGTGCTGGAATTTAATAGAGTCATCACCCAATACCTCTAGATTAATAAACAACTTTTTACAATCCATAAAATATAGTATTTATTGTGAATGATAATTATATTTTTCAATTGGTGCAATTTGTGCAGGGAAAATTTGTTTCTCCGGTATTTTGTACGATTTCGAATATTTTAAAATGCTTTCTTCTCTGTTCTATTCACAATGTGCGTGTGAAGAAGTTATTGCCCTTGTAATATCCAATACAATCCTATTTATTATACTTTTATATAAATCTAACTTCCGCAGCATGCAATTTTACCCAATTAACCAAATTATATTTTGATTATTAAGAAGAATCGTAATTTTATTAACTTGAATTGTCGCACCACCAGTAGACGATCCCTAGATTATTACTGGACAAATCTTGTATATTGATCTGGTAAGGGTAGGATTATATATACATATATGCGCAATGCAATGCTTTTTCCTTTTAATTAAGAATTAATTTAATTTAGAAAATGTAGGAGACGTATTGTAAAATCATTGCGAACGGAAGTCATTTACATTTATTAAAGGTATTCTTTGAGTAGGACTGTACCGTGGTGTGTTTCATAATAAGGATAATTGATATGAGCTGCTGTTATGAAAATATGAACGACTCAGAATGTTATCGCATCTCATTCTCGCAGCTTACACAAACAATATTGGCTCGCCTACTGGAAATGTCATCGAGGTCATCTGCCAAAATCGGTGCCTCCGACTATACTTTAATTGTATTTAGACGTCGAATTGTAGACATGTTTGGTTTTCCTGTTGTCACTTTTCTTAACTACGAAGAAGAAGAAGAAGAAGAAGAAGAAGAAGAAGAAGAAGAAGAAGAAGAAGAAGAAGAAGAAAAAACCTAAAAACACGCGAAAGTATTCGTAGAATGTAAACACTGCACGAAAATACTCCGGTGTAATGCAACACTAGTCTATAGTATACACACACTCCGCGTACACAAACTCACTAGATAACCGCTCCCGTAACCTCGACCGTACTCTGCCGTGGTTGAAGCGAGACTGACTGACGCACTCCTCTACTCAAGTCTACTTACGAATTATAGAAGAATGGGTTAGCCTTTGTCTTGCACTCGGTAGACATACACCCGACCTTCCCTTCTACTCCTACCTCCTCCACAGAAACGTTGCTCCCGTACTGCACATCCAGAGTGTCTTGACAAAATGCATGAGCTGTACTATCCATAAGACTTCACCCCAGACTTTTGCAGATGAGTAATGAAATGAGAGTCGGCTGGGTAGCATAGTTGGTATAGCGCTGCCCTTCTATGCTCGAGGTTGCGGGTTCAATCCTGGCCCAGGTCGATGGTATTTAAGTATGTTTAAATGCGACAGGCTCATGTCAGTACATTTACTAGCATGTAAAAGAACTTCTGCGGGACAAAATTCCAGCACACCGGCGACGCTGATTATAACCTCTGCAGTTGCGAACGTCGTTAAATAAACCATAATTTAATTTTTTTGATGAAATGAGAAAGAATTGGAGAGTGTTGGTGGAATGATAGAGGGACACGGGAGTACCCAGAGAAAAAATCCCTCTGCCATGCCTGCTTTGTTCACAGAAATTCCATCACGATCTGGCTGAGATCGAATCTGGGTCGCCTGGACGAAAGACCAGCATTTGAGGCACAGACACGGCTTCAGGCGATTTCAAAAATGGACATTCCGACAACACTTCAACAAATTGTACACCGCCGAATAAATCCCTATGTGTAAAAATTGCATTAGTACACATGACAAGCCCACACAGATGCAGTTTGTTAATAATGTGCTTGACCGTCTAGATCTAGAAGAGTAGGTCCAAATTTTATTGTCTAAGACTTCCTAAAGCAAATGATGCAACCTTCCATAAGCCAGAAAATGTAAATTACTAACAGGATTGCACTCCTCCCCGTTAGCGCGAAAAAGTTGGTCAGAATCTGGATCAGATTTTTCCAGTCGTTGGACCGTTGGCATGGCCCCCAAGTTCCCCTGATTCCACCCTTTCTTTCTTTCTTTCTTTCTTTCTTTCTTTCTTTCTTTCTTTCTTTCTTTGGGATTTGTAAAACAGAAAACGTAAAATTTCAATTGAACACGTTCGGAACAGTCCTAAACTCAACGTTTGGTATGCACCCTCAAAAAATGAATTACAGGTGTGCCCTTTATCTTTTTGGAGACAAATGTTGGTGGCGCCACATCTCAACATGCTGCAGCAGTTCTTTTTCTCTCATATTCAACACCTACTACCTGACATTCATTTTAAAGAGGTTTGCATCCCTCCCCGTTAGCGCAAAGAAGTTGATCAGATTCTGGATCAGATTTTCCAGTCGTTGAACAGGTCGCATGGCCCCCAAGTTCCCCTGATTTCACCCTCTCAGATTTATTTCTTTGGAGTTACGTGAAATTAAGGTTTCCTTAACTACAGACTGAGTTCTTGAGGGAGCCACTATCATAGGTTAGATAGCAGACGCGTCCCTGCCGTGGCTGAGTGGTCAGACCTACGACCTGTTACGCAAACAGCCCGGGTTCGAGTCTCGATCAGGTCTGGGATTTTTTCATTGAAAAATCCATATTGACACTTGTGGCGGATAAGGTTGCAGTTGGGGTTTTTCTCAGGGTTCTCCCGTTTTTCCGCACATTAGGCATCTACATCATTCCGTCACCATTTCTCGATTTTAGTCATCATTCCATAGTACGGAGGGACTGGTCTGGGGACGAGGAGGGTTGCCTGCTCGAAACCTGGGTACGCAGCGAACCTTAGTGTAGTCAGCCGGTGTGGGAATGCGCTTAGTTTGAGTGTTAGCCTAATAGATCGTAACAAGTCGCAGTGCTGGGCTATAGTGTCCATCTCCCGTAAATTAATTCTATTCCAGAGCAGAGGCGCTTGCCTACTGATTCGGATTGCGCTCGGGCGTGGGTTCGATTTCCGCTTGGGCTGATTACCTGGTTTAGATTTTTCCGAGGTTTTCCTCAACCATAAGGCGAATGCCAGGTAATCTATGGCAAATCCTTGGCCTTATCTCACCAAATATCATATCGTTTTGAGCTATCACCAATTCCTAGTAGTTGAGACAGCGTAGTTAAAATAATAACCAACTAAAAAAAAATATTTTCAGGATCAGCAACCTATCGTTACAGTCACCGCCGCGTGATGACAGACTGTTGCAGCCGATCGTCTACCCCTACCTCTTCACATCGTCTCTACAATTGCTGGAGCTCATGTAGTGATGTGATTTTGTTCAAATTATATAAGTGATCGGTTTAAATGGTAAATGATGAGTGGTAAAATGATAAAAATTGATAGAGATATGCTGATTTGTACATTTAAATGATAAACGAGAAGTAATTAAATTATAATTGAATAAAAGAGCTGATTAAAGATAATACGTGAAAAAAGGTAAAGGTATCCCCGTAAGATGCCATGAAGGCATTTGGGGGGGCATGGAGGTAGAGCCCCATGCTTTCCATGACCTCGGCACTAGAATGAGGTGGTGTGGTCGGCACCACGCTCTGACCGCCTTTTACCCCCGGTACTCAATTATATAGAATTTTATAGGAGGCTGAGTGAACCTCGGGGCCGTTCTGAAATTTTGGCAACGAGAAAAAATCCTGTCACCACCTGGGATCGAACCCCGAACCTTCCAGTCCATAGCCAGCTGCTCTACCAACTGAGCTACCCGGCCGCCCAAGGATAATACGTAAGAAAGATAAAATGATAAAAGAATTAAAATTTGCTGCAGAAGAAGGCATTTTTATTTATAACACCATTAGACGTAACTGTAGTTTTCGTCCGATGGACTGCACTTCTTTAATTGTTACGAAATAGTTCATAGAAACAGTGCGGTCGCACTAGAGATAAGAGTGAATGTGCCGGCCCATTTTGCAATGTAAACCATTGCGAAGGAACTAGAAGCAGCTAGGTTCATCTCTGTTATGATGATTGATTTCTCTAATCATAAACATTTGAAAATTATTCCTGTCCTTATGAGGAACTTTTTCCAAACATTCAAATTAAAGTAATTTAGTTTGTACGGTTAATTTCTTCGAAACTTATATCGCATCCACCGCTATGGAGTAACGGTTAGCATGTCTGAGTGGACCTGGGTTCAAATCCTGGTTGGGACAAGTTACCTGGTTGACGTTTTTTTCCGGGGTTTTCCCTCAACCTATTAGTAGCAAATGCTGTGTAACTTTCGGCGCTGGATCCTGGATTCATTTCGCCGGCATTATCACCTTCATCTCACTCAGACGCTAAATAACCATGGCAAGTGATAAAGCGTCGTAAAATAACCAATTGAATCGCATGACAATATTCTGGCTTTTTATTTAAAAAATCTGGTAAATGATACCTTTAAATTTGACCTAGAGTAGAGTAGGATGATTCCGATCGCTTTCTCAAGGAGGGTGAATCCTATCGCGTCTGATTTTCCCGGATAGGCGAGCTATTTTTGTGTTGATAAGCGCCAAGTCCTGGTTGTCATTGAGAGAAGCATTCTAGCAGTTTGAGTTTGGGTCGCTGTAATCAGTATTTAAACCACTACGAAATAATTTCAAACGAAAGTCTACCACAGAATTGGGTGTTTTTCTTGTTTTCTTTATGTTCTAATTTAAGAGCTTTTAGTACGAAAACATTTATATAAATTTTAATGAAAATAAAATTAAAGAACGCTGTCTTTGTGAACATGACCTACAATGAAATCTTGTATAATAAGTTACCAGTGTCGCCAACCTCCTGTTGAAAATAACACTACATCAGTGGTTCATTCTGATCCCGTTTCGAGGGTGATTTCGATCACTTGCTCAAATTTATTTAAAGACGTATTTTATATGTTTTTTGTTGCGGATGGAGAAATATAAAAGTAAAACCGAGAAAACGTGAACAGAGGAGGACACGGAAGAGGCTCTTGTTCCGATAAGAAGTTTTCACTTCCGTATTCATATCAAAGAGTTTGTAATATATAACTAGAGACACCAACGGCGCTAGTTTCGCGTACAAAATTGAACCGCTGTTCGGCCGCCATTAAAGGGAGTTGATGCTTCGCCGGGAGTGCGAGCAGTTCATGATTATTGAGGAGCACGAATAAATATAAGTACACTTGAAGGGAAATAATAAGAAAATGGTGAAATACTGCGCCGCAAATAATTGTTCGAACATAGCTACTATTGTAGGATGCTCAGGAAAGTATGCATATATTAATATTTGGAAGCATGTTCCAAATGCAGTTCCTCCTTTGAATGTGTTTACAGAATGTCGGAATATTTCTTGGATAAAGTGTTTCCAGAAACACATTAATCAGGTTTATAAGGTTGGTTTCAACAATGTATGTAAGGGTTAGGTGCCATCATATTACAGTGGATTATAATAGCAGAGTGCATAAGAAAATCCTCAGACTATATCTGTCTAAAACTGTTTTGTTTCACAATAAATGAATTAATCATGTAATTTCCGTATTTTACAGTATGAACTTCTAGTTTTTGGTTGTATTAAGTGCAAAGAAATTAGTGAAAATATAGCTGATGGCCTAGCTAGGCCTTTTATTACCACTACTACTAGGTCTACTATGGCCACTACTACTAGGCCTACTATTACCACTACTACTAGGTCTTATTACCATTACTACTAACTAGGTCTCACTATTACTAAGCCTACTAATACCACCAAAACTAGGCCTACTATTACCATTACTACTACGCCTATTATTACCACTACTAGGCCTACTATTACCTCAAAAACTAGGCCTACTATTACCACAAAAACTAGGCCTACTATTACCACTAATACTATTACCACTACTACTAGGCCTACTAATACTACCAAAACTAGGCCTCCTATTACCATTACTACTAGGCCTATTACCACTACTACTAGGCCTACTATTACCACAAATACTACTACTATTACCACTACTACTAGGCCTATTATTATCACTACTACTAGGTCTACTATTACCACTACTACTAGACCTACTATTACCACTATTACTACCACTACTACTAGGTCTACTATTATCACTACTACTAGGCCTATTACTACCATTACTACTAGGTCTATTATTACCACTACTACTAGACCTACTATTACCACTACTACTAGGCCTGCTATTACCACTACTACTAAGCCTACTAATACTACCAAAACTAGGCCTCGTATTACCATTACTACTAGGCCTATTACCAATTACCACTACCACTAGGTCTATTATTACCCCTACTACTAGGTCTATTATTACCACTACTACTAGGCCTACTATTATCACTAAGGGAAGTGTGCCTAATATCGCACCCATTTTGAAAAAGTAGTTTTTCAAGTATTAATATATTACATAAATTTGAAATAAATACGGATTTTTAATACTGGTTTATTATACTTATATCAGTGAGGTCAAATTTAAAAATTACTTTTATTTTACATTTGTTTTTCAAGTACAAAAGAAAAATTGCAAAAACGGTGTAAGGAGAAATAGTGCTCCTAATATCGCACCCCTCATTTTGTGAAAAATACATAGGACAATTGTTAAGTTTATTGTATAGAAACAAATTTTATTACATATTTATTATATATTTGTTGTATTTAAGCACAAAACATGTTTTTTTAATAACATACGAATACAACATGGAAATTATAAGATTTTCTGATATAATGTGTTTGACAGTAAATAACTACATATTCAGCTATCAAGGTATAGAATGAATAATTTCGAGGGAAAAATTGTCGGGTATCGAACCCGGGACCTTTGGTTTAACGTACCAAAGATCCCGGGTTCGATACCCGGCCCCGGAACAATTCTTCCCTCGAAATTATTCAAATAAATTTACAGGGAGTTATACCTGAAAGCTTGATTTATAAGCTATAGAATGTTTGTTAATTAAACATAATCCAGATATTTAGAGAACTTAATCTAACTTTCCAAACAATAACACAATGAAACTTTTGTAGTCATCATCCCCAGAACACTCTTCATGGCACCAAATTCCACATTTAGTGCATATGATCCATTTTTCTCCCCTCTTGTCAAAAGAAAACTTCCCGTTGCAATATAGACATTCTGCATCATTTTCGCTATCTCCATTATCAATGGAGATGTATACTGACTCATCCAACTCTTCGTCTTCTGAATCTGAAGATACCTGACTTTGTTTTTTCTGTCTCTTCCTCTGAGTAGGTACTTTATCAGTCTGCTTCTTTTGAACGCCTTTTCGTTCATAAGTATCCTTATTTGTGAGTAATTTCCTCTTAATCATCAGCCAATTCGTTTTTATATTGTGAACTTTTTAGTAGAGCAGCAGAACCATTTTTACGTCCTCTATCAGTTGGACTTTTTTGTTGTAAGTTATTTTAGGAATTGGTGAAATGTCAGTAGGTGTAACAAAAGATAGAGTTTGCCACTCGATTAATTTTGTGAAGTTTTTGGCCCGTTGATACTGCTAGAGCCTGGCCGAGGTTGGGAAGTGTTGGCATCATCTAATCTATTTGGTAAAGCTTCAGATGAATGATCACTTGCTTCATGGGTATTAGGAGAAACTTCTTGAAATTCAAAGTCGCTGAAGATATGGCGATTGCAAGGATACAGACCCGATATTTCTGAAGCCATTTGTAGCTACAGCAACAGTTGCTCCTTTATTGAAAGCTTCTCTCAATAGCATACCAACCTGGTAGTGAGTCACTACTCTGCCTGCATTTTGTTTGAGCCACTGCTCAATTGCTTGAGCATAGTAAGTTTTGAAAGGTAGCATGAATGCCACATCCAAGAGTTGCATCTTATGCGTGCAATGTGGAGGTAAGCACACAATATGAGCACCATTAACACGTGCTAGCTCGAGGAGTTCAACAATTCTAGTGTGGGAATAATGCCCATCTAACACTTGAATTACTGGGTCATCTTTTGTAGGTTTCGCATTGCTGAGAATGTGATGACACCATTGAACAAAACTTTCATTCTGAATCCAGCCAGATTTGTGACAGACCGCTAAGCTACTATTTGGTGCTCCATCCAAAAGTTCGGCTTTCATGTTGACCCTAGGAAAAAACAAAAAACGGGGGCAGGAAATGGCCAGCTGCACTCATTTGTGTCACTACAATCACAAAGACCCCCTCTCTGCTGAAGATACAGATCCAACCTGCCTCTTATCTTTCAGGCTAACTAGTTTGTTGCCTTTGTGTTGAATCACTGTCTGTCACAGTTGTACAGTCTGTTTGGTGAATGGTTGACAGTGTTCATCAATGGTTCCCAAATGTCAAAAAAATTAATTACGTTCTCCTGATTGAAACCTCTGATCCTTGCCATAGGCGTGCTTTGTGGTTTCCGGAGACTCAATTCCTGGTGTCTTCTCAAGAAAGTGTGCAGCCATTTCCGTCCTGTGGCTTCATCGTTCTTCGAAAATGGGTGGTTCAGACCTTTCATAAATGCTAACTGAAAAGCCTTAGTTTTTAAGTCCTTTGCAGATAAACCATAAAATCGCTACTCCATTTCTAAGCAATATGAAACCAAAGAATCTTCCAGTTCAAATGGAAGTACAGGTTTTATGCCAAGTTTCGTGCTCACTAGTTTATATACACCCCCTTTGTTATTGACTTTATCTTTTAAAGTATACTTGGGAACATTGAAAGTATTTGAAACACGTTGCAATCACCATGACTTTGTTCCTAACTGATATGATTGCAGCCTTCATAACCTCCTCTTTCCACAGCTTACGACATTTTGGATTCATCTGCAATGGCAATTTTTTAAGAACCTTCGAATTACCAGATTCATTGTAGGATTATATTAGTTTGCAGTAACATCATCATCCTAATATCGCACTGTGCGATAATAGGAAAACAGTAAGTGTGCGATATTGGGCAAATAACATACACGAAACATAATAGCTTGTTCGAATAAAAATAAAAAGTTTATAATATTTCCACAGCTGATTAAAAATATTACACGACTAACTAAATCAAACTAACAGTGTATAAAAGTTTTGCTCCTTACCGTTGGGTGTATACTCGTCCCGAACACCGCACACTACAAATACTTTCACATTGCCTATTCCTAACTCAAGGCGTGTAGTGTGTATTGAAGCCCGTAGCAATCCATCTGCGGGCGCTAACGCTTCTTTTAATTGAACTGAATAAGCTACTACTCCATTCAGGGTCTTATGCCTGTTCTGAGCTCGTAAACCATGGGGTGCGATATTAGGCGCATGTGCGATAATAGGCACAGTTCCCTTACTACTAGGCCTACTATTAGCACTACTCCTAGGCCTACTATTACCGCTACTAATTGTATTAAAAAGTCTGTACTGACCTCTAACTTGGTGGTTATCAACTACACAATGAATAAATTGTTTTATGATAAAATTTATTCTCATTATATTTTAAATCAGTTTCCAGAATTTTTATGATCTCATATTTCACCACTAAATATTTTCTAAGCACCATATTACCTTCCTCTTCCTTTGCATGAAAGGACTGAAATATAGATAATTTTAAATATTACAGTAAATATCCATTATTATGTCCTTAAAACTATACTAGTAATACTGAAAAATAATGTTGACATTGTCATTATTCAATATTTCACATACTCCGAGTGTATATGGGTGATTTAATTTATGTTTTAGAATATCGCCAAAGATGAATTATTATAATACTTTAATAAATATAGCGCTCCTCTGCCATTCATGTTTATTTCATCACGACTCATCCTTTGTAAAAGATTTTTAAAACAGTGTCTATCACCAGGTTAAAACAATGTATTGTGGTACTGTATTCGAATTTCGCGCCGCAAACACTCCCTTTAATGGCGGATGCTAGCCGGTTCAATTTGTGACATTTTTCTTGCCTGCCACTCACGGGTATGTGTCTCTAGTAAGTATTTCAAACTCTTTGATTCATATACATTTTTAGCGCGGGTTTCCGGTGGATGATCAGCGTTTTTCGTATTCATAAACCAGTGTTAGCGATAGGATATGATTCGAATTCTGTACAAGTAACCAGTCGATAGCCGGGCCTAGCTTAGTATGCTCGTAGCGCGTGCTGCGAAATGTCTATGAACAGCACCCTTTATATCTATTAAATAAGCTGCAAGTCAGTTAAAATTCCTTATAGGACTACGCTTCAGAATAGAAATACAAATGGATCCTAAAAACAGCAGAAAACAAGAAAAGGCAGCGGCCTCTAAAGTTCTCAGTGGTGATCAAGAACTTCAATTAAAAAACTGAATTGTCAAACTCGCTCATTTCGGCTACAATTTAACCACAGTCTAGTATATACAGTTACGAAGCTCAATACGTAGTAAATATGCATCCATAGATAGTTGCTAACCACTAGGATCGCTACTATCGCCTCATTACAGACAATGCGAAATAGTACCTGCACAGTCCATTGTTCCTAGTACCCTCATAAACTCAAGCTTCTTGACTGTATATACTAGACTGTGGTTTAACGAAGAATGATAGGAAATAATGTGCCAGTTTTTTTCCCTGCCTTATGATGATCCAGGGTTTGCTAAGAAAGGGAAATTGATTCAATGCCAGGGAAAGCAAAAAGAGTGGTAGGCCTACCATGAGATTTGTATGGGGATCGAAGAAAAAAAAAACAATTTATTTGTGGCAAATGTAGGTTATGGAAATTATAAGGTAAGTGGCTGAATATTTGAATATTTTCAAAGCCAATGGTCAATTGTTCAGAAACACGTTTTTGTGTTATTAATTGTAGGTAAATATTTATCATTTTATTTGGATAACATAAATTGTTTTTATGTATCTTTCACGTGTTTAATTTCAACAATCAGAATCACTTGTCATGCGATCGGAATCATCTGAACTTGGAGGGTGAATCCGGTAGTTTGCAAGACTCGTAAAAAGTACAAAACAGCTAAATTAGTAAGTTCTAAATAAATATTTTCATTCTGCATATTAGAGGCAATGGAGGAACCTTTCAATTCGTAACATTGTTTTGTGAAAATACATTGTGTTACCGGTATTTAATATAGAGACAGTTTCCCCAAATTCTATCGGAATCACACTACTCTACCTAGTGTCTCATTATATCTTGAACCATTAACTTTTCACAGGAAAATGAAATTAGGTACTGTACATTCGAAGAGAACACCTATATTTGGCGCTAGTTTATCTCTAATTTATTTCTAATAGGTTTCCTTAGTGACTGCTTTGTATTGGAAGCTCAATATTTAACGGATTAAAATCATAGACTTGAAAATACGATTAGGCATAGGAGGTAAAACAGTTATAATACTACAAAGAAAGAAAGAAAGAAAGAAAGAAGAAAATAAAGAAAGAGAGAATGAATAGATGAAAGTGAATCTTACCTTATTGTTCGATAAACTGCGACTGCCTCGTTACGATTGCTGAGTTGCTGCTTTAATAAATCTTGTACGTCAGTCATTAGGGTAATTCGCAAAGGATGAGTTACTTACAACAATGGATTGTAACTTGCTACATAACTTGACTCATGTAGGACATAAAATTCGTATTACGAATGTGACTCATTAAAAAAAGTGTTTCAGTGGAATATCCCACTTTTTAAATTAGCTATAAATCTGCGCCCATAGGCGACTTTTAAATTTTAAGTAGGCTACAATGAAATTGAAAAGTTTCTCTCCTACGTTTCATATCGGCAGTATTGAGATACTCAACTTTATCAAAATGTTAAAGGTGATGAGGATTATAAAATGGTGCAGTGGAAATAACCACATGAGACCAAGCTAAATTTAAAAATAAATAATAAATATGTAGGCCTATATCCATAGGCTGAGTTATGGGGGGGCATTGCTCTCCCCCCATACTTGTCTCAAACTCTTTTTTTTTAAGACTAACGTTAGAAAATATTGAATTCAAAAGATTTTTTTTTGCTTTTGTTTATGATTAAGTTTCTGTGTTTAAATTGATGAATTAATGTCTTCAGATCATGTGTCTGGACTATAATATTTATTTTAAATTTCTGAATGTATAAGAATTTATATACCTCATTTGAGGAATGGAAGCACTGTAATGTATTATATATGTATAATATCTATTGTAACAGCCTGTACTCATGGGTTAGAAGTCTGCAGGTGTTCAGACCGCTACTTGGAAAAATGTGAATAACATACTACACAACAATGCAGAAAAAAGAAAATTAATCCCGAAATAATGTGTAACAAACGCTCTGGTGTAACCTTAAAGATGAGATTAAATAAAATAATTAGAGTTTACATTCCATAGACCTATGTTATTTTCAGGAAGGTAAATTTCATATAAAAGAGTTTCTGTTAGCACTGTTACGTAGTTTTATTGTTGTAAGCATGTGTTTCTATATGAGAGAGAAAAAGAGGGAGATTGTTTTAATTTATGCCCTATTATAATTTGTAGTAGACCTATAATTCAAGCCCTATACAACTCGGTCCGAAACATCGCGACTATGGATGTAATACTGTAAGAAACATGCCCCCGAAAATACCTTTATTAAATGGTCATATTTCGATATACTGTACCACGGTCAAGCTATAACGGGAGGAGGAGGTAAATGATGTCCCCCATAACCCCGTTATATGGGGATTCTATGGTTTTGCTTTGCCCCCATCCCGAAGGAAACTGTTCTCTCTCCGCCTATGCCTATATTAATATGACTCTTACACTTTTACTACGTCCTACTACTTTTGTCCAATAAAACGGTACGGAAGAATGTGTTCAACTAATCTTCTTTACGGTACTATAAAACATGCTTTGCGATCGTCATTTGTTTCCCGCATAGTTAGTCGACTGAAAATGGTGGCTCCGTTCAAGCGTTTTGGTGAAGGGAACATTAGTGAAATAGAATTTTAGTAAGTCAATTAATATCTATTTTATTGTATTAGAGTACTTTATTTCTTCTAATCGTGTAATAGTCAATTAAATCCCACTCGAGTTTTGATTTTCTCTAGATAAATCAAAACCTCTAGTGAGATTACTGTTGATAAAACGTAAATTGATACAAAACATACAAATACTAATTAAATGAATTAACAAGCACTAAATGGATACAATAAGATAGAATGAAGCTAAATGCAATATGAAATAACTGAACCGGTGTAAAAACTTCCAGAACATACTGACTGATGTCATCATTAACTAAGTATACCTATCTTCTCGTACGACCATTGGTCGAATTGGAAATAAATTACTGCCGGTATGCACAAACTTATGTTGCGGTACTATTTTGAGAATTTTAAAAATAAGATATTCTCCCACGAACTAAATAACGTACTAGCCACCGGCGTAGCTCTGTCCGCTAAGGCACTTGTCTGCCGATCCGGAGTTGCGCTCGGGCACGACTTCGATTTCCGCTCGGGCTGATTACCTGGCTGAGTTTTTCGAGGTTTCCCACAACCGTAAGGCAAATGTCAGGTAATCTATGACGAATTCTCGGCCTCATCTCGCCAAATACCGTCTCGCTATCACCAATTCCATCGACGTTTAATAACCTAGTATTTGATACAGCGTCGTTAAATAACCAAGTTAAAAATAACATACTATAATTATAAGCCTAAGACTTCACGCATTACTGCAGAAGAGAAGGTACAGAGTATGACGACACTGTTGGTTAGCAGTGCACCCCAAATTTTGACCCAGTTTTGGGCGCGCGACCCCTCTCCCCCTTCCCTACCGGTTCTTGATTCCATTCGAAAAATATGTGTGTCTAATGCCTGTCCACTTCACTTTGCGTGATTCGGGTTCCGCATACTGCGGATAGATGGCAGGACTGTGACCCAGTTTCAAATTGCACACCAAATTGGCGGGCCACGTTATGCATGATGTGTATCTGTGAGGAGTTTATGTCGTGTACTAGGGTATATGTATGTTAAGTGTTCGTGTAAGTGTAATGTAGGGAATGGTTGATGATGATGATGAGAGTGAGGAAGGGATAAGGGGAATCCCGGTGCCGGCACGTAGTCTACTCCTCTCGAATAGCACCAAGGGGGCCGCCAGGCTTAATGTCCCCATCCAACGGACGAATCACTATCAACAGTGACATATGGGGCGTTCAGAGCACGAAGGAATCAAGTCAGCTTTTGGTAAATTGGGAGATATTTCGTCTGTACATACCTTAGATGAGGCTACTCTCAGAGCATAAAAGAATCATGTCCTCACAACCTTTACAATGGTGCAAATGTTTAAAATCACATTCACCTTTAATGGGCAATTAACTATACATAAAAAACTTTGAGTGTAATTTTCTGTAAAGTTTATTTTTGTGACTTGATTCCCTTGTGCTCTGAGCGTCCCATATGCCCTCCCTTCATATGCACTGCGGAGAGATTTGGGATTTAATCCAGGCATATTGATGCACAATTTAGTGATTAGAAGTTGTGCACCGCCATCTCTCCTAGTCCCGATAAAATTTTCTGACTCCGCCGGGAATGAAACCCGGGCCGGCTAGTCTGGAGGCAGACACGCTACCACAGAGCTAACTCGGCGAACAAGTATTCGAAAAATATAAATCTGTGTAAAATCGCAAACAACTGTAATTTTACTCAAAACTAGTGGAATTTTACTCAAAACCAATGGGTACTACCTAAAGTAGGGTTGCCAACAACAGCTTTTTGAGTATTTCCGGAAGAAACTCAAAGAATTTACGACAGTTATATTGGTGCTGAATCCGCTCTGTTACTTCTGTACTATTAATTTAATTTACATCAGATTATGAAATATGGATTGATAAATAAATATAAAAGTGGTTCTGAAATCGGCAGTTGGTTAAAACTTGTATTCGGTCTACCATTTTTAGACCCACATGAAGTTGGCGACTGTTTTGTGTCTTATTTAATGGTCATTAAGCCATAAGATAAAAACTACTAAACTTTTATGACTATTTAGTAGACACCCATGTAGACGATGACGCTACCTTTCCTCCTCCAATCTGGACAGCTAAAACAGCAAGCTTGCAGCGTACAACCAATGCCTGTGAGTCTTTTCATAGCAGATTCAACAAGACATTTTACTCTGCTGATCTTGAGATTTATACTTTTACAAATAGGTTAATTTAATTTCAAATACACATACATGAACATACAGGGGATATCTACTGCAGCAAAAGTTAAAAATAAGGGCTCCATAAGTAGGAAAGAAACTATGGAGAGAAATATAAAAGATTTTATGCTCGACCATGCCGAAATGTAGTAATTATACACCTGGTAGCAGTCCTTTAATGCATGTCATTAAAGTACACCTACTCATTAAAGTTCAGGTGTTCAGCCAATGACAAGTCAGCTTTGTACCGTTATATCGATTATTCTCGGATATGCAATCGAAAGACAATTAGCGAAAAGTCACGGAGGCTGGAAATCCAATACTGTCGCAGAAGGTTATGTTCTGTTAATATAATAATTAGCGTTAATTGTAAATAATATTCAAATAAATTCAATTTGTCATCTCGTTTTTCAATTCTAAATCAATTTCCAGGTTATATCAGAGTAATCTTCATCTTATTCTCTGCCAAGGTCAATGACATTCGCCCTCGGAAAAAATCAAATACTTTCGCGTCTGCGCACATCTCACAATTCAGGTCAGTTCGCACATAACCATAAGAAGACCTAATTTTAAATAATTTCAAGTTAGAAATATGGTCGAGCATAAAAAGTCGTATGAAACTTACCTATAATGGTAATTAAGACGCTCGTATGAAAATTATGAAACTCGCTCGTTTCATAAACAATCATACTTGCGTCTTAATTACTGCCATTATAGGCTCGTTGCATAATGTACTATTAATGAGGGGCATATATCTCGATGGAATTCATTAAACGAGCAAAATACCATCTAGGCCTACCAATATAAATTATTGGTTAATACATGAATATTGTAACAGTGAATATGTTCAAAGGAAATACGTGCGATTATAGGTCTGTGTGCAATTTACATCCTGTTTTATTACCGACCTGAGTTGTTTGCGTGAGCAGATTACATATCCACAATACGGTATGTGCAAATTACATGTGTGTAAATTACCTTCTTTTAGGTCATATACATGAAACGTATTGCAGTTTACCTACCCGGTCCAGGTAACATAGGGGTTTTCTCAGGGCAATCCGGTTCCCCTGTGGCATCCAAACAAATCTCCATCGCATATCATTGCGGGTATAGAGTAGACCAGCGACCTATGGCGCACCTGGGCAATGAAATTGGTCTACACAAATGGCGAAGCGATTTTTTTTAATTTCCGAGAATCTGTTAGGCATTTAACGCAAGTGTATTGGATGCTATTTTTGGACGATTGTAATTAATTAAATAAATAAACTTATTAAACTATATTAAGTATTAATTATTGAGTTAATATCAATTTCTTTCTCAAGGAAAACTTACTTAGAAACAGAAGAATGGTATGTGGTTTTTATGCTATTATGTAGCCTACTGTATGTTGTTTATTGTGATAGTTAATTGTTTCTCCTTCTCGAAGATGACTGTGCACCCGCAATTGTACTCTACCTATCTGCGCACTCTCCCCCCCCCCCCGTCCGGGACATCTCACCTACCGGCACACCTAGTCGTGTAGTGGGGGATATGCTCCATATGTTGATATCTGAAATGAAAGAAATCCAACAGGAACTTCCTGTCATACGAACGCTTCAAGTCCCTACCAAAGACGTTATAATGTTCCTACCGAATTCCGTTACGCCAACTTTTCTAGCCTAAACCCTTATCTGCTGGACCCCGGACTCATTTCACCGGCATTATCACCTTCATCTCATTCAGACGCTAAATAACCTAAGATACTGATAAAGCGTCGTTAAAAAAACCTACTAACCTAAACCCCTATCGGATTGTTTGTGTAGCCTACATATGAAGTCTGAATAGTGCAATATGTTACTATCAGCGATGTATGCAAAAGAGGGGGTGAGGAACTGGTTACCCTACCCCATTATCTCCTCTCATGACTGTCATGAGTGATATCTTATTGGTATCACTTATGAGCAGTGGTGTATTTCTAAACACAAAAGCGTTCTGGTCAGGAGCATATGGACATATAGGGACTTTGAACCTCCCCATGACATTAAAAAAAAATACATTTAGATTTGAGTATTTTTATATCCATAATCGTTTCCTTCTCTAATGTTTTACTGTCAAATGTAACAAAATGTACATCGACGTAAGGCATACTGGTACGTACAAACTTTGACTGACATTCAATTTAAAAAAGTATCACGGGATTAGGGGTATCACGGAATTAGGCAACTTTACCCTGTAAAACGTAGGCATAAGTTTTAGTTTTCAATTTCAGAACAACTTTAAATTTCGTATAGTCCTCCTACTCCTTCAATATATTAATCATGCCAGTTTCATTCTTCATCCTTAGTGAAATCCATGTCCCATTATTGTGTTTAATTAAATTTATTTCAGTATATTTTATTGTTTCCAAGTGTCGGCTTCGTAAACTACGCCGTCAATTGCATACATAAAACCGTCAGCCTTCTTTTATTATGGCAGTGCTTTTGAATCCCGTTGTACTTGCATGCGTGCAATAACGACCTAAGCAGGAACCGCTAAGTTTACCATTGCCGATTTTTCCTGTTATATAAAGTAAAGTGTCCTATATATCATATGCGAATAACTGTTAACTAAATATAAGTACGTATAGATGATTATTGCGTAAGTGTAATAATGACATAAGCATTTTTTATTATACATAATTAAACAGAAGTTAATATCTGTTAAAATTGGAGGGCTGTCAAAAATTACATTTCAAAGAATTTATAAGGATATGCATAAATATGTTCTATTAGAACATAATTAATATATACCGTAACATAATAATAATAATAATAATAATAATAATAATAATAATAATAATAATAATAATAATACACAAAATTTAAAATACCGATAATGTAAATTGTAAACAATTTTAATAATAGCTCCCCCTTGATATATTTCTGCGTACCGGTACGCCACTGATCCTGGCTCTGAGATTTCGGTAGCACGGTAATAGTAATTGTCTTCATCATCATCATCATCATCATCATCATCATCATCATCATTATCGCCATTATTTCCGAGGAAATACTTACAGGAAACATGGGTTAGAAATTATTCATATGGAGTTTGTTGGGTCTACGGAGTAGATGCCTTTATGATATTGTTTGAATATGAATAAAATAAGACTTTTTATAAATTCAAAATTTGGCGATAATATGAAAATCATAAAAATGCCCTCGTGCTGCCCGGTCTTGAAAAATAGTACCTTGGCGCCACAGGGCAAACACCACAGGTGGTCTTGAAAGGGTCCGCCAGACTTGAAATACATTCCTGTTTTTCAGGTTAAAACCTGCCTTCGGATAAAACCATGAATGTGCATTTTTCTTAGTTCTGAGAAATAAATGCCCTTATAAATTCAGGAAAACTTCTTTCTAATCAACTTCCTATAATCATAAATTCATAATACAATTAAATAATTTTATGTTTGATGGTTGGCAATGTAGCCCAGGAGAGTTGGCCATGCTGAATTTGGGAACGGGAAGCCATGTTTATTATTTTCGTATGGAAGGTTGTATTTTAGAACAGTTAAAATCTTCTGTCATGAAACTGTTTTTAAATAACGTATTCATTTTCCGTCTTATAATTATGATTTAACACACCACTTATATGACTGCAGATGTGATTTTCCATTTAATGGTCTTGCAACATGGAGGTATTAACATTAGATTTCTTTCGTATAGTGTCTCATGGACAGTTCAGAGTAAAGTGTTTGGCTGAGAGGTGTGAAAATTTATGTATTATAGTTGAGTACTTAAGTGTAGGTGGCATATAGTGTTTAATGTATGTGGGTAATACTATGCAAGTATTGGTAATTTCATAGATATGATGTACTAAATTCCACCTGTTGTAGATAAGCGTTTTGGGTGGGACAACACGTAACTGTTGTAATAATATGTAGTACAAATAGAATTAAATATATATTTTTCATATCATAGAAAAAATGTAGATAATATCAAAATGGATTTGAGGGAGGTGGGATATGATGGTAGGGACTAGATTAATCTTGCTCAAAATAGGGACCGATGGCGGGCTTATGTGAGGGCGGCAATCAACCTCCGGGATTTCTGAAAGTCGATTGCTGGTAAAATTCGTGTTTTGGGAATAAGTTAATTAAGTAGTAAAATATCGCTGAAATCGAAAAGTATTGGGAATAAATTTGAATATGGAACAAAAAAAAGTTTCCTTCCCAGGCAGGATTCGAACCACGAAAGTCTTAGTTACCAGTCTGTCGTGCTCTGGAGTGAACAAGGGTCTGAAATTAGCTACAAGGATCGTTCCGGTTTTTTTTTTGCCACTACTGTACATCTATTATCAGGCAGTACATCTCGCTTCAAGATACGTGTCTGAGGAAGAAC
This sequence comes from Periplaneta americana, assembly GCF_040183065.1. Lineage (NCBI taxonomy): Eukaryota > Metazoa > Arthropoda > Insecta > Blattodea > Blattidae > Periplaneta > Periplaneta americana. The sequence goes on along the minus strand of NC_091118.1, from coordinate 74,440,297 downwards.
AATTAATTGTTCGTATGCATCTGAAGTCTGACTACTGTAATATGTAGCTAGTCGGCAATGTATGTAATGGAGGGGGGAAAGGAACTGGCCACTATATCCCATTATCTCCTGGCCTAGTTGTCTTTGTGGTGTCTTTTTGGTGCCACTTGTGAGATTCAGACCTGTCTTTGGACATTTGACTAAACAACACAATTTCATTGAAAGATATATTGGAACAGATACAGCAATAAAGTTGAGCTATTTTTCAACATATTTCTCACCGGAATTGAGACATTTATCATACTATAGGATGAACAGACAGGTGCAGACAACTGTCGCACACTGGTTCCGATCCAAGGCGGCAGACTTCTACGACACAGAGTTACGAAAGTTGTGTCTCATTTGTGATGGGGAATATGTTGAGCAATAGCTCAACATTTGCTGAATATGTTGAGCAATAGCTCAACATTTGCTGTATCTGTCCCAATAAATCTTTCCATGGAACTGTGTTTTCTTTCTGTAAATGGTCCCAGGGAAACTTACTTTCAGGACGGCCCTCGTAATTGTGCTCGAGGGACCAAAATTTGTATAAGCATTTGTTTTGACATTATGAACATGGTGGAAGGAAAAAATGAACTTTTTTTTATCTGCCCCACGAGAATGTTTGCTTGTTAGCCGAGAATTGATTAAACTTTAATCCCATATTCTACCTAATACAATAAGTCGATCTGGTTGGCGAGTTGGTATAGCGCTGATCTTCTCTGCCCAAGGTTGCGGGTTCGATCCCGGGCCAGGTCGATGGCATTTAAGTGTACTTAAATGCCAGGTCGATGGCATTTAAGTGTACTTAAATGCGACAGGCTCATGTCAGTATATTTACTGGCATGTAAAAGAACTCCTGCGGGGCAAAATTCCGGCACATCCGGCGACGCTCATATAACCTCTGCAGTTGTGAGCGTCGTTAAATATAACATAACATTTTAACCTAATAAAATAATGTATTAGCCATGTCCCAAGTATGCTGTCACTCCCCAAACTCCCACTGGCGCTTAATAAAGATAAAAATGAGCATTAAAATCAATTACATACACAAGGACTGTTCCAAGACGAGTATTACTTCCATTGAGGTTAAGTTAGTGGAGAAATGACATATTATGTAAATGGTAGGCTTCTCCTGTTCAATTATACTGAAATTTGTATACCTGATATATTTTTATGTAATATGCCCTATTAGTTGCGGCTGGGTAGCTCAGTTGGTAGAGTAGCTGGCTACGGACTGGAAGGTCCGGGGTTCGATCCCATTGTGGTGACAGGATTTTTTCTCGTTGCCAAACTTTCAGAACGGCCCCAAGGTTCACTCAGCCTTTTATAAAATTGAGTACCGGGTCTTTCCCGGGGGTAAAAGGCGGTCAGAGCGTGGTGCCGACCACACCACCTCATTCTAGTGCCGAGGTCATGGAAAGCATGGGGCTCTACCTCCATGCCCCCCAAGTGCCTTCATGGCATGTTACGGGGATACCTTTACCTTTTTATCTTTTAATATGCCCTATTAATTATGAATAATATTTTTTAAAGTCTCTTTTTTGTATTCTTTAGCATAAATCGCAGCACCTTAAGCATAATGTCATTAAGATGTGCTTCGTGGTTTGCCTTTGTACCCAGTACACTGCTTCTGTGAAATTTACCCAAGGAGTGTGTAAGTTTTCTTATACATACTCCTGTTTTTATTTTTATTTCGTTTTGTACCAAGAGGGAGTGTTAGAACACATGAAAGTATTTTTTTGGCACCTCAGTTGTTCGAGATATAACTTACTAGTCTAGTCAGAGGCATTAAATGAAAAATTGTCATTTTAAGTGTCCTGAATATGAAATGAGAGGAATTAGAACAGAAAAACGTATGACAATAGAGAGGAGATATTCCATGCTTGTTAAGGCCCTGTTTTAATGAGCATGCTTACGTTTAGTTTATAGGCTACTTGCAGCAGCTGCTAAGATGGTGAATATGCAGAGAATTAACGTCAGCATCAAAGCTGAAGTATTTATAGGCCAAAGCTAAAAAAATTGAGATCTATCTTTAAATTTCCAAGATTTTACCACAATGTGCATTGAGAATGGTTCATCTTGTGAAGATGAAGGGGACAAGTGATTCTAAGCTAAAGCTATATATTTCTGTATAATCAGAGGCATGTCAGAAAATTCGGGGTGCCTTGACTATATAGACAATGTCACTTTTCAAATACAGGAAAACATTTATTTATTTATTTTGCTAATAATTGTAACATAAAATATAATATATACAGAAAAACTTTAATTACCTTCATTAAATTAAATTAAGAGACCAGCCACCGGCGTGGCTCAGTCGGTTAAGTGGCTTGCCTGCCGGTCTGAAGTTGCATTTGGAAGCAGGTTTGATGCCCGCTTGGGCTGATTATCTGGTTGAGTTTTTCCGAGGTTTTCCCCAACCGTAATGTGAATGCAAGGTAATCTATGGCGAATCCTTGGCCTCATCTCGCCAAATATCATCTTGCTATCACCTATCTCATCAACGCTAAATAACCTGGTAGTTGATACAGCGTCGTTAAATAACCAATAAAATAAAAGAAAAATTAAGAGACCTTTTTACTAGGTTTATTCAAAAGCTTTTATAATAGATGTCAACGTATTTTTGAACATCGAACTAAGCAATGTTAACTTGTTTTGGTAAAATCAAAGAATCAGTCGCTGTTTTTCCAGACCAATAGATCGATGATGCGATATATGACGTCACGCACGATGACAATACTTAAAAATATGAATTTAATTGGGAGCTATTGCCCCCGATACTCCCGCTAGGTACCTCTGCTTTTCTTTATCACACTCTACACCACTTCACTGCACTCCCTTCCTCACATATTTTTTTTCTCTGTTTCTTTCTCTACTTACTTTATTCTATTAATTACTATTAGAATACCTAACTTACCTTTGAATATACCGGGATTCGATCCTAGGACCTTTAATTTAGTGAACCACTGTCATAGTCATTACGCTACAAATTCGTTGATGAACAAACCCTTAAACATTATACTTATAGGCCTATATAATTAATATGAAATACTTACAATGTATTAAACATATCACTTTGTTATTATATACTAGAACTGAATTCATTAGTTTGCAATTAACCTTACTAGTGGGCCTGGGTAGTGCAGTCGGTATAGTGCTGGCCTTCTGTGCTCGAGGTTGCGGGTTCGATCCCAGCCTAGGTCGTTGGCTTTTAAATGTACTTAAATGCGACAGCCTCATGTCAGTAAATTTACTGGCATGTAAAAGAACTCCTGTGGGACAAAATTCTGGCATACTGGCAACACTGATATAACCTCAGTAGTTGCGAGCGCCGTTAAATAAACATAATTAAAAAAAAGGAATCACGAATTAACTTACTTTGTACAAGATACTAATATGGTAAATATCCGAGTGATGGTGTTACTACACTTACCCACTATCAAGTGTGTTACAATATGTATATTAAATCGATTCATACACTACTCCCTTTGGTATTCTACTACTCTTATTGGGTTAAATTAAATTGCCACATTTTTATTAGAACAGTTTTTCGTACTTGCAGTGTAATGTGTGGACATACATGATGCCAGATAGGTCTATTACGTCATCCAGCATATTGAATGGAAAGCAGCAATTCTTTCTTGGATTTTGCCAACATTTTTAAGTGAATGTATTAAGTCAGTGATATTTAAAACAATCAATATAGATTACCACATTTTTGTGTGTTTCCTTTCACATAGACTGCTTCTGTTGTTGTTGTTGTTATAGTTGGAGGCACCGATTTTGGCAGATGACCTCGATGACATTTCCAGTAGGTGAGCCAATATAGTTTGTGTAAGCTGCGAGAATGAGATGTGATAACATTCTGAGTCATTCATATTTTCATAACAGCAGCTCATATCAATTATCCTTATTATGAAACACACCATGGTACTGTCCTACTCAAAGAATACCTTTAATAAATGTAAATGACTTCCGTTTGCAATGATTTTACAATACGTCTCCTACATTTGCTAAATTAAATTAATTCTTAATTAAAAGGAAAATCCTACCCTTACCAGATCAATATACAAGATTTGTCCAGTAATAATCTAGGGATCGTCTACCGGTGGTGCAACAATTCAAGTTAATAAAATTACGATTCTTCTTAATAATCAAAATATAATTTGGTTAATTGGGTAAAATTGCATGCTGCGGAAGTTAGATTTATATAAGAGTATAATAAATAGGATTGTATTGGATATTACAAGGGCAATAATTTCTTCACACGCACATTGTGAATACAACAGAGAAGAAAGCATTTTAAAATATTCGAAATCGTACAAAATATCGGAGAAACCAATTTTCCCTGCACAAATTCCACCAATTGAAAAATATAATTACCATTCACAATAAGTATTTTATGGATTCTAAAAAATTGTTTATTAATCTAGAGGTATTGGCTGATGACTATATTAAATTCCAGCACAACATTCATTCAGAATATGTAGAAATTACACTTTGGATTTTACTAAATGTATAGGCCTACTATCAAAAGATGTTACATACCCCCTTAAATACTATACATGTATTACCTGTGCTATATCCGATGTTTAATTTTTTAAAATATAATTCATATTACTGAAACTGCCATATTGAATTCGCACAAATTGTATTATTCGTAATTTTCGTCTCGAAAACCCCTAAGATATCTAATTTAATTTTTAACCCATTTTTGTCCCACTCCACCACTTTAGGGACAAAGTCGGACTAAATAATACCTTATTCGTATTCTGTGATCGCAAAGATCCCCAGATAAGGACTTTTCATCGAGATCGGATGACATGAGATTTCTCACTCCCTTCTGCCTTTTCATCAGTACCTTAGGATATGGTATTTAAAAAATCTAAGAATGTTTAACCAATATTGTAGAGAGTAACCTTCATTTTAAATTTTACGTCTCTAGTTAAATATAGTTTAGTGAATTTTTAAAATCGTCGACTTCTTTCTCTCTCCTCTCTGCTCGGAAGTAAAAAAAAAAAAACAAAAAAAAACAAAAATGAAGTTATTTCAAGGGAGTAGCCTACATGAAATTGAATTTTTTTACTTTCCTTATACATTTTAGAAACAGTTCTGAGAGATGAGATGAATAGTCTAACCCAATTTTATGAGTGAATCTTTGTTTTAAATTTAAAGGCTGCACGTCTGCTGGTTAAACAAAATAAATCGGTATAGGCTAATTATTTTGATCATTACTGCCTCCCATTTTCCATCCCTTAATGTTCGTATTTCGTAAAACTCAGTCTTATCTATTGACTAAGGATTAACATATTTCCATATACATATATATATATATATATATATATATATATATATATATAACAGATTATATTTCCATTTCGTACAATATTCTGGTCACGAGACATAATCATATACTTTGTCTTTTCGGGATTTACTACCAAACCTATCGCTTTATTTGCTTCAAGTAAAATTTCCGTGTTTTCCCTAATCGTTTGTGGAGTTTTTCCTAACATATTCACGTCATCCGCATAGACAAAAAGCTGATGTAACCCGTTCAATTCCAAACCCCCTCTGTTATCCTGAACTTTCCTAATGGCACATTCTAGAGCGAAGTTAAAAAGTAAAGATGATAGTGCATCTCCTTGCTTTAGCCTGCAGTGAATTGGAAAAGCATCAGATAGAAACTGGCCTATACGGACTATGCTGTAAGTTTCATTGAGACACATTTTAATTATTCGAATAAGTTTCTTGGGAATACCAAAGACACATATAGACTACTGTAATATTTGTTTAGTTTTTGGAGGTGACTGGCCAGAGTGCACAAATACTCGGGCATGCATGTTTACTCTTATGTCCTACCCATTCCACTGCGACAGAGATAACAGCCGATCTTGCAGCGGTGAGAACTCGCTCTCCAGTACACATTAAGAAAATCCATCTGCCAAAATCCCTGGTGCGACCTATACATAAGATCTGAAGTATTGTTTCTTTTGCTGTCAGTTCCACCTTCCTCGATATAGTATAAATTCTCTCCCCCACCCCCTAAGAGAAAATATCTGAATTCAGTACTGATGTTGAGAGATGGTAGAAGTGCCAGTCCTTAGTTCTGACCCACTCTGTAAAATTTTTAGAATGTTTAAGAAATTTAACATGAAAAAAAGTTCATGCTTTATAACTACATTTAAAATTGCAAGCCTCATCCAGATCTCAGATATTCTTCAAACTGTCAGATGATATCCTGTGTAATTTCTATAGAATAAAAAAAGAAGAAATACCAATGTATATCACAGACACACTCATTGCTAAAACTCCAGTTGTGAACGAAATTCCTCCACGGAAATGGGTGATTCCAGAACATAGCATACAAATTCCAGGAGATGATTCCAAAAATGATCCTCCATACATTCTTAAGTTAGATTCCATGGAACTACTCTGCAGTACATATAAGGATCACCTTCAAAATTTATACAGATGGATCTTTAAATCCTAATAATGGGACATCAGGAGCAGGGTATTATATTCCAAAATATCAAGAAAGTTATTTCATACCATGTTAATCCTCCTCCAGTCTTGACACTGAATTGCTAGCTATTGTGCTGCTCTTCAGTGTGTTACTCAAATTTCTGAAAAATCTATTTGCATACTTACTGACTCCAAGGGAGCTATATTTAATATAATTAAATATATACCAAACCTATATGCACATAGAATTATTCCAATTCAGAAACAACTAAGTAAACTAAAAGAACTCCAAAAGGAAATAACATTTCAATGGATACCTAGTCATTGTGGTATACCTGGAAATGAGAAAGTCGATAACATTGCAAAACAGGCAACATATTTGCAACCAAGACCTCTTCAAGTGATATCTCTATCCAATGCTTTTGCTTCAGTAAAGTCTCATTTTACAAACCTATGGATCAACAATTGGCTCTCTTCTGACAAAGGAAAAATTTTACAGTCTGTACAAAAGAAACCAAATGACCTGGAAATGTACAAAAACTTGCTCAGACATGTTCAAACATTTTTAATAAGAGCCAGAACAGGTCACATTGTCACTCAATTGTACCTAAACCGATTTCACATTTCTGATAATCCTACTTGTCTGTGGTGTAATAATCATGATGAAGATGTGGAACACATTCTTCTATACTGTCCATCCATAAACCACAAAAGAAGTAAATTAAAATCATCAGTACCAGTTGCAGAAGACACAGCCCTGCAGTATATATTGACTACACCCCACCTCTGGCTACTAGCAACAGGCATCTATAATGAACACCGATCAAAATACCCCTCATTTCTCGTGAAAAACAACAACTGAATATACTACAGTGGACTATAGTGGACTTTATGTTGTCAGCAAACAGCTGGATACATTAAGCAGATTGATTGATAACTTTTGAATTAACCCTCACCTCTCACTTTGTAGAAGCTATTGCAACGCCACTGTATATATTGTAAGATTCATTTAAGAACATTCTACGTTGTTATGCATGTTGTGCAGTGTTCTCATATTAATTTAATTGCATGTATTTTTGTTTTCAAATTGTTTTACACTTACTGTATCATATAGGTCTAGTGTATGTCTAAAATCTTGATAAAAATTGCAAAGCATTAGTAAGTTGGGTAACAATAAGTTATTGGTTGTTGATTTTCCAATGGAAAATAGTTAACAAGTAAGTCACTGACCCTTCATGACTGATCACAACTTAATTGATCCCCATTTTCAATTTTATTTTTTCACCTTGCACATGTGTATTATGAAATAATGTTACACCAGATGCATTATTTGATAGCACATTGCATTGACCTAATATAGAGGCTAAGCAGAATGTTGTATTACTTCTTTGCCTGTGCATAAGATGGGAAATTTTGATTTGAATACATCATTAAAATCAGACTGACACATGGGATATCAGAATGGAAATGGCGATGTAACATTTGAATGTTCATCCATTCTGGCACTAGCCTATAACTTCTTGACTAACAGGATTGAAATAAATGTCTCATTTGATTGGGTATATGACTACGATGTGAGCATGTCCTTGAGTTGGTGCCGAGCATGCACGAGGTGCTGGTGTGGGCCCGCAGTGACTGTTGACCATTTTGGGCATGGCCGAATATTTCCGGACAGTATATCTCGTGACTCCGATGCACTAGTACACTGATTTTGGTGCCAAACGAAAGATCTTGTCTAGATCCTGTCAATTGATATCAGATGTATTCACATAAAACCCACAGCCATGTCACCGACACAGCCATGACCTGATTTTTTTTCACATCAGAAATACAATTTTTCATAATAATTTATGCTTGTTTGTTAAGTTTCACTTTATCCTTAGCTTGAAAATAACTACAGGGTCTCTGTTCAGCTGTATTAGATCTACAAGGGAAGAAGGACTAATAACTTCACTTGATTCACTGTTCTCAGACTCACTATTAGTGCCGTCTCTCACATACATAACATCATTCTAGCACTGCATAGGAAGTATGAAAATGTGTAGTTCAGTGTAAAATGTCATTCGAAAATTCATCCAACGTTGTTACAATTCATATGTCATTATCCTGGAGATTTGAAAAATCGCATATTTCTATGTTTTACCGAATTATTGCTTTCCTTGCAAAGTCCCGAAACTGTATGCAAACATAGTAATGTCTTTCAACAGTTAAATCTGGACCTTTGAAAAATTGGCAATCACATAGTTTTGTGCATGCTGTAAATTACGTATGGGCCTATCTACCTTTTCCATAGACTGCTGCTGTGGAGTAATGGTTGGCATGTCTGACTGTAAAACAGTGAACCCGGGTTCAAATCTTAGTTGGTACAAGTTACCTTGTTGAGGTTTTCTCCAGGGTTTCTTCAACCCATTAAGAGTAAATACGTGTAATTTTCAGCGCTGGACCCTGGACTTATTTTGCTGGCATTATCACTTTCATTTCACTCACTAGATAACCTTCGCAGTTCATAAAGCTTCATAAAATAAACCAAGTTAAAAACCTTTTCCATGAACAGTTTTTATTATTTTTTTTGTCATACTAGCACCACTGCTCTATATGCTTACTTGGTTCATGAAGCATTGTGAACTTTTTGAAACACCACAGTCATAAACTGACAAGAAATTCAATATAAGAATGAGTCACTCATGCCACAACATTCCTAGTTAACCAAATTTGAAAGATACTGGATTAGTGTGACCAGCTGTCTCTTTAAAGAAGAGTAGAGAACGAAATCAACCTAAACACAATTCCATCTCAGGGAAGGAAATAAGGATTTATAAATATTGTTGAAATATGAATAATTTCAAGGGAAAAATTGTTCTGGGGCCGGGTATCAAACCCGAGACCTTTGACAGAGCATGCCAACACTCTACTGACTGAGCTATCCTGGAATATACTAGATACCAGCTCCATTTTCCCCCTTTATATCCATATAACTCAAGGGGGCTGACAAGACGTCAAAGTCCCAACATTGAGCGCACACAAATTCTGTGTGACTTGAATTGTGGTTTTCTGTTAACCACCAGTTACATATATTATGCAAATCTGGCTTTCAAGTATAGCTGGTACGTTCCTGGGTAGCTCAGTTGGTAGAGCGTTGGTGCGCTCGTCCAAAGGTCCCGGATTCGATGCCCAGACCTGGAACAATTTTTCCCTTGAAATTATTCAAATCAATTTCGCAGAGAGCTATACCTGAAAGCCAGATTTGCATTGTTGAAATTTGTTCGAATGTGACTACATCACATAACTTAATAATACAATTTTTTCGGAAATTATGCTTTGTAAAATTATGGGATTTGGAATAAACATAACTGTTTTAAAAATAACTGTTTTAAAATGTGTTAATCTGAAGGAGTTATTACCAGAGAATTTTGTGAGTGGAAGTATCAAACAAAACACGTTTCTATAGTGGCAGCCAGGTACCAATTCCTGACTAGCAACAGCACTTAAGTTCAATAGAATGGAACATTTTTCCTCACACATGTGTACCATCAAATACTGTGTATTGTACAGTATTCATACTGCTGTGATTTTTATTTGAAATGTTCCCACTCTTTATATGACATATTTTCTCAGTGATTACTATAGTGATATCAGTTACCAATGTCTGGCCTGGACATAGAATTTTCCTTCTATTCATGAACAGAAATATTTCCTGCACTCAGTAAATCTATTATATAGTGCCAACAGCTTTATTTCCTTGTCTGATGAAAATCACACTTAGAATTTTTACCACCTGAAAATCTTCCGTATTCAATCAAGGTTAAACACATGCTATTTAGATCCAAGGAAATTACAGTAACCACTGGACCACTAAACATGACTTCTGATGATATTATAATTTATTAATTTTATTTCAAAGTATACTCCTTTTAGATTTACATTCTTGTTTGCACATTCTTATAATTGCTTGTTCAGCATGATTTTATATTTGGCAGTATCTAAGGGAAGGCCAGGCAAGAAGACTGGATCAGGTGAAAATTCTTGTTGCTTAGACAGAAATAGTTAGATTAGCCATATATAAAATATGGTGAAGAATAAGTTGTTCAGCCATCTGAATTAAATTAACTTTGCTTTCAGCCTGTTTGCTGATATTTTCAACATTGAGCTTACAAGCAAACATTCTGATGGAGTCATATAAAAAGCTAAATTTATTTTCTTCCATCATGTTAATAATGTCAAAAGAAGTGCTTATACAAATTTTGGCCACTCAACCGCAATTACGAGGCCATCCAGAAAATGATTTTTCCTGGTGCCATTTACAGAAAAGAAGCACAATTGCATGGAAAAATTTATTGAAACAGATACAGCAATTGTTGCGCTACTTGTCAACATATCTCCCACTGGAATTCAGATATTTCTCATACCATGGGATCAATTTTTATGTCCTTGTATTGTAGAAGTCAGCCACCTGGGATCGGAACCAGCGTTTGACAGCCGTCTGCACCTCTGTCGATTCCATGATATGACAAATATCTCAATTCCGGTGGGGAATATGTTGAAAAATAGCTAAAAAATAATTGCTGTGTCTGTTCCAATAAATTTTTCCAATAAAATTGTGTCTTCTTTGTGTTAACAACCTCTGGCGAACTTAATTTTTATGCCCCTCATAATTGCAGTCGAGTGGCCAAAATTTGTATAAGCACTTCTTTTGACATTATTAATAAGGTGAAAGACAAAAATTTAACTTTTTTATCTGCTCCCATCAGAATGTTTGCTTGTTAGCTGAGTCTTCAATAATGCCTTGACTTCCTTAATGCATAGTTATATTAGGAGTGTTGAAAGTGATAATTTGGAAACATTTGTTGAGTTATTTATAGAATGTCATAAGAACTGTTATCCTTATGGCAATTGAAAATTTATGCTCTAGGCTTACAGAATATGACTAAAAATACAAGAACATTAATATTTGTGTCATTATAGGATAATAGATTTTTAAAATATTACATTTTGGTTCGACTTTAGGAATTAGGAGAAAAAAAGAGAACTGCCTGATTACTATTTTATATTATCATCATCATCATCATCATCATCATTGGTGCTACAGCCCTCGGTGGGCCTGGGCCTCCCATAGTAATTGTCGCCATCCGTCTCTATCTTGTGTAGCAGCCTTCCAGTTCTTGCACCCCAACTTTCTAGCATCCTCTTAAAGTGAGTGCACATTCCATGTGCTAATCTTCATGTCATGTTTACTCTTCGTCCTTGTTTGTGAGCCATGTTTGTTTGCCATTTTCCGTTGCCATAAGATCCCTCTGGCTTCTTTCACTTTGAGTTTCATGACGGTGGGATTTTTACTGGGTGGGGTTGTCGACCCCACGCCAAACCCCCAACCTGGAGGGCCGGTTCAGTGTATTTATATCCCCCACTGACAGGGTGGCTCAGTTATACCCCCAGGCACCGGGTGTTCATTCGTTCGCCTTTTACGAACCATATGAACTCATGGTGGGACTATTCTTGTCCGGTCACCACACGGAGATTTTATATTATAATTTGGTTAAATATTGTAAAATACTTTCTTTTCATTGATTTTTGACATTTTCCCTTTTCACACAATTTTTCCGCCATCTGTTCCACATGACATCTGAAATAAAGCTGCCAAATTTTTACCCTGGCATTGACTGTTTTGCTAGGGCATGTCAAACTTGGAAATCTCATGTCATTGTCATTACAAACGAACTGTATTGTTTACATAAATTCCTTTTGTATAATACCAATTCCCATGTAATTATTCTCCAAATTTCATTTATGTCGACATATTAGTTCAAATTTTGGTTTTGGAAACAGAAAGTAATTAGAAGGAGAAAGGTCAGGAGAGTAGGATGAATGGTGAACCACAGAAATCGTTTTATTCTCCAAGACTTGCTTAAAAAGTGCAGCATTATCGTGCAACAGGAACTATTTGCTGAATTCATACAGTACTTCTTCACTCCATTCTCTTAAGCAGCTATTAGAAAAAGGTTTCTGTAAAATTTTGTATTAATCTTTGAACTGGTACACATAAGTACTTAATGTCCTCCCTCGAAAAAACGAAAATTATTTTCGCTCATAATATTTGTAATTACAAAATTAATATTGCTTTCAGTATTTTCTCATTGCAGAATTGTACATAAAGGAGCATGTACAGTAGAACCTCGATAAGCCAAAATAATTAAGATCAGGGGTAGTTCCGTTTATCAATTCATTTGGATTATTCAATATATGGAATTATTCTACCTGAACTTAAAAAATACACATTGTACACTAATAAATATAAAAATGTGATAGAAATCATTGTCTTCCTTTCTTATTCTGTTTAATATCTCCTTTTATCCAACTTAAATACTACTGCGGATAGAGGTTGAAGCTTTATTGGCTCACACACTAGACATCTCTCAAATGCAGGCCTCCCTAGTTGTGGGATCGTCATGGTGTAGGGTCACCGCAGAGGCATCACAGGACAATCACAAGACAGCAGACAAAGAAAGACCTAATCTCATGGAAGGAAAATAAACTTTCTTCCATTTCTTACATTGGTAATCGAACTTTGGGAAGCACATGTGCTATCCACACAGCCACAATGCTGGACAGAAATCTGTCTGTGAAGTTCAGTATTCAAATGAACGATTAAAACATCAGGACAGTAGGAAGAAAAAAGAATATGATCACTACAAACAGCCCTAGTGACGTAACTTCAGAGCAAGAAAATTTAACCAAAATATTAACCTATCTTTTTTTCTAGTATTCTCTCGTTTTTTTGTGCTTTCCAGTATTGTGTTTGGATTACCAGATGTTCGGATTATCGAGGTTCTGCTGTACTATTATTCTCTGCTTCTATGTAATTTTTTAACCAGACTCTACACAAAATTTAACTTTCACTCTGTGCTCCTTTAATTCCAAGATACAAAGCACAAAATTCTCACTCATGAAACCACTCTGAACATCAATGCCAACAAACACATATAAATGGAATTTGATTATGAGTTGGGTAGTGAAAGACTTATACTAAGTAGTTGTGGCATCGACCAATGGTTATGAAGTGCAATATTCTCAAAAATTTTTAACAAATTCTGTGTACATTTAAGATGAAAGACTTCTAAACTAAAAAAAAAAAAACCTAACTTTCTAATATTCTGCAATTCAGTACGAATATTTGATGCTGATAAGATGCAAACTTTTGTTTTTGGACAATATAGGCCTAATCAAAATGTTTAACTTTTAAGTTGGTAACACTTTAATCTTTTTCAACAGCACACAATGCACGTGTTAAAGAACGAGAATAAATCTGATGATGAACCAGAATCTGAGGTCATAGATGAACCTCTTGTGGACCATCAGCATTGTCAGAATCTAGTAACAGAACAAGTAAGTTTATCTATTCTTCACCTTCTTCTTTTACGTCTTTGCTTCATTATCACTATAGTTTTTTTATTTCTTAAATAGGTTTTACAGCCCTTGATTAAGAATAAAAAATACATAGTACACTAATTAAAATTTCTCTTCATTGAAAATAACTAGTTTTACCTCTCCTTTCTGTGATGGATCTGACAATGGACGTGATGTCACTACACACTTCGTGGTTATGTTCAGACACAGCTACGTTCTGTTCTGAGAATAGTTTTAGTTTACTCTTAAGTAAACAAATTCATATAGTCAGAAACTGTCTCATTACCAGAATCTACTTTTTTCAACATTACCATTACTGCCAGAGGAATGTTAAAAATAATGTAGATCTTACAAACAAAATACACTTTCATGATAACTTGTTTTGTTGATAATGGTTTGAATGAGAATTAAAGAATGAGTATTATAAAGTCAGTACTCAGAAATTGCCAAAATATTTGCAGTGAATGTTGTTGTCTGCCATTTCTTGTTGTTAAGTCATGAGACACTAAGCCAAGAGATAATGGGTTAATGTGCAGGGTTGCCAGACGTCCTGGATTTCGCAAGATTGTTCTGGATTTTAATGGTGTGTCCTGGGTCCTCCCAGAATGTCAAAAAAATGGGAAAAATATAATTTTTTGCTCATTTCTATACAATTATTTTTAAAATTCCTTATTAATTTTTTCAAGACCCTGTCCAACCTATGTTCATTGTCGTCAATGCTGTCTGGTGCCTCCTATTGGGTTGTATTGAAATAAGAATGATAACACTATAGTATGTATTAGGTATATCTCTGTGATGGCTGAATGGTCAGACCTTCAGACTGTCACGGAGGTGGCCTGGGTTCGATTCCTGTCAACGAAAAAATCTGTAGTGACATCTGTGGCGGGCAAGGTCGCAGTTGGAATTTTTCTCGGGGTTTTCCTGTTTTTCCTCAAATTAGGAATTTATATAATTTTTCACTTTTGCAGTATACTGCTCCAGCCAGTTGATGAATAGTGGAGCAAGAAAAAACATTAAGTAAAAAGTTGGCTTATGACAACTTGTATATTTAATTTCTGATAACGAGGAAATAAAGAAGAAACATTAAACAAAAGAAATGATGTTTTGGAATTATTGTGAAGAAAAGTATGTTTGCAGTCACTTCGTAGATTTTGTGCTCAAGTTCAAAATACAGAAAGGAGTTTCCTTTACATAATACATTAATAAAAGACGTAAAGTATAAATTGTCTTAAATTTAGAAATGATTGTTGGTAGCACTGCATACACATTCTTTTGTCAGTCATAAGTCAACTGTTTTAAGTTCTTTGTTATGTAATGTTTTGCATAAATTTATCATAGAACGAGTTTATTTGCTTAATTTATGGTGAAAGCATAAAAGATACTACTCCAGTTCATAGTAATTAGTGCTAGATTTTCTGATGCACCATTGCCAACTTGATAGCATTTTCGAAAATTACACATGAAATTTAAGACATTGAAACTCATAACAGATGTGTATGTCTAGATGGCCATTGATTATTCAGGCATTTTTAAGAAGCCCTTGTAAGTTAGTAAGGAAGGCATCTGTTCAATTGGAGATATTCTGAAGGATCCTGAACCACATTGTTTAGTATTATGGTACTTCACACATTCCACAAAGACTATTACAACAGACAAATGGAATTCTGTGAGGCATTTGCAATCTGTAATGAAACAAATTCAAATTTTTGGTAGTTTGTTATGAACAAATGAAGCACATTTCAAACTTAAAAGACGTGTTAACTGCCATATTTGTTTAGACCTCATGCAGGTGTTCCTGCTTGGAAATGAATTTATAAAATTGAATTAATAGAAACTGTTATTATAGCAGCTTAGCAATGCTGCAGATTGTTGTGCTGCCTGAGCTGGAAAACAACCCCATTTATCTGCTTCATTCTTTAACCTTTAAGTGGTCGCATGGTCCAGTACTTTATTTTTGATTGGTAATCCTTGATGACAGCACTTACATCTGCTATCTGGGTATCTTTCGTTTGTTCTGCTCTTTCAATTTGTCATCGTAATTGGCAAGTGTTCCGCAAGTGTTTGTTTTGCGTGTGATTAAGTTGGTGCATTCTAGGATCACGATTGTGCTTCACGAAAACATTCTCAATCTCTGAATTTGTGTTTTACAGATTATATTGTGTAATTGAACATAAAATTCTTTTATGAATATTGAAAAATGAATAAAATTAGACACTGTTAATATGTAATCATTAATAGTTAACCAGAGAAAGTTAAAAAAAATGCATGTAAAAATAACTTAAAATAACAACTGTGATTCATGCAAACACTAACATTGCATTTAAGCAAGCAACTACTGTAGAGTTAATGTGATGACTGATGATAAGATGGAGCTCCTGCCTATTTGAAATTGAAAATTTGCAAATTTTTGGATAATACGTTCTTGGTATGAATCAGACATTGTGAAACTATTTATTTTATTAAATGCTCATAAGTTGTTTAGTTAACTGTCCAAAGACAGGTTTGAACCTCATAAGTGACACTAATAAGGCATCCCTCATGAGGCAACTAGCCCAGAAGGTACTGGGATAGTATAGTCAGTTCCTTTTCCACTCCATTGCATACATCGCTGACTAGTAACATAACACAATGATCAGACTTAAGATGTATACAAACAATTGTTTCTCTGACACATATCGTCAAGTGAAATGTACTGCCTGAGAAGAATAAAAAATAGATTTAGTTTAATTTACAAAAACTTCCCTCATTAGAGGACTGCCACATGAACAAAGTGATATAGACAACTTGAAAATTTAAAACTTTACAAAGGTCTAATATAAAAATATAATTATAGCTCTACTATACAAAAGAATCTACAGAAGTAACATAAATTAAAAAGTATTTTCTTTTACACAAAAATATTAAAATTTATAAATACTGCTGATAATTACAGTTCAATAAAAAAGTTAAGTATGAAATGTGGTCGAAAAATTTTAATTCTTAATATAATATTGCTATACTGTAAATTTTACAATAATTGCATTTATTATATCTAATCATAAGTAGATTTTAAGAATTTGATTGTCTTTTTTTTTAATGTGTTATTTAACGACATTGTATCAATTTTGTATTTTTGTACATTTTAGGGACTTCAGAAACTCTCATGTATTTATAAAAACAATAGGGATCGCTCCTGCATAGATTGTATTTACACTGGTACACAAATCATCGAAAAGCACAAAGAATTCAACATACCCACATATGTTGCCTTCATAGAATAGGAGAAAGCTTTTAACACTGTTAATAGTTCAGCACTCTGGAAGATTTTACACAATGAAGGAATCCCACTACACCTAATTCAGACAATTCAGAGCATGTATAACAACACAAGGATTAAAATCAGTGTCAATATACAAGTATCTCTTACAAAACTGTCAGAAGGTAAAGCAAGGATGCCTGAAGTAGTTCATTGTTTTGGAGTAACTGCTGACTGTGAAATGAAGGGGGCTGGTTTAAATCCTAGTGAGGACAAATTACCTGGTTGGGCTTTTTCCGAGGTTTTCTCCCTCAACCATTTGAAGGCGAATTGCTGGGTAACTTTGGCGTTGGATCTCAAACTCACTTCGCCTTGATTAATTTAAACTTCATCTATCACCTGCAATAGTTTCAGTGGACGTGGTGCTGTGATTTGTCTATAGGTGTCATTTGTCAGATGGAGCTGCATAGATCCCAAGGAGGTGAAGGGACTTTCACAGCAGACTATAGCCGTAGACCAAGGATGTAGTTGGCATGCAGCTCCCTCGGACAGTTGGCACTGTGATCGGTTGTGGTATCCGTGGTGCTGCGATCTTCAGGTCAATACGGAATCCAGCAGAATGTAGTACATGATATGCGAACAGATGCCATCGATATCGATCTGAGGAGACTGTGAAATATCAACATGGAGACTCCGTCAGACCTGGATGCCATAGCTGAATTGATAAGATGGCACCAAGAAATAAATCACGTACTTACAGGAATGTGGTCTTAAGGACTTCAACAATCGTCCCACAATAAGACGGTTGGCACAATAAGCCTGAGACTGCAGTGCAAACCTTCAAGACCTCCTCAGAAAAAGGAAAAAAAGAAATCTTGGAGTAATACCTCAAAAACTACGAATATGTGCACTTACAGTGTTAATTTCATGGACAGGCAACTACTACTTCATAGGTTAGGGATGTGCAATACACCAAATTGTGTTTCTGTGAAGATCAAGTAATGAATCTGGACCATCTCAGCAGGTGCACAATCCTATTCATGCACGATACAATCCCAAAAAAAATATAGGATTGCAAGAAAACTAATGGCTTCATTACCAGATATTCATGCATTAGAACATCTGTGATGACATTTGAATTTTTAAAAACAATCCCAAAAGTATGGGATTGCAAGAAAACTAATAGTTTTATTGCCAGATATTTATGCATTAGAACATCATCATCAGTGACGACATTTGAATTTTAAAGATAATCCAGTAGATGTTTATAATTATAAAATCTCTCTCTAATAATAATTATGTCTTGACAATACTATTACCTCGTTCAATGTATTATTAGATAGATAGATAGATAGCTTTATTGATATTGTTCACAAAAGTACAAAACTTAATAATTTAACAAAAGATCTATATACAAATGTAGTTCTACATAATAAATATACAATTTCCTAAACTAATTAATCTATCGCAAATCTCAATAATTTATTGGTTCAAACTTGCACTTACGTCTTGTTTTAGTGCATGTTTAAACCAATCGTGATAACCCTTAAGACTTTAAACCTTAATTATTTGCTCCTTTTCAAAAAATCTAATTGTAATATTTAGGTCTTATTTTACATAATAATTTATTATTCCAATTAGATGATCAGATGTCGACATACTGTAAGTCATGAACCTGAAATAGCTGAATCGGTACATTCCATATGTAGGTTAATCTTTCTTTCTTACAATATTTTCATGTCAGCAGAAACGTTTGCGTAACTTCTACGAAGACTACCGCATGCCTGCTTAAAAACAAGCTTGACAAATTGCTTACATAATCAACCTCAGATTTAGTTTAGTTTCATCATTATGTCGCATGTACTCATTATCGATTCATTTCTATTATGATTTCTATTATGATCTAATAAATTTATTATAATTGCATTCTTATTGAAATTAAAATATATTAGTTAAACAATTTATAAAGTCAAATTTTCTTCTGAACTTTTACTAATTAATATAACTATCGGAATACCTTAATAACTACCTTAGTTCTCTATTTTCAATTTTTTTTTATTATTATTTAAAAAAAAAAAAAAAAAAACCTTGACGTAATTCTATCTTATTTCCAAAACCTGTCTTCTTACCTTATTTAATTAATAATAAGTTTTTCTGATTTTAGGAAAATTTAATCTTTGCTGATGCCTATCTCTTAGTAGGTAGTTTCGTTCAGTATCTATAGTTTTGATTGAATCTACTTTATTTCTGTTAGAGTTTCTATTTGTCATTTTACCTCTTATTAACTGTTCGTCACCTGCTTCTACTTCATCGGTCGGTATCGCACAGCTCCTCCAAATTGTAGCACTTCCTCTCGCACACCCCGGACTACCAACGGCATGTGGCATTCTTATTAATTGGTCTTCACTTGCGCTGACTTTGCCGGTTGATCCACAATCGCTTCTCCTTGATGTATTTTCACTTGCGCGCCTCGGACTACCCTCACTGGTCGTTCTCTCAGTCTGTGCCCCAGCTCCCCAAACAGCATCTTCACAGGTTCCAGCTTCTTCTTCCATACAAGGTTTTCCTTCTTCACTCTTCTTTCTTCTAAAGGGATCTGTGAAAACAGTGCTGTCTAGTTTATTTAGGTATGCTCTAATATCATTCACTGCCGTAAGCTCATCAATTCTTCTATTTGTTATTTCTGATTCCTTCTGCCCACTTGATGAGTTACTTTTCTTATCAGTCCTCTCTACGCTTCTAGACTTCCTGTTTCGTGATGCACTTCTGTTTACGTGTGGTGTCGATGATGCTCTATTTCCACAAGTCTCTATTTCGTTATTTCTGTTGTTGCAGCAACTTAATAAATCCTCAGTGAATTGATTATTTAAGGCCTCTACGTTAACTATGTTTCTGTTTATCTTCATTTTATCTTTTACTAAAGTTGCCCTCAATCCTTTACCTCGAGCTTCTTTTAATATTGGAATTAGTTTCTTTCTTTTCTCTCTAATTTCTTTTGCAAAGTCATTTTCTATGAATATATTTGTGCCTTTGAGTTGACGCGTATTGGCAATGATGTGCTCTTTGATAAAGTAACTGTTCAATTTCACAATAATTGGTCTTTTTTTTCCGTTACCGACTCTATACGCGTTATTAATCGCACTTATGTCCAAGTTTAGACTGAAATACTTAGTTAATAATTCTAACACTACGAAACCAGTATCAATTCCTTTTTCATGATTGCGCTCTTCAACACCATAAATTACAATGTTATTAATTCTACTGTCATTTTCCCATTTTTTAACTATCGATTTTAACACCACCTGCTCTTGGATAACCTCCTTTAACTTCTTTTCCACTTCAGTGTATCTGTTTACTAATGTATCTATATCACTTGCTACTTTGTTTAGTAGAAAACTTGCCTTTAGTCTGTCTTCTCTTGTTTCTTTCATATAGTTTATCCATTCTCTTTGAAACACTTCATCACTGTAGACTCTTCCTTCTGTATCTCCAGGACCAGGGTTTAACTCCACATTTCCAATAATCAGTAGAACTGATAAAACAGCTGCGGCCACAAATATGTTGATGCTATCAGACACTATTGCATTTTCACCTTTTGAACATCTGCAACACTGCCCTGCATTGAAGCACCCGATTCGCGCCCTGTAAGAATTTAGGTCGTCGCCCATACCTTCTTCACACGCTAACCTACTTGTATATGCTGCTTACTACACAACCGTTCTCTACGACTGCACTTTGTGAACTGAGTTCAATGTATTGTGAGTTGAAGAAAGTTGAAAATCACTGTGTTAAAAGTTTGGTATTCAAAAAAAAAAAAAAGCTGTTATTTTTATTTATCAAATGGACATGCTTTATCATTTTTTTCAGCCTGTCAATGAAATTTAAAAAAAAATCGTTTATTAAATTAATGGAGAAGTGATTTGCATGATTAAAAAAATTGTAAACGTGAAACTTTTAGATTAGTAATGGACATCAATATTTATACTGTTACTAAAGAAGCAAGTCACTTCTAATGAGTTACAAATGAAAGTATAATAAAGTACAATAATCCAGCAAAAATAAAATCTAAATAAACACCACATGCATTTGTTTATCGCTTTGACAATTATTGGAGCGAGGAGCTGTTTAACACTGGGTTGTGATGACAATTTCCTGTGGCTTGTTCTGTGTGGCAACTATTAATTTAATAACAGTATACTTTTTCACAGAGAAAGGTCAAATAAACATAACAAATAATAATTTAGTTAATAGAATTTCTTCTCTATGTTACAAATTATTGTATTATGCAGTTACAATATAGAAGATAGATTACATTTTAAGTACTATCCTCTTCTAGCATCCAAAGTCTCCGACAATAATGAAAAATACAATTCTTATTGATACTTCTGTGACTGATTAAGGGATCTTTGAACATTTAACACATATCTGAAGTTCGTTTGTAAGCAGTCATTTATTTCTATTTACAGGATTCTGTGAATCTGCCTTTTACAGAAGCAACAGCAGATGAACTGAAGACTAAGATTAATCATGACGTTGAATCTGTGTATGTTAAAGAAGAAAGTTCATTGGATTGTATTCTTGAGGTAAGTAGCCAGAGATTTGTTATCAAATCCTAACAAATTATGGTGTACAAACATTAGGGTCAGGTTTCTTTAGAGCACTCATTCCACTCGTTCTTAGTCATTCTTATAACTTTATAACTAATGCTGTGTCCACACATCGCTAAATGCACTTGCTAGATTCGTCTATGAATGATTCACTGAATTATTTGTTAAAACTTTCTTGGGCAAATATACCTGCCCACATTATGATAACACTGCTCACTTGGCATTTGCTCGTCATGTGAGAGGAGGTAGATGAAGTGTACAAATTGGTGCTGTGGCATTCTACTTTATAATTGTTGTTTAGTCAGCTGTCTGAAGATAGGTTTAAACCTCATACGTGACATCGATAAGGCATCATCCATAAGGCAACTTTAGCCAGGAGATAATGGGATAGTGTGGCCAGTTCTTTTCCCCCCTCCATTGTATACATTGCTGACTGGTAACATATTACACTGATCAGACTTCAGATATATACAAACAATTGTTCTTCCTCTGATACATATTGTCAAGTGAGATGTACTGCCTTATAATAGATGTAGGCTACAGCTATTACAACCTCAACCAGAGGTATATATAATTATTATTTGGCAACCCATCATCATTAAAGAATACGGAAACCTAGACGGAGCAGAAGATTGTGGATCAAGGTTGGTACATTTAAAACAAAGCATTTTAAACAAAGCATTCAAAATTGTTTAAAACAATATCTGTTGATTAAAAGGTTTTAAACACAATGTTTAAAACTATATGATATTAATTTTTAAGACAGCAGAATTCTCTGTTATGTTTATTATTTATTTCTCTGTTAACAATAAACGTTTAAAACTACATATATCATTAAAACATTTTTTTTTCATACAAGTTACAGTCAACTCCGGATATAGTGAACTTCTGCAGACTTGCATATTTTGTTCACTATACCCGAGGTTCACTAAATCCGAAGTGTGTCTCCCTTAACCTTAAATGACAGAAATGAATGAAATTGTGAACAAGAAAATAAAACGCTATACAGTAATTAAAATATTTCATTTTTGTGGAACGGATTACACTCTATACTGTTACTCACAGTTGATTTACTTAAACTATGCTGTTGACCCACGTCCGCTTACGAAAGACCACATTCAGTGTCATAATATTCACCTTATCTTCCAAATAAAACACTTTACTCGTCGACATTTTTATATAGTACATTCACTGTTGGAACACTAGAAACAGACGATCAGGTAGAAATGACAAACACTGTCATGGTGTGACTGCATACTCAGCCTTGGAATTTCCCGGGTCACTTAATGGAAACTGAGAGAGGGTTGATGGAGTTTGAAAGCCATCAAAATCTTACCTTCATTTATGCTCTGGACATAAAGTCTGTCCCCTTTTAATAAAAGAAGGCAGTTTCATTTTCCGTTGTTTTGATGTTATCTGTCGTAATGGAAATGTTTCTGAGAACAACAGGCAACCCTTTGATGGTGAAGGATTAGAAATAACAGTAGGGTAGAGAGCCTGAGAACAGAATGGCAACCCTTTGACGGTGGAGTGAGGCAAGGTCGTCACGCATTGCCTGGATTTACAGTACAGCTTATTGTCTAGGAATCACTAATCCTACCTTTGTCCTTTGACTAAAGGAGTAAGAAACTTAGAATGTTGTTCTCAACACATTCTTTCAATTTTTTACAAGAAGGTCTGACTTCAAATAAGAATTTGTCAGCATACAAGGTTCACTATAACCGAAGCGAGGGTTCACTATAAACGGAAATATTAATGTACTTTTTAAGGTATGCAGGTTGGGACCAACGATTTAGCTTCACTATAGCCGAATGTTCACTATAACCAAGTTCACTATATGCAGAGTTGACTGTATTTGTCGTTTTCTGGTGGTTTTATTTTATCATACTTGTTTACAATATAAAATCATATTTGCCTTCTATTAAGGTCTTTATAAAATGTACAGTTACGAATTTACAGTAGTGCTCCTGACTTTATGAAGCTAAACTTTAATTTTTTTCCGAACAAATATTATTATTAATAAGGAATTTTTGTAGGATATACAGTGCAAACAATCTAAATACTGATATCTGCATATAGGCCTACCATATGAAGTAGATTTTGTTATATTTATAAGAAATTCACTGAAAAAGGATTTTGAGATGCTTTTATAAAATATTCTAGTCTTTTTTACTTTTCTACAAACTTAGCTTAAAATTTCAAAATGAAAAACTGAGCTATAAAATAAAAATTTGAAGGTAGACCACAGGTACCAATTTTTTCTGTTGTACCACTGAGTCATTAAACCACCAAACACCACTTCTACTTCATGAAATGTTTTGATGGTTGAGTGCATGAGAAACACATGCAAGTGTGGCAGCCTTCTCTTTGGTACAAGTAATCATTTCATCATGATCACTTGCTCACTAATTGATACTCAACAGTGGCATCATAAGAAAGCAGAAATCCGGGTATTCAGTTTGATTGGAAATGTGTCTTTGTGTTTCTGTCGTGTGGTCTAAGCAATAAATGGTAAATCCAAAGTAATTGGTGCTTCTGTCTAAATATTTAGGGAAGCGACATTCTTATGATGAGGAATCTCCATTAAAAAAAAAGTGTTTATTTAAAAAGGTGGAAAGTTGTGTGCAATTGGCTTGTGCCCAAGTGGAATAATTCCTCTTAAGCTCACAATGGTCCACACCTTTGGAATAACGACTAGGACGTCTGGCCGTGAAATCAGGTGCTCTGGATTCGATTCCCAGTTGGGACAAGTTTACCTGGTTGAGGTTTTTCCAATATGAGCAAATGCTGGGTAACTTTCGGTGCTGGACCCCAAACTCATTTCACCAGCATTATCACCATCTCATTCAGATGCTAAATAACCTAAGATGTTGATAAAGCGTCGTAAAATAACCTACTTAAAAAAAAACTGTCAATGAACCCCTAATGGTCAAACAGCAGGAACAGATGCCACACTGTTTCAATGAAATCATAATTATAACTTTGTGTCAATTCAAAACTGGACTGTCATGTTTATAATATTGTAAAAAATGATTTCTCACTGTTAATAGATGATAGATCTTCAGAGAAATATAACTGGTCAAACTGAGGTAAATTTGAAAATATTATTTTTTTAATGAAATTCACCATTAAGTTTCATAAAATGTATTCTTTTTAGTTTGTAGGATATTAATTTTATGAATAAATGGCCTTATTTAATTTAATATACAGCGTGATAAATTAAAAATGTCTAAACTGCCAGTTTTCCGAATTTTTCTTAAAAAATCTGGAATTTCGTTAATTTTTACAATACCCTTGTGGCAATCCTATGTATAAATCATGTTTACTATTTAAAAAAAAGTCAACTTTATCATTTTCAGCAGTTAAAGATAAATCAACTCAAAATATCAACCATTTCCACGAATTTATTCCAGTCTGTTTCACAGGGAGCTTCACCTGAAAGCTAGATTTTCGTATAACCTGTTGAAAGAACTGTATTGTTGCAGAACCTTTAAAACGTGCCATGAGAGTGTTTGTCAGAATTTTTAATCCTCATTTCCAAAGTTTAACTTCCGTATTTTGTCCAGCTTTGGTCTGGATTATCAGTATATTATATTTTATATTGCTGAAATTTAAATATATCTGCTTATTCCATATTATTTTTCTATTCTATTAAAATTTTACAGCTAATGTCCCCTTTCTCAGAATGCAATCAGTTTAGCATAATTTATAGAAATTTTCATATTAAGCATATATCATATATCGTTGCTATTTAATTTAATTTATGAGCTGATTTTTGCACATTATTCTCTGAATTTGCATGATAACTTTACATTTTACAATGTAAATTTGTTCCATATGTTTTTATTTTATAATATCACTGGATTCTTTTGTGTGTTATAAATCTGTTACAATTTTGTGCAATTAATTTGAATTATATAATTTCTCTACAACAGTCATCGAAACCAGAAATGACTTCCAATCAGAGAGAAGATCTGTTGACAGAGTATAATGCTAACCAGTCTGCCTGTTACAAGGAAGGAGATGCAGATGATATTGACAGGGTATGTTCGAAATTAACTTCATTACAAAATTTATTGTATAATTTATTTTGTAGGTTCAACTAACCTTATTTATTTATTTTTTTCTCTGTCCCAATTAATATCAAGGTTGATATTTTCACACACACAGTGTTGACCACTTTCCTGTTTGAAATTATATTAGAGAATTTTAAAAATATATATATAAAATGTTATCATATCGATGGCTAAAAAGTGATATCTCTTATCTACAGAAATAGTCCTTCAGTTTAACTACATTATTATTTAGATTTACTACATTATTATTATGTTCACAAAATTGGACAGTGAAGTAGAAGATCTTGTAACGCAGAAACATATATAAAAAGTTTGTCTATTTTTAAAACATTTTTTTATTCACCTGCAAATTTACATGTACGAGGTATCACTTCTTAATAGTGCTGTTGATCGATCAAAATATTTAATCGATTAACTATTTGAATTTAATTGGTTAAGCAATAGTTTTGATCGAGTTGAAAAAATGTTTTAATATACTGTAATTATTGTTAAATTTAACTTGTGTTCGGTGATAAGCATAAGTATTAAATGTTGTATATCTATATATATATATATATATATATATATATTGTATCATTATATTACAAAACAACTATTTTAATTACTTACTAACATATTTATTATGAGGCTTATAATTTTTGTGTAAATTTCTCTGGGAATTCTTGAGACAAACATAAATAACAAAAAGTATGAAGACTTGCCTAGTTAATACTGCTTCATCCATGATTTTAAACATGTGCGTGCATTCACATGTTCCGAATTAAATGCCGCTCTACATTTAGTAACAATCTTTCCTGCATCACTAAACACGAAAAACCTTTATTTTCTGTCAAACACTTCTCCACGATCATTCACTTTAAATCGAAACATTTTACCCAGTTTACCTCTCAAATTCCCATATGACATAATGGAATTTACACTTTTCACAAACCACAAAAATCTGATTTTCTTTTTCCTTTATCAAATTAAACACACAACCTTCATATACAAACTCAGTACAAAAACAGCAGCTGCAGTCGAAACAGAAGACTGACCCCTATTGCAATCGAATTACCAGATTTTAGAAAAAGAAGAAGGTAGTTACGCTCTCACTTGCACACAAAGTAGACATGGCTGTTTTATAAGGGATGAGGGGAACGAATGCCAGAAAAGTACATGTTTCATATGCTAGGAAGATGAGCTGACAACAAGGTGGAAATTTTCTTGGAAAACCATAAAACTTAATGAGGGTTTCGTATTGTGTTTCAACTTTCAATAGAGGTACACTAGGTCATTGTCCTCATATCTCCATCTCTTTCTGAAGTGTTTGTGCAAAGATTTTCCTCTGGTTTATAATTAGAAAATAACAGTGCTTTTGCGATTTTAAGTAAGCAATTTCCGAGAGAGAAATATTGTTGGAATTTTTAGTATTAGATTGTATTAACAAAATAACAATTAATATCACCTACAACCGATTAATTTTAATTGACTCGATTATTCGATTAAATATTTTTGATCGATTAATCTTACAACAGAAATTGAGCAATTAATCGATTAAATCCCACAACACTACTTCTTAACCATCAATATGTAGGTACATTTAACAATTACACAAATCATCATTCTCACCATCATTTAGGGCTTGGAAGTTGGTGACTTAAAAATCACAGAAAACTGACTATAAAGTGACCTTAAATTTCTGAAAATATGACATTAAAATTTTAAAAGGCTATGATTTTAATAGTAAAACTTTGTCTCCTTTGTTTTACTTTCGACATTTTTACGTCTTCACTTGTATGATACTTATGCTGACTGTGGGCACTGCGACTACAGTATTTGTTCTGTTGTGTTGAATGGGAGAAGCACATAACAAACGTGATTAGGAGTCAAGGCTGATTAAAGCATAAGGAAAATTCTTGTAAAATGCAATCGAATTGTGTAAGCAATCTGCATTAGGTTCTGGAATATAGACTATGACTACATTATAAAAATGTCCGTTCATAAGCAGAAAAGGGCAAGAATGCAAGAAAAATTAGAACATTTCCTTAAAAAAATAGGCTATATTAGTTCATGTTGAAGCAAAATGAGTTTGAATTGCATCCTGTGTTGTCTGTTATGGCTCAGAAAAAAGATGTTATTTCATCAACTTCTGACACCTAATCATCAAGCTTTCAAGGATATAGGCCACTGCTGGCCCGTAACCTTGGAATTCATATATCACTTTCTTCATTGATCAGCCCTGCTCTCTCCTTCCATTTTGAGTAGCCTATATTTTGCTTTATTAATTTTGGAAACCTTGATCTGGATATTCAGTGTACATGTTCAATCCAATTCGTTTTGTAAGTTCCTATTTTTTCCAAAATGGGGTTACCTTCAGTTCTTCCAAAACTTTCGTTGTTTTTGTTTGAAATCTAACCAGTAATAAATTGTATCCTGTTCTTCGCATAAATTTTATCTAGACAGATATCAGTCTAGATTTAGTCCAACTTTCACTACCATATACCACATTTAGTAAAAAATAAGACCATTTTTTACCAGATTTTTGTCTTTAAATTTGTGAGAGTCTTCTATTCACAATGGGTCTTAAAATCGAGCTTGTAGAAACATCAAAATGTAATTTGAGAACTTAGATTTTAACTAAGTAAAGATTATTATATTGTACTAACACAGACTAAATCTAAAGATATTTAGGTGTTTAAACTTACATAACTAGGTTATTTAATAAAACAAATTACAAAAATATTTGTGACTGCAATGAAAATCAAATCAATCAAAATCATTAAAAATTACTAGTAAAGTAGGGAGTATCAGTCTGATTCACCCATCATTCACAGATATGCCTTGTAAACATAAACCAATCAGTCTTAATCTGAGTTACCAGTATTTTAACGCAAAAAAACTATAGTATCAATTACTCAAACTATATAACTTTTCCGGAAATTCATTTTCTTATATGGAATTGAATGACAACAAGGCACTTGAAAGCTCTATGTCATTCAAGCACAAGATTACTGGTAGTCACTGACTTTATGAGCTGTAATACTGCAAGGTATCTAATACTTACACATATACTTATCCTAGCACAAGACATAACTCTTAACTGATACACATCATGTACAGTGTGGCCTGCTGAAGTGGTGTACAACTAGAAAATGGGTCACAGTCCTTCTATCTATCCGCTATATGCAGAACCCAAATCACGTAAAGTGAAGTGGGTAGGTATTGGATACATACATACGAAGGAGAGTCAAAAAAATAACCTTATTATTGTTTTATTAATTGAATATCTGCAATGCTTGGGAAAAGTGCCATAAGTCAATTTCCACAAACCTTTTTTATTAATTTATTGACAACTTACAGAACATCTGCTCGCTTGGGAAAAGAGACATCAATATTTCTTCCATTATGATAATTCATACGGAAGAAAATCAAATCGACATAAACCAGTGTGAAGACAGTTTTTTTTTCCTTTTCCCGTGAAATTAACATTTTTGACTTGTGCCACTTTTTCCGAGCACTACAGATATGTACAGTAGGGATCTTTTGTATTCTCTTGACAACGATTTTCTGAAAAAATTGACAGTTTCTGTCTCACTTAGAATATTTTTACCAGTATTTTCTTGTGAGTCTAATATGTGCATACAAAATATTTTTATAAAACAATATTTAAAAAAATTAGGAGGGTTTTATAATCAGTGGGATCTTATTTTCGAGTAAATATGGTAATATTATAAAAAGGGCTGGAGTATTGTATAATTTTTCTACTTTTTCGTATTTTGTTGAATTTGAAAATATTTGTTAATAATTTTTGATATTTTCAAAATATTTGAATTTTACTGTCAATATCTTTTTAATTTTTATATGAAACTAAACTTTCTAGATAGGTGAATGTTATAAGCCTTTTTAATTTTGTTAAAGGTTACTATGTATACTTCTGTGAATTTAATAGTGTATCCTCCTATTCTTCACATTTATTTAGTCCAACTTTCCCTGCCATATAATAGAACAGGAAGGGACAGAGTATTGTATAATTCTTGTACTGTCTCGTATTTCATTAGATTTGAAAACATTAATTAGTAATTCCTCGCATCTGGCCGCGAAACCAGGTGGCCCGGGTTCGATTCACAGTCGGGGAATTTATCTGGTTGAGGATTTTCCAGGATTTTCCCTCAACCTAATACGAGCAAATGCTGGGTAACTTTCGGTGCTGGACCCCGGACTCATTTCACCGGCATTATCACCTTCATCTCAGTCAGAAGCTAAATAATCTAAGATGTTGATAAAGCATCGTAAAATAACCTACCAAAATAAAAAAAAAAGTAATTCCTGATATTTTCAAAATCTTTAAAAGTTTACTATCCAATATCTTTTTCATTTTTATATGAAACTAAACTTCCTGGATAGTTGAATGTTTACTTCCTTTATAATTTTATTGTTCATACTTCTGTGAATTTTTTTTCCTAACGCCGCACATATTGATGTGTAACCATTTGCGTCTCGGCCTACTTATTTGTGACTGTGTTGGATCCTGTTCCTGAATGTTCTGAGGTTGGGACATCCATTAGGTCAGAGTCTGTTAGTCACATATGATAGGATGACATATGAGTATGAAAGTATGTAGGATGGATACAGATGACAGCGAAATGAACCTAGCATCCAATGCCGAAAGAGACGCAACATTTGTTCTTAATGAGTTGAGGGAAAACCCGAGAAAAACCTCAACCAGGCAGCTTGGTCTCAACTAAGATTCCATTCTGGGCCCACTAGTTTTGCAGTCAGACTTGCGACCATTACTCTAGAGCAGTGAATTACTTTTATGTAATAGATCCCTAGTCTGTGCCTATAAATAATAAAGATATTCAATCAAATAAAAAAGTCATAACAACAGATCCAGAATTAAAGATCATACAGTAATACAGAAACTGATGAGTAAGGTAGCATTATTAAGATAAAAAAGAAAATGTTAACTTTACAGGAAGAAGAGTTGACGTTTAAGAAGGAGCCAATGTCCGATGATGAAGATAATGAAGTTTTAGCAGTTAGAATCAAACAAAGGTGGCAACATTGTCAAAATACGTGGAAGCAAGTAAGCATTTAAATGATATAGATTATAAATAAGTTAAGACCAGCCTCATGGTCTAGTGGTCAGAGTTTCTGGCTATAGTTCATGAGGTCCTGGGTTCGATTCCCGGTTAGAGCACAGGAATTTTTCCTTAAAGGGGATTATTCCTGTGTTCGTCCATGGTCTGGAATTTAGGTTAAGTTTAGATTTAAGACCTCTCCTGGCACCACATAATCATAATCATCCTATCACATCATCCAGGTAATGTAACTCCGCCTTCCAGGCGCCCCAGCCTCAGAAGTGGGTTACAATTAAGCCACAGCCAGGAGAGAAAACCAGAAATGTCGAAAAGACAACCTGGTGGCATTGGATAAAAAAAAAAAATAAAATAAATAAGTTAAACATTCCTTTTTTTCTCTTAACTCTTTGCAGGAAATCAAAAACCTACAGTAAAACTTCCATTAATGATCATTAGTGCTCAGATTTCTGTGACATCATATTTTTATCCTGGTCTCTTTTTTCAAACTTAAGTTAAATTAAACACATTTCTGCCTTTTCTGAATGTGCTGGTGCAGGTGTTACATGCTGTCTCTTCTCACTTTATAGATCTCTTGGATATGGAACAACAAGTTTTGATGGAGAAATCATTGCAATAAGTGAAAGTCTCAGGAATCTTCTATGCCACATCAATAAATTTAAGAATGCAGTTATATTGTTAGACTCCAAAGCAGCTATTCTATCAATAGTCTCGAGACATACACCTTCATCTCAAACAGCTGAAATAACTAAAATGTTCTCTCAATTAATAACATTCAATAAAAGGATTGTATTCTAATGGATATCATCCCATTGTGGAATCCTGGGAAACGAGAATGCCGATGCTTTAGCAAAGAAGGGCAGCACTGCTACTTACAGACCTGTTGCTAAATCTACGTATTACTCTGTGAAAAGATTTATTAAATCTATATACTTCGACTTCAATAAACAAAATTTGATAACAAAATTTCAAGGGAAAAAATGAAACTCTCTGCATCATAATCCATAGTTAATTCCCAATTTACCATGCAAATCGTCTGTAACTGCATTTAGATTGGCAACAGGCCATGACTGTTTGGCCAAACACCTGCATAGAATTGGAATATATCAATCCCCTAACTGCCTATTATGGAACTCAAACCAAGAAATGGATTTGGAACACCTCAAAATATGTGCTTCAGTGGCTGACAGTGACAATATCTTTGAAAGATATTGGAGTGCAAGAAGGCAAATGACTTTGTCAAATGCCTGGAATTAGAAAACAACAACTTTTTCTGAATATGACATGGTTTCTATTGGTAATATAAATGCATATTTTACCGTAGTTTAGCTTGAAGTCGTATTTGACCATAAAAATTGTATGGAAGCATATTTTTGTATTATTCACTCGTTTTGTGTCAGTAATGGTAAGAGATTTTATTTGTGTTTGGTTATTTATTTTGGATACTTTTTCCTTAGAAATATTTTGTTATTAAATGAAGTTTGAAGGTAACTGAATTTGTCAAAACATAAAGGCAAAAGAATGTTACAAATATGGCCAGGTTGTTAATTTTCGGTCTCACCTTCACTCCCTTCACCCCTCTCAAAAATGTAAAGCTTAAGAGGTTCCAACTCCACTATTGCCATGTAGTAATTCATGTAAACAGTCAGTGATCCTGTTAACATCTGTAAAGGAATTAATTGCACATTTGAGAGATTTTAGATTTTCTTCATCTCTCTTTTCCCCGGTTTTATTATTTATATGGTGAACAATCCACTACGGCCATATCAAGGATTAATATTCAAAGAACAATTTTGTAGAATGGTGAATAAAAACGTTTCGTAAGTAATTATTCTTGCACAATATTTAATTTGTTTTGCGTCGTATTTCCAAGTTTTCATGTCATATTTTGGTATTTTTTGGGGCATAAGTGCATTATATTTCTTCGAGTCCTAATAATCACTTTCTTATGTGTAATAATTTCCTGCACAGTTTTTAACACTTACAACTTTCCAGAGACCATCCCTCTTCCTGACCAACAACCAGTCATTACTAATTGAGCTCTTACTTACTAATGGCTTTTAAGAACCCAGAGATTTATTGCCGCCCTCACATAAGTCTGCCATCTGTCCCTATTCTGAGCAAGATTAATCCAGTTCCTAGCATCATATCCCACCTTTCTCAAATCCATTTTAATATTATCTTCCATCTATGTCTCGGCCTCCCCAGCGGTCTTTTTCACTCCTGTCTTCCAACTAACATTCTATATGCATTTCTGGATTTGTCCATACATGCTACATGCCCTCCCATCTCAAACATCTGGATTTAATGTTCTTAATTATGTTAGGTGAAGAGTACAATGCATGCAGTTCTGCATTGTATAACTTTCTCCATTTTCTGTAACTTCATCCCTCTTAGCCTCAGATCTTTTCCTAAGCATCTTATTCTCGAACACTCTTAACTTCTGTTCCTTTCTCAGAGTGAGAGTACAGTTTCACAACCATACAGAACAACCAATAATACATACATAGTGTTCTTCCAAATGGCAGATGTTTCACTGCAGATCCAGTATTCTCCAATCTTTCCTATTTTCTGCCTTTCTCTTGGTCTCCGCATATGATCCATATATCTTAATGTTGTCTATCATCTGATATCTTCTTCTGCTTCCGAACTCTTCTACCTTTCACCATTCCTTTCAGTGCATCCTTCAGTAGGCAGTTTCTTCTCAGTCAGTGACCCAATCAATTTCTTTTTCTCTTCCTGATAGTTTCAGCATCATTCTTCCTTCACCCACTCTTTCCAGCACAGATATCGCAGATTTCTTATTCTATCTGTCCAATTCACACACTCCATTCTTCTCCAGATCCACATTTCAAATGCGTGTAGTCCCTTCTCTTCACTTCTGCTTCATAGAATGCCACACTCCACACAAAGCACTTCACTAGTCCTTTAGTTTTTTTCTAGAGATCCACAGATGCTCTTTTTCCTATTAAAAGCTTCCGTTGCCATTTCTATCCTTCTTTTGACTTATTGGCAGCAACTCATGTTACTGCTTATAGTACATCCCAAGTATTTGAAGGTGTCCACTTGTTCTACTGCTTCATTTAGTATTTGCACGTTTATCTTCTTTATTTTTCTTCTGACAACCATGGTCTTCGTCTTGTTTGCATCTGTCTTCATCCCGTACTGTTCATAGCTGTCATTTAGCTCCACTGGCATATCTCTTGGAATCGTCTCCTCTTCTGCTAACAACGCCATATCATCAGCAAATCTTATGCACTTTATTCTGCTTCCTCCTATTACCACCCCTCCCATGTTCTGAAAACAATTAACTGGTAATATAACTGTTTTGTAAATTCCAACTTTTAGTTGGATGACAAACTTCTCAACCCAATAATAACAGGCATTTCCCATATTTATTCTGCGTTTAATTTCCTCCCGATTGTCATTTATATTTGTTACTGTTGCTCCAAGATATTTGAATTTTTCTACCTCTTCAAAGGATAAATCTCTAATTTTTATGTTTCCATTTCGTACAATATTCTGATCACGAGATATAATCATATACTTTGTCTTTTCGGGGTTTACTTCCAAACCTATCGCTTTACTTGCTTCAAGTAAAATTTCCATGTTTTCCTAATCTTTTGTGGAGTTTCTCCTAACATATTCACGTCATCTGCATAGATAAGAAGCTGATGTAACCCGTTCAATTCCAAACCCTCTCTGTTATCCTGAACTTTCCTAATAGTATATTCTAGAGTAAAGTTAAAAAGTAAAGGTGATAGTGCATCTCCTTGCTTTAGACCGCAGTGAATTGGAAAAGCATCAGATAAAAACTGGCCTATACGGACTCCGCTGTAAGTTTCACTGAGACACATTTTAATTAATCGAACTAGTTTCTTGGGAATATCAAATTCAATAAGAATATTATATAAAACTTCTCTCTTAACCGAGTCATATGCCTTTTTGAAATCTATGAATAACTAATGTATTGTATCCTTATACTCCCATTTTTTCCTCCAATATCTGTGAAGTACAAAACTTCTGATCAATAGTCGATCTGATACATCTAAGACCATATTGATGATCCCCAGTAATTTCATCTATATATGAATTTAATCTTCTCAAAAGAATATTGGACAAAATTTTATATGACATCAGTAAAAGTGGTATTCCTTGAAAGTTACTACAATTAGTCTTTTCCTCTTTCTTAAGCATAGGTACAACTATGGACTCCATTCCATTGTTCTGGTACAATTTTCTTTTCCCAAATAGCAAGTGCAAGCTTATAAATTTCACTATATAGTGCATTTCTTGGAGATTTGTACTTTCTCAGGTTTTCTATCGCAATTTCGATTTCAGAAAGTGTGGGTTCGAGTATAAATGACTCAGGAGTTCGTATTTGAATATTGTCCTCATTATTTCTATTTTGCCTGTTTTCATTACTAAATAGGCTCTGTCATAGTTAAATTCGACGGCTTAATGTCAAAGAACACTAACTCCAAAATCATAACTTTACAGGAGAGGCAAAAAACAGTTTGTGTACATTTTCTTATGTTACTGCTTTAATTTAAGAGATATATTGATAAAATTTAAACCATATATATAGAATATAACCTTAAAGACAATACAATACATATTTTCTAGAAATATATAATATTGTCTTAAAAATTAACACATTTTGGAGATAGTGTTCTTTGTTACTAACACAAAGCGTTCAATTTAGTAGATAGTGTTAAAAATAAATGCCAAAATATTGAATTTAAACACTGTAATAAAAAATTATAGATCTATTTGACAATGCAAATTAATAAATTTAACTTATTGTGCAGAGCTGCAATTATATTTCTTCTTCTTTATAAAGGAACATTATCTAAACTCAAAACATATTAGCATTATTATAAAAGTGCCAGTTAATATTATTTATAAAGCATAAAAGCATAATATTATCATTATTAGATTAATTTATAGTATTATCTGAAATAATAATTTTAACAGTGCATTATAAAATAATAAAAGAGCAAAGTTATCTTCAATTTACATTGCATTTTAGAACAATAGTGTTTTTAAATAGTTGCTAATGTTACGCTACTTTAATTTACCACAATGGATGAGGAGTTTGGATGAAAAAGTTATTTAACTAATGATCAATTTATTTAAAAAAATAGCAAAGCCTACAAATTAAGTTGATTTAAAAGTCTGTCTGCACGTAATAAAAAGAAAATACACACTTAACTCAGAATTTATAACTTGAATGACATTGAATAAAATTATAATCTGAATATATTACATTTTATTTGATTCAGTATTTGTTTTGAATAGTATCAATATCCATACCTCTCATATAAAAATTTAAAATTTCCTCTTAGTTTTATAGTCACTCATTGCTCTTCATCTTGAGTATCTTCTACTAAGATTTCCTGTTCTTCATTTTTAAACTGTTCTAAAATAAATGGTAATTTCCTGATATAATGTTCTGTTTACACAGTTGCAATACATTATTAATTTTCTAATCTTGTATATTTTCAGTGCACCATGATGCTTTGGTTTAAGCTGAAGGTTATCTAGCCTAAATCCATGTGTTATCTTCCTCTGTACGTTGAATTTATGGAATTCATCATAATTGTATTTAAAAAAAAAAATACGTGTTCACTGTCACTTTTCTGAAACTGGAACCACATTATATCCAGCCATTTACAATGTTTCCATTAGTGTAAACTTTCTTGTTCTTTATTGATGTCTTCTGAATTTCTCTTACATCATTACATTACTCTGTTCCACTTCTATTTTTGATACAGCTCTAACTATAGTATACCACTCTGATGGATCAAATATTTCTGCATATTTTGCTGTTTTTTTTCTTCAATGTGTGCGTGGACTGTGTCCATTTGTGAATGTCCCAGTTAAAAAAAAAATGTTCAATTTGAGGTACGTCCAAAACATTCACAGCGTAGAGGAGCATGGTTGATATAAGCACAGTCCTCCACATGTATCGGACATGAAACACAACCTTTTACCATTTTGCAGTTTTTTTTCATTTGAGCAATGAGACATGATGGTACCTCTGCAGCTCCTCTTTCTGCAATTTTCTCGTTCCATAAAAAATTTTCTGCTGTTCTGTTGGCTACATCATACTCGGTCAAATGATATACAGCTAATCTATGTTTATAAAACACTCATTCCATTTTAACATTTGGACTGTAGCGCACAGCTTTCAAAATCAAATTTAAAAAAGTAAAGATCATTTACTGGTGCTCTAAATGTTGTAATCTTTTTTTACTTGACGAGCTGCTTCCTTTCTTTCAATGTGGGACTGATGAACTGCCTCCGTCTCTATCTTCTTACGTACAGGCATGTGATCATATTTATAACATTTATGGCATTGATAAAAGGTATCCCGGTAACAAGCCATGAAGGCACTTGGGGTGCATGGAGGTAGAGCCCCATGCTTTCCATGACCTCAGCACTAGAATGAGGTGGTGTGGTCGGCACCACACTCTGACCACCTTTTACCCCTGGTAAAGACCCGGTACTCAATTTTATAGGAGGCTGAGTGAACCTCGGGGCCGTTCCTGAAAGTTTGGC
Organism: Periplaneta americana; assembly: GCF_040183065.1. Lineage (NCBI taxonomy): Eukaryota > Metazoa > Arthropoda > Insecta > Blattodea > Blattidae > Periplaneta > Periplaneta americana. The sequence goes on along the minus strand of NC_091118.1, from coordinate 74,402,853 downwards.
AACGAGAAAATGATTCTTTCTGGAATTATGAAAAGCTATATTAAAATTATTTTTGAAAATATGACGATAATATGGAAAGTTTTCTGCCTGAACATTAGCATTCCTGAATTCCATCCCCCCAACATTTAGGCCCGTCATTGTTTTGCACTGCAGCCTTAGGGTTATTGTGCCACCTATGTTTTATAATTTAATACCGATTCATCAGCATTGTTACCTTGATTAAGGTATACAGTCCAGATTAGAACTCGGTTCAAATTCTGAATTTTTCTTTATACAGTTCATACATTTGTTTGGAAATTTAAATCACAAGACAGATATTCTCTTGCAGTGTCGTTTCTTGTACTCTTGTTGAACAGTACTCTTGAAAATGAAGCACTGTGATTCACTATATATTCACGAGTATTTTCAGATTTCTTTAGTCCATGTTCTTGCTTTCCTCTTCGATCAGTATCCACTAAGTTATTGTCACTTTTTTCAAAATATGTTTCATTATTTTGTTGGATATGTCAAAGATGGCGAGAAAAAAACCCCTGCATATCTTTATCTTTTCTTTATTTTTCACCAGACAAAAAATGGTGTTTTGCCTTCTAGATTCATCCTTTTTGGATTTGGATTTCTTTCACTTTTGTAAGGCCTATCAAAAATTGCCGCTTCAAATCGTTATTCTCAATATTCCAATATTGTTTATGAATGTCATGTTTGTCTTCAGCACTAAATGATAGGTTGCATTTAAGGAGACATTTTGTACAATCTTTGTCTAGAACTTTTTTTACCAGCAATTTATTTCCACTATTTAAGGACTTGTGGGCTTTCCCTGTTATCCAGCGTTGGACATGGACTACTGACAGCTATGCTCTTATTAGCTTCATCACTCATTCCTTGTGAAATTTTAGATGTCGCTAAAGCCATCTTCACCATTAACCTGCCCCTAGTATTCGAACTGAGTATTTCTTAGCTCTAATAAAAGAGTATCAAATTATCAGAGCAATTCTGTGCTGCATTTCTTATAAAGTGTAAACTTCTTACAAACTGGATTGATTTAAGAATGCTTTTCTATTAATTAAAAAATTATCAATTCTCTAACAATGAACAGTAGGTGATTGTATTACATTCTTGGTTGTATATTCTGAGGCAGTGTCACCAATAAAATCTTAGAAATGTTAAATAATTTAGAGACAAAGAACACTATCTCGACTTAGTGTTCTTCTAGTCTATATTTTGTTACTGTCAAAGAAAACTAAGTCTAGATAGTGTTGTTTGACACTCAGCATCTGTCTAAATTAACACAACACTATCTCCAAGAAAAATAAAACTATTATTTGTAGAGACATATTACTTTCACACTATATAAAGGCTACTATATACAACATGATACTATAAATAACTCAAAAAGTCGATTTTTGGAGTTAGTGTCCTTTGACACTAAGCCGTCGAATTGTAAGTGTAATAATTTTGTAATAATTTCATTTACATATGGAGTTAATCTTCTCAAAAGAATATTGAACAAAAATTTTGTATGACGTCATGCTCCAAAAGATGGTGTCAGAGGTATCTCAACATGCATTTGATAGTGTGTTTTTCATCAATATCTCAGAAAATTATTCTTAGCCCCTTTAGAAAGTTAGGTCTTCATTTGTTAATGCTTCTTAAGAATTCCTTTGTGTTACACTTCCTTATTATACAATATGCAAAGAGAAGTATTACAGTGCTGCAAAAGGTCGGTTTTAAGGTTTTCACAGGAAGACTGATTGAATTTCCCTGGTACAAAGAATATAGTTTCCGGTATGTCATTTGTCTGCATATAGTGGTATCTTCTAAACTGTTAGACGGATTTTATTCATATTGAAAGGATTGTCACTGGTATGAAGTTTCTGTTAGAAGTGTCTTGTAGCTTGTAGAAGATGAATGTGCAGATAGTCAACCTGTAGATCTTCATGAACTTGTATATTGCTTGTAAAGCAATCGCAGGCATGGATGATCTGGAGAGCTCTATTTTGCGTTGTTTCTAGTGGCTTGAGGGTAGTCCGAGGTGCATAAAACCAGGCAGGAAAAGCGTAAGTAAGAATTGGAAGAATTAATTGTCTACAGAGATTTGTCTTCTGTTTCAAACTGAGCACAGGAGATCGCAGTAATGAATAAATTTGAAAAGTGCGAGCAGTAGCTTTAACAGCAGTAGATTTTATGTGTTGTGTCCAAAGTAAGCGTTCATCAAGAATGACTCTGAGATATTTAACTTGATCAACATATTGTAGAGATTGACTATATAATGTAAGTTTACTATCAGGTATTTTGGTGCACTTGGTGAAAATTATGGATTCACACATGTCAGGGTTGATTTGTATTCTCCAGCACAGGAACTGAGTATCTAATAAACTAATTGGACGTTTATTCTGAGGTATTGTAGGATCTTTTCTTGCTTTGGGTACAGTTATTATACTCGCGTGCTTCCATACTGTTGGAAAAGAATGAAGACTGAGAGAAGCATTAAAAATTTTGGTAACATGAAGAATTGCTTTGCTGGGCAAGTTTTTTAGAGTGATATTTGGAATTTTGTCATGGCCAGGCGATTTCGAGATGTTTGATGATTCTTGAAACTTCTGAAGGTGATGTGGGTTATATGACTGCTAGTTTGTATAGTTACGAGGAAAGTAAAATCTGTATACTTCTGCCATCTTTTGAGATGTTGGAAAACTAACTACTGCATTGGACGCAGAATGTAAGATACCATATTATATGCTACATATCTCATTTTTAACCAAATTGTCAGTTACCATGTTTTATGCCTGAGCCCCTCAATTACATGAACAAAATAAATATAAAAAATGTTGGTGCTTATAAATGACTTTATGAATTACATTTCACATTTAACGTGGTCCTAGCTATGTCATTTACATCAAACATTTTATTTATACAGCCATCATCAGAAACAGAAATTACTTCTGGTCAAGAAGAAGAAGAAGAAGAAGAAGAAGAAGAAGAAGAAGAAGACCCAATGTCAGAGCATGATGCTGTTGAGTCTATGTCCAAGAATGTACTTATGGACAACACTCGCAAGGTATGATGAAAAAAAAAGATATGCATTCTCTTTCTCCTCTCCTTTTTCCAGTGACTAATATTTTGTTTTGATTCAATGTCAAGGTAAAATTAATTGTGCCGAATTTAATTATTGTTAAATAGTGCTATTAGGATTGGAGAAGACAAATTTGCAATGAGCTAGGGAATGTGATGACACCATATCATTTGAGATACGGTATTCTTGTCTTTCCTTTAAGGAGACTCATGGATGGTATCGTAGTTCAGCTCACTTAGCTGGTCATTGAAGGTGCTTACCATATGTGCTAGAGGAGAAAGTTACGTCATTACAGTGAAACTTCTCAATCAATCAACCGATCAATCTGTCAGTCTTAATTTATCCAGTAAGATACTGATAACATTAACTTCACAGTAGTTCAATGTAGCCTTCAACTAGGGTTTCTTTTAACCAAATGAAGGGTGCTTTAATTAGTTCCCAGTATAGATACCTGCCACCAGTAGCTAGAGTTGAGGTATTATGTGACTAATATTGATACTGTACTACCAAAATTTCTGTGGCTTTGACCTAGAAAATCGAGTTCTAGTGCAGTACTTACCACCTACCAGCTGGGGCGTGAGAGTGCCAAGCTACTTGGAACTGGAGTACGATTCTCATGATTGTGTCAGTTACTGTGTTGTCACATCTGATGAAATCATCATACAGGATGGTGAAAACAATGTTATGTTGACCACTGGCCGAGAGTAGGTGGCATCACTGGGGACACCGGTGAGAAATTCAATAAGCTGATAATGACAAGCTGGGACTTAGCGGCTGTGTGAAAGGTCGGTCAAATGTGTCAGTCGATCTGCAGTAGTGGTTCACATATTTTCCGTGCATTACTACTTTAATTTGCTTCATTTAGTATTTGTGGATGTGAGATATAAAAGAAAAGACAGCAATCCTGGAATTAAAAAGTACCTTAGATTCTGAACTCCAGTTGCATTGTTCCAGTTATCGTCGTTTTGCCGTCATTTTGGTCCGTTTTTTTTTTTGTTCTGGAAATAGTCCCATATAAATAATGATATTTTTTTTCTGGGTCCATCGTTCCTTGAACTATAATTTTATCGCATTGGTCATTGAGAAATCATGGTCTTAATGCAATGTTTTCCTGCATGGATAGTTTTCTTTTATTTTGAAAGGGTGAACATTTTTCTCACCATTATTATCTTTGAACTAAGAAGATGTAGAAGACTGCAATCCCGAGACTGTGTCAAACTTATGGCTGGTTTCATCAACCTTCGTTATCATTATAACGTCCCGTTAAATAATTTAATGACACGTTAGTCAGTTTTTGTGTTTCACCAAGTGTCATTATTGCTAACGCATCTTTAAATTCACTGTTAATTTATTAGGACCTATTCGTCGCATTAAAACAGTAACGATGCGTTAAGAAGTCAACAACATGGCGGACGTAATTATTCGATGATGAAGTTCTTTATTTAGAACTTCAACATAACGACGAACTCATATGTTGTAATAACACTCGGAATAATCATTTTGAAGATTGTGATAAAGAATTCCACGAAAGCTACACATTAAGGAAATAAGTAGTATGAATGATTCTAGAAGAAACTGAATACCTGTATAGTGTATAGGTTAGAATACGACACATAGAAATCACCCACTTAACGCCTCTTCAACACATTCTTCTCGCTTTAAGATAACGTTGCGGGAAGTTTTGAAATGGTAATTGATGATATGAACGAGGTATCAAAAGCTATATTGTCTAGATATGTGAATAAATTATCAGACGTACTATCAACATTACAATAGTCATTATTTCTATAGGCCTAATAAGCTTATAGCTAAATTTTATGTTGTCATAGACAACATAGATTGTGTACATGTTCCAATCGTATGGTATATCCTGGCAGTAATATAGCCAAAAGAATCTGCAATAGAAGAAGATATTTTTCCTTCAATATTCAAACAATTTCATAGGCCTATGTAAAGCTCCATATAGAAAAATTGTGGCTAAACTAGCGCTGAGGTAGTTTCCTTCGTACTCTGCTTATACACCTTGCACATATGAATCTGTGACAGTTTACGTTTGATTAGTTTAGGTTTTTGTTATGCCTTGCATATACGATCAAATGTATTGCCACAAAAAAATCCCTTATAAATTCATCGATTTTCACTTCTGAAACCAGCAGAACTACCTCAGCGCTAGTTTATTGAAATTGTAATAGGTTAGAATACGACAGATAGGAATCACCCACTTAACGCCTCTCCAACAGATTCTTCTCGGTTTAAGATAATGTTATGATCTAGACAGATAGCACAACATTCCAAAGGAGGATGCCTTTTAAATGAAAAGGGTGCAAAGAGATTTTCTTTTAGGAGACAATGGATACCCCTTAAAATCCAATTTAATGACACCTCTCCTGAATCCTGCCACACAAGCATGGCAAAATTGTTACAGGGTACTAATAAATTTGTATGAAATACAGTGGAAAAGTAGTATGCAATTTATGGTAGAGGCGATTTCCCGTCCTAAATTTAGGCCTAATATAACTGCTTAGAATGCTTTGTATATAATTAAGTGTGGCATCAATTTTGAAGCTGTCGACCTTATAGTCCGCTAAATTTTCTTAGATTTCCTTTAGAAGTTACAATTTAACTGCTCTACATTCCTATTATTTACATTTAGAAGCAGCTGTCTTTTTTTTTTAATTGCAGTGTGACAACATACTGTATTTAGGAAGATGTTCTTAAAATTACTGCCTCTTACCCGTTTGCCTATGATTGTTTCCTCATGCCAAACAAAGTCAGCCATGATCATATGTAACCAATGAAATTCGCGATTTCGAAGCCATGGTCGTATGAAAAACAAAACATGCAAGATACAAGTACAAAATCCCCTCGTTAGTAAACGCCTGTTAATTTTAAAGATACGAGGCTTGGTGAAACAGTCAACTTTTAAAGATCCCGTTAAAATTAAACGATCCATTTGTTGACAAGTCGTTTGTGCTGATTTAAAGAAGCTTGGTGAAACCGGCCATTAGTGTCAAAATGCAAAATGTTACACTGTCGTGATACATCATCGTAGTGGAGCCCACAAACTCTCCGCATGCATTTGGTATTGTCTTTTAGTACGACTGTGTGTGTGGTCTGTGTTATGAAGACAGGCATTGGATCCTGAAAAGAATGCAGTTTTATAGTAACTTATTTATTAGTTCGATTTTTTCGCACAAGAACGATTTGAAGGTATATAAACACTTGATCTTATTATGGAATGTATTGCGCAGTCATCTTAACTAATGAGATTTGTTGTCTTAGCTGTGACTTGTTTAGAGTTGGCCTTACAATGACACAAACGTTGATCTCCACAGTGGCATGTGTCTATTCATTGTTTATGTTCAGTACATGTTTATATGCTTAGACGCATACAGGAGAGTCCCTAAAGAGCTAGACAAGTCTCGACATTGTTTTTATGCAATATGGTATAGGCCTAATTTGTGATGCAGATTATAATTGTATGGAATGCAACAGTATGAGCTAATGGAAGCCTGCCTAATTTAAACAGTAATATTAATTTTATCATCATCATTGATGCAGGGTGTGAATTAAGATTTTTGATGAGGGGGGGGGGGATAGAATCCTAGATTGAGAATACCATACATAAAATAATTATCTTCATTCGATTCGGCTCAACACTTGGTCACACTGAGTTGTCTCTCTTGCATAATTAGATCCATGAGCAGGCTTAAGATAAGTTGTGTAATTCCTAAGTTATTGATTGTTGTCGGCTTGCTGGTGATATAATACATCAATATTATTTTTTTTGCTTACTTTATACTGTATTTTGTCCTGTGCCGTGGCGTCGCGGTCTAAAGGTACGATCACACGTCGCTACTTTTGCAGCACTGCAGTACAAAAAACTGCGCAACTCTTGTACTGTGATGTGTGAACAACGGTGCAACCCGAAAAGTAGCGGCAGCCGAACCTGCTGCCTGCTACTTTTTCATACTGTTTGCAACTTAAAAGTAGCGACGTGTGGACAGGGTTCTCAGGGTTGCAGCCGCAGCATTTTTGATATCGGTTTTGTTGAAACTTTTGCTGCGGTTGCAACCAGTGTTACCACCTAAATGTGCCAATGATACTTTTATTGCTTGGATATATTTTAATGTTAAATGTGATGAAATTAAATTATTTGTAACAGTTATTAAATACACAACACAGTCTGAGCATAATTGGTGACGATATAATTCATGTTTTAAATTTTCCGTAGCGTAGTTTCAAACAGGAGGGTTGCCAACATTGATTACGTGAATATACTGTTGGTTATCATTTAAGTATATAGGCGTTTTTAAAAGCTTTATAGTAAAAATAATGTCAATTTCTGAATACTAGATACGACAGAAAAGCAAATAATAGATAAGGAAGCTTTCGCATGAGTTTCTTAATAATGCGAACCTAACCACAAAATGTATATTGAGAAGTCAATACGGAGATGGAAACCTGCAGCATGACTGCGGTTGCAAAAGTAGCGCCTTGCATGTGAACAGACTCGCAACCTCCAGTTGCAACTTTTGCAGCACTCGGATTGCGCAGCACGAAAAGTAGCGTGCAGCGTGCTACTTTTGGTTTACGTGTGAACACGACATGCAACTTTTGCAGCTGCAGTATAAAAGTAGCACTGCAAAAGTAGCGATGTGTGACCGTACCTTAAGGCATCCTGCCTAGGACTCACGTTACGGAATACGCGCTGGTTCGAGTCCTCATGGGGGAAGAAATTTTCTCATGAAATTTCGGCCAGTGTATGGGACCAGTGCCCACCCAGCATCGTGATGCACTTGGGGAGCTACGATAGGTAGCGAAATCCGGTTGCGAATACCAGCTATAACGGCTGGGGGGATCATCGTGCTAACCACACGATACCTCCATTCTGGTTGGATGATCGTCCATCTCTGCTTTGGCATGTGGGCGTGAGGCCAGCAGCCGGCTGATCGGTCTAGGCCCTTCACAGGCTGTAGCGCCACGGATTATTATTATTATTATACTGTATTTTATAAAGTATACCTGTATTAAAACAATTATATTTTGTGAGGGGGATAGAAGTTATCTCTGGCAGCGATGTTAATATGAATTTATGAGAGGGGGATAACTTTCCAATAGGGGGGAAATCCTCCCCCCCGCCCCCCCTGTTAATTCACACCTTGATCGACGTGCAAGTATTGGGTCTCACTGTCCTGTTACGGTCTCTAGCCATCTCTTTAATTAGGCCTTCCAGGAAATACATCAGCAGCATTCTAAATGTATTACGAATCTAAGTTCATGATTTTAACATGCTTCATTTCTGTCTAAATTATCAGTAACGACCGACATCTAGTAAGGAATTGCGAACTAATTTCTAGAGTGTACATCATCACACACATGACTTGGTACGATGGTGTGAGGGATGGTAAAACTCCATCTTTCTGTTTACCTCAGTATCGCTCTTCTCTGAAATTCACTATAAAATGCAGGCGTAAAATGTGCAAAAAATGAAAGCTAATCACAGACTTTCTGCAAGAAATAGTGTACATTGTGTTCTAATAAATGTGCATTCAATGTAGTAAATAACCATTCAATTGTACATTTTATACCCTATTTAAGCATGTAGTAAACTTTTATTTTTATTGGAAGTTTACAGAGATTAATGAAATATTACGAGTCATGTCGATTATGATTTTACATTATTTAAGATAATTGTTAAAAATTAAATGCATTGATTACAGTATATGAGTATTTCTCCCTTAAATTATTTAGGGAACAGTGGGATACGTCCATAACTCTATTGCGTCTATACCATGGTTTAAGCCACAGTAGCATTTGTCACATTTTGCTACTCGACTTCTAAAAATGCAACAAACTTGCATGTAAATGTGCAAAAATGCGACAACATTGGACTTCAGAAACGAAGATGGTAATGGAGAAAATGAAATCAGAGATGTGTTTGAACTAATCTGAATTTAAATGAAATGCTAATGGCATGGGCAGTGTTCAAAAAGGTATTGGGCAATAGGGAATTGATTTCAAAGAGTTGATGCAATTCATGTAAGTTAAGGGAACAATTTTTTCTAATTGATTTATATAATTCCATCACATATTGTAAATTGTGAGTGAGGATTTAGTTGCATGAATCTTGTAAAAACTGGAATTAGATACCGTCTTTCAGTAAAAAGAGTTAGCACTCTGCTAACAATAAATCTTAAGGGCCTACTAGTAAAGAATTTCAATGTTTAGAGTGCCCATAAAATAACGTATTTTAATGTGATGTAAATTCAGCAGTAATTGATTCTAAACATACCTACGTCTTATTGGAGTGAAAAATAAGGGAAAGTCTCAGGAATCTTCTATGCCACATCAATAAATTTAGGAATGCAGTTATATTGTCAGACTCCAAAGCAGCTATTCTATCAATAGTCTCTAAACACACACCTTCATCTCAAACAGCAGAAATAACTAAAATGCTCTCTCAATTAATATCACTTAATAAAAGAATTGTATTCCAATGGATACCATCCCATTGTGGAATCCTGGGAAACGAGAATGCGGATGCTTTAGCAAAGAAGGGCAGCACTGCTACTTACAGACCTGTTACTAAATCTACGTTTTACTCCGAAAAGATTTATTAAATCTACATACTTGGACTTCAACAAACAAAATTTGATAACACAATCCCAAGGGAAAAAATGGAACTCTCTGCATCAAAATCCACAGTTAATTCCCGATTTACCACGAAAATCGTCTGTAGCTGCATTTAGATTGGCAACAGGTCATGATTGTTTGGCCAGACACCTGCATAGAATTGGAATATATCAGTCCCCTAACTGTCCATTGTGCAACTCAAACCAAGAAATGGATTCGGAACACCTCAAAATCTGTGCTTCAGTGGCTGGTTATGATAATATCTTTGAAAAATATTGGAGTGCAAGAGGTCAAATGACTTTATTGTCAAAACGCCTGGCATTAGAAAACAACAACATACCTACGTCTAATGATTTACTTAAAGTATATCTAGAGTGTGATAAGATGGATTGAGAGTAATAAAACTCCAGGAAATAAATTACATAACTTTTTGTTTCTGCATACTTTATTAATTTTATCTTTCTGGACAATTATTTAGAATATTGCACTAGCATTTCGCAATTTGCACAAATATAATTTTTCATTTGTGCATTTTTGCGACAATTATTTATTTTCTAGCATAAACTCTGGTCTATACCTTCCTGAGTCCTGAGACTATACTATAATACACTATAACTATACAATACTATACTTTACACATAATTATGATATCAGATGTATGTGCAGAGACCCGAAGTATAGTATAATATACCTGCATTTGTGCCCTAACTGTAATCTGCAGAATTTTTTCAGCATTTTTCCTCATGCCGGTGACTTTTTTTTTAATGTAGAATTATATTGAACTTCAAAAATAAAATAACAAATTTCTCAAAACTCAGAAGGATAAACCTAAATACAATAATTTTGGTTTTCTGCTATTATCATTTTCCCTTATTTATCATTTTTGTTTTCTGTTCCCTAAAAAACGATGGATCGAGGTTGCACTGTATTCCATGATAGCTAAATCTGAGAACACAGCATCCATTTTGCTAATAGGCCTCTGTCACACATGGCAGACAGCCCTCAACTTTATGATAGTCCAAATTATACTTACTTGGATGCAGTATAGCGATTGCTTTGCTTCATCCCACTGCTAGCCTAAGACAGTGATTTTAACTAAGATCAGCAGAAGCAGCCCAATTCAACGACATAACAACTGGCTAACACAGCCAACCATACAAGTGTTCAAAGTGTTTTATAGTGTATTATAGTGTTTTATAATGTATATTTCTCTTGTTTTATATTTATATGTTATATTATTGTTCTCACATAATGTTACACCATCCTACACGGGCTTTCATAGTGAATTTTAACAGAATCTTAACAAGTAACTAGAGACACTGAATTAGGTTAATTCACAGCAACGATTAACTCTAGTAAGACTAAGAAATCATGATAGGTTCTATGCATTTGAACAACCCACAACACTATATGAGGCTAGGTTTTCATCACATATGTTGACATAACATCCTAACATCTGAAGATGATACAATACGAGTATCGAAAACGTTAATGTAAATGAATAACATTGAGATAAGCAAAGGTGGAAAATAAAATTGCTATAGTTCTAGTACTTTGTTTTCTCATACCATTATTGTTTCACTATTGTTCTATTATCATCCATGGAAATAGATTTAACATAAGCAGTTGTCAATTTTCGAAAAACTTAAATTTTCGGAGTTAAACCACTTCATCTTTTTTAATCTCACAGTATCATTTAAAGATTGAATAAAATTCTTCTCTCTTTGGTACGAAACTATCAGCTACACTCTGCTATGCTTGTACGTAAGATATTTCATTCAGGGTTTTGAAATTATTTTTACAGAAGAAAAGGACTAAAATTAAAGAAGAGCCTGTGTCGGATGATGAAGGAAATACTAATGGCCCACAGACTGTAGTTGAACCTGTTCTAATACTGAAAATAAAAGAGAGGTGGCAGCATTGTCAAAGTGCATGGACGCAACAGGTAAGCATAATCTTTAAGTTTTTCAAATGAATATCTCTCTCTGTCTCGCTCTCTCTCTCTCTCTATACAGGGTGAGTTTTAAGTCCACCGACAAACTTCAGGGTTGATTCCTGATTGAAAATGGAGCACAAAAGTTCATATCACCTTGTGTCCGGAAATGCATAGTTTCCACGATAGGTGGCACTGACGACATTCTCTTATAACTTGCAGTGAGCATTTTGTGTGTTGCATATAGTGTGATTTAAGCAACGTAGAAGCACAATGGTCTGGTATTCATTCCAGAAACAAAGTGATGTACCGAAAAATGGCTCCAAATGTTGTGTGATGTGGGTGGTGTTGTCTGTCAGAGTACGTGGCTCAGTACATCCGTGCTGCCTCGCAACTGTTTCCACCTGCTTGGTCATACACGAACACCATCTCGACTTGTTCCTGGAATGAATACCGGACCATGCATTTCTGGACACAAGGTGATATGAACTTCTATGCTCCATTTTCAGTCAGGAATCACCCCCTGAAGTTTGTCGGTGTACTTAAAACTCACCCTGTATATATACAGTGTGATTCGGGAAGAATGTCAGATATTCAGGGAATTGAATTGTCATGTCATGCAGATGAAAAATGTTCCTATGAACATGGGTCCGATTTTTCATATTAGAGGAGTTATGAGGCTTAAATGTCTGACATTAAATTACGATAAATTGAAGTATATAAATTTAACTGTCCACCAAAATGATACAGAATGTTTTAATGAAAGGATTAAATAACATTACTCGCCCGAAAAATGTGTATTACAGTAGATTTTCAAACACTCCACTTCCTGCAGTAATACATGTGGCTACACGTTGCACTGCCAACTTTAATGTGCTCACCACGAATCAGCTCAACTGCAGCGTGAATGTGCTGTAGCAATTTCTCTCGTGTGTTCACCGTTATATTGTACATAATATCCGTCATCCATTCCCAGAAACAATAATCAGGTGGATTTAAATTGGGATATGGCTGACCAAGCAACTGGGGCACTAAATCTGATCCACTGTCTTTCGAATCTTTCATTTAAAAAGTTCACTGTGATCCACAAAAAGTGGGCTGGTGCCCTCTCATGTTGGAAATACATTCTCTGATGTGTATGTAATGGGACATCGTCCAATAACTCAAACAACTCTCCTTGTAAAAATTACAAGTACATTTCTCCTGTCAGATGTCCTTGGAAAAAATGCGAATCGGTCAGACGATTGTGCAGCAAACCACGCTAAACATTACAACTGAATTATTGATGAAAATTACCTACTACAGTTTCATGAGGATTTTCGCTTTCCCAAACATGTGAATTACGAAAATTGAACACTCCATTATGCATAAACTGGGCTTCGTCACAAAATAAAATGAAGTTATGCAACTCACAATTACTGTTTAGCCAGCAACAAAACTCCACTCTGCTATCGTCACCTGGCTGAGGATCCTGCACATATAGGTGATAGGGATAAGGCCTAAATCACACTATCAAATTTCTGTGTCAAAGAAGTTTGATAAAATATATGTGATAAAATTTTTTACAGTGTAACATAGCATCTTTGTTCACATCTAGCTGTGACATAGTTCTGTGATAAAAGTTATGGTCATCATCATACCTTTGATAAAATCTGTGACTGGAAAGAAAGAAAATGGCGGACGTTAAGTGCACATAGTCTGTGAAAACCACAAAACTTTGAATATCACATTATAAGTCACATGAAATGTTTCATCATCCATTATTAAATACTTAGTATGTGTGTATTTATATATATATATATATATATATATATGATTTCACATCTTTATACTGAAGTTCTCTCAGTAGAGTTTGATGGATTCCTTTTGTATGTTTTTCTCTACCCCAATCTCTAACCCAAATCGTCGGCTTAGAGTGTAAACCTGCTAACTAACAAAAAGGAAATTTTATTTATTTATTTATTTATTTATTTATTTATTTATTTATTTATTTATTTATTTATTTATTTATTTATTTATTTACTTATTTGTTTGTTTGTTTTGACAGGATTAAGGCCATAAGGCCTTCTCTTCCATCCTACCATTTACAGAGGAAACAAAAAACTGAGTATAAATTAACTCAGAAACTTCACCACCTGTACTTTGGATTTGGTCCTAAAGTTTCAGAGTTTTTTTGTTTCCCCTGTAAAATTTCCTTTTTGTTGGTTAACAGGTTTACACTCTAAACCGACGAAATACATTTTTTCTTTTATTTCTTCTTTAGTATTAATGCAATAACCATTACTGCATATTTTACAGTTACAACAAGCATAGAACTGTTGTGGAGCCATTATTAGAACTGTGATGAAAGATATGATCAAAGTTTTGACATAGTGTAATATACTCAAAATCTTACATTTGATCATATATATTTGATAAAAAATTTTATCATATTCTGTGACACAGAAATTTGATAGTGTAATATAGGCCTAAAGCCCTTTCTACCTGCAATATTCTCCACACTCTGCTTTGAGAAACACGAAATTGTGTCACTATTTTTCTGGTACTTGTTCGTGGTCTTTGTTGTACTGCATTGATTATGTTGGCATGTAATTCTTCGTTATCCATATCCACACATTCATAATTTACTCTAGCATTGGGCTATGAACCATTGTTCCTCAATGATTGAAATGCATGACCAAAAACTCTACTAGATGGCACTGTACAATTTGGAAATCATCTCCGATATTCGTTCACAGCATTATGTGCACTTCCATCACACAATTCATACACATAAACCATATCAGCATATTCAATATGTGTATACATGATTGGCATTTTTAATACATAACCCACACACAAGCTATGCAGTATGAACACTGAGCTCAACCCACACACAGGCTGCAGTACAGTACTTGTAAGCCACCAGCATCAACTGGCTCGCTCTGTTATTGCACAAACTAAAGGTCAACTGAGCACAGTTCACAAGGTTGCATACAGTTAGAGAGGACAAACAACGTTTACTTCGAAATATTGAAAATTGGACCCATATTCATAGGAACATTTTTCATCTGCATTATATGGCAAATCAGTTCCCTGAATATCTGACATTCTTCCTGTATCACCCTGTGTATAAACTTTGCTATAACCAGGGCTTGTCATTACTCACTTAAATGCATATTGGGTAAGGAGTGTATCAGAATATGCACTGTTGTGCAGAAGAGAGAGGGACAAAGCAACTGTAGCTTGTGCGGGCGATCGTAGCTCTAGATGAGGATGCTATTTACCGCAACTTTAAAGATTATATGTCGTAGCTCCTATGATAGTCAATCAATCGTGCTGTAATTTTTAGCATTCATAGATAAATGTCTAAGGAAAGCAAAGAAAAAAAATTCGAAATCAAAGTTTTTTTTTTGGAAATTGAGAAAAAAATTTACTAAGTTCGAAGTGACCTGTTCAAAATAGACATTGACACCCTCAAAAGTTGTTAAGGAGCAAACGTTTTTATTTTTCACTTTAGATGGGAGTCAAAGCGAGAGAAATGTTTAGAAAGAATGAAAATTAGTTTTAAAAGTAGCTTCTATTCAAAATCTTTACTAGTTTCCATGTTATGACTATTAAACAAAGGACTAATCACTTGGCCACAGATTATTGAATGCCTGAAAAAGTGTCTGCATATATAAAACAGAATATCACAGCATAAGTTTAGACAACACTCTGCTATACATATAACACAGAAGAGGACAGCACAAGCTTAGACAAGATACTGAATTTCGGCTTTATCTTTGCAGTGTAGGAAGTTCAGATTTTTACAGTAGAACCAGTCCCTAGTCCATTAGAGTGGCAGGAGAATGAGTAAGTTTGCAGTAAAAATAAGGGAAAGTGTGTGACCTTGGCAACCATAAATGCTTGTGGACAACTATAGTGCTGACTGTGCAGAGTGCACCACAGACTGTGGGTCTACATTGCACTCATATTGAATGATAGTGGTAATGGAGAATTGTTGGGATGTCACAGAAGAACCGGAGTATCCAGAGAAAACCCTATGTTGCCTCGAGCACTGGCTTGCTGAACACAAGTTATAAATTCAGGGTGGATGAATTGAGATTTGACCTTAGGCTTATAGAGCACTAGCTTCATAATATCTAGGTTTTGATTTATCTTTTAAATTAAGGATTCACAGAATGCATACCTTCTGTAAAAATCATCTTCACTTAATTGTTGCATGGATGCCATTTCTCTGATTTCAGTAGCTTCTATACTGATTGATGCATACTGAAATTGTATAAGTGGTACCTGCTATGTACATTTATGCTGGTCTTCTTGGATGGATATATCTTCATATTATCAAAAGCATTTTTTTCTTTTGTAATTTTATTTTCTGTGGTCTTCCACATTTTGGTTTATTCCTTACGTTTTCTGTTTTATTGAACTTTTGCAGTGTTTTGGGGTCTGTTGATTGTGTTATATTTCTACCCAGGTGTACTTCATTACTTATGGCTTTTAAGGAACCTGGAGGTTCATTGCCGCCCTCACCTAAGCCCACCAACGGTCTCTCAGCAAGATTAATCCAGTCTCTACAATCATATCCCACCTCCCTCAAATCCATTTTTATATTATCCTCCCATCTACGTCTCGGCCTCCCCAAAGATTTTTCCCCCTTCACCCTCCCAACTAACACTCTATATGCATGTCTGGATTTGCCCATACGTGCTACATGCCCTGCCCATCTGAAACTTGTGGATTTAATGTTTCTAATTATATCAGGTGAAGAATACAATGTGTGCAGTTCTGTGTTCTGTAACTGTCTCCATTCTCCTGTAACTTCATCCCTCTTAGCCCCAATTATTTTCCGAAGCACGTTATTCTCAAACACCCTTAACCTCTGTTCCTCTCTCAGAGTGAGAGTCCAAGTTTCACAACTATAAAGAACAACCAGTAATATAACTGTTTTATAAATCTAACTTTCAGTTTCTTTGCTGTGGTCGTGCCAGAGAACCAGTCCCATTCCGAGGCTTATTGTGTGATTTCGAAACAGTGTTTTTTTTTTTACGTGATGGGTTACATTAAACAAATCACGTACATCCGTTGATTCCTTATTCCGTTCCCATTACGAACCATAATCTTTCCCTTTCAGCGAGGAAAACCATAAACGATTCTCAGAAATTGAACATTTTTATTGTTGATTTACTTTAGTGATTTCTCTGTTGATGTCAGTCTTTTCTTTAGTTTCGTAACCTACTGTGCATGAATACACCCACCTATTTTATGTTAAGATTTTAAGGCTGTTGAAATATACAAGGCGCGTCCAGAAAGTAAGTTTCGTTGGGGCTGTTACAGAAAGAAATCACAATTTCATGGCAAGATATACAGTGTTGGAACAGATACAGCAATTGTTGAGCTATTTTTCAACATAATCCCCACCGAAATTGAGACATTTCTCATACCGTGGGATCAACAGAGAGGTACAGACGGCTGTTACACATTGGGTCTGATCCCAAGCAGCAGACTTCTACGACACAGCAATGCAGAAGTTGATCCCATGGTGTGATAAATGTCTCGATTCCAGAGGGGAATATTTTGAAAAATGCGCAACAATTGCTGTATCTGTTCCAGTAAATTTTTACATGAAAATGCTTTCTATAAACAACCACAGGGAAATTTAATTTCTGGGCGGCCCTCATATTTCATTGCTGTTCAGAAGAACATTAATGAAATGTTTATGTATTTATTTACTTACTTATTTAATGCTGAGATTGTTGAGCACAATCATTAGCCTGAAAACAATGACACAGATGACTACGAAACATCACAAAAAAACAAATTCTATTAAAATAGAGATTCATCACTATTCCTGTTAATTAACAAAAGTTTCAGAGAAGGTTCATCTTTTTTTTGCTTTCTGGGAGGTTTGACGAGCATTAGGACAGAATACAGAAACCTGGCAGAACTTCAAAGCAAGGCTATGGCCCAAAGAAGGCTGTTGTGCCACTAATGATGATGATGATGATGATGATGATGATGATGATGATGAAGAATAATGAACAATTGTAGCAATGATACAATCAGACTATGAACATAGTCTGAACCGCAGCCAATTAGAATCTAGTTTCTAGTTGACTATATCTAAAGACGTTTGAAACATGTACAGTACTATCACATCCATTCTGACTTTTCATGGGAAGGAGAAGTAACATTCCTTTTTATTGAAGGACTGTTGAATCTATAAAAATGTAAAAATATAGTTCTTGTTCTCTATTGCGCCATTTTTTTCATTATATATATATATATATATATATATATATATATATATACTGGGTGTTCATTTCAAAGTGTGTCATGACGTCACTGTTGTTGGGTCACCGATTTGAAGCGAGTTTCAGCTGATATGTTAGAGAAGTTGCCTATTATTTAAGGCGTTCTTCAATCTGAACTTGAGAACGTGTACAGTAAAACTTGAACGTTGTAGCAACAGATGGCGGTCTGTACGGTCTGTGTGCTACCATAACCTCTTTCGAACTGTGTTTTGCGCTGGCAAGTCGTACGCAGGGTATTTGTTATCATTGGTTGCGTATGGTAACATTCCACAACACAAATCAAATGCTCCGTGTTCATGTTGACCGTCGAAGTTAATGTCAACAAATACGTAAGTAATTGTCTTAACCCTCTCCCCATATCCCGACAGTACGTATTTCCAAACAGTTCACATTCCTGCCACTACCTGCGTTACCGTACGTATCGGCACGTACTCTTCAGAATGAACGCCGTACTTGCTAGCCAACTTCTCTGCCTCTTAGATTATACACCTGAGCTGCGGAAGTGTAGGAAGATTGAATTCTCTAGGCTCATCAGCTAGCCACATGACGGCATACAGCGAGCCAAGACACATTTTGAACTGAACACCCAGTATATATATATATATATATATATATATATATATATATATATATATATACACACACACACACACATGATGGCCCACATAAAGTTTACAAATTATATCTCTTAAATGAATAGATGAAACCGAATGCTTTGTCTTCTAAATTTTATTGGGGGAAAGGGTCTTCCAAACTGTGATATGGGCAATATTTCCCCAGGGCTCTTTAGGTGATGCCGAGGTGCATCCTCAGATTTTAAAATGAAACCATGGAATTTTTTAAAAATATTTTTGTTCGCCTCAATAAACTAAGTAGCTTTTATTGAAACATTTTAGCAACATACAGGGACTAATAGTGCGACAAGCTTCACTTATTCATTTCATATCCTCTTTTGTTGTAGGTAGTGTAAACAAGACATTTTGTTTTATGTACCCCCCCCCCCAAATAGTCCAGTGGTGTTATATCGGGTGAGCAAGGTAGCCATGCAGTAGGTCCAAGCACATCCAATCCACCTGTCACCAAATTTCATTTCACATTTAATAGTTTCTTATGCATTCAACTAGCACTAACATCATGTTTACTTCCACATCATAAACTGCCATATTTCTGAATCTAGAAGAGCCACACTAAACAATTAAATGGCCAGACACATACTTTGAGAGATGAGGTGGCTTTGAAATCATAATACTGAACTAAATGGAACTGAGATGTTTTTAGAAAAGATTTACTTTGTGTTTAGATGTTAGTTAAGGTTATTTTGAGGAATTAATAAAATTATGTAAAGTTATAGCATGGTTTATTATTATTTATCTGTATCAAATATGTCTCGTTTCAAACACTCTATACCATTTCAGAATTTCAGTATAGAAAAAAAATGTTTTAAACAAAAGTTGCTTAATTTGTTTAGGACAATCAAAATATCTGATAGTTATACATTGTTCCATTTAAAATTCTGAAAGTACTCCCCCAGAACCCCATTTTGGGGGATGCTGAAATGTTGTCCATGAAACTATCATGAAGGCCCGAAAACTATAGGAAAAGTCAGGATTTAGTTATATTGATCCATTTAAGAGATATTAGCTTGTAACACTTTGTGGGTCGACCTGTATATGAGTCATTCCACGTCAAATCGCACAGCAATAAAACACGACCTTCTCGGAAATGGTCGAATTTTTTTTCATGAATTCCAGACATCAAATAAGGAGACCCGTATTTTTTTATTTTCACAATTATTAATTATTTGTGTAGTTATGAATATTTGAATTTACGCAAACTATGCGCGCACTGTTACATAAACTCGCTTGGAACTTTGTGTCTACATATAATTGAGATTTGCGGTTTGGCGCATTTGAAAGACGAAATACAACACTTTTTATTACTTTAGGCCTATCACAAATAAATTTAAAATTTGGCCTATTTTTTTAATAATTTCTTTTTCAAAGCAAAATTACTATATTAAATAGCCAAGTTAAAAATCTGAAAAAAATATAGACTTGTTCGCTGATGTATTATCTGAAAACTACTGCATTTATAAATATGGGATCGGTACCCATACATTTGTAACAATTTATTTTCCGGAGGCATGCACGCGCTCGCGATGCCCAGCTAATGAACTGCTTGCAGCCATAGGCTAGAAGGCTGCCCGTGGAAATTTCCCGTTGCATCTGATGTCACCATACTAATCATCAAATGATTAATACCTTAAGGAACAGTAAATATCTTATCTAAAATTATTTTATTATTGTCAGCTCAGGGGGAAGCCCTTCACAGTTTATACTGTAATATAGCCAAGTGTTTGATGATAGCAAGACTGGGTAAGGCAGTAAACTTTATGGCAGTAAACAGATGGCATGAGAGAAAAATAATCAGTTTGGGTTTGAATTTCGCGCAGTGACATGACTTATATACAACATGAGTGATGGTAAAGATCGCGTAATATATAACAAGTGTTTAAATCCATTTACCTTCCTAATCACGCTTTTAAAAAGAAAAGTACACTAAGACGCGTAAGTCGCGACTTATTGATAAAGCTCAATTTAAAGGACTCTTTGAGTGTGCAAATATGTGATTTGTTCCGTAAAAATCAATCAATTTCCGCATAGGTCAGGTGAAATTATATGTGAAGCCGGTAGTTCTTGTGATATTAATAAACATGAATCAAATGAAAGTGCGGACAGAGAAAGTGATTATCCCAGTACTTCTTCTAGCAGTTCTATGGATACAGTGCTAGAAATCAGTAATATTGAGGAATTAAACAACAGTTTGATGTCAATAGAATCCCCTATCAAGAAAAGAAAGATACAACAAAACGATACCCCCGTGAAAAGTTTCAAAAGTAAAAGGCTCCCTAGCATGTTAAGTTTTTCATGTAGAAGATGCATCATCATCCATTCAAAAGTCAGCCATATTTTATTTTTGACGGAATGCAAAGAAAGTACAACCTGAAAATTACATAGCTATTGCAGACTTTTCTGAAAATTATTCATTTGTAATACAAGGTGTGCATTGGAACATATGCCAAGCCACAATACAGTACAATTTTAATTTTACTTCCTACTTTATTTTATTTTATATTCTCTTATAGGCCTATTAATATTATATCTTAACTGTGACCGAACACAAGCGCTGCTCATTCGGTCTCAAATTTTGTTAATACTACTGCATCTCCTTTTTTTATATTGATTGTATTATTTTATTTCTATTTCTCTTATTTGTAATTATATTCTTTATTCTGTACATTTAAATAAATAAATAAATAAATAAATCCTTTCATAGTATATTTCAAAGGAGATACAGAAATTCATTACAAAAGTAATGTCATCTCAGAAACCATGAAACATGACACCGATCTCTTTCACTTTTTTCAATCCGAAGCAATCAATTTCTTAAAGCAAGAATTCAACGATATAAAAAAAATCATCTACTTTTCCAATGGATCAAGTTCACAAAAAAAAAAAAAAATTTAAATAATTGCTTACATGAAGACGATTATGGAATTAGTGCTGAATGACACTTCTTTGCAATGTCGCATGGTAAAGGTCCATGTGTTGGCATTGGAGATACTGTTAAAAGACTTGCCACGAGAGTTAGCCTATACAAGATCCTATAACAACACAAAAAAAAAAAACTGTTTGATTAGTCATAAAAAACATTTCTAACGTGTCATTTATATTTTGTCTATTCAATAAGCACAAAAACCACACTGAAAATTTGCAGGCCAGATACCATAATCTAAAACCAATAACTGGTACATTAAAATTATATTCTTTCATTCCTTTGTCAAAAACTGAAGATTTGGTAAAACAATTTTCTTTCAAGAAAGATGGTAGGCGAATGAAAATTTAAAATGTGAATGAAAAGAAACATTTGAAAAGCATACTGTACAATTATTTGAAGATATCATAATAAGTAAATTAGCAGTGTTTCCTTGAGTAACTTGATCCATACTGGGTGTAATGTTGCAATGTTCAGTCAATTATCCAGCGCCGATAAACCTCTTAGCGCGCTTTAACTCTTCCCGTCCACTGCTGCTGTGCTGACCGCTACACATTCTGTCATAAGTAATTAAATTTCCATTAAACTATTGGAGATCCCATTCTAATTTTTTCTGGAATTATTAAGAATACTTCAGTGCACCTAGTAGGCATTTTTTTTTAGATTTTTAGTAGGGCTATTTCACATTGATGTATATGTTTTAAAAATCGAATTATAAGAAAATATTTGAAATAATTATATTAAAATTAGTTAGTAAATATTTAATAAAAGACAGTACTTTAAGCTTTTAAATGCATTTTTCAAAAAAATTTTAACATCAATATCGTCAGAAATATGACGCTTTAAATGTTGCATTGTGCGACATTTTAAACGAATTTTAACATGTAATATTTTAAAAACATGAGGACTTAGGAGGGAATAAAAATACACTTGTTGGTTTATGAGACCCATAGAGTTGGTAAAAAAAATATAAACGCAATCAGAAATATGAAGGTCAAAATTTGTATAATTTTGTGCGATTTGACGTGGAATGACTCATATATCTGTTTGTATGTGCATGCGCGTGTGCGCACAAAGTCCGTATACACATTACAAAAGGTGCAACATACCTCTTAGGAATTCAAAACATCCATATGTGACCCTCCGTGGTCTCTGCATAGTCGAATGCGCTGCCATGTTTTCTTGTTCATGTTAACCAACATTCTTGGGGTCACTGGAAAGCTGCGTGCACTAGTTCATCAGCAGGAGCTGCAATGAATCGCGCATTCATCAGAAAACATTACCTTTGCCTGCTGAGCCATTTTTAAAAATTGTTGCAGCACCCGACCACAAGCATCCACACATCTCTCCAAATCTCCATCTGATAATTCATTAACATTCAGTGGATGCCAACATTTCAATTTGAGGTCCAATTTCATGTGTTTCTGCATGGTTGATTCTGGTATTCCTAACTCAGCAGCATATTTCCTTGTTGATTTGACCAGAGATTGACAGATTGTGCCATGTCTGCACAACATTCAAGCCTTGTGGATGGCCTTCCATGTCTCGGCACATCGTGAACACTGCCTGTTGTGAAAACTTTCTTTTCCCACAGCAATAAAGTCTTCCTTGTTGATGCTGCTGTGCAACAAAATCTTCATGACATTTTTCATTGATTTGCCATTAACTTGATGCTCATGGACCCACACAGCGGCCACCAAATGTTTCTCAATTGTGTATTCACTTGTGTCAGCCATTTCTTCAACTAACTTCAACTAATAATCTGCTGCCATGCATTGCGATTCTCAGAGCGTCAATAATGGATAGCAATAGTGCCAACCTCACCAGCATGAACATGGTACGTCAGCTTGAATTTAATGTAGGTAATGTAATGCAATTTAATGAAAGTATACTTTATAGGTGTATACTTTGTAATGTGTATACTGACTTTTTGCACACTATATACAGTATATATATAGATCTATATATTTTTTTCTGTCAAAGATGTAATTTGATTCTAAACTTAGTATACATAATTACAGTAATTTTTCTTCTTTCCAAAGCCATCAGAAACAGAAATGACTTCAGGCCCAGAAGAAGACCCCTTGTCAGAACAAAGTTCCGTGCAGTCTGTAAATTTGAAGGAAGAAGTTCCAAGTAACACCAGTGAGGTATGTAGTTAAATACAGAATGATGTACGAAATGTGATACCACTTATTTTGTATGTAACATATATTCACGAAAATATTAGTATATAATGTGCATGAAATGAATGACTGAAGTGTGGAAAATTGTCCCTTGTGGGTAACAATATGTTCAGTATGCTTGCCATTTCATGATGTTAGAACAAAAGGTTCTATCTGCATTTTCTGTAATTTCTCAGGAAAGAGGCTTGATGTTTGAATTAAAAAATACTTGCTATTTTTAATTCAATTCTTTTGAAATTTTGTCATGGCTTTCATTAAGGAAGGACAGTCTGTGATAGGATTTTCATAATCAAGATCTACTTTATCTGCATTACTGATATGATCATTTTTGAGGTAGAACTTTTTCGTGCTGAAAAATATTTTTCAAGTGAGGAGCTGTCAGGACCTATGATGGTTATAACCAGGGAACGGATTTATATGGACTAAAAATATATGAAATATGTAAATATATATGTAGTTATTTTTACCAAAATATGGAATTAAATATGGATTTTTACCAAAATATGGAATTAAATATGGATTTTTACCAAAATATGGAATTAAATATGGACTTAAAATTATAAAAAAATGACTATGTACGTTAAATATTGGTACATTTTAATCAAACTAAACAAAAAATATAATGGACGTACCTTATCTTCCAATGTAGTTTCAACAAAACACAATTTTTATTGTCTGTTACCATAACAATAGGTTACAAACATTTCTTTCAAGTGCTGAAAAGTGAATCTTCTTCTATTGTCTCTGAGGATAGATTTATACTGACTAAAAGAGCGTTCGACGTCACAAGAAGTAACTGGTACATAATTCAATTTCACAATGTCTGCTGGGGATAAGTCCAAGTTAATCTTCACTGTTGATTCACCACTCATCACAGCAACAACCTTTTGTAGTTCTTCATATCCAGGGTTTTTTGAAAGTACAGTGTCCACCTTAGCTCTTACTGCATCTGCAACTTTACCTCTACCACGATTCAGTTGTTCCACAGTACTATTTATAATTTCAAAACTTTCAGATAGTGAAAGGTGCCTATTTTGGAGACTTTTGAGCGTTTTTATGATGCATGAAAATGTATGCTGAATGTGAGCTAAGTCATTCTTCACACTTATGTCACAGGTAACTGTTTTCGCAGTATCAATTGAGACTGCATCTTCAGAGTCCAATGCAAGGAGAACATTGTTAATAGAGTCTATATGTTCGGCATAATATTCAACTGCTTCTAGCCATGTACCCCATCTAGTTAAAATTGGCTTTGGTGGCAATGGAATTTCAGGGTACATTTCTTTCAACACGTTAACTCTACTGGGAGCTTTGAGAAATACTTTTTTCACTGATGAAATCAACAAATCTACTTTAGGGAAATTGTCTCTGACCACTTCTGCCACACGATGAAATGCATGCGCCACACAAGTAAAATGAGTCAATTTAGGATATATAACAGATAATGCTTGTCCAGCTTTGACCATATAAGGGGCAGCATCGCTAATAAAGAATAACACATTATCGTACATAATACCCTTTGGCCACAGGATACCCATAGCTTCGTTGAACAGTTTAACTATAGTTTTGTTATTGCACTTTTCTAGAACATCACAATGTAAAAGAATTCGTTCAGAATATTGTTCACTTAACAAACCGATAACTACATTACCAACAAGTCTACCTTCTTTGTCGGGAGTCTCATCAATGGAAACCCAAATTGAACTATCTTTAATTTCATCTCTTATCTTCTGTATTGTCTCATCGTAGATGGATGGAGCATACGTCTTCCTAAGTGTTGACTCATCCGGGATTGTATGTTGAGTATATTTTTCAAGGAATTCCCTGAAGACCTTATTCTTTAGTTTGTAGAGAGGAATATCAGCAGAGATGAGAGAACGGCACAGGTCGATGTTAAACTCAGATCTTACATTCGATGTTGTTGGTTGTGTTAAAAACAATTGTCTCTGCTTGGAATTTAGTTGTTTGTTGGCCTGATGTTTACTAGTTGTAATGTGTTGTTGCACCAGGAACTTTTGTGTAGATGATACTGCACACTGACACAAATTACAAAATAATATTTTATTGTCAGTTGATAAACCATCTTCTTTAAATTCTGAAATGTAACTTGTTAGTTTTGATTTTAAATTGACTGAATGACGTACTTTTGGCATATTTACCGTCTTTATAGTATGATTTACAAAACTGAACCTATGTGTACTCTGACTGGCATTTAACTGTTGAGCTGCACAACTGAAGTCTGTTAAAAATTTTAAATTAAATTAATACAGTTTTGTAACTTACTTTCCCATTGTTGATAGGACTGCTAATTTTCAAATAACTCTGATGTTAAAGGGATTACTGAACATGTGTTTAAATCTCTATTGTTGAAATGTATTTTTAAAAGTTAATGGAATTTTGTTTTGTTTTATTGTTAAACCTAATATAATATGGACTGTTTTATATGAAATATGGAAAATATATGGAAATTAACGAAAATATGTACTAAACTCTAAAATATGGAAAAATATGGAAAATAAAAGTAGGATTTTTCAACCCTACACATTGTGAAACATAAAGATAATGCAAAATATAAATTATATTAGCTTTATAAGTAAATATGTATTTACATATAAATCCTTTCCCTGGTTATAACTTAAGGAGAGAAAATGAGGACAAGAGAGGAAGGTAACATCAATTATGTATGATATCAGAAGATTTAAATATTATTAATATATTAGAGGTGAATTAAAATTAATACTTAGAACTAACTATTGACATTATGATATCAGATGAATTGAAGCATGAGCTGTAACAGCACTGTAAGCGACAAATTTGTTAGAAGTAAGATTTCAGTGTAAAAATGCACTAACTTTGCTTTCTATTTAGTTTTTCATTGTTTTTGTAAACTGTTTAAAATTTCTCCTCAGATGTTGTTAGCCCATACTTTGTTATTGTTAACAATACTTTAGAACTGAAATTTATCAATCAATCTTCTTAATGTATCCAGCTGTTTGCTGACAACATAAGTCCACTATAGTCTATTCAGTTTTTGTTTTTCACGAGAAATGAGGGGTATTTTTATCAGTGTTCATTATAGATGCCTGTTGCTAATAGCCAGAGTTGAGGTGTAGTCAATATATATACTGCAGGGCTGTGTTTTCTTCTGCAACTGGTACTGATGATTTTAATTTACTTCTTTTGTGGTTTATGGATGGACAGTATAGAAGAATGTGTTCCAGATCTTCATCATGATTATTACATCACAGACACATAGGATTATCAGAAATGTGAAATCGGTGTAGGTACAATTGTGTGACAATGTGACCTGTTCTGGCTCTTGTTAAAAATGTGTTGTTGTTGTTTTCTAATGCCAGGGGTTTGACAATAAAGTCATTTGACCTCTTGCACTCCAATATTTTTCAAAGATATTATCATGGCCAGCCACTGAAGCACAGATTTTGAGGTGTTCCGAATCCATTTCTTGGATTGAGTTGCACAATGGGCAGTTAGGGGACTGATATATTCCAATTCTATGCAGGTGTTTGGTCAAACAATCATGGCCTGTTGCCAGTCTAAGTGCAGCTACAGACGATTTTCGTGGTAAATCGGGAATTAACTGTTATCCCTTGAGATTGTGTTATCAAATTTTGTTTGTTGAGGTTTAAGTATGTAGATTTAATAAATCTTTTCACAGAGTAATACGTAGATTTAGTAACAGGTCTGTAAGTAGCAGTGCTGCCCTTCTTTGCTAAAGCATCCGCATTCTCGTTTCCCAGGATTCCACAATGGGATGGTATCCATTGGAATACAATTCTTTTATTGAGTGATATTAATTGAGAGAGCATTTTAGTTATTTCTGCTGTTTGAGATGAAGGTGTGTGTTTAGAGACTATTGATAGAATAGCTTCTTTGGAGTCTGACAATATAACTGCATTTTAAAATTTATTGATGCGGCATAGAAGATTCCTGAGACTTTCACTTATTGCAATGATTTCTCCATCAAAACTTGTTGTTCCATACCCAAGAGATCTATATAATGAGAAGAGACAGCACGTAACACCTGCACCGGCACCTTGTTCTCTGGAGATCAAGGATCTGTCAGTATATAAATGAAGCCAGTTTTGTGGAGGGTACCTAATATTAATTGTCTCTAAAGACAATTGTTTCATTATTTCAGTGTTTACTTCTGATATCAGTATTTCTTCTGTTAAATTTAGATTATATTCTATATTTAATAGAGTTAAAGGGTTTGGTTTAATTTGTAGGTTTTCTTTTAAATTCGGGATATAGATTTTCTGTTTTAATTCTTGAACAATGGATATGAAACTTTTTTGAGTTTTCAATCTACAGAGAGGACTGTATGAATGCCAATTGTTTCCTGGTAATCTGATAAGTTTTTCATATTGAATCAGTGCTTTTTCTTCTGTTGTCATTTTGATGCTGTTAATATTAGTGAGGAATCTCATAGAATCTATTGCAGTTGTTTTGATTCCACCAGTAAATGTTAAAAATGTTTGAACATGTCTGGGCAAGTTTTTATACATTTCCAGGTCATTTGGTTTCTTTTCTACAGTCTGTAAAATTTTTCCTTTGTCAGAAGAGGGTCAATTGTTGATGCATAGGTTTATAAAATGAGACTTTACTGAAGCATAACCACTGGATAGAGATATCACTTGCAGAGGTCTTGGTTGCAAATATGTTGCCTGTTTTGCAATGTTATAGACTTTCTCGTTTCCAGGTATACCACAATGACTACTAGGTATCCATTGAAATGTTATTTCCTTTTGGAGTTTTTTTTTTAGTTTACTTAGTTGTTTCTGAATTGGGATAATTCTATGTGCATATAGGTTTGGTACGTATTTCATTATATTAAATATAGCCCCCTTGGAGTCAGTAAGTATGCAAATAAATTTTTCAGAAATTTGAGTAACACAGTGAAGAGCAGTATCAATAGCTAGCAATTCACTGTCAAGACTGGAAGAGGATGAACATGGTATGAAAGTACTTTCTTGATATTTTGGAATATAATACCCTGCTCCTGATGTCCCATTATTAGGATTTAGAGATCCATCTGTATAAATTTGAAGGCGATCCTTATATGTGCTGCAGAGTAGTTCCATGGCATCTTACTTAAGAATGTATGGAGGATCATTTTTGGAATGATTTCCTGGAATTTGTATGCTATGTTCTGGATTCACCCATTTCCATGAAGGAATTTCGTTCACAACTGGAGTTTTAGCAATGAGTGTGTCTGTGATGTAGAACTGAAATTTAAAAAATACATAAAAACTAGGTATTTCTATTATGACATAGTAAGCCTTAATTGTTAACAATACTTAAAAAATAAATAAATAAACTTAAGAATGGTTAATTAAACTTAGATATTTATGACCGTTGCTAACAGAATTTTACAATATGAATTGAAGAATTACAAACCGAAAAAACTAGGTAGTGTTTTTTTAATAAGGAAGTAATCAATTTTCATAGTATTTTCTGTCTTTTTGAGCCATCCATTTTAACATAAAATTTATGTCTGCATGCCTTCTCTTTGCTGATCGTATGTTTCAAAGAGTAATTCCTTATTGAAGTAAAGGTGCAGTATGTTTGATCATCTCTAGTTTTCATGAAATTCAGTATCGTCAAAAGAAATTCAGTATCGTCAAAATTTAACTTGAATCCCACATTATATCTAGTTCTGTCCCGAACTTTAACTGTCTAACTTGTGAAAATGGAACTTTCTTGAATCGAAATGTTCGCTGGTATTGTGATGCAAAGTCAATTGCTTTATAAGAATATTTCTTATTTTAGCCAAACATATGAAGTGGGTGACCAGAATTCACACATGCACATAACTTTTTCAATCTGTGAATACACATTGCCAACTTCCTGAATGCAAGAATGACCTGACATAGAATACTGGTACTTCATTTTTACAGTTTCAAGATTTGAGTACTGATTAATTAATTCCATCATTACTAATGACGTCCATGATAATGAGCAGAAAATCTCACCAGCTGTTCATCACCATAATGTTATTTAAGATGTGTGTACCAAACATATTGCATTAAAATAAAGATTTAATACACGAATTGAGAATATAATTCATATTCTGAAAATATTCATATTGAATGCAAATTATTAACATTTTCGATATTGAAGGGTATGGAGTGGTAAAAAAACCCAATTCTGATAAGCTGTTAAAATACTTTGCTTCAGTAGCAGATGGTGACAAGGCTGGTATGTCTGCATATTGTAGATGGAACTTTTATTCAAAATTGGAAGTTTTTTTGAAGTTGGAATCTGTTTCATCGATCTTTACGTAAGAAACTAAATTAGTTATGGACACAAAAATTACTATAGGAGATAAATATGAG
Organism: Periplaneta americana; assembly: GCF_040183065.1. NCBI lineage: Eukaryota > Metazoa > Arthropoda > Insecta > Blattodea > Blattidae > Periplaneta > Periplaneta americana. The sequence continues at coordinate 74,372,821 of NC_091118.1, read as the reverse complement.
TCTCAACTATATGATTTGCTATATAACTCAGTTTCGATAAAAAGTGTAGATAGAACTTTTTTTATTCTTATATCATGATTTGCCTCACCACATCTTGAAAACGCACCTTTGCATTTGTGACAGTTTTCGGATACATCTTCATCATAGCATAACTGTATAATGTGGGTTCTCAGTTGCAATACATTTTTTGGTTTCCTTTGGTGTACCTTTCTAAGAAGAAAGTCACATGGATTAATGTCCATACTGCGAGGGGACTATTCTGCCTCAATCATAATGTTCTGGAGAGTGATTTGTCGATTTGTTCCCTTCAGCGGGAACAATTTTGTCTGTCTTGAGAGATCTGTTGCCAAGAGTTGGGGGAAGAAATTGTTTCACAACATGGACATGTGTAGTGTTGTCGTCGAAAAAATGGACTGATGGTTCCAAGACTCGAAATTGCAGTCCACACATTTACTTTTTTCCTGTATGTTTCTTTTTCATCTATCATTCGAGGTTATTTCCTCTCCCAGAATCGAATGTTTTGTCTGTTTGCTACACTATTCATATGAAGTAAGCTGTGTCTGAAAACAATGTGTTGTGGAACATGACTTCTTCTGCAATTAACCAAGACAAAAGTTTCAGCAAATTCGAGCAAAGTTCAATCAGTGTCGTTTTGCTTCATAGTGCAGTAAACAAAGTCTGTAATTCGAGCAAAGTTCAATCAGTGTCGTTTTGCTTCATAGTGCTTCATAGTGCAGTACAATGGCTCAGAACACCCTTACAATGGCAGACCGCATCAAAATCATCACTTTGATGGAACAAAACATGAGACAAGTTGATGTTGCTAACATCCTTCATGTGAATCAGAGTATTGTCTCCAGACTGTGGAGAAAGTACCAGGAAACCCAGTCAATAGCAGTTCGACCTCGCGAGGGCCGTCCACGCAAAACAACACCAGGTCAGGACTGGTATGTAAGGTTATTTGCACGTAGGAACCCTATAGCCTCAGCTACAACTCTGCGCCATGACCTGCGCGAAGCCACTGGAGTTGTTGTAAGTAGCCAAACTGTGCGCAATAGACTTCATGACATAGGGTTGTATGCTCGAAGACCACTCAAGACTCCAGCACTCCGTCCACATCACAGGAGTGCTCGTGCAAGATGGGTTAGAGCACATGAGAATTGAACACGAGACCAATGGACCAGAACTTTATTCTCAGACGAAGTGAGAATGGGCCTACACCCTGACAACAACTCTATTCGCGTACGGAGACGAATAGGGGAACGAAATCATCCCTCAATGACCGTGGAACGTCACCAGCAGTTTGGTGGTTCAATCTTGTTTTGGGCAGGTGTCATGTTTGGCCGCCGCACACCACTGGTTTCAATAGATGGAAACATGACTGCTGCCGTGTATGAGAACAACATCCTCCAACCCATAGTAAGTGGTTTTGCAGAGACTGTAGGAGAAGGGTTCACTCTACAGGACGATAATGCTCGGCCTCATCGTGCTCATAGTGTGCAGCGGTATCTGGTTGAACATGGGATCCGAAGAATGGATTGGCCAGCATGCTCACCGGATATGAATTGCATAGAGCATGCATGGAGCTTTCTCAGGAGAGCCATTTCCAATCGTCCACATCACCCATTAACGATTCAAGAACTCAGGAATGCTGCCTTGGAAGAATGGGACAATTTGCCTCAGGAGAGCTTAGATGCGTTGGTACTGAGTATGCCCTGTCGCATACAAGAGTGCCTTAGGGTTCGTGGAGGACCAACACGTTATTAAACAGGGTACTGAAAGCACCATTTCCTTTTCTTTGATGATGTACGAATCTCAACTTCTCTTATCTTTTCCGTTGTTACCAAACAATGCAACTTTTTCATTTCATATTGAGTCCATTGTTAACAAATAGTGTATTTCTACTTTTAAGTTTATTCTGTGGAACCAAGAAATCCAAATATAATTTTTATATTTTATTTTAATTAATCAAAACCGTTATATGCCTAATTATGCTTAACTTTTTTTGACCAGTGTATATTTATTTAAAGAATACACGGACATATATAGTTAATATGGAATTTTACATTTAAATTAGTAATATATTTTTTTTAGATATTGTAACATTTTATTTTATACTATATTAAGTTATTTAAGACATTAACAGTGGCTTAACTTGCAAAATATTGTAGTGATAATATTGAGTAAAGAACATAGGCCCTATTTGTAATTACTACAAATCAAGTCACTATTTTATTTTCTAAGTTTTCCTGTAGTGAAAAAGAATGAATGAAGGAGAAAGTTATTTGGGACAGGACCATACACCAAGCAGGTTCTGAGGGGTGTAGGAGTCGGGGTAGAGAAGTAGGGATTCGCCAAACCCGCCGATTTCTTCTGCCCCTAGTATAGTATATACAGTCACGAAGCTTGAGGTGATGAGAGTACTAGGAACAATAGACTGAGCCGGTACTATTTCACATTGTCTGTGACGAGGTGATACTAGCGACCCTAGTGGTTAGCAACTATCTATGGATGCATATTCCCTACATATTGAGCTTCGTGTCTATATATATACTAGACTGTGCTCACACTGTGAAATAGTAGGTAATGAGAAGGCTGACTTCTTGGGCAAAAAAGGAACAAACATCAAATTCAAAATAATACAATCTCTTTTCATGCCTCGAAAGTCAGGATCGAACACTAGTGCAGTCATTTTGTAAACAGGAATTCCTGAAGAAAAGCGAAGGCAAACCTTGGAAGATTCTGCTAGACAGTAATAATATCCTATATTTACCACGAAAAAAGGCTGTCTCTATATTTTGCTTAAGAACTGGACATGATTGTTTTGCCTCTCATCTACATCGAATTAATATCTACCAGCATCCACAGAAATCAGAACTCCATCATGGATAAAGAACATTTGCTGCAATGTCCAGCAATAAAGAAAATAGATGCTGATTTACCATCGCAGCTCACCAAATACTATTGGGACCCCCACAGGAGAATGAAAGAAATCTAAGTTCCTTAGCATTAGTCAACAACAACAACAACAACAACATTTTACTATACACTATACTTCCAGTCTGGTTGGCTTTTCTTTGGAGAATTGGCAGAAGCAAGGAAATAGAGAAATAGTGCACAATTTTCTATCAAATTACTTCATGAAAGGAATTCTAATAAGACCAAAAGCATCAAATTATCTTATTCCCCCTAGAATGCTGCTAATGACTCCAGACCCTAATTTTTCAATAGATATGTTCCCACTCTTTCTTGCCAGAGATCTTCACAGCATCACTTGATTCATTTTTCTTATATGTTCTCAAGAATACTATGAGAAGAAGGAAATGATTACAAGCTTGTAGAAGAAATGTCATTGAGATATCTGAGAAATCAGTGGTGTACTACTGTGAAGACTAGTTAAATTTAGATACCTTAACATGATAAAAGAATTGCAAAGCAGAATAATTGTATTTATCATCACTGTCACTAAGTTCGAACATAAAAAGTGGGACACTTTCAATGCAGTAAACAGTGCAGTCAGAACGTCACTATAGTTTGAATCACGATCTAGTATAATGAAGTGTGTCATGTCTGCACATAGTATAGACTTCTGTGTGGTATAACATTAGATCATTTTTCAGATGCTTCACAGAAATAAGAATTGAACTTCATTATTGTCTACATTAGAGAGATGTTGTGATTAAACCGTGTACCTTTCTCCTCTTATTAATATTTGTAGAATATCTTTAAAGAATGAAATAATATGTTTTTCTACAATAGTGCATAAAGTTGCATTTTACTCACTGTTGTCAGTATGTAAAGTGAGCCTTTAAAACACTAGTGCATAAAAAAGTAAGTATCACTTTATGCACTGCTTTTAATTTTCTGCACTGTCAAACAAAATACAATATTTAGTGTACAAACTTCATTCAGAAAGAAATTAATGCAATACCTCGTTCTTTCATGATGTAAATATTACACATAACACAAATAAGTAACACATTTAACATTCCTATTTACATTTTAGTCCATATTATTCTGAAGTTACATACTATGTAGTACTTATTGCAACAAGATGTGGCATTCAACTTTTCCTAACTGCTTTGTTGATTATATAGCTAGTTTAGACAGCCATGAAGTTGTGATTAGGAATAAATCAAGCTGTAATTCCTTGGATACTTATTTTTTAATGGTTGTGTGTTTAGAACGTCACTATAGTTTGAATCATGATCTAGTATATGAACTGTGTCATGCCTGCATCATCGTGAATAACCTCTCCATCTTGAAGTATTATAATGTAAATTTGTGCTATCGTAGAAAAAACATTGTATAGTATACATTCGTGAAGTTATTTTTTTGGCCTCTGCCTCATTTCACAGCTTTACACTTGCACCAAAAAGAGAACCTTTACGAACTTATATCATAAATAACTATAATGTTCTCCATTGTCATTTTACTTCAGAACTTAAAACAGCAAAAGTCATTTGTTGACTATGGTCTAACTTCACATTATTTTTCATTTCACAGGAAATGCCAGAGGTTATACGTTCACCCACTGCTGTCTTCATTAAACAAGAATCAAATAAGGTGAGTCTTCAACACATTAGTTTTTTCCATACTGTATTTTTATTCATAATTGTTATACTTCCAAAGTTTGAAAATAACATTTCTAAGAAAGAGAAAATTTACCAATCCCCTTATTCTCAGTTTATCAATGAAAAGACTTAGCAGCATTAAAATGACGTTGATTGTAAATTTTCTTGAAGTTATATTCGGTATGTTTGTGGGTACTGTCTTGTGCTTGAACTATTTAATAAGAAAAATCTCACATTTTCATATTTTCACAGTTTGTAACAAAATTATTGCATTATCTTCAGAATTAAAATGGGAAGAGATTGGGTTGATCCTCGTATTTGGACACAAAAAAAAGGAGGAAGAATAATTACTTCTTAAAATTATTACAAATGTTTGTCTAATTGACTGGGCAGTTGAAATTTAGAAAAGTTATTATAGAAAATTTTGTCAAGAATGTGCGTTAATAAGAAAAGAAATCTCAATTGAAGATAAAAGCAGATTACTCTAGGAAGATGGGAATTCTGATGGGTAAAATATAGTCTATAACTTACTGCAGATCTTGTCATATTCCAAACGCTTAAAAAAACACGTATAGATACTTATGTTTCGTGTCACAATTTGGACACGTAAATTTGTTTTATTTCGAGCCGTCTTTTTTGTATACTATATTTTGGTATTTCCTTGAAGTAAATATGTAATTAGTTGAAGTATCCTATGATCCTAAATAACTTAAAATCATTATAATTATTTGTACTGTAAGTTACGGTCAGTCCGTCACAAGAAACATACAAAAACTCTTCCACACAGCACAATAATTGGCAGATTAAAATTTCCTTTGGTATTCTGCGTTATTACTACATGACCAATAAAAAAGTATTAGAACATTTTCTTCTAAAGTGATTTCGTTTTCCTCAGTGGCATTGTGAGTGACTGACATGTCGCGCTCTCAGCTGTTATGCTGTTCATTCTCACAGCGTGCTTAGTTGCTTGGAAGGCCTTGGTGAAGTTATACATGAACTGGTGATAAGTGTGCAGTAATTATACCTGAAAAAAGCAAAATGAGATTCAGGCAGCTCATTGGAGCAATAAGCAGGGTTCAATATTTACTGCTGTTGCCTGGTTTAAACAGGAAGGTGACAGGGAAGTTCAGAAGAAATCGTCTGCATTAGTGTCAGATTATGTAGCACATGACAAATAGGCTATGCAGTGAATGTTTGTCTATGAAAAATGTTTTCGGAAATTTTGGCGATTCTTCCGAACATTGAGGTGGTAAAAATATTTTCAGATAAAGCAGCGAGTCATTTTAAACAGTAGTAAACATTGAGCAATGTGACATTGCTTGCTCGCATATTTGAATTTAACATAGAATGGAACTTCTTTCAGTCACATCATGGCAAAGAGGCCGTGGATGTGATTGGAGGCCAAGTAAAAAGGATGGCATGGATGCCTGCGAAATCGGGGAAGAAGATACAAAGCGCTACAGAATTTTGTAACATTGTGAGCAATAAAAACATCCAAATTATTGTTAAGGAGGTAGCACAGATTGAGATAGACGAAGGAAAAAAGTATCTCGAAAAACGATTTGAACATCTTGCACCTATTCCGGCATCTCATGGAGTTCATTACGTGAAAGTATTAGATCCCTATGTTGTAGAATATGTACAACGTCTTGTGAACAATCAGTGCGAAAGGTCCACAGGTTCCGTGTGTGAAAAGAAACTAAAGTTTGTTCACTAACAAGTGACATATTGACAGTGTTCCTGCCGTACATACCTGTTAGACTAAATAAGTAAGTCAACGAGTGCCGTGGAGTGCTTCTACGTGTTTAATTCCAATGGTTCAAATTCAATCTAAAAGTAGAACTCAACATTCTAATCTATTATTATGAACATAATATATAACAGCCATAGGCATGGGAAATATAAACTGTGATCTGCGTCACCTTATCGTAATCGATAAGGAGGTCAGTGCCAGATGATTAGGAACGCGCTTGAATAACGTAACATACGGTCTTACGCTGGGGAGTTGATGCCATATAGAGTGATAAGCGCTGTCAAGGTTGCTGTGACACTCTTATAGTCCTAAAATTAAACACCAATACATATGGCTTGTATATACAGTATTTAATCACAGAGAAAGAACTATATATGTTATTAAGTAGGCCTATGTAATTCTTGTATGTGCATTAATATGTGTCATTTAAGATGCATGGTTAAGCAAACTAATTTTTGTATTCTGGAAACATATTAACCGAGCAGGCTAGTGGAGTGGTAGAGGGCTGGCCTTGCATTCGGGAGGTCCGGGGTTCGATCCCAGGGGCCGGCAATCCTAACTGAGGTTTTTCATGGTTTCCTCAGTTATTTCCAGGCAAATGCTGGGATTGTACCTCTTGAAAGTCCGGCCATATGTGTGAGCGAATGCTGTGTAATGTCTTCAATGTTTGTGTTGTATCGGAGCTGATCCCTCGTCCGGGGAGGCCCTCCATGTCCTTGTGTGGTCAAAAAAGTATGTATGTGATCCACAGTTTAATTCCTCTCCCGACAGGTCGCGGCCCTGTAAGGCCCGTGTGGTGTGGGTCGTGTAAATGAACCTACAAGGGAGAGGTTAAACTCAGGGAAAGAAAGAAAGAAAGAAAGAAAGAAAGAGAGGAAGAAAGAAAGAAAGAAAGAAAGAAAACATATTATTCATTTAAATTAATCGTTATGTTAATTTACTACTTATTTTGTACTATTTACGGTTCTGTAAGTGCAACTTCATTTTATAATTCAGAGATGTCAGTCAGTTACAGAATGAGGTCAGTCTGTTACACATCACTTTTTCGGCCATAACTCCATTACTAATCGTGGTTTGAAGGTCGTTTTCAACTAAAACTGAAGATTACAATTTCCTTTCCGAACTATATTTTGCAAAATTGTATCAGCAATGACAATTCAGAGAAATCTGTGGAGAACCATGTTCACCCGAAGAGAGAGTTGACATTTATGTCAGTCTGTTACACACACTTTGGACGTAAATAAATAGTATACTTTTCCTATTAAAGACATTTATTTTTATATGTATCTTAAGCATACACTTCCCTCTATAAAATCCTGCGGTGACACAGTCTAATTTCAACCCATTATACAATTTAGGCAAACATTTTGCTGTCAAAGTGTACTGTAAATGTCAGTCAGTTACACGTGGAATTGCTCTATAACAATAATGTTATCCTAAATTATTTGTTATAATCTTTTTAAAATATAATTTTAAATAAATATAACTACAGAAAACAAACTAAGAATGTAAATTATGCAAATAAAATAAAAATGTAAACAGAGGAAACTGACATATTATAATAATGTATGAGGATGTAAATACAGTTAGGCCAAGTATAAAAGATCTATGAAAAAATGAAGAAACATACCTTCAATATAATACATAACAAAACACATCATTATCTAGTATGTGGCAATTAGTGTAAACTCAGTGAACTTTAATCCTATAAATAGGAAGTGAAAAGAAACATGTTTATAACTAATTTATTACAAAAGGAATAATATTAATAAACAAATTTTGAAAACCAATGAAGTGAGTGTATGCATCTACAAATTATAGATAGTTCTGATGTATAGCAGGCATTCCGAATCTTCAAAACTGCAACTTATTTTATGGGATCACAAAACAGCTTAATTTAGTTTACAAAACAGCTGTTTATAATGAACTTGAAAATCAATGGCGTAATTTTATTGATATAGCAGGCAAGACCCAACAATTTGGCTAGAATTTTGATACACCACAAACCACAAGTAAAACTATAAAAATGTTGTTTATACAATATTTAATATTTAGAAGAATAGTCAATTATTTTGTCATCATTAACTGTAAAAATTGCCAAAGACTGTAACCATTTTATTTTCATTTATTGTCTTGTTTTTATCGCCATCACACACTTAGTTTATAATACATCAACAATGAACGTTTAGTATGACCACGAACATAATTTCATCGACACACACTTATATTGTAACATTAATTTACATTGAAAATCGTCATTAGCACAAACACGTGTATTGTATCGTAGGCCTCCGATTGACAGTTAATTATAGTGTTGCCAACATATGCCTCCGGCTTGTAACTGAAGAAGGCTCTGGCATTTGCCATAGCCATGATCTTTTCTACAGTGGCTGAGAGTTCGATTGCTCGAAGTTAAGGCCGCGGTATTTTGACCATGCAAAGGTAGCATAATCATTAGTCTTTTAATTGTGGACTGGAATGAATGGTTGGACGAGGAATATACTGTTTCTTATTATTTGCTAGTCTCTTGTCATAGTAAACATACTAAAAGCATAGGTTGTATTTTTTTGTTTTTGTTTTGCTATTGATTGAGTTTACTTTTTTAAAGGTGTATCATTATTGTAATGTTGTAATATATTTCTGGTGGAAGCAAAAATACAACCTTGATAATTTGTGAATACCGAAAGATTTTTTATGTACAATTACTTATTGTACAATACTTACGAAGTAGATATTTTCTTGTACAATATTGTGTGATAATTCAGTTTCAGTGATTTAAAAAATCGATTGTTTATAAACTTGTTTTTCACACTTCAAAATATTAGAAATAGAAATAGTTTAGAATGTATTATTCATTATGTGATAGGGAAAATAATATATTATATAACTAATCAAATATTTTTCAATAACCATGTTTAATATTACAGTTTTGGAGTAAATCCCTTTCTGAATTTATTTCAATAAGAACATACTGTATACAGAGTTCTGGATTTTACGTATAGTATCATAAATTTAACCCTAATGTAAGAATGTTGTAACATTTGTAAGTATTCCAAGGTTGTAGTTCGTAGTAGATTATTTTTATAGGAGACAGCTGCTATAATTGCCACATGAGTTACAACCCTCTTGTAGTTGCGAGTGACTTTGACAAAACTGCCCTTGGTGAACATCTCCTTCACTGGCAGTGTTGCAATCTGTTCACATCATTCAATGGCTTAAAATTGGTGGTTTCTATTAATTAAATTTACACGAAAACTCTCTATGCTATGGAAATACTCGAGAGGAATAAACGATTCTTTACTACATTTTCTATCGATATGGACAAAAATTACGATCCTACTCACAATAGTTCCGAATAAGATGGTGTTAAACATTTGGGATAAACATTTTTTCTGAGAAAATTATGAACTTTCCATTTACACTTTTTTTTGTTACATACAACATGAGCTATTTGCTCTGAAAAGCTACAGAGGTTATTTCACTTCCACTCTGTATATACAGTGTGTCCTGTAGAATCACTACCACAAAGAAACCTGAATATCTCCTAAACTAATAGTGTCAGAATAACCAGACTTAGATTTTATGTTAGAAAAACTCACAAGTTTCAATAGATCTCCACATGTGCGCTTCTGGTGGCAATATCAAGATGGTATTCTATCTACCTCCATGTGTTCTGCAGCATTACAGATGTGATGGAAGCACAAGCTGCAGCTTTTGCACAAGTTGGATTTTGTATGCTGTAAGTCACAATTTTTTATGGACAATGTTGTGAACAGTCGACTTCCGAATACCCAGCTCTGATCTGGCCCGTGGAATTGATTTCCTTGGGCTGCACTGAAATGCTTGCCTAACATCTTCAACTTTAGCTGTGGACCTGCTTTTTTTGCTGCTTCCTTTCTTCCTTAACACAGAGCCTGTTTCCAACAGCTGATTATACCATTTCACAATGGTATGACGCTCTGGAGCATTTGCATCATATTCCTGCCTAAATCATCTTTGCACTGCAATTGGGAACTTCAATTCGGCTAACCAATAACATTTCACTTTCTGCTGTACCATGAATTCCGCCATTTTAACTCTGTGTTGTAATACCCCGTGCATGCATATTAGTCATAATTTTCATTATTACCGAACTTGGAGAGTTTCTACATAAAACAAGATTAGAAACATATTTCTAAATTCACTGAGTGACGAGATTTTTATATTTCTTTGTGGTAGTGATTCTCCGGGACACAGTGTATTGTAAACATACTCGTACAATAACAACTCTCTGCAATCGCTGACTGCCACAGAGAGAGCAAACAAAAAAACATATAAGTTACAGATGAATCAATTTTTTTTAACAAAGTGGTAGAAAAGTTGAAGAAAAAATTACAAACATTGTCGATTTAAATTCATGTAGATGAAGTGCAGAAAGTCGTAATGTTTTCATTGATCATGATGAAGGTGGTGACAAAGCAGGGTGATGGGTCCATGAAGGGGAGCTATTTATTTATTTTATGCCCACATGCATCAAGTCAGTTAGTGTAACCACCAGTTAAAATTGTCACCTAACCCCTGGTTAAGCATTTTTAAACTGGATCGACCTCGGTTACAACTTAGGTTAACCACAGTAATCTCTAACTGGCCATATTCGAGCGGTTAAAAGAGATAACCAGTGATTAGTGGAGGAAGTAAAGTAAATGGCGGCTAGAGCCACAGATGTTTATTTAGAATACGATTATTATTGTACAGTACTTGAATTACTTGGATAGAGCATGAGCGTGAAGTTTCTTTAGTGGAAAGAAAGAATTCTTACGAGGAATTAGATGACAGAAAATTTCAGGAGGGATTTCATTTATCAAAATCTAGAAATGGATCACTTGGAATAACACAAAAAGTCATATTTCTCCTATGGTTCGGCTGCTTATATTACGATTCTATGTAACTGTTATTTTCTGTATTTTAAGAGGGAATACTCGAATATCTCTTTCTCTATGTCACTGGCTGAACAAAGAGAGGTTATGGATGGATCTTAGGATAATGAACAGTTCCCTCATGTAAATGGGGTCCTGGATCGTATACACATTCCTATTAATCTTCTGCATCCTTTTCCTTTATAGATATTCCATCTTTTTATATAATATATTTAAATCTAATAATTAAGTCTATCAATACTTCAACCACACATTGGGATATAATCATTTTTGCATTCAATTTTCTATTTTGTACGATTTTAACCTAACAGGAAAGAAATGCAACTCGCAAATATAACAACGCCCAAAGGCAAACAAATGCAAAGCGAAAATGTAGGACACGTTCATTTCGATGTAGAACGGAGTGAGCGCAGTCGTTTTTAGATATTGACTATTATCTTTGCAGCGGTATGGATACTTTCCTTTAGTCATTTTGTAGAAACAGTGTACCATCATAGACTTTACTCTGGTTAAATGAGGTGTCAGCTAGCCATGTTTAAGTAATCAGTGATTATGAATGGTGTACACAAATTACATTTTAACCACTGTTACTGTTTAACTGTCGTTTCGTAATCTATGATTACTGCGTTTTTAACCGATGTTGATGCACTTCGCCATTAATTTATTATAGATTTATAATGTTTAGAAAAACATTTCCCCTGTCATTTAGATTATGTATGCTTTCTTAAATAGAGGATAAACATTAGAACAATTATAACTTTGTTATTCTACCATAAAAATAAATGTAATATAAAATAATATTATAGCAATATAAAATAATACTAATATAAAAATATATGTAAACTCAACTGGAATGGAGTTAATTAATCTGCCGGATTTCAGTTAGGTCTATATTACCATCATGCACATCTTTGTCTGAAGATGAACATGTACAGGGTGACTCAGGACCTCTGCAACAAATCTGGGAATCAATAGATCTCGCAATGAGGATCATTTGTCCAATGATTAGCCATGATGTTATACTGCTTGTTAAAATAAGGAATTCAAGATTCATAGATAATTTTCTTTTAATCATCGATAAGTTTTGGCTTTTGTGCATCTCTTTCAAACCTGATAGGTCTAATATTATTCCTGTGTTGTTTTTTCTATTAATGGCAACAATATCTGCTCGTCTTGTTGAATCATCTTCCGAGATACAATGCACTTCTTCATGGACTTCTAATCCCTATTATCTTAGGACAGTGGTGGGCAGATCTTGAGATACTACCCGCCACACAGAGGGGAGTTTGTGTGGTAGGGGAATGTATTTCACCCCTTTCATGTGCAGTGGCGAACTTTAACAGAAACATAATATAAGGTATGAACACACATTATTTATGCCGTGTGTTAAGTAAGCTCTCATCAATGTTTTACAATTAAATTAATTTTATACATTTTATTACATGAAGTTGATATAAAAATAAATGATAATTACCTTAAGATCCATGCTGACTGAGCAATGTCCGAACTTTCATCTAAAGCAAGTGAATACACTACAAATTGGGATATACTAGATTTTAGTTGTTCATACACCAGATATGAAATATCTTCTATTCTTCTCCCTATAGTTAGCACGACAAGACAAACTAATGTTTTCATATTGTTCCTTTTGTTCAGGAGACATAACACTCGCCACACTTATTGAACATTTTTTGACAAATTCCCCGTCACTAAAAGGTTTTAATTATTTTGCGACTTCACATGCAACTATGTCATTGGCAAGAATTTCATTTTATTTTTGAGTGAAGGAATTTGCCTCCTCTCTATTCTGGTTACTTAATATTTCGGTTTTTAATTTTTCAAGCTGCTTTCCATATGTTCTGGCCCTATAAATTGAGATAGAGAGAAATAGAAAAGAAAATAGAAAAGATAGAGCGAAATTTTGTTTAAAAATTTGTGAAAACAAAAAAACCACATACGTAGCTCATATTATTATTTTAGCATATTGTGTAGGTAACTTCAAACTACGACTACTTACCTGTAATTATTAAGCTGTGATTCTTATGACATTGTTTATAATGTCTGTGTATATTGCTTCTGTGGTTCCTATAATGATTTTGTTGCATAGTAAGCATATCACATTTTTTTCATGAGCACAAGAGAAGAATCTTTCTTCCCAATCTACCTGGAATTGGCGTTTATGAGTATTCACTGAGGTTGACATGTTCAACATCGCAAAGACAATCCATCACATCGACTAAGGGTTGCTTACAAAGGGGGTGGAAGTTGGTGGGAAGAACATGATGTCAGAACCCTCCCCACTACTGGATGTAATCATGATTACCAGTTTGCTTGTGTCTGTCTTAGGATATCGGCAAGCATTGTCCTTATCTTGTGATGGAAATTGTTCTGCAGTAACTCAGTCTTTTGGCAGAAACCCAACACATGTCCAAGTGTTTCGGTCTCATCACAACATGAATGTCAGCAACGGATTGTGTTGAATGCTGTGCCTGGAACTGATCATACTATAGAAAGGTTGCATGACATCTTCACCGCATTGGGTCATTCGAAAATTAGTGGCAACACTTTAATTAAGAACAAATGCTTATTTATTCACGATTGACATACTTGTGGTTCTTAAAAGTAATCTCCTCCAGTATCACGTACCCATCGTCACACCTTTGAAAGGCAATGAATACCATCCACAGCGTCATTTTCATCTAAGCTTCTAATTGACTGCTCTACAACTGTTATAATGACCTGTCTATTTCTAAAGCTTACCCCTGTCAGTGGTTCTTTCGTCATAGGGAAAAGATTGTAGGCGCAGGGACTCATAATCAGAGAATACGGAGGATGCTCCAGAATTACCCAATTCCACCGGATAGTAAATTAATCACTTGAGCAGGCATATGACAACAAGTGCCATTGCAAAGGATAGGCCTAATGAGATGGGTATTCAAGAGAATTCAGCGCTTCTGTCGTATTGCTAGTTGTATATGGTGTTCCACAAAGTGACTGCAATATATTATATATGCAACATCTAATTATGAAAACAGAATGAACAACAATAAACGTAACTTTCAGTGGGTCCTGTTTATGCCTACATTTTTTGCCTTAGGGTATTGCAGATAATAGTCTTATTATTGCAGTCACTGCATATGAAGTATAAATGAGATTCTTAACTTATTAACTTATAGATAACATATGTCAGACACCACTCCATCTCATATTACCAACTCACATTTGTCACCGCTAGGAGAGCTGAATACTAGGAATGTTGCCACTAATTTTCGAATGACCTACATATATTCAGATGATAACAGGCCTTTTTTATTGAATATCCAGGAATTTGTCAATTTTTTTTCAGTATATATAGAAAATTAATACAGTGCAACCTCTTTAAGCCAACTACCAGAAATTGTACATAAAAAGTGGTCATCCAGGGGGGTGGTCTTCTTAAGGAGGTATCAACAATTTAGATTTATGTTAATTCCCGATTTACCACGAAAATCGTTGTAGCTGCATTTAGATTGTCAACAGGCCATGATTGTTTGGCCAAACACCTGCATAGAATTGGAATATATCAGTCCCCTAACTGCCCATTGTGCAACTCAAACCAAGAAATGGATTCGGAACACCTCAAAATCTGTGCTTCAGTGGCTGACCATGATAATATCTTTGAAAAATATTGGAGTGCAAGAGGTCAAATGACTTTATTGTCAAACGCGTGGCATTAGAAAACAACAATAATTTAGATTTATGCAGTATTTAAATTTAGCATATAGCCTAATGAAGGATATAAAATTAACCTTTTCTGATTTCTTAGGATTCATAAGAGACTAAAATTCAAGTGTAACTTATCATACACAATGAATCATACATTTAATAGTGATATTCTCAATACTGTACAAGAAACAAAAAGTAGGCTGCAGTACTACAGTAAAATTAGAAATAAAAATTACTTTGCATACTGTACCAAATTAATCATTTTTCATGGTGTATTTCAAAATGGATGTTTGTACTTAATTTTTCAAATGTTTATCGATGATAATGTTTTCATATTATTTTTCCACTTCACTGATTAAATCATAAAGCTTTTTATTTCCTAATTCAAGAGCTGGAGTCCTATGCATTGCAATACTGCCAAGAGCATCTTTAATTGCCCTTTGAAATCCAGTTTCTCAGGTAGGCCAAAAACTTGTTAGGGTACTGTATTGTCAAAACTCATACAAACCCATCTTTCCTAAACCTTTTGTCAGAAGTGATATTGTAAATGGTCAGACAGACTTACTGTATCTTTTGATGTGCAATTAGGAAAATAACTTAGCAGTAACCTTGAACAATGAACCGGGTTTTATTGTTTCTCGTTGGCGCTGAATTGCCGTTGTTCTTAAAATTCTAAAGGCGACACATTACAACTACCTGAGTCGACCAATAGAATGACTGGAAGCAGCCTGCGGGCAGGGCGAGAGTGAAGCATCTGTTTTTTTTTTTTTTCTTTTATTCTAAGAATACTGTATAGGAATAATACTACAGTATTTCCAATTTTATTTTAAATTCTGGTCATGTTATGCCTGGTTTCTGGAAAGACAGTTACCTGTACATACAGAGTTGTCTACGATTTAATGCTCTGATATGTTTGAAACGAGTTTCCGAAACAACAGTTATTGTAATCTTTACAATTATCTGTGCTTCAACTGGTAACTATGCCTCGGCCTGTAGTTACCTGGCTGTTAATACTGATTCGAACAAATACCGACATGTGGAGCTACTGTATTACTGTTTCATAAGCTATAATAACTGATATTAAATAATAATATAAACCGGAATTAATTAATTTACTATATTATTGATATAGTTTAAAAAATTTGGCATTTTATTTATGTAACTTTCGGTAAATATTCTACTTTCTGTGACATATTAGGATAATAATGTGTGTTTGTAAAGACAATTTCGAATATCTTAAGGTTAATTTTCGTCATAAACTTCAGATTTCATGTCGTCAATCAAGGAATATTTTATCCTTGGGTGCTTTACCATTGTCAATGGTATTTCGGTCTCCGAAAAGTCCATTTGAACACATGAAAGCATTCATATGAACGAATGTAACATATTTTTACATTACCAATATGGCTGCCGTAGCCATCACAACTGACTGCGGTTGCAGTTTTGTAGCAGAAATTAAATCTAGCCTTCTCTCCATTAGTATTATTTACCTCGATGATCAAGCCAAATACCAACAATTGTTGCTTTTTTAATCATATTACGACCGAGATAGAAGTGTACATGTACATTATCGTTTATCACACAGTTTCTTAATTAAAAAGCCTGCTTCTTCTAGTACAGGGCTCACTGCCATATTACTACTGAAAACTTCTGCAAATAGAAATAACTATAAATAACTAAAAAAAATCACTAACAAAATACTAGTGGAGACATCTATGGACAACAAGAGATACTGAACTTGAAGTTACCTCAACTGTTAGTTACAAGATCTGATAAATCTACATTTAACTTTTCGGAAACTTATGAAAGTTATAAGTGCAGTTAAATCAGAAACTGGGCATTAAAGGGGGAAAACCATTTGTTTCGCTGTCAAAATCCACTGTTGTTGGTCGGGGAAAGGGGTGGTCGTCTTAAAGAGGGACAAAATACATTGGTCTTATGAGAATAATATTCCATGCCAGATAATAGTGGTCGGGAATAGGGATGGTTGATGTCGTCTGGAGAAGTTTCACTGTGTTTGTTAAAAGTCATAGACCATGGAGGCAATGGAGTAAATTCAACATTGGGAAAATACTTGTAAAAATAATGGGTCCATCCTTCTAGTGTTAATCTATGACACTTTGTTTATGAATAAAAAAAATCCATACCAAAACTTCTCCTCATTAAGAAGCCAGTTATTTCTTATTCTCCTTCACCTTGAGTATTGAATTGAATTTACGGAAGAGGGGCACTATGACCCAGCACTGCAAGATGTTACCATCTATTGCGCTAACCCTCAAGCTAGGTGCATTTCCAAACCCACACCGGCTGACTACACTGAGGTTTGCTGTGTACCCAGATGTCAAACAGGCAACCCCCCTCGTCCCTAGGACAGCCCCCTCCGTGCAGTGCCAGCTGGCGATTGGGGAATGCTATGGAATGATGACGAAATGGAGAAATGGTGACTGAATTATGTAAATGCGTAATATGGGGAAAAAACGGGAGAACCACGAGAAAAACCCCAACTGCGACCTTGTCCACCACAAGTGTCACTATGGATTTAGACCTGACTGGGACTCGAACCCAGGCCACCTGCGTGATAGATCAGAGATTTGACCACTCAACCACTGCAGGGATAACACCTTGAGTAATATAACACTATAATTGTGATTTCTTTATGAATATAAAAATTGATTTTTATATGTTTATGTATTATGTGAATTCAGCATGAAATTAAATGGAAAATAATAGCTTGGGAAATGCTGCTAATGAGTTAAATAAGTAATTCTCAGATTGTATATCATGGGATTGGGCTGTAACCAAAAAGGATTCTCCTTACGAGTTTCCTAATATTTTTACTTTGTTTTTGTTAATTAATTATTTTATATGTGTGTTTACATTGAATTTCTCTCTGGAAGTCGTAAGAATCATGTTGCTACAGAAGCGACAAAAATATTTACAAGGAACAGATTGTAGGGCTTGAAGACCAGATTCAAAAGCACAATTTATAGGTATGGATATTCTTAGGTTTGACTACCCATCAGTTGCAGCTTATAGTAGAATAGAGAGTGATTTGAATTAGTATTTCCCTTTTTAAATTTTTTTATACTTTATTATTTTATATTGTTCATTATATTGATACTCTGGCATTCAAACAGTCCTTTCTGTAGATTAAAAACTCAAAGTTTCATATGCATGGTTCAGGAATTAAAACAGAAAATCAACATCCCGAATTTAAAAGAAAACTTACAAATTAAACCAAACCCTTTAACTCTATTAAATATAGAGTATAATCTAAATTTAACAGAAGAAATACTGATATCAGAAGTAAACACTGAAATAATGAAACAATTGTCTTTAGAGACAATTAATATTAGGTACCCTCCACGAAACGGGCTTCATTTATATACCGACGGATCCTTGATCTCCAGGGAACAAGGTGCAGGTGCAGGTGTTACGTGCTGTCTCTTCTCACTTTATAGATCTCTTGGATATGGAACAACAAGTTTTGATGGAAAAGTCATTGCAATAAGTGAAAGTCTCAGGAATCTTCTATGCCACATCAATAAATTTAAGAATGCAATTATATTGTCAGACTCCAAAGCAGCTATTCTATCAACATTCTCTAGACACACACCTTCATCTCAAACAGCAGAAATAACTAAAATGCTCTCTCAATTAATATCACTCAATAAAAGAATTGTATTCCAATGGATACCATCCCATTGTGGAATCCTGGGAAACGAGAATGCGGATGCCTTAGCAAAGAAGGGGAGCACTGCTACTTACAGACCTGTTACTAAATCTACAGATTATCCTGTGAAAAGATTTATTAAATCTACATACTTAGACTTCAACAAACAAAATTTGATAACACAATCTCAAGGGAAAAAATGGAACTCCCCGCATCATAATCCACAGTTAATTCCCAATTTACCACTCAAATCATCTGTAGCTGCATTTAGATTGGCAACAGGCCGTGACTATTTGTCCAAGCACCTGCATAGAATTGGAATATATCAGTCCCCTAACTGCCCACTGTGAAACTCTAATCAAGAAATGGATTCGGAACACCTCAAAATCTGTGCTTCAGTGGCTGACCATGACAATATCTTTGAAAATATTGGAGTGAAAGAGGTCAAATGACTTTATTGTCAAATGCCTGGCATTAGAAAACAACAACAGATTGATACTCTGTTATCAAATTTTGCATGTATTTCAACACATTTCTCGCATGTACAAAACTATTGGTCTCATTGATTATTATAAGCATATGCAAAATTCAATGAACGAGTATCCTTATATACACACACATTGTGGCACTGCAGTTACTGCAGAACCCTGGCCGCTTTACATATATCACTCCACACTTCCCTTTCCTCAGTCTGTTTTCTCCATCTTTTAAGACCCATTCTTCTTAAGTCACACTCAACCCCTCATATAATTCTTCATTGGTCTGGTAAATGACAGAGGGGTGTGAAGATCAAAACTTTCCTTTCCCGTATATATAAATTTGTTGTTCATCATTTTTTGTCAGTGTGCAGATTTCGAGTATCCTTATAGGGATAATTGAAAAGAAACATTGAACTGACTTACTTACTTACTGCCTGCCTTTTAAGGAACCCGGAGGTTCATTGCCGCCCTCACATAAGCCTGCCATTGGTCCCTATCCTGAGCAAGATTAATCCAGTCTCTACCATCATATCCCACCTCCCTCAAATCCATTTTAATATTATCTTCCCATCTATGTCTCGGCCTCCCCAAAGGTCTTTTTCCCTCTGGCCTCCCAACTAACACTCTATGTGCATTTCTGGATTTGCGCATACATGCTACATGTCCTGCCCATCTCAAACTTCTGGATTTTATGTTCCTAATTATGTTGGGTGAAGTATACAATGCGTGCAGTTCTGCGTTGTGTAACTTTCTCCATTCTCCTCTAACTTCATCCCTCTTAGCCCCAAATATTTTCCTAAGAACTTTATTCTCAAACACCCTTAACCTATGTTCCTCTCTCAAAGTGAGAGTCCAAGTTTCACAACCATACAGAACAACCGGTAATATAACTGTTTTATAAATTCTAACTTTCAGATTTTTTGACAGAAGACTAGATGACAAACGCTTCTCAACCGAATAATAACACGCATTTCCCATATTTATTCTGCATTTAATTTCCTCCCGAGTGTCATATATATTTTGTTACTGTTGTTCCAAGATATTTGAATTTTTCCACCTCTTCAAAGGATAAATCTCCAATTTTTATAGTTCCATTTCGTACAATATTCTGGAAGAAACATTGAACA
Source organism: Periplaneta americana (assembly GCF_040183065.1). Taxonomy (NCBI): domain Eukaryota; kingdom Metazoa; phylum Arthropoda; class Insecta; order Blattodea; family Blattidae; genus Periplaneta; species Periplaneta americana. The sequence continues at coordinate 74,352,594 of NC_091118.1, read as the reverse complement.
GTATAAAAAAAATATGGAAATATGGATATTCAAACCATGGTTCTCGCAAATAATGGTGTGTATTGTTATCTGTTCAACTATTTCAAGTCCTGCCAAATGAGCTATACTGATAGGCAATGGAAATACCTGATGATATTGATTTTGACATCTATTCCTATAACTGCGGGAGTTGTATTTCGAAAACAGGCTTTAGCACCATAGGATGATTCCTATAATCTAATATAGATGTAATGTGTCTACTCTTTATACTGTACAATTTGGAATTTTTTAAAATTGAAATAACGTTTTTCGCATTGGTGACCTTCATTTGTTAGTAGCACTTGTAGTATCTCCAAATAGGAAATTGTTATGGTTAGTGATATTGTTCACTGTCGATTATGTTGTTGTAAAACTGGATTTTCAGTAACTGCTGGGTTACAAATCAAGTATTGTGCGAATACTAATGAAATAGTCTCTCAAGATAAACATGTTATTGGGACAAATGTTAAATATAGCAAAACAGAAGATTCTATTTTCACTTCAACAAACTTGTTACTTTCTAGAGTATTTGCACAGCTTCTCTCCAGTTGTTTTTATGCCTTGATAAAATATTGCATTGGTTCCCAATTAACTAACAGCTGTGGACTAAGCCATGAACCCCTACTCTTGAATTTTTATGTCTGTATAATAGTTAAGTTACCTAAGTGAAACAATTTAGTTGGAGAAAATGTGGGATAAACTTTAATCCGTAAAAAAAACAGCCCACAAAATGACAATGAAATTTAATTTTACTAACTTCTATTATACATTAACAAAATGCATGTTTTAGATTAGAGTAGATCTTTATTAATCATTAGAATTACAAACATTCATGGCATTGTTGGTACACAAGAAAAATGGCATAGAATATAAACTTACTTCTGTGTAAACTTAGCATGCAAAATCACAAAATTCATTTAATTATGCATTGAAAGTGAAAACAATATCAAGGATGGATTACACAAGGTAATATATATTAAATACAAACTTTAATACTAAGTAACACTTTTAATTATACATTAGAGTTCTGTAAAATGCTACCAGAACATACTTCAGCCAAAAACCCCATCCAGAAGCATTAAGCACTACTTCCCAAACATCCGATACTTCTGTTGGATGCATGGCAATGGTAACATATCCTTCCAGGCTCTTTTCTCATCCAGTCTTTCTGTTTCCTCTTCCCATTCTTGACTTCAGCTCTGGCTTACCTGTAACATAAAATGATCAGGGCAGTATCAACGAGAGTATATTAATTACTAAAACTTTAAATGTAGATATTCTTTTGTGCAAAATAGCATATGTGTTAATAAAATATTCTTTACCTTTTTTTAAATTTTTCCATTTTAAGTTCTTTGGTATGTTGTGGAAGTTTATTGTATAAATTGTTGTCTCTGTGTGATATACTGTTAATACTTCTGGTAAGCTTGTGGTAATTCAAATGTTTTTTTAGTGATGTTTTGGTGCTATACTCGTGATAGGTTGATTTGTTTTGAAGGACTCTATATTTTGACGAATAAAGCACACTATTTCTAAAATACAGAGCTCCTACAAAAAATCTTTTCGGTTTCGAACACATGTAATTTACATTCTATGAATCTGAGGTGGATGAAAACAGTGCCAATGGAAAGAGAAACTCAAAAAGTTTAGATCCTTACCTTAAAGATGTTTAATGTGTCTCCCCTTGGTAACATGGCACACATCAAGCCTTTACTCAAGTTCCACATAGGCACGCTGATTTTCCGACCCCCTGATTCTGAGGTTATGTCTGTTCACCTTATCAGATATATGAAAAGTGGCTTCATCAGAAAACACCACGGAACAAATAAATTAATCATTGTTTTCAAGTAAATTCTGCATACTTATGCAGAGATTTCTTCGTAGCACTTTGTCCTCTGGTTTTAGGATTTGTGGCAACTGTAGTCGGTACGATGAAATTGCAACTGCTTGTGAAGAATCTTGCCTTAAAATCAGTGTTCCATTTACGGATTGTAGGCCCACTGGGTGGATCTGCACCAAACTTTGTTCGGTAATGCCGTTGAACATTAATAACTGATTGGATCACATGAAAATCAAGCTTTTCTGTCCTCTATAGCAGCCATTTTGCCTCAACAATGAATTAATTTGTTTATATGCGCTATTATGAGACAGTGTTATCAGCTAGGAAAACAATGTTGCCACAACTAAACTTTTTGAGTTTTAGTGAAAAACCCCAAGTTGTTGAACTACCCAACTTGATGGCTGCTTCTGCTACTATTCTTAAAGATCTGTTCTGCTCAGTTTGTAGATTGTTTGAAGCTTTGGAAGGTGCTGTGATTATAGCTGTTCCACATTGTAATGTTGGTTTCATATGAGTTTTGTATTTTTTATTATTAAGAGTTTCCACTAAGCTTCCCCACTTAAGCCCTACCAGCTCTGTAAGTATTGCTCACTTTGTTTTTAATTTCTTCTATTTGGTTACTCCAGTTAACTTTTTATCTATTTGTTTATCTAGGTATTTTGGATCCTATTTCCCTATATTGTTGCTTTATTTTCTTCAAATATTGTTGTTATTTGCTAATGCTGAATTTCTGACAATGAAGTCATTAATTCTCTCGCTCTCCAGTATTTTTCACTCAAGGATGCCAAGTTGATAGTGGCTGAGCATTGTTGAAGATAATTTTGATCCATTTCCTCTTGAAGATCACATAAGGGGCAGAGTGGTGAGGGAGATATTCCAATCCTGTGAAGATGCTTGGCCAAGCACTCGTGGCCCGTAAACAGTCTAAAAATTGCAACTGCATTCTTCCTTGGATGTTCCAGGGACTTTTGGGTTGAGGCAGTTCCCACCTTTCATTTATGGAAATTTGGAGATTATGATTTGTTTTAATTTTGTGGTATTGTGAAGTAATTATTCTTTTTGTTGTTAATAGGATAATTGTGTAGGAGGTTTTTTAATAGTACTACAGCCCTTTTTGGCAAGATAATCAGCAGTGTCGTTACCAGTAAATCCACAATGTGCTGATATCCATTGAAAAACTATCTTTTTCTTTAGGTTGTTGAGGTGAAAAAAAAAAACATTTCCAGCACTCAAGAATTTGTTGACTTTTTGGTGTTAAAGTGGCTGCTTTTGAGTCAGAAAGAACTACTGCTTGCTGGAATTGAGCTATTCTATATAGAAGATTTTGAAGTGTCATACATATGGCCTCGACTTCTTCAAAATTTGTAGTACCAAATCCAAGGGGTTTGTAAAAGGAGAACAAACAGCATGTAGCTTCAGCACCTGCTCCGATTTGATTTGTTAGTAAGGAGCCGTCAATAAAAATATGGAGCCATTGTTGCTCTGGGAATCTTGTATGGATTGTTTCTAAAGGTAATGATTTCAGTCTTTCGGAGTGTCATCTTTTTTGACATCCTCCAGCAGATCTGTATAATGTTCAATATCTAGCATTTGTAATGGGTTTACTTTAAGAAGTAGATTTTTCTTTTAGTAGGGAGGATTATCTATTTTATGATATCGTGAACTTTAGAGAGAAAACTTTTCTGTGTTTTGAGATTTGTTGTAAAATTTCTTGTTACTTTACTTCAAATGTAAACTGTTCTGAGTTGTATTTGAGGGAAAAGTACCTGTAAACCGTCTTGAAGAGGTTTATTGCTATGTTGTTTTCTTCTATCCAGGATTTCAATTCTTGTAATTTAGTTGTGATTGTTCAATTAATTGATTAAGGTTTTCTTCTTGTTTTTATCGCAAGTTCAGAAAACTCTTAATTTTGGGATCTGTTACGTTGAAGTATCAAGTCATTGATATATCCTAGGTTGAATAGAACAGCTCTTAATACTGCACCCTGTAGCAGTTCTACTTTTATTTGCTTATAGCTGAATAATTTGTTACTGTAAGGTAAAGGTATTTCTTGTAACCTCATGAAGATGCTTGGGGGCATGGAGGAAGAACTCCATGCTTTCTTGACTTCGATAGTAGAATGAGGTGGTGTGGTCAGTACCATGTTCTGATGGGCTTATCCCTGGGAAAGACTCGGTTCTCAATTTGATTGGTTGAGTGAATCTCAGTGTCATTCTGAAAGTTTTAGGAATTAGAAAATCCCCTCACCACCCAGGAATGAACTATAATTTTCCAGTCTGCAGCCAGTTGCTCTACCAACTGATCTACCCAGCTGCAATTTGTTATTGTATCACAATGCAATTAATCTATCTCTTGGTATATTTGTAACCTGTAACTTTATATGTTTGCATTTTGTAGTTTTTGTATGAGTTTCTGTCTCCAGACTTTGTTGTAAGCATTTTCAGAGTAACTAATATCACTAATGTGCTTTCTCTTTTATTAAATGACTTTTTGATACCTTGTGTGATCTTCACTATTGTTTATCCAACTTAATAGTGAAACTTGATGTCAATAAATGCACGTGTTGTGATATATCTTCTACAGTACACCTTTCAACGTAAACTTTTCTAAACACGTTTTAAATCTTTTTCTCCAATCTTCAGAAGCTTAAAAAGTGCCATTATGAACAGCAGTGAATTCGATCCATTCTTTGTATCATTCATTCAGTGTTCTGCCCAAGGGCAGGTCTTTCACTGCAAACCCAGCTTTCTCCAGTCTTTCCTATTTTCTGCTTTCCTCTTTGTCTCATATGATTCATATATCTTAATATCGTCTATCAGCTGATATCTTTTTCTACCCCGAACTCTTCTGTTCACCATTCCTTCCAGTGCATCCTTCAGTAGACAGTTTCTTCTCAGCCAGTGACTTAACCAATTCTGTTTCCTCTTTCTAATCAGTTTCAACATCATTCTTTCTTCGCCCCTCTTTCCAACACAGCTTGATTTCTTATTCTGTCTGTTCACTTCACATGTTCCATCCTTCTCCATATCTAGATTTTAAATGCTTCTAGTCATTTCTCTTCATTTCATTGTAATGTCCATGTTTCTGCCCCGTACATTGTCCCACTCCATACAAAGCACTTCACCAGTTTCTTCCTCAGTTCTTTTTCCAGAGGTCTACAGAAGATGCTTCTTTTGTATTAAAAGTTTCCTTTGTCATTGCTATCCTCCTTTTGACTTCCTGACAGCAGCTCATGTTACTGCCTGTAATACACCCCAAGTATTAGAAGCTATCCACTTGCTTTATTGCCTCATTTAGAATTCATAAGCTTACCGTCTTTATTTTTCTTCCTAATGACCATGGTCTTCGTCTTATTTGCATTTATCTTCATCCCATACTGCTCACAGCTGTCATTTAGCTCCAGTAGCATATTCCTTAGTATCATCTCTTCTGCTAACAACGCCATATCATCAGCAAATCTTATGCACTTTATTCTTCTTCCTCCTGCTATCACTCCTCTCATGTCCTGAAAATTTTTGTATAGACTTTGTTTTTTTTTTTATACTGTAAAGACTTCTTTAAACTTGTAAATATTTGCCATTAAAAAGAATAGTCCGTTGTAGACCTAGTTTATATTTTATCATTTATTATTTTTTTTTTGTTCAAATAAATAATATTATAAAATAATAAAATTTATATTAAATAAATCATTATAAATTAATTAAAAATATATTTACCATAAGATTACATAACTCATAAGCCACCACTCATCAGTGGCGCATGCAGAATTTTGTCAAGGGGGGAGGTCATTATTAAAATTGTATACAATTTACATTATCGGTATTTCAAATTTTCTGTGTTATTACTATTACGATTATGTTACAGTATATTTATTAATATTACACTATGTTCCAATAGAACATATTCATGAATATTCTTATAGAATCTTTGAAACGTAATTTTTTCATAGCCATCCAGTTTTTAACAAATTTTAACTTGTGTTTAATTTTGTATAATAAAAAATGCTAGTGTCATTATTACACTTACACAATAATCATATTAATCATATTAGTCAACAGTTATTTGTATATGATAAGTAACAGGAAAATTCATGGAAACAGTCAAATACCAGTATATTGAAATATATGTAAATTTTTTTTAATAAGTTCAAGGGGGGGGGTTTCAAACCTGGTAACCCTTGCTTACACCCCTGCCACTCATTAACCAATATATTGAATGACTACCTTTAGAATGATGTCATTTGGAAGGGAAGCGCATCTGTAACGTATTACAGCCTGTCCCACAGTTCTGATATTATGGGGGAGTGTAAAGTAGGTCAAAGTGTTGTAGTCAAACATAAAAGTGGTGTTTGAATGTTTCTAATGCTTTCCTCAAACTCCAATGAGACAGCTACTGCCTTGTTCTCACCCTGCGTCAAGGTTGCCAATAAGGGTACATATCCTTTAAGGAATGCAATAGAGAAATCTACTGTCCACACCCTCAGTTCACTTGTCTTGTGTTCGTTGCAATCAGCAAGTATACATTGGTCCCTTCTAGTAAAAGTTATTATTTGTTTATGTACTACATGTTACATACCTTTTGTTCCATCTACCACTACTCTAAGAATTAAGAACCAGTTATGGTTGAATGAGAGGTGATAATTTATTCCGTGTGTATTCACTTCTGTTATGCTATAGATGTAAACAGTTGTTAGTGCACTATCAAAAATAGCAACCATGATTATCCGGAGGGGGGAGGGAGATCTCTCTGGTTCAGACAGACGAGATTCTAGTGTAATAAATTTTGAATAAAAAGATAGCATTTCTCTACCAGCCTGTGATACTTTGAAAGAACTTGTGCTGAGAGGAAGTTGCCATGTAGATAGAGAAATGCCAGAGACTACAGTGTGTTACAAACTGTCTTGTTTATATGATGTGAAATCTGGCCTGTTCTAGTATAAAGATGTTAAGTATTTCAAGAAACCAAGCAAATCTGTTCATCATCTTTGAATGTATTACTTTTAAATTGAGCTCTGCCTGTTATGCATTAAGATCCTTGCCTTCTATTGACGAAACAAACACCCTTAAAAACTGCATACTTTGATTCAGTAATGAAATACGGATTAATATTCTGGTCTAACTCATCTGAGACTAAATATATTTCTGTTTTACAAAAGGAAGTCCTAAGAATATTTATGACAAGTGTACGTAAAAGAACATTCTTTGAAAAGATTTCCCAAAATTTTGAAATCTTGATTTTTACCTTATAATGTATGTTAGTCTGAACTGTTATAAAGAGTTCACTGTTCATGTATTACAGTCTTCAGTGTCATGCCTAATTATCTTAAAGCTTTAAATAGCCAAGAAAAAAAGTTTAGAGTAGAATTAAGAAAATTTTGCCATACTTCTACTTCTATTCCACTGATTAATGTTATGGCTTGTAAATTAGGCCTAAATTAATGTATTTTTTAAATTGTTCCATATCTGAAAATTACAATTGATGTACTTCTTACTTAGTTTCTATATCCAGCTATGCTGATTACACGATGTCCATAGTAAATGGAGTGTGATATTTTCCAAGATTATAGTTTAGTGAAAATTTCTTGCAGTGACTGTTTTTTTTTTCTTCAATTTTCTCCGCAATCTATGATCTGTGTTTTAAAATTTGCTAATGTGTTGTTTCATTTCTCTGTGTTGCATTTTTTTTAGAATCTGGTGACTGATCATTTAAAAAGACTATTACACTTTTACTACGTCATACTACTTTTGACCAATAGAACGGTACGAAAGGACATATTTCAACCAATCATGGCTGCTTATCACACAATTTTATCGCATCCCTAGCATTTGTTTAATTTTATCGTGTCCCTAGCATTTGTTTCTTTGTTTGCCAACATTTCAAACTGCGCTGGTCTGGACGTCAAAAAAAAAAAAAAAAAAAAAAAAAAAAACAGAAAATTACAAACCACTCCAGTCGATGCACAGCAGTTTCAAATATGACTCGCATTGGCATTCAAGAACAAGAATTAATAAAGATCACTGGTTATATCTATGCATCTTCCCTAAAATCCTATTTACAAATAAATGAAGAGCACCATTCGGAAATCCTGAATAAGTTGAATACACCATGTAGGCCTACATCAACGAGTTCCACTTCTTTCACGCACACGTCCAATATAATATCAACTGAACCACCAACCACTAAACATTCAAATTTGAAAATTGTACATTCAATATTCCTTTTAAAATTATTCACGTTTATTTTTTATGTCATCGTCGTTAATTAAAACTTTTCTAACACTTGTATATATTATTTAGGTTATGTTATAGCTTCTGCTATATGATATTATGGATAGTCACGTATCAGAGATTGTTTAATATTAAGATTTATTGAAAATCATCTGTCAAGTGACGCTGATTACTGCAACTGTTTTAATAAAAATGAAACTGGATCAACAAAGCCTTCTTGACTAGTAACACTGCCATCGTGATCTAGATCGAGAAGGCATTGCTAGTAATCGTCTACAGAGTTCAATGAAGATTCCATAGTTGGCACAACTGATAGCAACTTCGAGCTAAACTTCGAGCATTAAAGTATATTTTATGTTCGAAGACAGCTAATCAGAACATACTACTGCCATCTAGCATGCATCTAGCATAATATTTGTAATGTTGAGATGGTACAATAATACATTTGAAGACAGTTGTATTTTCGTAAGTCAAATTAATATTTTATTGTATTGGAGTACTTCGTTACTTCTAATCTTTATATACTTTCTTCTAATCATGTAATAGTCAATTAAATCCCACTCGAGTTTTGATTTTCTCTAGATAAACCTCTAGTGAGATTACTGTTGATAAATTTGGGTAAAATTATTCCCATTACAGACCCTGGAGTCCAGAGAGTAGTAGGAAGTTAAGGCATCCGCCTTTACAGACAATTGGCAGTAGGAATGTCAAGTCGTACATGTCTGCTATCTTTATCCGAAGGAAATATCCCTGTTAGAGACTGAGTAAACTCCAGGGCCATATTACGCCAGAAAGATTAGATCAATGGAGAAAATCTATAACTCCATTGGAATCAAACCTGTGACCTTGTAGCTTGTAATGTTACTCCTTAACAGCAACACTGCCGTGCACCTCCTTTCAATTTTAAGTGATACAAATATGCTTCTATGATAAGGTGTCTAATTATGGCCCTTGCAGCAAATGCTTGTATATGTTGAGGTACACTGTACACATTTAATGTTAGGGTGCTGATGTAAGGTCTATGAAATTGAGAGGTGCCAGCTATAGGGGTTATCCATAATTATTGCAGATTCCCCCTCCCCTTTATTATGGAATTACGCCAAGAGGACAATTATTACGAAAAAACAATATTATCACGAAAAAAGGAAAATATAGTATGTTTTTTTAATTTATTCGGCAGACAGAAAACGAGAGAAAATGTGTCAGCACTGCTTGCTTTTAGTTCTGTGCACAACATTTGATAGTGATGTAAGTGAAATCATTGCTTCCATCTGCTGCAATTGCTGGTTTTAAACCTGAAAGAGGTTAATCTCGGTGTGGTTTCTGAAATTGTGAACACGATGAGTGAATTTGGCATTTTATGTTTTGTATTTATCTGTTATTTATACTATATGTGGCTGTTATTTCCAGTATTTTAATTTCCAGTGATGGTTTTCTGAATTGAAGCTTGTAAGTTTTCAAACTGCATCCATTAGTAAGAAGACAGCAGTATTAAAAAAAGATATTGAGATGGTTACACAAAGGAATGGTCATGTTTAGTTCCTTCACATGTTAGCGAAAACCATGCATTTTGTAGTGCGTGCTCATGTGAATATTGAACTGACAAGTAATGTGTTATTATTTATGTAATATGGTTCAGGTCTGACTTTTCAAAAAGGGTGATGGGGAGGAGTGATTACAATGAGATTATGGATAACCCACTTCAAAAGTTGGCACCTCTGGGAATACAATAAGTGAAATTGAAATAAAGAAAATTGTGACAATTCAGGAGATTGAAAATTCCAGTACCTGCTCTGCTCCTTTCTCGCCTGCCAGATATCTTTTATCTAAACATGCAAATATCCAGGTTTTTATTTCAATTTGTTGAGTATCTTTCTCGTAAGTATATATATATATATATATATATATATATATATATATATATATGATGATTAGGGGGCGGATTTCTATGACCTAAAAACATAAAAATATGACCAATAAAATTCGAAATATGACTTTATCAGTAACACATGTATGTTGGATTTTTTTAATTCTCGGCATTATACAATGTCTAACTCAGTGGTTGTCTGCACTCGCTGAAATGGGTAAAGGGTAAGCAGAGCCATCCTGTGTGGCCCATCGTGCAGGAGGAAGAGGTAGAGAGCATACCCACTAGCAGCTACTGGTGCACCATAGTGCAGTGTGTTCTCTGCTGGTAAGAGACGCTAGTCCAAGGGTGCTCTGTGCTGACAACTGCTGGTCTAACTAGTTGGATGTTAAGCTTATATTTAAGCAGATTACTGCAAATGTCTTCTGTCTTTAGAATCATCATCATCATCAGCAGCCATACAGGTTATAGTCCCAGAAGGACTGTTAAGGTCCACAAAAGTTTTCAGCCCCTTTTTTGTAGACTTGCAAGCATGTTAGAATTTCCCTCCAACTAGTTGTTAGCAAGGAGGAGGTAAGTCCAGTGGTGGGGTTGCCACCTCATAGCTTGTGGACAAGCTAGTGTATATTGCATTTCCTCATTATAAGGTGGAATGATTATACCATCATGACTCAGTCCCCAGAGCCTCATTCATTACAAGTTGCACCACGGGAAGGTGAGGTTAGGATTTGGGTAGGAGAGGTTATGGAATGCACTTCACTACCCTTACAACCCTCTTTAGAATAGGAACACAACACAGCATTCACAGTTTCTTCAACACGATTCTGCAAAATAGCACCGACCCTGTAAAAGGGAAAATTTAATTATTCTACGTACTTAAAACTCGCATGCAAACCTCACAAACATTTAAGAATTAATTTATATTAAGCATACGAAAATATTGAAAAAATCATACCTCAGTCTGCATCACCAGCTGGATTGTTGCACTTGATGACAAGCATTTTAAGGTTGTCAAGTGAACTCTCTCCTGTTGTTGCTGAGTATTGTCTTATAGTGAGAGAAACTTCTTTCCACATCAACTTTCATAGTATTACATTTCTCCAAAAATATAGGTATTTTAGAGCTATCCTGATAAACTTTCATAATATTACATTTTATTGCAACTCATTATGGTTTGAATGAATGTATTAAATATGAGAAATGTGCAAAATATAACATTATGATGCGAATTTTTACTAAATATGCTATAAAACTTAAAAAATGCGTAGATATGCATACAGTTATTCTCAAAATATAACGTTAATACGCAGTTTCGTACTAAATATGCTACAAAATTTAAAACGGTCCAAATATGTATTTATATGCGCAGTAAAAACCCTTCCATTTTCTTCTGAAAGCTTGGAATCAAGTTTAAATCAGTATGAAAACTGAAACAATACTTCAGGAAAAAATATGATATGTCATAGAAATCTGCCCCTTAATGATAAATATTTTGCCGTTTCTACTCATCTGATGAACTGCTTATGTTTGTAAATTAAACTAATCTATTTACTATGTATTATATAATTTTTTTACATGTCCCACATCTGAGTTACAGTGTTGATGTAAAATCTGTGGAGTGCAATAAATGAAATGAAAATGAAAAAGATGTGACAACTAAGCAGATTGTGATTCATATATATATATATATATATAGTGATCACAAAAGAATACCCCAACTTTGAAAGGCTATATTTCGGCAATATAACAACTAAAGGTACTGTCACACATCGCTACTTTTGCTGCGCACTTTTGTACTGCAGCTCCAAAAGTTGCATGTCGTGTTCGCACATAAGCCAAAAGTAACACGCTGCATGCTACTTTTCGTGCTGCGCAACCCTAGCGCTGCAAGAGTTACAACTGGAGGTTGTGAGTCTGTTCACACACAAGGCCTACTTTTGCAATCGCAGGCTAGCTGCAGCTTTCCATTTCCATGTTGACTCTTCAATACACATTTTGTGGTTATGTTCGCATTAGTATGAAATTCATGTGATACCTTACTTACCTATTATTTGCAGTTCTGTCCTAACTAGTATTCAGAAATTGTCATTATTTTTACTATAAAGCTATTAAAAACGCGTATATACTTAAATGATAACCAACAGCATATTCACGTAATCAATGTTGGCAACCTTCCTGTTTGAAACTACGCTACGGAAAATTAAAAAAATGAATTATATCGCTAGGATATATACTCAGTGTTGTACATTTACTGTTACAAATCATTTATTTTCATCACATCTAATATTAAAATATATCCAAACAATAAAAGTATCATTGGCACATTTGGGTGGCATACTGGTCGCAACCGCAGCAAAAGTTTCAACAAAATCGATATCAAAAATGCTGCAGCTGCAACCCTGAGAACCCTGTTCACACGTTGCTACTTACAAGCTGCATGCAGCAATGAAAAAATAGTGGGCAGCCACTACTTTTTGGGATGCACAGTTGTTCACATGTCACAGTACGAGAGATGCGCAGTTTTTTTGTATTGCAGCACTACAAAAGTAGCAATGTGTGACCATAACTTTAGAGCACCACTGGTCATATCATTGTGGAGGTGATGTTCTGAGTTTCATTTGGTTGGTTGGCTAGAGATGTTGCTAGGAGCATCCTTTATCGTACTACGAGAGAGAGAGTTGTTTGTTGTCAGTTCGTATCGAGCTGGCAAAGACACAGCAAAAAGATTTGTGTGTAATGGAATTTTCCAAGACTGATTTGGTTACTACTATTCAACATGCGTTTCGTCGCAAATATGGAGTTCGTCTTCCCAACAGATGGTCTATCGTGCGTTGGTTTCGTCAGTTTAGTGAAAATGTTTGTCTTTTGCAAAGGCAAGAATTCAAGAGTTTGGTCGGCTGCTTGTGGCAAAAGAGAGTGTGCAGTGGATTCAGCAGGCGTTCGCTTGCAATCTGAAAAAGTCAACTTAACGAGCTAGCCGAGAACTGCAAATTCCTCAACTGACGATGTGAAAAGGGTTACGAAAGCAATTACTTTTCAAACCATACAGGTTACAGCTGGTACATCGTATTGAAAATGATATAGAACAGAGAATTGTTTTTCGTGAGTTTGTTCTCTATCAGATTGCTGAAGATGATTCCTTTACATCTAAACTTGTGTTTAGCAATGAAGCGACATTTCATACCAACGGAAAAGTCAACTGTCACAAAGTACTGGTTTGGGGTTTAGAGAACATGAGTGCGATTCCCCAAAGTTAATGTGTTTCGTGCTGAATCCAAAGAAAAAGTTTTTGGCTCATCCTTTTTTCAAGCACTCACTGTTACTGGAAGTTCTTACTTGGAATTGCTGCAACACAGGTTGTGTCCTCAGCTAGAAAAAGCTGGGGACTTCATTTTCCAGCAGGATGGAGTGCCACTTCATTGGCATTCATCTGTTTGCAGATACTTTAATGAAAATTTGCTGCAATGATGGATTGGCCATAGAGCAGATCCTGACCATTCTCTTCTTCATTGACCCCCATGAAGCCCTGATCTAACCACCTGTGATTTCTTTTCATGGGGATACCTAAAAGATCAAGTGTTTGTTCTTCCACTTCCGACTAACATTGACGAACTAAAAATGCGAATATTTGCAGCCATCCAAATAGTAACACTGGATGTGCTAGAAAGAGTGTGGGATGAGTTTGATTACCAAGTTGATATTGTTCGGGTTTCTCACTGCAGTCAACTCGAACATTTGTGAATTGAAAATCAAACTTTTGTGAAGTTATGGTAATCAAAATTAAACTTTACAGTGTTACTATTGAAGGAAATGGTGAACCCAGGTTGTAAGTTTTCCATTATTGTGTATATAGCCTTTCAAAGTTTGGGTATTCTTTTGTAATCACGCTGTATAATATCTTTATTCTGTCGTCTAGCAAAAAACTTTCACCTAACCATGAAAATATCCAGGTTTTTGCTTCAATTTGTTGATTATCCTCCTCTTAAGTCTATAATATGATATGTGTTTTGCTGCTTCTACTCACCTGATTTTATGCTTATAAATAAAATTAATCTGTGTATCTGTATGTGTGTCCATAAATGTGGAGGTGTATTCCTGACACCAAACCATAACAAAAAGTTCATATGAACATGGGTCCACAAACCCTTCTTTAGGGAGTTACGGGTTTATTGGTAATAGTACATGTGATACATTTCACAACACACATTTACAAAAATTGCTCAAAGTGACCTCCTCCTGCTTCGATGCATGCCCTGAGCCTGCGTTCCATGCTTTGCCATACTCTGTGCAAATGTCCTGGGGTGTTACAGATTTGATCAAATTTGCTCTGTATTCCCATCTGCTAGGCCATAAATGTAGTGCATATCCGTCATTTCTCTTATTGAATACATCTTGTGATGTGATGAATGTTACTGTCAATAACACAAAACAGAACAAAAGGCAATCAGACAAAACAAAACAAATGTCATGACCAACTGTAATGAAGAAAGTGGGGAAAAATGCAAGTTTGAGGTGAGTTACATAATCAGGAGTCACTACAGGAAATTCCTTTCATAACTCCCTAACAAAGGGTTTGCGGACCCATGTTCATATGAACTTTTTGTTATGTTTTGGTGTCAGGAATATCCCCACATTTATGGTCACATATATAGACACACTCTGTATTATATAATTTTGTATAAATTTTTACTTATTTTACTTCTCTAAGTTACAGTGCTGATGTAAGACCTATTTAATGCAATAAATGGAATGATAATGCAAAAGATTCAACAACTCAGCAGCGAAAAATTCCCATATATAGGATTATTATGAAGTGACTAACATACAATGCACAGCATATACAACTTACCGGTATTAAAATCAGTTGCAGCATTTGTGTTAGTGGGGAAATTCGGCCGCTATCTTGCATGGGAGGAAAACGAATTGGCAGTGAATGTTGGTGATTTAGGCCTATCGTTCCGTACAAATAATGTGCTGGTAAGAGATAAATAGAAAACGTTATGCTGACCTTATTTTTTATCAAGTCATTTGTTGAATAGGCCCACCTTTCTGGATCCAAGAATCACATTGGAGAAACTTGCGGATATTCTGGCAAGAATACAGTTAAGTCCTAAGTCATGTTGATTAGCACAAGTATGCGATATGTTACAAAGATCAGCATTAAGAAGACTGAAGATGCAGACATTTTTATCCTTATAGAGTGATAGTAGTTGATCAATTACTGAAAGGAGATCCAGTCACTCATGTGAATATTTTTGAGTGGATGTTGCAGTGTGTTCATGACGGTACTATTGTTCCATCTCAATAATGACAGGCGAAGCTTTAAGTGGTTATGTCCACACTCAGTACCCTACTAGGACACTGAAAATCCTCATTTAGTGTATGAAGTTCCTCTTCACGATCAGAAAGTGGATGTGTGGAATGGTATTTCTGCATGCAGTGTAATTGGCCCCATTTTTCTTGTACACAGTCGCAGCTCGTGGTTTTAAAATTGAGGAAGGCTCTAGGCTGAAATGGCAAATTTTCAAGGTCTCGAGCATGAGTATTTGTTTATTCGTGTATTTCCGTAACTGAGAATTTTAACAATAAGTTATTATAATATATAAACAGTATAATAGGCACTTGACTCACTTTAATTCATTTGCTTCTAGATGAAATCTGCCCTTCTCTCTTTCGATATATTACACACACAATTCATTGTTCTCAAATAAACACTTGCAAACAGTTCTCACAATCACAAGTTCACAACCACATACAATACCGATACTCATACTATAAAGGACAAGCCAAAATAATTCGCGCGTTAGAATTTCCATTGTGTTGTTTTTCCTTCCCTGACGGAGGTTTGAAAAACGTTCACTTTGTGGGATACTAGGGATACCAATTTTGTCAACGAATAACTAAACAACTCTTGATCTTATCATTGCAATGTTATCCTAAAATGCCAATTAGACCTATGACCTACCGTAAAACGAATGAGAGAGCAATCACATAACCTCGAGAACAGAGTGTCAGATATTGTTTTTTTTCTCTTCTCCAAGAGAGTTTTTTAAAATTCAGAGCTAGAAAATGTTGGCAACAACTCAAGGCGTAGATCTCTACACCTAGCTGTACCCTTATTAGCCAGACTCCACTAGGAAATCACCCCGTCCTGTTTCTATTGTGCGGAAGAGACAGTAAAAGGTTGAGCCTTTGTTATTACTAGGCTTATAACCATCTCTAAAACATCTTTTCGTACCAACAGTTCCAAATATCTTGACCATTATTAACGAAGGAGTCTGGTAAAATTTTGATGTTCCTCCTCTATTGAAAGTCTTTATTCTACTATTAAACACAAATGTCAGGATTTTTGTAGGAGATAGGGTCGGCTCTGCTTAAGAGCCTTTAATTACGAGCTGCTACTGCTTTTACAATAGTCAACTCACAGCATTATGTACGAGACATACTGCGGCTTTTTTTTTTGCACTACTTACTGAAGCTATGTATTGTGGGTTCCTATCACCACGGCATGGCGCGTCCTCAGGTTGCGGATCGAGGAGATGGCCTCCAGATATGGACGGTAGCTGTGAATATATTGAATAAGCAGTCGCGGACAGCCGATGAGGGGTGGTCCTCCAGCTTGGGGGTTGGGCGAAGAGCTAACAACCCTTCACCGTAAAAAACAGCTTGTTACGAATCCTTCAAATAAGCCTCGGAATGGGACTGATTCTCTGGCATGACTACAGCAAAGGAATAAGGTTTTGAGATTTGGTACTTGGAATGTTACAAGTCTATATAGAACAGGAGGGGTAACATTAGTAGCAAAAGAACTAGCTAGATATAGAATAGACTTTGTGGGAGTACAGGAGGTTAGGTTAGATGGGAATGGCATGACACAAATAGGAGATTATTTGTTGTATTATGGGGAAGGAAAGGATAATCACCAATTAGGAACAGGATTCTTTATTCATAAAAGAATAAAATCAGCAGTAAAAAGGTCGAATTTATCAGTGATAGGTTATCGTATTTAGTACTTAAGGGTAGATGGTGCGATATCGTAGTTATAAATTGCTCATGCCCCTACAGAAGGGAAATACGACCTTATAAAGGATAGCTTCTATGAGGAATTGGAACAGACTTTTGATCAGTTGCCTAGATATCACATGAAAATTTTATTGGGGGATTTCAATGCTAAAGTAGGACGGGAGGATATTTTTAAACCGACTATTGGAAAAGAGAGCCTACACATATCTAGTAATGACAATGGAGTTAGGTTAGTCAACTTTGCCACATCAAAAATATTTAATTGTTAAAAGTACAACATTCCCCCATAAGGATATACATAAATATATTTGGACTTCTCCAGATGGATTGACACATAACCAGATAGATCACATCTTGATAGATAAAAGAAGACATACTAGTATAGTAGACATTCGAACCTTCAGGGTGGGAGACTGTAATTCTGACCATTATTTGGTAATTGGAGAACTAAGAGAAAGACTTTCAGTAGCCAAGCGGGTAGAGCAACAAGTTAATATTAGAAGATTCAATATTCCGAAATTAAAGGACGAGGAAACTAAGCAACATTATCAGGTCGAAGTTTCAAATAGGTTTTGCCGTATTAGCAAGTTCCGACGATGTTGAGGAAGAGTTAGATGTGAATAGCATGTGGGAAAATATCCGAGATAATATCAAAATTGCAGCTGAACAGAGCATAGGTTATTATGAAACTAAGAAAAAGAAACCGTGGTTTGATGAAGATTGTTGCATGGTGGTAGAAAGAAGGAAACAGGCACAATTGAAATTCTTACAGGATCCAGTTGAGGTGAATAGAGATAATTATTTCAATATAAGACGGGAAGCAAATCGTACGCTTAGGAATAAAAAGAGAGAATACTTGAAGGAAAAACTGAATGAGGTAGAAAGAAATAGTAAAAATAAAAACATTAGAGATTTATATAAGGGCATAAAGGAATTTAAAAACGGATATAAGGCAAGGGTAAACATGATCAAGGATGAGAATGGTGACTTGCTTGCAGACGCTCATTCAATCCTGAACAGATGGAAAAACTATTTTGGACAACTACTAAATATACATAGGCCAAATAGAAATGATTGGGACGAAATTGAAATACAAACTGCTGAGCCATTTATACCCGAACCCACACTTTCTGAAGTCGAAATTGCGATAGAAAATCTGAAAAATTATAAGTCTCCAGGTATCGATCAAATTCCAGCAGAATTAATACTTCAGCCAATCCATTTGTAACGGATTCTACATGTTCACACCTTAAATCCCTTTTCTTCTAAAAAATAATTCAGTTTTATGACATATTTTATAATTCTCTGATTATACGGAAGCCAAACATTCATTCTGAAAAATTTTGTTTTACAGTTCTTAGTTATAAAGGAGACTGACTGTTTTTAGCTGCTGTAACGGATGCTACTGCCTCTCTGTTAAATTCATCACTTACCATTATTCTCACTGAAAGTTCAGGTTCTAGGATGAGGTTAACAAATTCATCTCTTTCTTGTTTATATATTAAGAATTGAACTTCATTTCTTTACAAGATTTTTTTAGAAATGATAAAAAGGTAATTTATTAATGAATTTTATACAGTGTAACGGATTCTACATTCAATTGTAACGGATTCTACAAGTCACTTTGATATGTAGCTATGGATCTTTTATGAAGTATAAGATAGTAACAAATTAATTTTTAAAGTGTAGTAGTTTAATATTTACTATTTTAAATTAAATAAATGAACTCTGACAATAAATTAAATTATAAAGTTAAAGAGAAAATGTATAGGAAAACAGTGTAATACTGTAGATTAGATATAGCATACACTAAAAAGAGTTTTATTTTTGTGTACAAAGAATTATGAGCTGTTTTTAGTCTCATTAATACTTTCAAGGTTACTTCTCATTAACATTAACATCATTGTGAAACTCTTACATTTAAGCTGTGCTGTTGAGTCTTGAAATCAAATGTTGGGAATATTTCTACAATTTTCTCGAAAAAAAAATGTACTTATCACTTAAATTTGTTATAAACATATACCATACACTAAAAATAGCTTTAATTTATATTTACAGTCTCATGAATATTTACAAGTTTATTTCTCATTAACATTAACGTCTTTGTGAAACTCATACATTACTCTATGTCCTTGAGTCTTGAAATCAGGAGTTGGCAATATTTCTACAATTTCTTCGAAGGAAATGTACTTTTCATCACTTTCATTTGTTATAAACACTCGACTACCTTTCCCAAACCTCTTCAAGAAAACAACACGCACTTCACCTTCACTGTCACAAGTGGTCTGGCAAATAGCTGCGTATTTGAGGGATTGACTTTTTTGATGTTAAATTAACCACAATAAAGGAACCAGGCTGAATGTCTTCTTCCTGAGGAGACAGGTTCTCTCCACTTGAGGGATGCTGCGATGACAATGCTTCTGATGGAAGAGCTGATGGTTGGCTTGATTTAAGAGTTGATGGCTGGCTAGAAGAACCAATTTTAGTATAGTTTTCATTCGGATCATCATTGGAATCGGAAGAATTGTCAGAATAGACATCGCTGTATTTCAGGCGCTTGTTACTGCACAAAATCTGTTTCAGGGAGATGTCAATGACTTTCAGGTCACATTTAGCAGTAAGACCAACCAACATTTGTGTTTCATTCATTTTCTTGAAGTAGTGATAGTTACGGATGCCTATAATCTCATGTACATTTTTCCATCTTTTAGAAAGGAGTCTTTCTGTAGCTTCTTCAATATCTGTTTTTTTTTCACAAATAGGATCTGGGTCTTTTTGCAGGTTTTTTGAGCACAGACATAGAAGTCATGGGCTGTACTCACATTTCTTGTTCTGGACTTCACACTCATCCACACATTCCTCTTAACCATTCCACCTATGGCATCTACTGCACCTTTACCGTGGCCTGGTGCAAATGTATTCCACTCTACAGAGGATACATTCAAGTCATCTGCTAGATGAAACATGTTGAAAACAGTGTATCTGCTGCGAAACTGTCCTGAACAGTTATCAGAAAATATGTATATGTTGTCAAGATCTTGATCTACACGTTTAATATCTTATACAATAGTTTTCAAGAAAACCCAAGCAGATTCTTTAGAGTGTGTAAGGTCATCACTTACCACAACATATGATATCACTTTCTCATTTGGGAGCCATACACAGCATGTAAAAAGAGTTGCCTGCAAGTGGTTCCAATGCGCACTCTGTATCTCATCCTGAAGTATGAAACTGTAATTTTCTGCGTAGTCAACTTGGAATACAGCCTCATTTTTTACCAGACTTTTCTTCTTTTGTTCAAAATAGTTCAGTTGCTGGGATTTAATAAATGCATGCATCTTGAATGGCTTAAGTGACATATTCAGTTGCTCCACCATTTCTGCAAGAGTTGACTGATTATCTTTAACTTTCAATGTCCCATCTACTTTTGCCCATTTCTTCCGCTTGATTTGTTGCATCATATCACAGTCTGCTTTCATAAGAACAGATACATCATGACACACCTTGCATTTATTTGTCATACAAAATACACTGTTCGTGTCACAGCATAGGGCCTCAATAATCGATTTGTGAGTATGAGCATCAAAAGAAAACTCGGTGAGGGCTTCAACTAGAAAAGAGAAGTTTGCATGCGTGATACATACACAAACATTATGTGGGATCTCTTGATAGGTGAGCACATTTTTTGGACGCAAACTATAAAACTTAGACCTGCCAACACACTGATCATTAAATCTCTCTTTAAAGAGAGCATAAGCTTCGTCAATTTTCATCACCATATAACGTTTTTGTGCTTGTACTTTAGCTCCTGTTTCAGAATCTTTGAATGATTTAAAATCACGTTTCCCTGGCGCTTGCCAACTTATTCCATCACTGTTATAAAAATCTATAACCTTTTTCTCTGTATCTGCATTGAGTGCACTTGCTGAATGGGTTCTCTTTAATTTAAACATACCTTTACACTCAGGCCTACTGAAAGTATCTTTTACTAATTGACATACCACTGCCCTTTTCTTTGAAGGACTCAATGGAAGTACATGTTGTACTTTTTTTACAGCTTTTCTTAAAGTGCTGGTACATTGGTAAGACCCAAAAGCCTTTTCTGGTTTTGACCCGTCTATTGTCTTATTTTCTTCTGCTTTCTTTTTTCTATATTTTCTCATTGCTTCTCTTTTTGCCTGTTTTAGCATATCATCCAATATTCTATCTGACTGACGCCTTACCTTTAATTTGTCTCTTTTACTTTTATTTCTATCTCGATCTTTCTTCAGATATTCAGTCCATTTTTCTTGATCTTCTTTCTTCTTAGCCCTACATTTAGCCATACGATTATTGTATTTACTGTGATCTGCCATTATTCTGTAGAAAATTAGGCCTAAAATCGTAAAAAAAGAAAACAGGTTGTCATGTAGAATCCGTTACAGTGTAGAATCCGTTACAGTCCATTATGTTTTTAATTCACTTTAGAAATGCAAAAATATTTGTAAAGGCAATGTTGGAACTGTATAATTACTTTCATGAGCTGTGGTTTTGTTTCTAATAATACTTACAATGTTATAGTAAAAAAAGCCAATTTTCATGTAACGGATGCTACATTGGTCAACTGAATTTCAAATAAGATTTAAATATAATTTAGTACATACCTTGAAAATGTAACAATCAGTTCAAGAAACTACAATCTTTATACTATGCTTTAAAACAAAAATGGCTGATATCAGCTGATCAGATTGAATGCTACAGGCTGGCCAAGTCACACATTTTGGAATCAGTGTTGGGTACATGAAAAGTACCTACAAGAAAGATGCCTAAAACTTATTTTACCTCTAGAAAATTGAGGAAATCAAGGTGGAATCTTAAAATTTAATGTGTTTTAAACTATTTGTAGTATGAAATAATACTTCTTTTTAACTTTTATATTTTTAACTACAATTCCCACTTTTCGTGGAATGACTGACAAGAGGGTGGAAGCGCATTATCTAACGAAATTTATAAGCTTGTACTTGCTCTTTGGGAAAAGGAAATTGTACCAGAACAATGGAAGGAGTCCATTATCGTACCTATCTTTAAGAAGGGGGACAAGACTAACTGTAGTAACTTTCGAGGAATGTCACTTTTGTTGACGTCGTACAAAATTTTGTCCAATATTCTTTTGAGAAGATTAACTCCATATGTAGATGAAATTATTGGGGATCATCAATGTGGTTTTAGGCATAATAGATCAACTGTTGACCAGATATTTTGTATTCGACAGATAATGGAGAAAAAATGGAAGGGTACAGTGCATCAATTATTCATAGATTTCAAAAAGGCATATGACTCGGTTAAGAGAGAAGTTTTATATGATATTCTTATTGAATTTGGTATTCCCAAGAAACTAGTTTGATTAATTAAAATGTGTCTCAGTGAAACGTACGGCAGAGTTCGTATAGGTCAGTTTTTGTCAGATGCGTTTCCAATTCACTGTGGGCTAAAGCAAGGAGATGCACTATCACCTTTACTTTTTAACTTTGCTCTAGAGTATGCCATTAGGAAAGTCCAGGATAACAGAGAGGGTTTGGAATTGAATGGGTTACATCAGCTGCTTGTCTATGCAGATGATGTGAATATGTTAGGAGAAAATTCACAAACGATTAAGGAAAACACGGGAATTTTACTTGAAGCAAGTAAAGAGATAGGTTTGGAAGTAAATCCCGAAAAGACAAAGTATATGATTATGTCTCGTGACGAGAATATTGTACGAAATGGAACTATAAAAATTGGAGATTTATCCTTCGAAGAGGTGGAAAAATTAAAATATCTTGAAGCAACAGTAACAAAATATAAATGACACTCAGGAGGAAATTAAATGCAGAATAAATGTGGGAAATGCGTGTTATTATTCAGTTGAGAAGCGTTTGTCATCTAGTCTTCTGTCAAAAAATCTGAAAGTTAGAATTTATAAAACAGTTATATTACCGGTTGTTCTGTATGGTTGTGAAACTTGGACTCTCACTTTGAGAGAGGAACAGAGATTAAGGGTGTTTGAGAATAAGGTGCTTAGGAAAATATTTGGGGCTAAGAGGGATGAAGTTACAGGAGAATGGAGAAAGTTATACAACACAGAACTGCACGCATTGTATTCTTCACCTGACATAATTAGGAACATTAAATCTAGACGTTTGAGATGGACAGGGCATGTAGCACATATGGGCGAATCCAGAAATGCATATAGAGTGTTAGTTGGGAGGCCGGAGGGAAAAAGACCTTTAGGGAGGCCGAGACGTAGATGAGAAGATAATATTAAAATGGATTTGAGGGAGGTGGAATATGATGATAGAGAATGGATTAATTTTGCTCAGGATAGGGACCAATGTTGGGCTTATGTGAGGGCGGCAATGAACCTCCGGGTTCCTTAAAAGCCAGTAAGTAAGTACTACTTACTGAAGATTAAAAACAGTGTGCTTACTCCCAGGAGGATAACTCCACTGTACACACAACTGCTATATCGTTTTGAATTATTAGAAAAAGTGTTTGATGATCGAGTAATTAGTCATGGATGTTTTCCAGCTCGTTCTCGGGATTTAAAGGTTTGCGATTTTTATCTGTGAGAGAATTTAAAACAGAAAGTGTATGCGAACAATCCATGCACTCTTAAAGAGCAGAGACTAAAATCAGGCAAGTGTTGTTACAGAAGATGTTTAGGAGTTTTCTACATCCGAAAGGACACCATTTTCAATATATGCTTTGATAGGTAAACTGAATATAACGTTTTCTTTTTATGTCTTACTGGTACATGGAGCTGTAGGCCTAAATCACCGTCAATTCGTCTTTCTTCCATGTGAGAGACCAGTCGAATCTCTCCACTAAACATGTGCATTGTGACTAGTTATAATGCTTGTAAGTTGTATTAATATAATTTCTAAACATAGTGAGTAATCAAGATGAGCTGAGCTGCTGTAGAATGTGTGAAAAACGGGATTTATTTCAGTTCATGATAAAACAAAATCGGGGAGACCAAGAATTAGTAATATGAGGGGCAGTCAAATAAAAACGGGTCAGATGTCAAAATGTATAATAGAACATTACCTCAAAATTAATCTCCAAAACTGTTTATATATTTATCCCACTGTGAGACAAGACGATCAATCCTATTCTTGAAAAAGCTTGTGGGCTGTCTACCGAACCAGTTCTTTAACCAGTCACACACGTCTTTGTCCGATGCAAAATGAAGTCCACGAATGTCTTTCTTCAACTCTCCAAAAATGTGAAACTTGCATGGGGAGAGATCTAGGCTGTAAGTCAGCCTTGGTAGCGTAGTTGGTATAGTGCTGGCCTTCTATGCTCGAGGTTGCAGGTTCGATCCTGGCCCAAGTCGATGGCATTTAAGTGTGTTTAAATGCGACAGGCTCATGTCAGTACGTTTACTGGCATGTAAAAGAACTCCTGCGGGACAAAATTCTGGCACACTGGTGATGCTGATACAACCTCTGATTGTGAGCGTCGTTAAATAAACCATAATTAAAAAATATATATTTTTTCTAGGCTGTAGGGGGGGGGGGGGGGAGAGCATTGCAGCGTTTCCCAACCAAATCTCTGAATTGTATTCCTCACGGAGTTAGCAGTACATGGGCAGGCATTATCATGAAGGATAAATCCGTTTGATAGCATTCCAAGGTGTTTTGACTTAATGGAGCATCTCAGTTTGTGTAAAGTTTCTTCATAACACTGTGCATTGATTGTGGCCCCATGCTTGAGAAATTCAACAAGCAGAGGACTCTCTAGAATCGAGGAAGAATGTCAACATGACTTTACCAGAACTTGTGTGTATTGCTTTAGACTTTTTCTGTGGGATAGAATCCATGTGTTTCCATTGTTGGCTCTTATGTTTGCTCTGTAATAGTGACACCACGATTCGTCCCCAAGAAATGCATACTCTTCCTTGTGGTATCGTTCCAAGTGACCCAGTGAAGCAGTCATTCTGTTTGTTTTTTGTTCCTCTGTCAACTGATGTGGAACCCATTGCGTGCAGATTTTTCGGTAATGCAGGTGATTTGTCGCAATGACGTATATGGAACCGTGACATATTCCCACCAAATGGCTAAGTTCTTCCACAGTGATCCGTCGATTTTCCTGTATAAGACCCTCAACCTCAGCAATAACAACAGGAGTGATGGCATGATGAGCCTGTCCTGGGCGAGCATTATCTAGCAGTGACACGCGTCCATCTTGGAATCTCTTGTGCCATTTCATTACACATGAACATGAAATGTTGTGTTCACCGTAAACAGCAAGCATGTGACGATGTATTTTTCGACCTACTCTTTCAGCAGTCAAAAATTGCACTACACCTCACTGTTCTTTATCTGTCTCTAATCTCACTTCCAGCACAAACGAATGACTAGTGTGTAAGCAGAGGTTGTAACAGTGCTTTCACGAGTCGTCACCAGATGTCAGTTCAGCAATCAAATTCCATTGGTACCAACTTAACTGCCCTGAGATATACACATGATGACCTGTTTTCATTTGACAGTTCCTCATATTTAGGTTGCATAGATTCTTCATGAAAGCCAAAACCTAGATAGAGAAAACCTGTTACCAGTCAGCAATGCTAATGTGTTAAGCAAATACTTGCAAATGCCATAAGTACTGTTTGGACAAACTTTACGCAAACTCTTAAAAATGTATCCTTTTAACCTGCAAATAATATTTGAATTGAAGGGAGCTGCTTATAAAAAGAGCTATAATTTTTCATTATGTGTATTACTCCATTTGGAAATGGACGTACATGATTATCTTGAATACTGTGGACATATGATGCCCACTATACTGTCAGTGGTGAAGGCAACACAATTATTGTCGAATATGGACAACACACAATCCACATGCACAGATTAAATTCAACTTTCAGCATATTCTGTAGTTGTACTGTTTAGTTTAGTTAATTTTAATTGCTTGGTTTGTTCGGCACACATTAATTTCAGTTATGTTAATTACTTTATAATATTCCTATCTTTACCTCGTCTACTGAACACCTAATCACCTGAGAATGTAAATACTTAGGCTTTTACTTAAAATTGTTGGGAATCTTTCCCATAAGTATATATTATGATAAGAAATGTTTTGTGGCTGTTGATGAAAGATGTAAAACATGGAACATTATGTACAATGTATTGTTGCTGATGTAACATAGTTATTCTTCTGTGCTGTAATGAAAATGTGAGATCAGACAATAGTTTAAGCATCAAGTTTCCCAGTGTCATTGTCCTGTTAATGTGTAATATGAGTCAGTTCATCCAGGAATAAAGAACGTGAAATATAACTATTTAGTATAGGATTCATAATTAAATAACATTCGTGGCACGACAGTACAGCATAATGCACTGACCAATAGGAAATCAGAACTTATGATGTTACATGATAATACAATGCTGTTCATGACCCAGTGAAAGTTTACTAGATTTTTAAAGACTACATCATGTAAAAGAAAGGTATAACCATTGTTTCCACATTATTGAAATTCGAATGTATTTTGTTTTCTTCATGACATCCTTTTCAATTATTAAATTATTAATTATTAGTTTCTTGAAGATTCTTTAACATTAATAAAACAGGACTAAAAATCATATAATTTCGAAAGCTGCAATTAATATTTGCATTTAATCTAGATTTAATCTTTTTCTTTAGAATTTACAACTGTATAATTCGTATTATTTAGTATTCATCATAAATAGAGACAGGATTTTCATACACTATAAAATCATAAAATATGCATGGATTCGTGCACTATTACACGACAAAATAAGCACAATAAGGGGAGAAAAAACACCAAAAGTACAAAATCGAAACTTACATTTTATTTTAGAATGGCACACTGTACTACTATCAGTCTTTCCAGATTTTCACTAGTCAAGTAATGCGTTTATACATAAAAATGACTTTTCTACGTCACAAGAAGTGAAAGTTCAAATTTAAATGATGAAGTTTGAGATAAAGTGAGGCCAAATTCTGTTTTCACTTCAAATTAGTATTCTTATTGAGCACATAAATTCATAATCGGGATTTTCATTGATGACTTTGTCCAGTTTGGCTTTAGCTAACGTATCCATATCTCCATAGGCAGATACTAAATGTCTTCAATAATTCCAAGGGAATCAATGAGTAGTAGGCCAAAATCATTAACATACCGGTAGTTATTGCAGTAGGCAATTTTGCATTTTGCCTATGGTTTTTCTGTTGTTTTTTCTAAAGTGTTAAGACAAATGTCGAAATGAGCCCTGAAATATATGGACCACAGAGTGAGACAAGTGGCCAACAGGCTTGGAGCTCACATATTCAGATTTTCTCAGCTCGAACTCCCTTGTAAGAATGCGTTTTCGCATACCCTTCAATATTTTTCTCCTCCCATTTCTCATTTCATTCATTCAATCTTTGTCTTAATGTAAATTAAGTCATGCTAGATGTTCTTATGCTTAAATGCAGCTTGAAACATCTTTAATCCAAATTGCATCATTGACAGCAAAACTGGAAACTAGAAAATATGTCAATTGTATAGGACAATAATTGGGAGTATGAAATTGCAATGTGACAGTACAGTGAGATGATTAGCTGGTAAGGTTCCTAAGTTAGAAACCCTG
The DNA here is from genome assembly GCF_040183065.1 of Periplaneta americana. Classification (NCBI taxonomy): domain Eukaryota; kingdom Metazoa; phylum Arthropoda; class Insecta; order Blattodea; family Blattidae; genus Periplaneta; species Periplaneta americana. The sequence goes on along the minus strand of NC_091118.1, from coordinate 74,325,009 downwards.
CCAACCATTAGTCCTTTTACTTATATTCTTTAGTAGATATACTCAAATATTGTACACTCAGAAATATCAAACTCCTTTTAGAGGCAGTTTTTTTTTTTTTTTTTTTTTTTTTTTTTATCATACAGTTTTCAGGTAATGATTTCCCTCACATTTCTGTATATGGTCCACCACTAAACTTGATTACTTTCAGTCACACATCCTACTATATTATCTTACCTCTCATCTATCTCCTCATATCATCCAATACATAAATTTAAACTCTACTTCAGACTACTATTTCCTTCCTCCATTCTTTATGACATACAGTACTTTAAACTCTTTATCTTCCCTCTAGTCCATTCCCAATAACTATGCAATACTGTCTACATTACTCTTGCTTAGAAATATTCTCAGTCTTCCTCTACTAACATTTCTATCTTTCATAATTATTATCCCTAATTTTCTGTTTGTCTTAAAAACATTTTTCATCTACAGTACCCTATTATCTTATTAAGTGTTCCAATGTTCGAATGTTTGTAATATTTCCTTGCTATCACTTATAGAGAGACAGTACATATAAAATGCAGTATTATGTGATTTAACATGAAATATGCACTAAAACTACAGGGTTGTTTCTGATCTCTGATAACGAATTTGACATGTGCGTCAAGAATCACACTGACAGCTGAATTGCGACGAGAGGTTTTTAAATTTATTTTTTTTAATTTTTTTTTTATTTTATTGGGTTATTTTACGACGCTGTATCAACATCTCAGGTTATTTAGCGTCTGAATGAAATGAAGGTGATAATGCCAGTGAAATGAGTCCGGGGTCCAGCACCGAAAGTTACCTAGCATTTGCTCGTATTGGGTTGAGGGAAAACCCCGGAAAAAACCTCAACCAGGTAACTTTGCCCCGACCGGGATTCGAACCCGGGCCACCTGGTTTCGCGGCCAGACGCGCTGACCGTTACTCCACAGGTGTGGACGTGGCGAGAGGTGACAGACCAGTAATGAGTGATTTCATAACCAGAGTGCACAGTGTATGACAGTAGCAATGTCCAAGAAAATCGAGCATTTTTTGGGAGGGGTATATAACAACCCTTTCCGATGTCAAGTACAGTTACAGTACGTGAAAATCATAGGAGCCTGCAAAAAAACGTGGTTTCGTTATTTCCAAGAAAGGCATCTTATTTGTATCTAATAAGACTGGCAAAGCTCGGATGGGATTAATTCCAGAGTGGAAAAAGCAAGCAAATCCACCCCCCGTCACAAGTCGCTGCACCCCATGAGATGATACAAATTAATTCTATTCGAGCTTTACCAATCTTATTAAGTACACGGAAGATACCTTTCTCGGAAATAACGAAACCTCGTTTATTGCAGGCTTCTTTTATTTTCACTTAACTGTGCTTGGCATCGGAAATGGTCATAATGTACCCCTCTCAAAAAGGCTCGATTTTCTTGGGATTTTCTGCTGTGAGTCACCGTGCACTCTATGAGATCACTCACTACTGGTCTGTCACCTCGCGCCACAGTTCAGCTGTAGTGTGACTCCTGTCACACATGATATCACTCAAATTCGTTATCAGAAATCGGAAACAACCCTGTATGTGAAAGTACGTAATATGCAAGATAAACATCTAAATGTGTTTTATTACTCTAAAATCATAAAAATCTGCATTAAGCATGAATTTATTTCTAAGGGTAAAAACATGTTGGAGTTGTTCATCTCGCCACGCATATCACTGCACATCTCGCTGTGTGGCGATTAGGAAACAAACCAACGATATATAATGGGTAAAAACATACTGGAGTAGTTCATCTCGCCGCACATCTCGCCGTTCAGCGGGAATCAAACTGGTTTGATTTTCAAGATGCAGCTGCCTGAAATTAGCATTCTGATTGGTCGGTTATCGCAATGGAACATCGTGATTCTCTCCATCCGTCCTCTCAAGGCATAAGATTGGAAGGAAATAAGTCGTACCAAAACTTGACAACTGTTAATGTAAATGAGATAAATAAAGACTTTCAGTGGCAGTAATTAGTTTATTTTCTGTTAACTTGTTGGGCAGTTTCTTTTCTTATTTTTTTTTTAAATCTTGCAGTTCTTAATTGCTTATTATATTACAGTATGTTCATTTTTAAAGTCATATCATTATTATTATTATTATTATTATTATTATTATTATTATTATTATTATTATTATTATTATTATTATTATTATTATTCATTTCGTTTTCAGAACAAAAAGTGTTTATACCGACGTCAAACTTTTGTACAATATTTTGAAAGAATATGTGTTTCTTATTGTGATTGACAGTGAAAGATTTTTGCTAATAATAAGTAATACATTTTGATAATAGTACATTATTATATACTGTATAATTATTAATTTCCTGAGAGTCACTACCAACCTCTCTTCAGCACTGATTGGTTGTTTATGTATGTTAGTGTACACTTTTTGGATTTTAGGTTCTATTAGGATCAAGATGTAATTGAACGTTGACTGAGACATTCTTAAATATTCGTAAAATCTATCTGGAAATGCCTTAAGCTGCTGATATAATTGATAGAATTCACCAAGTTTAGTGCGTTCCTTATTGATTGGATGCACGCTGTATTTTCTTCTTCTGTTGGAAAGTAACCACCACTTCATTGCAGAACGCATAGATAAATCGCTATCACTGTAAGAATTTGTAAACATTTTTTAAATACTAATAGGTACGACCAATAAATTTATTAGTATTTACCACGTTGTGTTCATGGAGAATCTCACATCTGTACTCATTGTCCGCGTAACGGCGAGAATCATGGCAAGGTGCGCTACTCGGAGAGGCGAAATGAACAACTCCAACATGTTTTTACACTAAGAATTCCGAAACATGCAAATATGCACAGGAAAAGTATACTTATTTGTACTCACTAAGCCATGAAATGGATATTTACAAAATTTGTGAACTGTAGCAAGCTTCTATAAAAACATGCATTAGTATGAAAATCCTGTCATTAGTAATCATGTAAACCCTACTCAATACTCAATAATAATAATAATAATAATAATAATAATAATAATAATATCTACTGGACATGTCCAATCACAAGGTACGAGGAAGATAATCACTACCCCTCTTTACCTACAGTAGGACATTTTTATGTGATAGATTTCAGACTACGTGCCCGCACTGGGTTCCCCCTTCTTTCTTCCTCATCTTCATCATCATCCTCACCAATTCCCTACACTAACACTTACACACACACTCACTCTAGTACATGACGTACACATCATACACAGTGTGGCTCACCAAAGTGGTGTGCAACTTGAAAAGGGTCACAGTCCTGCCATCTATCCGCAATATGCGGAACCCGAATCACGCAAGTGAAGTGGGTAGGCATTAGATACACACACATTTCAGGAGAATGTAAGGAGTTTGTAAATAGTGGCGAAATATTTTCTTCGTGTATTTTAACAATTCTTGATTTACTAATACCTCTCAATAACTACTTATTTGTTTCAATCAACTGATGCACATTAATTCTTTAATAGATGTGCGATGAAGAGGAAGATGAACGACGAGCACGTAGATTAGCAAAACGTAGAGCTCTTTACATGAAGAGGAAATGCAGTGAGACTGAAGAACAACGGCAAGAAAGACTGGAGAAGAGGAGAGAAAAAGAAAGAAAAAGAAGACTTCGCGAGATTGAAGAAGATGAGGCAATTCGTGTGAAGCAAGTACAGCTGTATGGAGAGCAGCTACAAATGAGGACTTACTCAAAAAGAGAACTGGGGCTGGAGAAGCAGAGGTTGTATCACGCGTGGCGGATAGAAAACGAAACTCCCGAAGAGAGGGCACAGCGTCTAGAAAGGAAGATTATGTACCAGAAATGGAGACTGCAGAATGAGACTCCAGAAGAGAGGGCAGTGCGATTAGAGAAAAAAAGACTCTGTCAGAAGCGGTTGAGAGATAGTGAGACTCCAACAGAGAGAGCTCGTCGTTTGGAGGAGAGGAAGTTGTATCAGCGATGGCGCAGAGAGAAAGTTAAGCATGAGGTGAAACCAGAAAGCAGTGCGGATGAGAGCAACGCAGACTGAGTTTTGACTGTCTCATGAACCTAAAATATATAAGAGAAAATATTGTGATAATTAAAAAAAAAAAATTGTTTAGAGATGCATATCATTGCCCTAATTCAATACAAGGACATTTTAAAAATTGTTGTTTTGAGAAAAGTGCATTTAAACATTTAGTTCCTATGCAGTAATTCTGTAAATTTATTGAGGAAAATGAATGTGATACAAGTCTTGCACTATTGTTACATGCTGGGTAATGAGAATTTAGTTACCAAATGAAGTACTTTTTTGTAAGATGTCCTGGTATTGCACCAGTTGAGCTAAATATTGATATTGTCTTGGTATTTCATATGATTTGGGATAAGACATTTGGCATGTAGTTGAAAAAGAAAAAAAAAAACTTTTAACTTGCTGGGAAAATTTAGAACACAATTTTTCATAATGACAATAATTGCTGAAAAATATTTCAAGAAAAAAAAATGAATTCTGTTATTAATAACAGACAATGCCCTACAAAGCCATAGAATACTATTTATGAAATAGATTTATTATTTCAGAAAGTTTTAAATGTTTTAAAACTGAAATTTAAGATAGCCATACTCATGATCAAAGAACATAATTTTTACATTTCATCATCTTCCTGTACTTCAACAACTTTAGTAGCAGCCACCGGCATGGCTCAATCGGTTAAGGCACTTGCCTGCCAATCTGAAGTTGCGTTCAGGTGCAGGTTCGATCCTCGCTTGGGCTGATTACCTAGTTGGGCTTTTTCCGAGGTTTTCCCCAACCATAAGGTGAATGCTAGGTAATCTATATCGAATCCTCGGCCTCATCTCGCCAATTACAATCTTGCTATCACCAATATCATCAACGCTAAATAACCTAGTAGTTGATTCAGTGTCGTTAAATAACCAACTAAAAAAAAAACTCTTAATAGCTTTCAGTGTTTCGGAGAAACAGTGGTAAGATTTGGAGATCAAAATACTTTTACAAACTGACATCAGAGCTGCTTTCTTCCTCCCTCAAATGCATGGAGAAGTTTTGTACAGAAAAGGTGGTTGAACAGTTACTCCAGGTTTCCCTTGTTGATTATGTCTTACATTCAGAATTTGAAACTCTGTGTCCAAGAATGAGGTCGTATAAAACACTAAGATGAGAGGTTCATTTATCTTTGTCCAACAGACCCTTTACCCTTTTTTCATTAACATTTAAATTTTTTTCTGTGCTCTTAGAGACATACTTCCGATCAAAACAATTCTGTGTTTTCATTTCCTTACCCCATGAGAAGTTGCTATATACAGTATCATTCAGGCCTTGCATACATGGCATTTTGCCGAGACTAGCGCGGAATTGGATTTTTCCTATCATAATTTTTGAGAGGAATGAAATATCGAGCTGAAATGGGAACACTTGTTTTCTTAAGACTTGGGTTTTCTTTTGTTGTATCACATTATATAATTTGTTTGAAAAGAATGTCTGTATCTGCTTTAACACTTTTCGGCCCTTTATATGTTCAACTGGCTTTTGTACTGCCAAATACATGTTTTTATATTATTTTAGTTGTAAATTGCCTGGCGAAATACCTGCATTCAAGAAAAAGTTTAGGAACTCCTAAAAGGAAATAATAATAATATAGAGAAATGTGCACTCAGGTTTGAGTATTAATTTTTAGTTTCACGTTTCAGTCTTTGCTGTAGCATTTACTACACTTCTATCCACTTGCAGTCTTCTGTCGGCTCGTGGAACTTCTTGTTGACACATACCTTGTGGTGAAATCCGTGTATGGAGAGTCGTGTTGTGACGTGGCACTGTGTGTTGCATTCTGTCATCCATCATTGCTGGAGAGGTGTTAGTAGTCGAGGTCAATTTTCATCTTCTTCCTTTCCCTGTCTACTAGTTTCTTGCTTGCTTCTGTTGATAGTAGGTAGAATTGTGATTGTATGTTTTCTACGAAGTACGTCTCTCTCATCTGTTCATAGACCAGTCGGGATGGTGCTGTTTTTCCAACTTGGGTTATCCTTTTCATGAACATTGCTTTTATTTTTTCTATTCTCGTCAGGTGTCCGATCTTTAGCTTTTCCCACATGATCTCAATTCCATATGTTATCACTGGCGCTACTGTCTTGAAGAGTTTCTTCGCCATGCATGTTGACAGGTTTGCTAGGTTTGGGATGTTGTACGCAGCCCTGATGGCCGCTGCTGCTCTTTCTTGAATATGTAGTCCAAAGGATGCCGCTGTTGTCTGCAGCGTGATACCCAGATATTTATAGTTTCCTACTTTTTGTAGTGGCTTCCTGTGTAATGTGATGTTATGTTTCAGCGTTGATTTCCCCCCTTTTCTCAAGGTCATTTGTACTGTCTTTTCTTCATTTATATGCAAGTTGTTTTCCTCTGCCCAGGTCTCTAGTCTGTGGATTGCCCTTTGCACATCCTCCTTCTCTGCCGCTCCAATCACCATGTCGTCCGCGTATAGTAGGCGTCTCAAGGCCAACGCACAGAAGCTGTCACAGAGAGCAAGTTCAGATAACGTAGTCAGCTGAACAGATAAGCTCAATACCGAAGATAGCCAATCGTATTCATGTTACAAGCATGAGCGAGCTAAGTTGTAACTGTCGTGGGAGAAATGCTACTGAGCTACACTTTTTGACCTGTACGTAAACAGTACATTAGTCAGCTGTTTTCGGAAGAAATTTCTTAAGTAGTTTGCAATAATAATAATAATAATAATAATAATAATAATTTATTATCTAATGATATGTCAATGACTATAAATAAGATCATCAAGCATGAAGAACAATACATGTTGCGTAATTATTTAAGCACAATAGTTCATTACTGGCTAAATGGTTTTACATATTTCTTTTCTTTTAAATGTATATATCTAATAAAATAAAATTCAATTAAATAATGATTAAATTACAATGAAACTTGTTGGTTGTTAAAGTACGTAATCTTACGATATATCAGTATTAATATATTCACTACAGCAGAAGTTAAATATGTTTTCTTATGTTTTTAATAATTAAAAAGGTAATGAAAACATCTTAGGAATTTACAAACAATTATTTTAAATTGAAACGTATTCAAATGCTTTAAATTTAACATATAACAAAATACAATATTGAAAGGTTTAATATATTATCTCATAAATTCATTTTTAAACACATTGTTCTGAGTAAAATTGCTAGTAAATTAATTTGTACTCTTAACTATCTTCTAGGGGGAAATGAACTGGCCATCCTACTCCATTATCTCCTGGCCTAGTTGCCTCATAAGTGGTGCCTTCTTGGTACCATGTGAGAGGTTCAGACCTGTCTTCGGACAGTTGACTAAACAACAAGAAACAACTATCTTTGCTTGAGAATTACTTCAACCCAAACTCTCAACATCATTAAAATATTATAACATACAGGGAATTTAAGATAATTAACATTATATAAAATAAATTGGTGACAGTTGTTTAAATGCATATAATTCTATTCCTGTCCAATAAACTGCATTGTTATGCTGTTCTCAGCTACAATTATTTTTTCTCACTATAACTTCATCTATGTCTGGAGACAACGATTGTGTTGCCATCAGATGGAGAGTATTAATGAGATGGGCTTGTGTCATGCCTGATCTATGCTTTGACTTTACAATTTTCATTAGAGAAAAGAATTGTTTGCAGGTATAAGTAGAGCCAAACATAGCAACAATTCTTATTGCTACATTTCGGATCTGGAGAAAATTATGCTTTCTGAGAAGATAGTAGAATTCTTGTGGTCTCATTGTCGGGAAACTGTTCTTCAAAAATGTGCTGCTTTGCAGTTCAATTAATTCAATCTGTAGTTCCTCCGGCACGTCGGTGGGCTGAATCAGGAAAGGCGTTATAAATACATTGAACAGGAGAGTGAAGTCATTAAATCTGGTCTCAAATTCTTTCTTCAAGTCCTTCAGTACTTCACTATGTTTGTTACACTGATCTTGATTCAAATTACTTAACGACTTTAGATTAGTGAAGTGGTAACAATTACCCACTGAAACTTGCAACTCCCACAATTTTATTTTCTCTATGAAAGCTTTTATTTGTTCATACATTGCCGTAATAAGTATGTTCTTTCCTTGGAGGCTCTGGTTTAGGAAGTTAAGGTGTCTTGTAATGTCGCTGAGGAAGGCTAGATCTTGTATCCATTCATTATCGGCCAGTACAGGGAGAGGACTTTTAATTTCCTCCAAGAACTCTTTTATTTCCTTCCTCAGGTCGAAAAAACGAGAGAGAAGAGCTCCACGACTTAACCAGCGAATTTCAGTGTAATATGGTATGTCACTGTAATCATTCCTCACTAGCCTTAGGAATTCCCTAAAGCAGCGGTGGTTTAATGCACGACTTCTTATCAAATTGGTGGCTTTTACAACAGCATCCATCACATGAGACATTTTCACAGATTTCGCACAAAGAGACTCTTGGTGCAGAAAACAATGTAGCCTATGAAAGTAACATTTTGATTGCCGAGTTTTTCTTTCAGTCAACCAATAAGGCCCTTTTTGGTGCCCTTCATTGCTGGTGCTCCGTCAGTTGCTACACATACTAACCTAAAGTTAATAAAATGATAATTGCTACAATCCTAATTGACAAAATATGTTTATTAATTTAAAACCTAATTATAACTTTATCTGAATTAAAATCAAGGAAAGGCATTGATTATTGAATGTTCATTAAAATGTTCGTTGAAATATAAATTTAAGTATTCTAATATACCTGTCCCAAGGTAGCTCATATTTGTCGACCGTCTCCACAATGCATTCAAATAAGTCTGCACCTGTTGTGTCAGTCAGGGGTATCAAGTCAAGTAATTCTTCCATGACTGACAAATCATCTTTAACTCCCCTGATGAACACAGCATACTGAGCTGTGTCACATATATCACAGCTCTCATCAATAACAAGAAAAAATGTTATAAACTGCTGACAGCAATCTCGAAGCTGGCTATTGATATTTTCACTTAATTCTTCTATCCTGTCAGCCACTGTGTTTGGTGACAAACATATCCTCTGAAAACATGTCACTTCAGGACACACAATATCTGCAACTTTTAATATACATTCTTTTACTAATGTACCTTCTGTAAAAAGTCTTTCAGTTCTACCTATAATATGAGCGACGGCATAACTAACTTTCAATGCTGATTCCTGAAAAGTATAGAATACAGTATTCTGTATAAGTCTGCTTTGTAACTGACGATAACGTTTCATAGTCATGAGTACAACTAGTGCAAGAATATACTAGGTATACTTTCAGACCACCGAGAGCCAATTGAGTTGAGCGAGCTGTTGAAAAACTGAAACTTTATTTACTGTAATTTTGAATATTCATGTTCAAGCATTGATAAATTAATATCCTGTTCCTATTTTACAATTAAAAAATTTCCAGGTATCAAATTACATCAAGATGGAAGGAAATGAGATTTTCCATCCCTTTCTGCTCCTTTGGAGTAAAATTTTACAAATATAACATAGTCGATAACACTTTGAAGATTATAACGAAGACAATGGTAAAGTCCTGTAAAAATCGGTTGTGTAATTTTAAATCATTGACTTTTTTATTTTAAAACTCTTCTCTTTCCCACCCCTTAGGTTAGAGATCGAATTTCAATTTCTCTACTTAAAAACCAAGCCCGCGTTAGTTGTGACCACCGTGGAAAATTTTAGCGCCAGCCATTCTAGAAGAGAGTTAACGAAGTGACATTTCATCAGATTCTAAAGAAAATAAATAGGAACTTACCGATGAAAATTTTGAATCCACAGATGAATGGCCTAGGTGTTTTGCTGATTTTAAACGTTGAACTAGAAGCATTCGCTCTGTGCCCTGAATTACTGAGTACATGGCCTCATGCTTAACTTTGTAATGCCGTTGAAAATTTTACTGTTTCTTACAACATAATTTCACCCCACAAACCAAGCATTCCGCAATATCACTGACACTCGACTTAATAATTAAGAAATCCACCTCGCAACTATCTTGAAAAAATCTCTGTTGAGATTTAAATTTATTTGTTACATCTGTGAGCGCCATTTTCACCTTTTTAACTGTGAAGATTACAACACAATGACTGACTGTTGTATTGTAATGGTTGGAGATGTCTATCTATACATTCAAATGGCGCGGTCAGTGACGTCATCCGGAGATACACGAACTGCTCCCACATCTTGTTCCACTCTTACATTAAAAATGAGAGAGGAGGAAGTGCTCCGTGAAGGCCCTATTGAGACGTCTGGCGTATAGGATCAGCTCTGCTTTCTATTCTTCCTCTACTATGCGGTTCACATCTGTTGTGTAAATGTTGAAGAGTGTGGGACTCATGGGATCTCCTTGCATGACTCCATTTGTCTGTACTATTTCCACAGAGATTTCTACAGTGTTGTTTATTCGGATTATGTTCCTCTGTAGCCTGCTTCAATTATTCTCGCTAGTGGGGCTCCCTTGCTGATCGCCCATTTCATTTTCTCGATCAGCTTTTGCCTGTTTATTGAGTCGAACGCCTTCTTGAAATCGACGAAGACTGCGTGGTACTTCCCTCCTTTGTGTCTCAGGGCGTCTTCTACTTGATCTATTAGATATTTCACTGCCTGGACCGTGCTCCTGCCTTTTGTAAATCCAAATTGGTTTTCCGGCATGTGTCCTTTGGAGGCTTTTAGTAGTCTTTCATTTAGTATCTTCGTGAATACTTTAAAGGATGTGTTTTCTAGCACTACTCCTCTAAAGGAGTCTGGTGATGTTCTGTTCCCTTTTCCTTTGTACAGTATCTTTAGGGTCGCTGTGTTCCATCCCTCTGGTATTTTTCCAGTCTGCATACATTTGTTCATCAGTCCTTTCCATAGTTCTTCCATCTGTCCGAGAGAGTTTTTTAGGTGCTCCATATAGATTTTGTCTGGTCCTGCCGATTTTTTGTTTCTCCCTCCTTATATTGCTTTTCTAAGTTCATTTGTTGTTATTGGTTCCAGGGCGTGTGTGGGTTCCGCTGTTTCTATGTTGTATGCTCGCTCCAGTGCTTCCTTATTCAGTATGTTCGAGAAGTGGTGTTCCCATTTCTGCATTGAATTTCTCCTGTTGCGATTGAGGTCTTCTTTTTTCAGTGCTATGAATGGGTCTGATTTTGCTTCCTCTGCTAGCTTCCTTCCTTGCTTCTCTATATATTCTTCTTTTTCCTTTTTTTATTAGTGCTTTATATTTTTTTCTTTTTCTGCATAGGTTGTTAGGTCTGCTGGTCGTTGGTATAGTTTTGCTGCGTGCAGTGCCTGCAGAGTTTCTTTCCTTTCCTTGTAACACTCTCGGTCGAACCATGCTTGTGCATGTCTTTTTTCCCTTACTATTATGGCTTTCGTTATTACTTTGTTGCTGTTTCTAGGGCTTCTTCTAGTCTTTATTCTTCTATTAGGTTTCTTGGTTTCCCGATGATTTCTTCGTTTTCTTCTATTTTTTCCCGTTGTATTTGCCTGGTATATATACTTGGTCCATTTGACTCCTCCCTCCTTTGTGGGATTTCCATGTGTAGGCATGTCATTATAGGTATGTGTTTCCTTATGGGGGCTGCCGGTGAGTTCCATAGTCCTTCTTGTTTGTATAGATTTAGATTGTCTCGTTTAAAGAATAGTAGGTCGATCGTGCTGTGACCGTTCCGTGCGAAGTAGGTTGGGATCTCTTTTTTGTTTGCTATTCTGTAGCCTTCTTCTTCTAGCGTCTCAAGAAGGATGCATGTTTTGGTGTTTTCCTTGTCGATCCTGCAGTTAAAGTCTCCGGCGAGTATTACGCTCCTTTCTGTTTTCGTTTGTTCTATGACTGCAGATATTTTGTCTATTATGTTTTCTATGGGTTTATTTGGCTGGATATACATTCCTATTATCGTGATTTCTGATGTTTTTACTGTGATCATATTTTCCTCCTTGGTGATTCATTCAATATCTCCCACTTTCCCTTTTATGAAGATGGTGACTCCTCCTGCTGGTCTTCCTTCCGTCGGGGTCGCTAGCGCATGTATGCCATAATAACCTTGCAGCTCCATAGGTTCCATAAGAAAGGTCTCTGTCAGTATCATAACATCCGTGTCGTCTATTGTCTCCTTTGGTATGTGAGGCATTGCGTTTCTTATTCCCTCTATATTCCATAACAGTACATTTATTTCCGTGTTCAGCCGAGGTTCCTTCTTCTTTGGCAATTGGATGAGATGTTTATTGTAGTTCTGCCCCGATGCCTACCTCCAGGCTCCAACCATATCTCCGAAAGTAAATAATAAACCTGAATAGAATTAGAAATTCATTGAATTTACGAAGGCATGACAGTAATTATTATTCCATCATAACTGAGCTACTGGTCTGACAAATATTTTCTCTACAGAGTATCATATTGTATTGTTCAAAGAAAATTCTTCTAGTAAGTATAGGTGAAGGGGCGAGACCTGGCATGTGAGCTGTGCGAGAAGGGAAAGAATGAGCTATCAGAAAGAGCATTTCTTTCAGGATGGTTAATATTATACTAATCTACAGACACAGTAGTTCATCTCAAACTAAAATTTATCTTCCTCCTCCATACCCATTGGTGATATGGCCACAGCACATGATAAAGTCATAGGACAGGTCTTGCCTCCTTTACTGTAATAACTAATACTAAAAAAAAAAAAGCTAGCTAGAGAGAGGGACAAACTTAAAATCCTTTCCACTTTCATGTGATTGTCATTTTAATTTGACACTTGGCAAAATGCTCATTTAGTGACCAGCATCGGTTTAACAGAGTACTGGTGACCAGATTTTTTTTTGCAGTTTTGAGAACTCTAGCTCATTTGGGCAGGGATGTAGATGGACCTCCTTTCAAAATTCTTATTTTTTTTACATTTCTGCTTCATTTTGAAATTATGGGTAATAATTTACAAGGGCAAGACTGCACATTTTTCAAGGAAGGAATATAAACATGTATCTCATTTTCCGCTCCCTTGACTACGCCCTCATATCATGTGAAGCAGTCACCTGTCTTATATCGTGAGTTCCATATTATGAAGTTGAACTTACTTTTTATAATAGAATGAAGAAATTTCTTTACATGGGAGTTGAATGACAACTTGTATATCATAGGCATAGACACTGACGTCTTTCGTCATCGGAATTACCCTTACTCCTGTCTATATCTCGAGCTCTTTCTTTTCGTACAGCATTTTTTTCATTGATGCGGTCACCAAGTGATTTTCGTAGCACACCCTTTCCAGCTGTATTTGAATTGTTAAGGGGAGATTAAAAGCCCTATCCCAATAATGTTAAAATAGCTTACTTCCTGGCCTATTATCTCAGAAACTACATGAGATATCAAAATAAAATTTTTAGGTTTGTTAAATGCTAGTTTCCTACGTACACTGATCTTGTTTCATGAATTTATGCCAATTGCTAAATTTTTTATTATTTTTTTCTCAAATTGCATAATTTTTACTACCTTTTTTTTAAATAAAAAATTTTTTACATGTACATTACCCTTAGGATTCCCACAAAACAAGATCTGTGTGACTTTCATAATGTTGCTATGAGTGTAACATATCTGTCTCCTCTCTCTTATGGTTCCTGAGAAAATGGGTCAAATGTAACAAAAAATGTAGTTTTGCAAAAAAACACTTCAAACAAAAATCATAACAAAAACTCGTTTCAATTTATAATGACGAGCTAATATCCTCCAGCACAGTAGTCAGAGTCTTCCTAATCATCTGCTTCTTTCTTTTGGATCTTGCCGCTTTAGTCATATTTTTTATGGCTATTTCTGCTTTGGAAATTCTGATTTGGTCCAACTGTTGCAGGATAACTGCTTTATTCTTTCCAACTTTTATTCCTAAATGTTCCAACACATTTATCCTACCCATGTTTCCATTGTTCAAAGTCACAACAGTATCAAACACACCAACTTCCAAAGTTTTCATCCGACAAAAGTATTTTTTGGGACCTGGGACCATATCACATTATTGAACGACTCATTGACATTTTGCATACCAGTAGGCATTTTGTAAGGAGCTATGAATGTGTGAGGTCGTCATACACAGGTTTTATAGGTAACATGACAGCTTTTGGAACAGAATTCTTGTGCCTGTAGTCAGTAAGGGTACCAGCAACTTCAGCTTTCAAATATTTACACAATTCTACTGAGCACATACTATGTAATGGCTTTTTATCTGTAGAGACTTTATGAAATAAAGTGGCCCAGACTGCTCTCATAATTTTTTCTATGTTACCACTATTATCTCTAATGGCTTTCCCATTATATACCTGAAGCTGATTTATTGTGGCATCGGTGAGCAGACCCCTGATAGTCTTACCATCAGACAGTACAGTTTTTCCCAATAACTGTTTCAATTTTCTTCAATTGTATGCCCATTCGCTTCTGTACATGTCCGACACATTTTAGTTTCGTTATAGGAACATCTCCATAAGGTTTACTGTCACAAACAGTCTTATAAGCTTTGGAGTCTCCGTCTCCAAGAAACTGAGTGTAGCGGACACTGGGTTCCTTTTCTGAACGATGGAAGATACTCACAGCAGATGCAACCTCCATGCCCCCACTGGTACCTTCATAATACTTCATGCACTCTTCATGTTTACTGCTGTTTTGTTTTGAGAGAGTGCATCTTTGACAGTGCCTTGACAGTATTTGAACAACACTTGAATGTCAGGAACCTTTCCTGTGTCAAAGCTTGTTGCTGTAGCGCATGCATTTTTGGATTTGTATCTCTTTTTTCCGTTTTTTCCGTTGAATGCTTCTGGGATGTCACTAATTTTCATTTATTTCGACAGCCTCTAGAGCAGTACATTTCATTGACTTCTCAGCCACAAATTTTACACTTTCACCTAAAACATCTGTGCACTTAGAAATGTTTGTGGGTGGAGGTGCAAGATTCAGAAGGCCACACAACATTTTTCCTCCGGTAAAGCCTTTCCCTGTGCATCTAAGGCCATTTAGACATTTGTCTAAAAGGTTCACTGCAGGATGTAGTTTTACAGTTCAAACATTGTATAGTCAAGAAAGACACTAAACCGTTTCTTTAGGCAGTGTTTTCTGACAGTTGAACTTATCCACCACACAAATGACAGGAAACACATTCCTATAAATCTTAATTTAAAATATCTAAATCTATGATTATATTTACACTAGTTTCAATTGCACTAATATCCTGGTATTGAGTCTCAGAACCTTCCAACTTCTTCTTTGAGCTGCTTGGTGGTGTTGATGTGGACATAGGTTCAATTTATTCGTAATTTTGCATAATGCTCATCTTTTGTAGTTGCTTTCATAAACGGCACTAACACCTTCCTTCTACACCTCATCTTGTATTTAAAATCTTCCTCTCTACTAATGCTTGAGTCCTTCAATGCTTTCTTACTATCCACGATCTTCTCTTTAATCATCTGGTTTGCCATTCTGACCAAAATGGAGCTTATTTTTCCCGCTTTTTCATTCTATACACTTCTTTCACTTGTCCATTTCCAATGTCAATACCTAACCACTCCCAGCACACATTCACTATCTCTTCATACGAGTCACAAGACTGTTCTTTCACTTGCTTTGCAATACCAAAGAAGATTAGACACATTTATGTTCGTAGGTTCTTGACTTACGCTGGATTGCTCCACAGCATATAATATCTGTTACCTTTATTTCTACGTTTCTTAAATAAAACTTTAGGTTTTATCATGTTTCTATTTACAATATAACAACAATCACTTCAGAAACGAACCAGAGCACAAGAAAAACCACTAGAAAACAACACTTCAGAAAATAAACAATGCCACATGGCTCGAACACAAGGAGGCAGCCTTTACTATCATGCACCAACTAATGCAGAATAAACGCAGCTACAAAATACGCTAAGTTTCAGTTCTCTAGTCCAAAGGGTTCCAGAGATATGCACATTTACATGAAATAGTGCACGATAAAAGACACAAAATGACAAGTGCAGAGGTTTTCTTAAAAAAATACTAAAAATATATAGAATGTGCCTACAGCACTAAATTACACATCAAATTACGCAGAAA
This sequence comes from Periplaneta americana, assembly GCF_040183065.1. Lineage (NCBI taxonomy): Eukaryota > Metazoa > Arthropoda > Insecta > Blattodea > Blattidae > Periplaneta > Periplaneta americana. Next base: position 74,308,922 of record NC_091118.1, on the reverse strand, counting down.
AGTTCAAATAATAATATGGCACTAAAAACAAAAAATACCATTTTTTGTCAAATTTCACCATTTAATCTCCCCGTAAATAATCACATTTCAGACATTGATTTTTTTGTGGACACCCAAATTAAATTCAGTGTTGAAAATGTATTTGTACATGCTGTATTTTGCCTTAGGTCTGTTCTCCTTCATACAAGCTGCAGTATACAAGTGGTACATTACAGATACATTCAAACTTCCCTCTAAATATTCTTTTTTGCTGTCTGACTGATATTCATGAGATTCAATGTTATGGAAGGAATTAATGTGTTCCCTAATGAAATCCTTCATTTCCAGCAATAGAGTTCTGTGATTTGTGTATCTCATAAATATTGTTCAGCAACACCATCATTTGCCTTTTTATGAACTATAGTCAGAGCAGTATTAGAAATACATAGGGTTTTCTTTAGAAATAACTTTACAATACTTGCGAGGAGATGTACTGAACATACATTTGCTTAAATAATCCCTTTGCCTAGTTTTATCTCCCAACTCATAGTAAGTTCTGAATAACTAAACTCATTCTTCAAAAATTCGTTTCGAGCATCTATGGTAGCATGTTCCTCCACAAGGTTTTTTGGTACGTAACTAGTTTCTTTTCCTTATTTCTTGCCCAAGCTTTTTCAATGTGAACTCTTTTGTTTAGATTCCTTCTTTCCTGATCAGGTTTTTCATTTCCATTTACGTTTGTTTTACCTTCCATTACATTTGATTCATTTGATGTACAGCATGTATTAAAAAGGACTTTACAACTTTATAAGCTTATAGAAATTTATCCACGTATCTTACAGAAATGGTTAAGCTGTCATTTTAAAGCAAAACACATCAAGTTTCTACTAAGCAGTTATTTTGGTTCAGTGTGACTTCCATTTGTGATATGACAGACATCCAATCTAAAGTCAATCTCTTGCCACACATGAGCTAGTAGATCAGGAGTCACTTCTGCAACTGTGGCAGTAATTCGAGTTCTCAGCTCAGCAAGATCGGCAGGTAAGGGAGGAACATACACAAGATCTTTGACGAACCCCCACTGGAAAAATCGAGGGGAGGGGGCAGATCTGGTGAGCGAGGTAGCCATGCAGTTGGCCCTGCATGACCAATCCAACAACCTGGGAAACTCCGATCAAGTAGCCCAGGAACCTCATGGTGGTAGTGAGATGGTGCTCCATCTTGTTGGAAGTGAATGCGTCCATCTTGATCATCTTCACCAATCTGTGGAATGAGGAACATTTTGAGCATATCTTAGTACATACTACCTTTATGGTTTTCTCAATGAAAAAGAAAGGGCCTCCCTTTTATTCACAGTCACTCAGATCTAAACATGAGGACACTTTGTATCACTCAGATCTAAACATGAGGACACTTTGTATCTTCCCCTTCTTAAATCTTTGACTTGCACTTTAGTAACAATATCATCATTTGTCGCGTTGGCAATATCAACTGTTGGAAAAACGAAATGTGTACATTTCAAACCATTTATCTTTCTCATAAACTTAACTTTTATTTCTTAATTATTTTTATCCATTATTTGACCCAAATAGTATTTAGTACCTCCTTTTTCTGTCTGTATCTTTATTAGGACTATGTCTCCTAGATCGTAGCCTTTTGCTTGAGAGTCATCATATTCAATGCCCATAATATCACTTCTTTGTCCTTCCTCCAAATTTTCCTCAGAAAAGTCTTCATCAGCAGTCAAGCTCATCTCTCTTCCATTCTGCACAGGAGAACCGGAACTATTACAATTAATACTGGAACCAGTAGCACTTTGCAATTCCTACTAAATCAGGTCTGAGGCTAAAATTCTGTTCCCATGTACCAGATTCAGTCTTTTCCCTGTCCTTCCTTACCCACAAGAAGTGTCTGCACCTCTCGACTTTTCCAGTTGCTGAACAAAGGCTTCCTTCCACGAATTGCTATTAGTAGATTCTGCTATCTCAGGATCGGGAATCTTGTTTAAAACTTTTTCAGCATTGAAGAGGAAAATGCCACTCCCATGGAATCGGGCTTGTATGTTGGGTGCTGATCTGATTCCCAAATTTTCCTCTGTTTCCTTTAGTAACCTGGGGAACATGACTTTCGGAATCACCCCTCTGTGAGTCTTCTTCCACTTTATGCCATTCTCCTTTTAGTGGGTGAAAATAAGCTACGTGTAACGACTGGCATAAGTGGGAGCAATACAAAACTTATGTCATTTTCTTCACAAAGACGAATGCCTTGTAGCGAAATGTGGCTGGACAGATTGTTGCAGATGATAACTTTTCTGACTTCTAATTTATTTCTTATAATAGGGCAAGAGAATCCTTGTGAACCAATCAGTAAACACAGTGACATCAAACCAGCCAGTTGCAGTACAATTACAGCCACATCCTTCTATCCCACCACCACACCAAGTAGGACAGAGACTTGTATACTATGTATGGTGCTAGCAGTGACCTGTCTGTCGCAGCTGCAAACATCACACTGGTGCTTCTCTTCGTGGTATCAACTATTCTTTCCACGTGCTTGACCTTCCTCTTTGCAATAACTTTCACAGTCCCAGGGTCGTCTGTGAAGTTAGTTTCGTCAAAATTAATTATGTCTTTGTACGGAATTCCTTCTAATGCCTTTTCCAACATTGAAAAATATTCCTCTAATTCCTTCCTGTTATCTGACATCTTGTTCATTTCACATTTTCAGACATTCTTTCCATCAATTCTTTACGACGCTGCAGAAAGTTTTTTAGCCAGTCTCTCCCAGGACAGTTGTTGTAAAAGCGCTTTTCTCTCCGACCCTGCTGGTTGAAGTATTCTTGAACTATATCTGCAATATCTCTTTTACAAAGCGGAAAGCCTCATTCTGCTGCCAGTAATATATCCACTGGAAGTTCATTTTCTTCTTCAATGGAAAGGGCTGCTTGACGCCCAAGTTTTAGAGGGGGTCGATTATGAAATGAATCATTGATTGTAGTTTATGGTACTCCATATTGTATTGATGCACTACGCATGCTCATCCAACCTGCCCTAATAGCTTTCAAAGCATTCTCCAGATAGCGCAGATCATAATTTCTTTTTCCATGTTGTCCTAACATTTTGTGGTATTTTCCCATGATCGACTTTAACCTACCAAGATACAAAATAACATAATAATCATTATAGTTTCCGTCCAAAATAGTTTAGTGACTTGAAATTACTGGAATGTAATATTAAGACATTGTTGTCCAACATGTATGTGTTTACGAAATAAACACATTCATTGTAAGTGTCTGCAAGAGAGGTTTCATGCATTTCGCAAGTAACATGCAAAATTACATTTTAAAATAACATTCTAAATTTGTAATTACTTACCAAAAGAACCCCGGTTCTTTAATGCACCGCCAAAATACACGCTTTCATGAAAAGATCAGAGCTGCTAACATTGATTAGAATTCAAACTTAATTCCCTATGTGGAAGTGCCAACATGATCTACTTTTAACACACTGATCGACTTGACCTACTTGTCAGTGCTGTCATGGAGGCCATACGGGGCCATACATCGTATGGGAACCTACAATTTTTTTAATTAATCGTATGGGGAAAAGAAAATTTTGTCTGTACGGAAACATACAGCATATGGGTGCCTAAGTTTTGTACGCAGAGATCTGTACAGATCTTAGATCATCTCTTGCTGTTCCTAATGTATTTTGTTTAATGTTCATAAACAAAAATTGTCCACCTCTGCAGCACTGAAACCCAGAATATATAAAGTAATGGTTGAAAAACAAGAAGTGCTGTAAATACACACTCCAAGATTCATCGAGACAAGTATGCATCTGCGGTGGGGCTACATGGTGTATTCTTTAAATCAAGCTTGTTGCACAGTTAAAATGTAAAGCAAAACAATTTCTTTACTTCTTTAATATTAAAAAAATCATTAAATGATAGTCGGAGAAATAGAGAGAAAATGTGTGGGGCATATGGCCAAGAGAAAAATTACCATGACAGCACTAGCTATTGTGTATGTTATTGTAAAAAGGAATTATTATTCCTTACTGTAGTAACATTTGATGGAAGTAATTCTTCATTTGTCTTCTTTTTCTTGCCATTTCAACCATCACTCTTTCTCTGTTAACACTCATAATTTCTTAACAATATTACGTTGTACCATTAACCCTTCAGAAGTCGTGTGCTTGTTTGTGACATTAGTAGTAGCATGGGAATGCCTAGCCGCCCCTGTTAATCCTCTCCAATATAACCAATAATTATTGTCGTTTTTATTGAAGATATTGTTTTACAGTTCTTTGAAATATCCAATTTTATCACAGTAATGTAATTATATTTTATATTATGTACCATAAGCTTACAACAGAAAATTTAAATTTTTTACAGTATGAAATAAATCAGAATGCCAGTAATGTATCACAATGCTTCCGGTAACCCAGCGGTTCCCAAAGTGTGCTCTGCGGAGCCCTTAGGGCTCCGCAAGTGATTCTCAGGGGCTCCGTCTGCGGAAGTTATGAATATTACAAAAATTGCTAATTCCATCTAGTCTCTAGTGGGGAAAAAGGAAACTACTTCCATCAAGCAAAAAATACTTTCTGAGAAAGTAGTTTGCGTTCTTCTTGCTACATGGAAGCATTAATATTAGATCTACTCGTCACTGGAACTATCTCGAACTTTCTTGCTTGCCAAGTACTCAATGATTCTCGAAATTTATTTTATTTTTTATATACTGGGCAGGCAGCATTTGTTATTCGTGGTACGTGGAATCTACAATCTATTGAGTGTTACGTTACCTCAAAAAATATATATACTGTATACTGCATGTTAATTTGATAGCAGATGTGTTAGCTAAACTTTCGTTGAACCGGAACTGTGGCTTAAGATGGGCTCCCTAAGATCTAGGAGTCATTAGCCCTCAACCAGTGCTCGGTCAAAAGGAGATAACAGCTATAACCTTACTTTCAAAGAAGATAGTGCGAATTCCTGGGAATTGAGTTCGGAATGTGTTGAACATGATCCTGTCTCAGAGTCTACGGTGCCTAGTGTAGAGGTATAGAAAGTAACAAACGAAAATATTGTGATTTATATTTAATGATAAACACACATGTTAGGTCAATAATACAGTGTTCATTGAATTTTATGAAATACATTAAAGGTGATATGTTACAGTTGTATGAACACTACTTATTCACACAACTGTAACTTATCACCTTTAATGTATTTCATTGTGATTTAAGTTATATTTGGACATGAGATTCACTGAGTTTGCTGATGAATGTCCACAGTGTGTGATATGTAACAAAGTTTTTCCCAATAGTTCTATGTTCCCTGTCAGGCTTAGACGGCATTTCTCAATTCACAAATTCACAAATAAAACTGCAGACTACTTCGAAAGAAAAAGTGACGAACTCCATGCAGTTCAGACAAAATTTTATCTCGTGTAAAAACAAACAACAAGAAAACACTGAAAACGTCGTGGTTAGTCATTACCAGACTCTTGGTGGTAAACCTCACCCTTGCTGAAACTCTCATGAAACCACTATTAGTGAAGGTAGTGAAGTGCATGGTGAACAAGAAAACTGCAAACTTGATTTACAGTGTGTCCTTATCAAATAACACTGCATAATCGAATCCAGAATCTATGAAAAGACGTAAAAAAATATCATGATTTCCTGTATCAGTTAAACGAAATTTTCGTTACAACTTGACAAATCCACGGTCTTTGCCGGATTAGCTATGTTAATGATGTTTGTGCTGTATGAATTTTCAGGTTCTTTCATTAAATATTTTGTTCTGCAAATATTGCCATCCTCTACAAGCGGTACTGAAATTTTTTTCTTCTTCATTGAAAACTCGATCCCGTGGGACAATTGCATTGACGTGTGCACAGATGGTGCAAAGGCCATGGTAGGCCCTGTTGGTAGCGCTGTTACAAGGATCAAGAAAGTTTTAAAAACTGAACAAGTAGTCACTGTGTACTACACCAACACGCCCTCGCAACGAAAAAATGCCAGCGTTATTAAAGCAGGTACTAGACAACGCCGTCAAAATGATCAACTTTGTTAAGGCACGACCTTCGCAATGTAGGGTACTTAAAATCCTGTGTGAAGATATGGGTAGTATACACAAGTCATTGTCAGTAATATTACACACAGAAGTGCGATGGTTGTCGCGCAGTAAAGCGTTGTCCCGATTACATGAACTTCGAACGGAAATTTATTCACTTTTGAATTACCAAAACAGTTTGCTAGCAGATTATTTGAATGATCAGGAATGGTTGTACAAATTATGTTACTTGGCAGACATTTTTCAAAAAGAATTCAGCACTTACATACAAGATAAACGGAAGATTATATTCGATGCTGATGACGAAATTGTCGCACTGAAGAAAAAGATAGCGTTCTACATAGAAAGCATCGACAATAAGGATCTTACATTTCTCATTAACTTAAAACTTTATAGAAGAAAATAACATAACAATGAATGTCTCATTCATAGCAGTAATGAAAGAACACCTTGACAATTTGCTTCAAAATATGAATTCATACTTTCCAAGGGACACTCAGGAATAGATTCTAAAGAAATATGAGTGGATTGTAGATCCATTTCCAGTGGTCAAAACCAGCAGTCCTCACTGCTTCAGATATGAGGTCCTTATAGACATGGTTTCGAACAGCCACTGTCAGGCATAATTTGAAAGCAAACAATTTCCCGAATTTTGGGCTAAGTTTGGGGAGGATATTTTGATATTAAGTTCAGAAGCTAAATTTCTCTCACTGCCTTTTGATACTGTGTAGCTCAGTGAAACGACATTTTTCGAGGTACATGGCTACAAAAACAAAATATCGAACTTGTTTGGACACAGAAGACGATATACGTCTTCAACTGACTTCTATGACACCGAACATAGACAAACTCTGTCGCAAGAAACGGTACATTCTTCACATTAACTTCGGGTGTACATGTAACATTATAACATTTTTTTAAACATCTTAACTACCGGTACTTGTTAATATCATTTTGCAGATTTAAATAAATTATATCCAGTACTTTTTTACTATTGTTTCCCTTATTATATATATATATATATATATATATACACACATACTTCTGTTTATGTATTGTGTGAAGTATGCTTCATAGAACCACAGTCTAATAGATACAGTCACGCAACTCATACGTATAAATTATGCCAACATTCGACAGCTGGCGCGACAGTAGCCCTCTAGCAGCAGGCAAGTTAAAAGTGTGCACACGACATATGATAACACATCAGAAAACGGGTTTTGCGTAATTTATTTTATATGTTTATGCTATACTGGGTACAATAAGTGTATATGATTCTTATTAATTCTACTTTAGAATCCTGGAAGAATTTCACACGCAGTTAATCTACAAGTTTCAGAAGCTGGGAATAAACGTAATTATTTCTGCTCCTTACAACTGAATCATGGCCCTGATCACGTATCATGGTTTCAAATAATATAACTGTTCGTGCGTGGTCGGTTAATTCAATTCATTCCTAAATATATTTATGAATCATTGGAACTTTGTATTTCCTGTGAGAAGAGTTAAAAATTAGTAGCTTCAAAATTGTAGGACATATCTCGTAGGGTACATCGCGTGGTGAACTCCTCTCCCTATTTCCTGAGAAATTAACGATTTTGCATACTGCAAATTGGGGTAAACTCGGCCGCTGAGGTAAACTTGAAAATAAAGAAAAGGGGAGGATTTAAACATTAATATGAAGTTACTTATTTTTCCATTTCTTAAGAACCGGTATTTCCTTTATTATTTTGAGTCACAAATAGTGCTGATGTTATGGTTTAAATTGTTATGGCAAGTTTACCGCATTTTACATTACAGTTCCAGTTTTCACACATAATGCCTAATTTTCACTTATCCTACCTATAGGCCTATAATACGTAATTTACATGCACTTATTGTTAATATGACGTAGGAGAGAACAAATAAATGAACACATAATTTTGTTGAAAAAATTGTAACTTCAATTAACTCAGAAAATGTAGGCCTAATTTTATTTTCAGAGCAGAAGTGGTGTAAGTCAAAAATGGGTAATGAGGGGTTAAAGTAAACATTCTGTAAAATACAGCGCAAAGTGGCAGATATTGAATGTATTTAAACTATTAATAGTCAGTGAATAGCACGAAGGATATATTAATTGCTACTTTGCGCTGTATTTTACAGAATTTTTACTTTAAACCTCATTACCTGATTTTGACTTACACCACTTCTGCACTGAATGGCTCAAATAATCACTGGGAATGTAAAATCAACACAAATAACAGTAATGCAAATTGTTACAGAAAAGATTGCTTTTTATATTAAATTTAAAAAGGCTCTTTTATTTCTTGAGAACTTAATACGTCTGCCACATGAATCTACACCAACACATCAGAAATTTATCGACACTGTCTGGATTTATTCAAGAAGTGAATATTTTGCAAAAGGATTACTATACTCCATGAATTCTTGCAAAATTAACACCATGATACCTACTTGAATGCTATATAACATTCTTGAAAAATATAAAGAAAACAACACGAATACAAAAATTATGGAATTACTTGCATTAAAAACTGTAGATATATTATCCAAAATCGGAATGGTTACACATTTACACATATGATCTCTGCAAAAAAAATAATAATATACTGCGACAGGTATTTACTTTGTTTTTATTTAAACTGTCCTTCCTTACATACAAATATGTAACTGATAAGTAATAAATGTTTTATAGAACACAATACATAGGCTACCTACAACGTGGATTATTGGTTATGACTGAGTTATGATTTTCTCTTGGTCTTTAGGGAATCTGAAGAACGACAAATTCAGAGATTTAAACTTGTTGTTACTGCAATTTTCGTCATTGCACACATTGCCTTTATTCCGACGCATGATTAAAACATTTAAAACATTATTATAACATCTCGCATCCCTTTAAAGCACGTGCTGGCTGTAACAACCCTATGACCAGTGCCTTGCCTGCCGCTTGGGCGCTAGTGTCGCGAATGTTGGCAAAAAAAGTGTTGAAGTTGCGCGACTGTATATATTAGACTGTGATAGAACGTAGACAGTTAAAACTAAAAAGTAAACATTTCTTGGGGCTCCACGAGAAACTTTTCCTTCAAAAAGGGCTCCGTGGCTGAAAAAGTTTGGGAACTGCTGCGGTAACCAATACAATATAAATTTTTATTTACCTTTTACATATTATGAAAAACATGAACAACCTACTAAAATGATTAATTAATGTTATTATTGATCTGTTATTTTTCACTAGTTTCAGACTCTTCAGGTTTTTAAAACTAAACATAAATCTACTCTATAAGAGCAAGCACAAATTGTAGCAACTTTAAAAGTCTTCCTATTTTTAAAGTTAAATCTTTCAATAAATCATCAATCAATCAATCAATCAATCAGTCAATCTTTATTGTAGTCATGAGCATCCTTGGATGCTACAGACAATGTCAGTAAGAGTTTATAATGAGTAACATATTATACATAAGTTACAAGCAAACTAAAAGAGTGATTAAAATTAAATATTTTCATTTATATTAAAAAAACTAATTTAGACTATAAAAAGATTTACGAGCCATTGTTTGAGTGCAGTTTCAAATCTATTCAGATTTAAATTATGGGCTTCAGGTGGTAATTTATTAAGCCTGGTATACTAACATGAAGAGAATCCCCATTAGTGCTAACATGGGGTGGTGCATAATCCCATCAGATTTGAATGTTTTTTTGGAGAATATATCCACTTAATTGCAATTAATATTTTATTTCCTGCAAAAATATATCATTTGCTTTAGTTTTGCGAAAAAGAAATGATATTATTTGCAATGTGGAGAACATTTTTCAACTATGTATTTTGTAGTATACAAATCATTTATGGCATGCTGCACAATGTCGTGCTAGATTGTCTGCAATGAAATTATATAGACCAAATACAGCATTCCTAGTACAGTACAAATGACTATTTTTTTTCTAGAAGGTGAATTAATTTTTAAATTATTCTAGCTGATACAACTTCACTGCATAGATAACCCTAGTTGTATTTTTTTTTTTTTCTGAATGTCACATGCATTTTTCCTTCTAAGATTGGCTGAAATGTTGAAATGGTTATAAAATGACCTAACAATGAAATGTAAGCAAAAATAAGTATTAGCTACAACAATGGATCCTATTTATAGCATTTGTAACAAATATCACATCTGTGATCACTGCAAACTGGTACGAAACATTTTACACAAGCAGTTTTTGTTTTTCTATCTGTTGATCTCTCACATAGTCCACATTGAGCTTGTTTCTTTAGCAGGGCCATAGAGAGCCGAAATGGGCCCCCTGATAAGGATTCTACGGGGCCCCTTTTCAAACGATATATTGAGAACACTCATATGTAAAGTAGCATAACACTGAACAATGCTTTTATTATAAACATTACGAAAGTGAACAAATATTTTACACTAGGCCTACTCTATTCTCTATTGCTTATTTTAAATATGGACACACACACTAAGTCACTAACTTACATTTTAGGAGAATATTACTTTCATGAAATCTACAGTGGAGCTTTCCTTGCCTTTCGACTCACAAAATAGTCTATTATTACTTCAAAATCCAACTCTTGTGCAAGACTGCTTTCCAAAGCTAAGTACCAAGACTTGATAGTCTCCCTTGCGACATTGTTGAGCGAAATATGTTCTTCACACGCGCCAACAGGCTTAACGACCTCTCTGCTTCAGCAACTGTTACTGGCAATGTAGTAAATATGCGCAATGCAATACAGACATTTGGGAATAGATTGGTCAATTTCTGTTGAGTAAGGACATTCAGGAGTTGAAGAGGTTGTAAGTTATTCTTAAAGTTTGCTGGTTGGATAGTCAAATACAACATCCTCTTCAGAAACATCACGTTGATAGATTTGTGCTCATTTTTTTACTCTTTTCTGTAATTCCTCTTTTATCAGTGAGGGATAATTCCACAAGAAACTGAACATTTCATTTATTGCATGAACAGCTTTGTAATGCTCTGTTAAGTTCCCAATGACACTGTCCATGAGCACATAGAAAAGTCACGTTTAAAAAGTTCCTCTGGAGTGTCGTCATGCACTTCTTGAAAAGATCTAACTTTTTGTTTCTCAGAAAAATTCTGAGATACACGAATGTTTGCTGCCACAAGCACGCACTCCTACAAAATCGTGTCCCACTTTGTACGCAATGTTTTCAAATTTTGAATCAACGCCTTAATGTTCTCCACCTCCACGCCTATTGTCGCCTGTCTAGCCTGCAGAACGGAGTTACAATGGTTGATTTCGGAGAGAACCTTCATCCATATTGAAGATATCACAACACAAGTAAATTTGGTAAGATACCTTTCAATACCATTGATATCTCTTAACGTCTCTGCAGTGATATTCAGATCCTTTACTTTTGCAAGAGCTGTTCTCAATTTTGAAATGTGTGAAGCAAATGGCTTAACACTGTCTATCCTGACTGACCATCGCGTTCGAGATGTTGAGTGGAGAGAGCAACCAATGGCATCTTGGAGTATCTCCCACCTTTGAGAGCTAGAACTGAACAAGGTGCAACACTTTTGGACTACACCGAAAAATTTTATTGCTTCATTGCAGCTTTCTGCTGCTTGGACTCCACAAAGATTCAAGCTGTGACAGGCACAGGGAGAAAAAATAGCCAAAGGGTTTTCTCTAAGAATACAACCTTGTACACCCTTGTATAAACCTGCCATATTTGATCCGTTATCGTATCCTTGTCCTATACAATCTTGTAGTGGAATACCATATTCTTCAAGAGTTTTTCGAATCAAATCTGCTATGGCCTGTCCTGTTTTCTGAATGCAATCAGCAAACTTCAGAAATCTTTCATTAATCTTATAAGTCATCGTAAGGGTGTCTTTATCCTCACAAAGTGTCAGGTATCTAAGAATAAAAATGGTATGTTCCACATGTGATGAGTCCGGCATTGTATCAATGATCACTGTGTAGTATTTGGCTTCTTGCCATTCACTTAAGATGGCTCGAATCACATGATCTGCGCAGCACTGAATGAACTCATTCTGGATTTCAGCAGAAAGATAGTGGACTTGTAGACGTATTTTTTTGCCTGAGATTTCTTTACTGTACTTAAATGCTCATTTAAGAGTGGATCATAATGACTAATTAGTTCTAAGATCCCAAGGAAGTTGCCATTTCTAGGATCACCAATAAGATGGTATCCCCTCTCAATGGCAAGCCTCTTTCACCTAGAAACAGAATCACATCCAAAATACGGATTAAAATCTTTCTCCAATTGTCCACTTCATTCTTTAAAGTTTTAGAAAGTAACATATCAACTGATGAATCCTCACTTAAACGTTTCTCCAAGGCCTGCCATCCTAGATAACATGCCTTTGGCTAGCACTGTTTTCATGTGTAGGTAATTTATTATAGTCTCTTCCAAAGGTGAGTTTACCAGAAAAACCTCCAAGAGAACATAATAGTGAGCATGCAGATAAGGAAAACTTGCTGAAGATACAGCATGGAAAGTAAAAGAAGGCTTTCGCTTGAAAACTCCAAACCAGCCAGTCTCTTGGTACGCTTTCTCCATTTTTTAAGGTGCATTGCAGAACACAACGAGGAAATAAATTACCATCCACGTCACATGGAAACTCTTTGGGAAGTGATTTAGGCCCACGAAGAACTACTTCTTGAATGAACCCAGTAGAAATCTGCAAATTTTGCAGTGTCCCGATGTCAAAATCAAAAGGTCTAGAGGTTGCTGCTGCTGGTGCTGCTGCCCATGATGTTATTGGTGCTGGTGAGAGGGTACTAATCGGGGAAGGAAGATCTGATCGTGTTGTATTTATTGATTCGGAACGTTCATTAGATCCTGATTTTATTTCAGCTTCATCAGTAGAAGTAGACGGAAGATTGAGTGCATTATATGTACTGGCACTTACTTCGTCTTCTTCTTGAATATCTTTTCTTTGATCCAAAGATCCACTTTCCACTTCCCCTTCCTGTTCACACGTTCTGGCTTTCTTCAACACAAAACCAAAGCTTTCAAATGTTCTCTGTCCTTTCTTAGATAGTTCTTTCTTCGTCTCCTTCTCCTTTCTTTTCTGAGCACCAGATTTATGATGATAACTCATGATCTGCAAACAAAATTGAATAAAACATTAACATATATGGTCAAGTCAGCTTTCGAACAAACCAAGCAGACGACTTTGAGTCTATGTATGGCGTGGAATGGAGAATGAACAAGCGTGTACTACCTTCGTAGTAGTGATCAGTTTTCCTGATAGATGCTACTCCCAATCAACGATTTCATAGCAATCTGCATGTGCACAAATTAAATAATATTATTACTTTTAATTTTACATTTTAATTAAAATCTATATAGTATTACCATCATGTCACACAGGCCCACCTGGAAGTACCGGACCCCCAGGATACAGCCATGCCTTCCATACCCTCTCATCGGGCCTGTTCTTTAGTTTTGACTGATTGACCACTGCATTTTCTACTGTTGAACGCAGATCCCTGGGTAGTTTTGACAATCGTTTTTCCATGTGAGGTTTCGCTAAGTCTAACCCAAGCCAGAAGAGGAACTGCCTTTTTGTGAATTTTTTTCTTTTCCATATTATGAAGGATCATTGTGTTGATACCTGCATGATCTAACATTCCATAAAAGTATTGTAATGACCATCTGCATGTTTTTCGGGATCCTGAATAAAAGTGCACCATTTGATCACTGGTATCTACACCACCTTTTGTAGAGTCATAGAAATATATAATTTCTGGTTTACCATTTTCACTTATGTTTGAACCATAATGCATAGTGGATAGTAGCACTACAGACCTGCATTTCTTTGGTGTGAATGAAACCAAGGTCTTCTTATCATCAAAGTAAAATTGAGAAGACATGACTTGCTTTTCCTGTTAGGAAGGAAATTCGGTGGTATTTTCTTCTTGTTCTTTCTCAATGTTCTTAAATTTCTTTTATAACCATGTTGAGTCCGATAAGTTGTATGAGTAATCAAAGTTTATTACTAGTAGGTCGTCAAAACTTATCTAATTGTATTACAAAATCACAATGTTTTTATTTTAGCATATTGATAAACATTTTCGATTTAATTAAACCATCGTCAGATCTTTCACAAACCCTTTAAAATTATGAACAAGTTGTTACTTTGTGAACAGTCAGTGAAAAAACAACGGGTTGCATGAAATTGTAAGTCATGCTAATGGATGTAAAACACATGCAAGTTACTGTAAAATACTAAAAATTATACACAAAAGATAAAATGTTAAAAAGCAAGCAATTGCTCTAATAATAATAGATGTGAGATTTGAACAATATAAATATCAGAACAGCCCTCTATGTAACCATATAATTGATATTACATGATGTCTGCATTTACAAACGTCAGGTTGTACTGTTGCAAAATGGCTGAGAAGAGTAGAAAGGCTAATATGCAGCACAATGTGTGGTAAACTGTATATGCAATGCTTGCAACATGTGTGGTCTTGTGATCTGAAATTACGTGGAAAATTTTTATTATATTGTGGAATAGATAATGTAAACTATTATGTTATTTAATTAACCCTTTCAGTCACGACTTTTTTCTAATGGAAGGAAAAATCCCATTTTTTGGCAGTGATCATTTTGTAATACTAAAGATATTTGTACAAAGTTAGAAAAAGATAGGTTTGTTATTTTGGGAGATATAAGGTGTGCACAAATGTAGACAAAATTATTCAATGGTACCAGAATTCTGTTTACTACCAATGTGTAGATATTTTACATTGTTTGTTCACAAAGAGCCAACACTTATTTTCAAATCTGATTTATAATTGAAATCAACTAATTCTAAAAACCATCTCAATCATTTTTTGCCGTGAAAGTCGGTAAAGCAATTTCTATCTTTATTCAGGCAAAGATATATGTTACATTTCTGGCATCGCCAACGTGACTTTCCTGTACAGTTGCTGTTTTTGCTTCTACCTTGAAAAGTTGCCTCACTGTGTACTGACAAATGGTTCACAGATTCGAATCTCACCTCATGGATTGGCCTGTGATTTCAGGAGTTTTGTAGTTTGAGATTCTTTCGGGTCGATGTTCGAAGGACGGCCTCTTTTTGTAGGTATCTCCTTCTCCTGCTTTACAAGAGCTTCTCCAACCCTCATTCTAAAATGGAGGAGATCCAAAGTCTTGTTCTTATAAATACCTAACTTTTCTGCATCTGCTTGATACTCAAGCCAGTTGTTACATACCGCTAAATCCACAGCATGAAAAATTAGTTTCAATGTCCAGTTTCGAGTTTTCATGAATATCCTGTAGAGGCTAATGAGGAAATCAAGTTTATCCACTCCACCCATTGATTGATTATACAATTTCACTACCTTTGGTCTTGACACATCAATATACTTTTTGTTTTTGTTGTCCCACCTTCGCACCTTGTCTGTTTCTCCAACACCTACAAAGTTGGAGGCCATAAGTACAGACCTATTATGTTGCCATTTTGTGACCACTACATTACCATCACGAGAGCAGACCTGATCTCATGAACCTCGATCTTTTCTTTTTGTAATCTTTGTCAGAAATTAGAGATTTTATTTCTGTAGTGGCATCCTGGTAAAGTGTAAAATCATAAGCAAGCCCACTTTTCTCACACAATAAGAATAATTTGATTCCTGAAGGAAGGGGTTTTCCTTTCATGTATTGTTTTACATCAAGCTGGCCTTTGAAAGGACAAATTCCTTACACCTATTTCTCAGTGAATCCTATAAAGGTCTAATCTTCCAGAATCTGTCTGTTGAATTTGCTGATTTATCTAATATGTTGACACAATGGAGAAACTTCCTGAGTTTGAAGAACCTGTTGACTGACATATTGTCTGAAAAAATGTTTACCCCTAATGCTGTGGCCCAATACATTCTAAAACGGGGGAATCTTAGACTACTGGCTAGTATGTGTAACCCAAAGAGAGTAAGTTCATTCAAATTGGTTGCCACATACCTACATTCTCCAAGTTGCTTCGCATAAATGTTTGTCATCTCTACAAGCTTTTCAAACATTGAAATAGGAATGTATCTTGAAAAATGTGTTATTGATAAGTCCAAAATGTCTTCTCCACCATTATTATCTTCCCAGATTGGGATGGTTTCTTGGAATATTACACTGCGTTGCCACTGAATTTTGTCTTTTGATGTCAGATTCATCCATTCATATTCATTCTCTGCCAAAAGTTCATTATCTGGTTGTTGATCATTCTCAGCATCAGCTCCTGATTCTGCACCATTATCTTCTCTTGGATCTGCATCATCTGCACCATTCTCTTCTGTTGGTTCTGCATTATCTGCACTACTTTTATTCTCAACTCCGTCATCTTTTTCTGAAAAAAATACATGGCCTATATAGTATGATATATACAGTATATGCACTGTATATAAATAAACATAAAACATAAAATAAATAATGTTTAAATACTAACCAGACACTTTATTGGCTTCAAACAATTCGTCATCACGTTTTTCTCCTCCTTCACTCTCAAAGTCTTCGAGATCGGAACGGTCACCTTCATCAATCAGATCCAGAATTTGACTTGGTCCTAGCCCTGTGAAAAAGGACACAATAACTAGTTACACAAACATACATTTAGAAATTTCAAAACACTAAATGTTTATACTAACAATAAAATGTAGAAATTAAAGTGAGGTTATGTTTTCCCTTGAACGTATACCATGCAGACAGTATGTCTACAATATTACATATGGTATTTTGCACTGTAATTTTACATAAAACCGGATAATTTAAAGCTAAAATAAACACTTTAATTTTAAGATGGAACATATTTGTTAACTTTTTAACAATTATTTTCACGGAATATAGTATATAAAACTATAAACAGCAAAATATGTAACAGCTTACCTTTCCTCCGTTTCTTACATGGTTTCATGGCTACTTTGATTCTCTTGAAGTACACCAAATCGTCCACAGATTGCATCATAAGTGATATGAGTGAACACAGCAACAGTGGACCAAAATATAGACACAGTGAAGAAGAGGTTACTACATGGAATACTGAGTGCTATATGACATTGAAAAAGGCGTCTACAATGGGAACCTTTTTGTCATGGTGTCCCGACAGATGGCAGCAGGGGCTAACCCGGTTCAGGTCCGACAGCATGGTGTCTGCTTTGTTTATATTGTAACCAAGACTGTCTGCTTGCACTGAAAAGTATTTCAATTGCAATGCTGAAAACTTGTTGTTGCATTCCCCTGTGCGCAAACAGAGGTGGACATGTATTTCCTAAAGACACTGCTATATTCAATTATATGATGAATGCAAATGTTTTTAAAGGTGAGAGTATTACTGAATGGAATAAAATAAAAAATGTTAGTAAGTTAAATATTGTACAGTGAGGAAATGATTAATTCCTTATATAAGAATTTTGTGAGCAAAAATTCTTTGAAATGCATTTCATAAAAATTGCACAGTTTCTTAACCATATCATGAATAAAAGCATCATCTCTATATACATGAATTACTTTAAAATCTTTGAATGTATACACAAATAATCTGCATACTTTTCTGCCACTGCAAAATAACTGTCCCTGTATCTGATAAAAATGCTGATGAGTTCTTTTCACCACATACTATCCACTTACATCGCAAAAAATATAAAAAGTCCACTGTTTCTGGGGATATCAACTGTTCTTGGCGGAATATGGACATTTAATTTCTAGTATTTTTTCTTCTTCACTTATCACTCGGTCAGGTGAAGCACAAATGAATGGATGTGAACTGCTGATGAACAACCCACAGGGAGATGTTACAATTCCAATTCTGTCTTCAAATTCTCTGACAGCCACAGATTCATATTTTTTTCCGTGCTCTGTGGACTTTGAAAACATTTCTGACCAATTTGTCATGGTTTGCAAAAGATTCGACAAGTTTGTTTTCTCAGTTAAATGACAAATTCTCTTAAATGTTGAACTAGGTATTCTCACTGATCGATGTTCAATCCACAGATGATTAGATATCTGACCTCTTGTTGCCTCTTCTATTTTCCTTGCTTCATCTGCACTCAAGTCGATCAGTTTATGTGAACGGAAAAATAATTTTTCAGGTAACTGACAGTAGTCATGGTCGTTATAACATGCTCTTAGATTTGCTGGGGAATAAAGTTGCAATATAGGAGGAGGAAATGTACTTGGAAAATTAGCAGAAAAGTTAATGGATAAGTTCCTAAAGTAACTGGAGTAGGACAGAGGAACGTGGGTTATGTGGTCTGGGGTCAAACTGAGAGAATAATTTTGAAGTGCTTGTCTTACTTATATTCAAACATGACGCTTTCATTGGTGAACCCTTGCACTTTTTCACTTTGTGAAATGCCTGAAGCTTACTGGTACATGTTTCTTGTGTTTTCATTGTTTTTGTTTTTGTGAAGTCCATCAAAGCACATAATACTGTGCATACATGCTTGCAATGCGCACTTGGTCCCATTCCTGCTGCACATTCACATTCACATTCGTCAATTAAAGAGTCTTTCACTTTCACATCAACATTATAAACTATATTACTTTTATATGAGGATGCAACTCTGCTTTTTACAAAGGAAAACGTATTCACTGATACCATACGAACAGTCTCGTTTTTCACACAGCTGCAAATAAACCTTAATGCAGTCATCCGATATGGTAGGAAGTACAGTATCGCTATTAATATCCCGATACAAAGAAGAACGTGGCAAATCCATTTCGAATGTAGGCCTACCATCTTCACTAGGAATGATGTCACATTGGTTGAAGGTTACATCGTAATCTTTCAGCCTGAAACAAGAATTTTTTTTACCAAATGTTAGGCCTACATATCAGACTTTAAATAAGAAATATTTTCACTGAATTTAAATTCAATCCAATCCTCAATTTAGTAATGATGTAAATGTAATAATATAAAACTTTAGGTCTAGGAACATACCTCTGTACAAGATCTGCTTTCTTGCCAAGAATTTTCGCTTTCCTTCGGTGTAATTCATTTTTCAATTGAGTTAAACTCCATTCATCCTAATTCTCCATTATTTACACTTTTGCATAAATTAATACTTACTTACTTACAAATGGCTTTTAAGGAACCCGAACGTTCATTGCCGCCCTCATATAAGCCCGCCATCGGTCTCTATCCTGTGCAAGATTAATCCAGTCTCTATCATATCCCACCTCCCTCAAATCCATTTTAATATTATCCTCCCATCTACGTCTCGGCCTCCCCAAAGGTCTTTTTCCCTCTGGTCTCCCAACTAACACTCTATATGCATTTCTGGATTTGCCCATACGTGCTACATGCCCTGCCCATCGCAAACGTCTGGATTTAATGTTCCTAATTATGTCAGGTGAAGAATACAATGCGTGCAGTTCTGCGTTGTGTAACTTTCTCCATTCTCCTGTAACTTCATCCCTCTTAGCCCCAAATATTTTCCTAAGCTCCTTATTTTCAAACACCCTTAACCTATGTTCCTCTCTCAAAGTGAGAGTCCAAGTTTCACAACCATACAGAACAACCGGTAATATAACTGTTTTATAAATTCTAACTTTCAGATTTTTTGACAGCAGACTAGATGATAAAAGCTTCTCAACCGAATAATAACACGCATTTCCCATATTTATTCTGCATTTAATTTCCTCCCGAGTGTCATTTATATTTGTTACTGTTGCTCCAAGATATTTGAATTTTTCCACCCCTTTGAAGGATAAATCTCCAATTTTTATATTTCCATTTCGTACAATATTCTGGTCACGAGACATAATCATATACTTTGTCTTTTTGGGATTTACTTCCAAACCAATCGCTTTACTTGCTTCAAGTAAAATTTCCGTGTTTCGTTTGTGGATTTTCTCCTAACATATTCACGTCATCCGCATAGACAAGAAGCTGATGTAACCGTTCAATTGCAAACCCTGCCTGTTATCCTGAACTTTCCTAATGGCATATTCTAAAGCAAAGTTAAAAAGTAAAGGTGATAGTGCATCTCCCTGCTTTAGCCCGCAGTGAATTGGAAAAGCATCAGATAGAACCTGACCTATACGGACTCTGCTGTATGTTTCACTGAGACACATTTTAATTAATGAAACTACTTTCTTGGGAATACCAAATTCAATAAGAATATCATATAATACTTCCCTCTTAACCGAGTCATATGCCTTTTTGAAATCTGTAACTGATGCACTGTACCCTTATACTCCCATTTTTTCTCCATTATCTGTCGAATACAAAAAATCTGATCAGTAGTCGATCTATTACGCCTAAAACCACACTGATGATCCCCAATAATTTCATCTACGTACAGACTTAATCTTCTCAAAAGAATATTGGACAAAATTTTGTACGATGTCAACAAAAGTGATATTCCTCGAAAGTTACCACAGTTGGTTTTGTCCCCCTTCTTAAAAATAGGTACAATTATGGACTCCTTCCATTGTTCTGGTACAATTTCCTTTTCCCAAATAGCAAGTACAAGTTTATAAATTTCGCTATATAATGCACTTCCACCCTCTTGTATTAATTCTGCTGGAAGCATAAATTAATAGAGAGCGTAAAGTTATATTCAGAAATAAACTTCCAGCAATGTCATGTAACAATGAAGCAGAAGCACATTAGCATGCCATGTGGGACCGGGTTAGTCCCTGGTGCGCTCTAGTGGTGAATTCTGTTACTACACGCGAAAGGTTCCCATTGTAGACGAGGTTAACGAAAGGGTTAAGTGAATCTAATACACAAAACCTCATAAAGGGTTCACCAAGTTAAATAAATTACTTAAGGAAACAGAGTGGACTATGCACTATGTGCACTATGCTGCAGGAAGCTGAACCATAAATGTGAAGGAGTGTTACATTTACAAATTGAAAAAGTATTATCACATTGAAGAGTAGAGGGGGAGGGAGAGGATGTGTTGGAACATCGAAAACTGTCTGTGCATGGAGAATTTAAGTTATAAAGTGGAATATGTAAGTTTGGAAGATACTCATTTAAGAGAGATACACCATTATGTATTGCTTGTGAAATGTAAAATTCTTCAGCAACATGAATGCGTGGATTATCATTCATGGGGTGAATGATCTGTAGTGTATCATTAATATTGGTTAGCTCGTGACCTTGTTCTATCAGATGTATTGCAAATTTCGAAATCGTCTATTGTATTTAAAATCGGAAATATGTTCATTAAATCGGGTTCTGTAATTTCTGCGTGTTTGACCAATGTACTTATTGGGACAATTTTTACATTGTAATAAGTACACACCACTGTTTTGGAATGGATCTCTGTTATGAAGTTTATTGTGTATAACATTATTTAATTTGTTACTAGTGGAGAAAGCAATGTTTATATTTTGTTTTTTGAAAAGTTACTCAGTTGATCAGAAATTGGTCCGAAATAGGTCGTGCTTGTCCAAGTTTTTTTTTTTTTTTTTTTTTTTTTTTTTTTTTTTTTTTTTTTTTTTTTTGAGGTTTCCGGTTCAAGAAAGTGTGTTGAGTTCGAAACAATTTATTCTTACATTTTCTAAGAAGGTTGTCTATTGTTTTTTTTTTTTTCCTTTCTATTCAATATGCTCCATTGCAGTAATGTAATACTGCACACATTTGTTGCTACACTATTTTTACATTCTGTCTGAACTTTAAAACCTAATAGTAAACTATTTGTAACAATAGTAGTGCTTTGACTATTTACAATATTTACAAGGATGTAAAGTCAGCTGACTGAATAGAGTTTATGAATTACTTATAATTATTTTAACATATATGACTTGAATACTAATACTAATCTTAATCAGAGTAGTATTTTCACTATTTACAATAATTACCCTGCTGTGAAGTCTGTGAAGTCTGACTTGAATACTAATAATAATTTAAAAAAAAAAAAAAAGGTAAAGGTATCCCCGTAACATGCCATGAAGGCACTTGGGGGGGGGGCATGGAGGTAGAGCCCCATGCATTCCATGACCTCGGTATTAGAATGAGGTGGTGTGGTCGGCACCACTCTCTGACCGCCTTTTACCCCTGGTACTCAATTTTATAGGAGGCTGAGTGAACCTCGGGGCCATTCTGAAAGTTTGGCAACGAGAAAAAAACCCTATCACCACCTGGGATCGAACCCCGGACCTTTCAGTTCATAACCAGCTGCTCTACCAACTGAGCTACCCGGCCGCCGACTTGAATACTAATTTTAACGAAAGTAGTATTTTCACTATTTACAGTAATTACACTGCTGTGAAGTCTATTGACTTAATACAGTTTATGAATTGCTTATAATTATTTTAACATATCTAACTTGAATATTAATACTAACTAGAGTAGTATTTTCACTATTTATAATATTTACAGTTATGTGAAATCTATTGACTGAACAAAGTTTCTGAATTCCTTACAGTGTTTTAACAATAGTTTCTTTTGCGACACTGGCCATCTATCTTGATTTCTATATATCCCCTTCTTCAGTATATCTCTTTGTTTATTCAATTTGACACAAGCATATATTAGGTGGTCTACTGTTTGTGCATCTTGAAGGCATGAACACATTGAGTCGTCTTTGATTCCGAAACAGTGTAGGTATGTCTTGGTTTTTACATGGCCTGAGATCATGGTGGTTACTTCTGCTGTCAACGTGATATTTTGTTTCATCCTCTGACGTACAGATGGGAAGAACTTCTTACATATAGCTCCTTTCGGAGTGTTTTTTCAGTCGTTCTCCCATTTGTTGAACCCTTCTTCTTCTATTTCCGTTACAATTGTGGACTTAGGTTTCCTGTTGTATGCCACTTCAAGCCCATCTTCTGTTGCTGCCTCTTTTGCTGTTTTATCTGCGAGTTCATTGCCCTCTATTCCCACATGGGCCTTGACCCATCCGAAGTGGATAATGAAATTCTGTTCTTTTAGGCTTTTGATGTTTTCACGTATTATCTCGATTATATTATTTTAGAGAAATTTTTTAGAAGAGCTAATGTTACTTGGCTGTCCGTGAATATAGCTATCTTCCTCTGCTCAAGTTCCATCTGCTCACTATTGATGAGCTGTAATGCACTTGGTATCTCTAACTGCTCAGCTAGATTATTGGAGCATGCTTCATGTAATCTTCTCTTTACTTTATGTGCTACTGAGCCCTGTTTGTATATCACTGCAGCGACACCAACCTTTCCTTAATACTTGCTGCCATCCGTGAATATCTCTGTAGCATAAGGCGTGCTATGATCAACTTCATCTATTGTGATTCTCTCTGCTGGATGATATCATGTTCTTACTGGAAGAGGTGCGTCGAATTCAACAGTAACATCTTCTATCAAACCATGTGTTGCTTCATATATTTTTGCTACTTCGGTGATTGTTATACAGATTGGTTTGAATTCAGCTAACACACATGAGGCGTCATAAGATGTGGTTCTGTGAGCTTTAGATATTTTTATATTCATGAGTCTTTGTGTCTTCTGCAGTTTCTGGATATTCTTTTGTTTTCTTATAGACTCTTCCCAGACTGGGGCAGCATAAGTTAACATACGGACAATGGCTCCTCTATACATTGCTTTCAATGCATGATATCCAAGTCCCCATTGAAGCTTTGCTATTCTGCTGAGCGTATTAATTAGGTGAAGAGACTTATCTGTTGTTTTCTCTATGTGTTTTCCAAAATTGAATTTGTTATCTAGATAAATACCTAGATATTTCAGTTCCTCTACTTGTTCAAGTCTGTTATAATTTAGATATATTTTTATCTTTTTATTGGCGATTTTCCTCCTCCTTGATATTAAAAGGACCTTTGACTTACTGTCGTTAAATTCTACTTTATTGTTCTTTGCCCAATTTTCTGTTTTCTTTAAGTCTGAGTTCGCATAATTTTCAGCATCAACATGATTAGCGTCTTTTGTTAACACCATCAGGTCATCTGCAAAAGCCACTATGTATGAGTGCTTTGAGAAGTCCAGGTTCAACAGCGAGTTATACATAATATTCCAAAGCCCCGGACTGCAACTGGATCCCTGCGGGCAACCTTTGCTCACTTCTTTACTAAGTTATGCCGAATTTGTTTGAAGTAATGCTGTTCTACTCACGAAGTAATTTTGAGTTAGTTTATAAATATTTCTTGGGCACTTCAGTTCTTGCATATTGTGAAGGATACTCGGCCACCACGCTGCATCAAATGCGCCCTTCACATCTAAGCTTACAACCACTACACTGTTACCCTGACTTATATTCTTTTGAATAAATTTTATTGTTTCACTGCCATAGCTGCATCAACTGTACTTTTTTGAGGGGTGAAACCAAACTGATGATCGTTCATTAGATTAGAAGAAAATACATGATGAAGAATTCTGTCAATTAGAAGTTTCTCGAGTATCTTTCCACCTATATTTATCAAACTGTTGGGCTGATACTTTGAAGCATCTCAGCTTTGTTCCTTCCCAGGTTTTATTATTGGAATGATTGTGGACTTCTTCCATTGTTTGGGAAAACACCCTGTTGCTAAACATTTGTTATACAGCATTGTCACTAATAATGGGAAGATTGTGAATACTCTCAAATAAATCTCACTATGAATTCCATCTTCACCTGGTGATTTGCATGGATTAAAATTCTTAAGCACAGTTAGTATTTCCTGCTGGGTGAAGTTTTTATCATCAGATGTCTCTGGAAGTGTCTGAACTTGCGTTCTTATCTCCTTATGATATTCATCATCATCTTTCATCTTCAGGAATGAAGTAATCTAGCACGTACTGTAATGTAATTTCTATATCTGCAGTGTATGAACCGTCTGGTTTCTGAATTGTTGTCAGGCTAGATGGAGTTTTCTGTTTGCCTGCTGCGATTTTATATATAACATTCCATGGATTCGTTCCCCCATTAATGGTATAGAATTTCTTCCAGGATTTGAGTTTTTCTTGTTGTAGTTGAGCTTCATACTGTTGTTTCGCTTCTATGTACTTATTTCTTCTTTCCTGACGTAAATTATTCGTTGTTCTTTGAAATCGTCTTCTCATTGCATTGACTCTTTTATGCATTATAGTCAATTATATAGTCCACCATGGAACTGTTCTATTTTTGGGAGTCTTTTTGCCTTTAGAGATTCTAAAGGCTGCCTTGTGTCCCGATTCGATACAGGAGTGAATATCAGCTGTTAACTTTTCTGCATCATCTACACTACTCACTTTTTCACATATTTCTACAGCTAGTTTCTGCATATCGCTGCTGTCATTTTCACAATTAAACATCATTGTCTATTGTCTATTGTGTGCTTTTAAAACCATTATCTTGAACTAAAGATACAATGTAATTATATTCTTTGTTATAATTATGTTTATTTAATGATATAGTTAAAAGTCTATCTATGAGAAACCGATATTTACTGATTTCATGAGCTTCTGGTTGGTTAGAAGAGCTATGAATGGAATGATTAGTGGAGGTTGGTTTTCGGTATATATCAAAATTAAAACAAGAATTTTTTATAAAGATTTTGAGGTCCAAAAAGTTTGATTGACTGCTGGCTCAGAAGTGAACTTTATAGCAGGATGCAATTCATTGAAAGAGAAAGTAATGTTATTGACACTGTTATTATTATCTTCATAAATAAGAAGCATATCGTCTATATACCGGAGATAAATGGAGATGTTATACTTATTGAGGAAATTATTGTGTTGTTTTTCTAAATCTTGTAAGAAGATTTCGGCTAGGAAACCTGGGGTTGTTGGTATAGTTTATTATTAAACGCAAAATAATTTTGCTTTAGGGATGTGCTAAGTAAAAGATTTGTTTGATCTAATAACTTTGGGTCCAGTTGGTTATCAGCAAGTTCTGTTCTTACTATATTAAAAGTTTCAGTAATAGGAACATTGGTATATAAGTTGGAGATGTCAAGGGAAAGCATTTTTGTACTATTTGATGGTTTTAGGTTTTTTTATTGTTTTTGCCAAATGTGTTGCATTTTTTATGTTAAAAGTGTTTTCCAAGGGGATATGTTGTTTTAAAAAAATTGTGTAAGAACTTATTACGATTCCAGTTAGGTGCATTACGGCTATTTGGTCTCATGGATATCGGTTGTTTATGAGTTTTAGGAATGGCTTTAAGAATAGGTGCCTTAGGGTTTATTTGTATGAATTTGTTAGAGGTACTGGACTGAATGAGATCGGGAGAATTTTTTATCGCATTTTTTATTTGTTTTTGAAGGGAATCGGTGGGGTCAGATTTTAACTCAGTAATGTGGTTATTTACAAAGAAATCATTGGTTTTTTCTATGAAATATTCTTTTTTCATGAGCACAATAGCATCATTTTTATTAGCTGTAATACATACAATCTCGTTATCTTGTAGTTTTTTGTGAAGTTGAAATAATTGTTTTTGAGTAATTTTAGCCTGTTTAAATTGTTCAATTGTTCTAGGATCTTGTATAATAGTTATTAATTATTTTAGCTGAACTGTAACTCAAGAAGTTTTTGTTTTCGTGTTTGCATTGGGAGATAACATATTGGGTTTCAATAGCCAGATTTTCTATAACTTTCTGTTTGTTGGCATATGGAAAATTAAATTTGTAACCATTAGACAAAATGTCAGATTCATTACCTGTAAGTTGTAAGTTTGCAAGGTTAACAATTCTAATATGTTTTTTTTTTTTTTTATTTTTTTTTTTTTTAGAGAGACTATTCATTTTTGAGAACTGATTCTTAGTTGTTAATGCATTTAATTTCTTTTGCAAGGTTTCATGCTTGGATTTCATAATCCTGTCGATTTGTTCATTAATCTGATAGTGAAATTCATACCAAAGTGGGCCTATGGAGCTGGCTTGTGCGAGGTGTACGTCATATAGTTTCTGAATTAAGTGTTGTTTTTTTTTCTTGTAGAGAAACTTAATTTCATTTAGCAACCATTTAATTTGCAGCTGTTGCTTTCTTTTCTGGGTGGTAGAGGTGTGAGAACTGATCTCTATAGTCATATAAGAGGGAGTTAACCCATTAAGTTGACACTCTTTGTTAAACCATAGGTTGGCATGGGTTTTATACAACTTAAGTTTCGTATTCAAGTAAGAATTGTATGATTTAGCCTGACTGACGTTGATAAATTTTATAACCATGTTGGGTCCGTTAAGTTGTATGAGTAATCAAAGTTTATTACTAGTGGGCCGTCAAAACTTAGCCTACCTAATTGTATTACAAAATCACAATGTTGTTATTTTAGCATATCGATAAATGTTTTCGGTTTAATTGAACCATCATCAAATCTTTCATAAACCCTTTAAAATTATGAACAAGTTGTTACATTGTGAACAATCAGTGAAAAGACAAAGGGTTGCATGAAATTGTAGTCATGCTAATGGATGTAAAACACATGCAAGTTACTGTAAAATACTAAAAATTATACACAAAAGATAAAATGTTAAAAAGCAAGCAGTTGCTCTAATAATAGCTGTGAGGTTTGAACAACATAAATATCAAAATGATTCTATGTAATCATATAATTGATATTGCGTGTGTTTACATCCATTAGCATAACCTACAATTTCATGTAACCCATTGTCTTTTCACTGATTGTTCAATGTAACAAATTGTTCATAATTTTAAAGGGTTTGTGAAAGATCTGATGATGGTTTAATTAAACCGAAAATGTTATCAATATGCTAAAATAAAAACATTGTGATTCTGTAATACAATTAGATAAGTTTTGATGGCCTATTAGTAATAAACTTTGATTACTCAATGTTCTCAGTTTGTGTTCATTGAGCATTACCTCAGCTAATGGAATGGAAGTAAACCAGTTATCCATGGTAATATTTCTGCTGGTACCATGAATAGAAGTACAAAGAGATTTTAAATAATAAATAGCAAGTGGTTCTAGCACAGATGATTTTCCTTTCCTATTATGGGATAGCATTTGCCATATATTAGTGCGAGAATCTCACATTGTAACAATCTTAATTCCACATTTATCAAGCTTAGATGCAATATAAACACGGAACAGGCAGTTCCAGCGAAATCCAAACAATTGTTCATCAGTTGTACAGTATACAGATGAGGGGTATAATATTCTGCACAATGTTAAATGAATGAACACCATAGTTGTCATATAGGAGCAAGCTTATCTTTTGGAACTCTAGTTGCCTATTGTCGAAACGCAAACAGGTAATCAAAAATTCAAATCTTACTTTAGGCATTATAGATTTATAAATGTCAGGACTGTAGATACACCAAAGTCCATCAGTTGAAAGGTGGCCATCTTTCCTGCATCCAGATATGAATAAGAGGCCAATTAGTGTACACACTTCTAAGTAGTCAGTTGGTCCTACATATCTGCAGTCCTTGCATCTGATATTAGTTGGATGCACTTATGCAAAATGAAACCAAGTCCAAAATATAGCTTTTGAGCTGCAGCTGTTTTAGCAAATCGTTACAAATAAAATTCTACATCGACATTGTTACAAAAGTAATGATTGCATTATTAGCATTCTGAAATACTCTTTCAGATCAATGGTGTAGCTCACATCAGTATTTGACTCACATAGAGTAGAAGGCCAACATTGGAGTTCGTTCTATATTGCTTACTGCAAAAATGGGTATTGCCACTTGGTTCCTATTTGTGTGATTGGAATGAGAGAGAGATGAGGCAACATTCTAGTTCAAATCCATGTTTAACACTTTATTATTGTAAAACTAAACATCCAAGACACTTGTGGAATTACAAATAAAATTTAAAAAATATATAGGCTATTCATTAACATCTGTTCATACATTGACTTATCATTCCAAGGTGAAGTCAAGGGAAACATCGATTCCATCAACATCATCCTCAATGTTAGGATCTGAAATCAGGTTTAAATAAAACTGTTTAGCATCACCTGGTATGAGATGCATTATTGACGTTATGTCTTGCAATTTTGGCAGTGACACAGGTTTACCATTTGGCCATAAAGGTACCAGAAGCACTGCTAGGTCTGGAGAAGACTTTGGACCATCTACTGTAAGTTTGTTGAAATTTACTTCAACAAAGTTTTCATCAAAATCTGTGTTCAGAAATATTGCATAAGGCTTTCCTTTGTAATTCTTATTTGATGGAGTGGCAACCAGTTAATTTTGGTGTTGTCTGTGTCATGTTTTCTGTTGACTACGGCCTTTTCTATTTCTGAAGTGCTGAAGAAATGATCTTGTCATCCTATGGACATGAAACAGGTTTTTCTTCCTGCATTTTTGCATGTCACTGACATAATCTTCTGGGGTAGAGAGCCTTTGCTTCATTTTTAGCGCAGACTCTATGTCACTAAAGTCACTGTCATTTGGCAAAAACAAATTGCCAGAAATCAGAAACTTCAAGGTAATTGTATTCAGACTCCTATGTTTCTGTAAAGCAGTCTTCAGCACCAAAACCAGTTTTATATTTCGGTTTTGCCCACCGCATGAATCCGACCATAATACCAACTCTTTCACTTCTTCATTAACATTATCAAGAATGTAGTTCCTAAGGCATGATCCTACCTCCTGAGCTCCATGACCAGCAACATCTTCAAGCCAGATGTAACAGTGGGCTTCATTGTTCTTCCCTGTGTGGATCCCGTACTTGTATAACCAGAGTTGTCTTTTATAAAAAATTATATTGGTTGGAATTCGTGGTAAGAATAAAGTTTTTTCTAGGTCAAAGGTAATTGTTTCCTTCTCTTGGTCCATCGTTGCTGTCATCATATCCTGTTTCAGTAATTTTTGTGCATGGTTAGCTGTATCTAAATGCATTTTGTGTTCCTCTTTGAGATTGTGTCTGCCAATATCATTATCAGTAGATTCAATTCTTGCATGAAATTTGTCACACACATTGCAAGTGTCTTTCTTTGTTCGTTTTCTCTTCAGATTGAAATTTTTCAGAAAAATCTGGTTGTATTTGGACAAGGAAACTGGATCCACGTACTCACTTCTGTACAAGTCATACATCTTACTCACGGTCAAGTCTGGGGCAATGTATTTTGAATTTGTATTGTTCCTATTGTAGTGACTCACATACTTTGGAAACTTTTCTATATGTTCCATTACAATTTGAGTTTGCCGGTCTGTTATTTTGCTCTTCGGTCTACATTTTGTCTTGCACGGTGCCTCTCCAGTGCAGAATTGACTCTTTTCGTTGAAATTCTTAATGTTTGACAGAAAAGGTCCCTGCAAACTTCAACTTCTCCAACCATGTAAACTCTGCTGTAACTCCGTTTGCTATTGTCATTACCTCTTCAGTGTTTGATTTGATGTTGAACCATGGTACATAACAACGATGATTTGATGTTGTAATCACCAGTGTTCCAGAATCTTTAATACAATTCTTTTCTATTATCTATACTTATTTTTTCATTGCATTTTCTTTTGCAGTTACATATATAATCCCTGAACATCTTCGGTTCTACAGTTTTCTTTGATACATTAACATAGGTCTTGTTGCTATTTCTTCTTTTTTTTCTATCCTCTCTTGATAAATTTCCAAATTGTCGCTTTCTGCCTTTCTTAGGTCTCCCTTTATTTTCATCGTCAAGCATAACACTATTTTCACTATCATCACTGTCTGTGTTGGGCTCATTATCTATCATCATCATCATCATCATTAACGTCTTCTTTTCTGACGTCATATTTCCCTTCTGTTGGGGATATTTTGGCGTCCTTCTGCTTCCTAGTCTACCGTATTTGTCGCTTGTTAATGCCTAGTGTAGTGTTACCATCATCTCTATAATTAAAATTTTATTTTACATTTCTTCATATGTTGGTATAGAAGACGTCCTAATAGAATTTCATTATTAGTTAGTGAATCCGGTATTTTCCATGGCCCATAGCCAATGTTTTTCCCTATATCATTTAGTAATTCATCAATTGCAGGTTTATACAATTCACATTGAAAGAAGATGTGATTAATATCCCCTATGGCTTTTTGGCAGGTACATTGGGGTGTTTCTCTCAGTCTAATTAAATGTAAGTATTTAGAGGTGTGTGTTGTTTTCAATTTGAGATTTGATATGAAAGAGATAAATGCCCTAGTAACGTTCTTTTTCTTGTACCATGGATGTAAAGGTCTCTCTGATAATTCTGGGATCTGTCCTGTTTGGCAACGAATGTAGTCTTGTAGCGTAGTTGAGAATGCGGTATGTTGATGTCTTGTCACTTCTTTAACCAATTTGTCTGCTATCTCATTTCCACTTATATTGGCGTGACCTGGAATCCAGATCAACTTTATAAAGTTTGTTTGTGCCAAGGTATGGCAATGTTGTTTTATGTTTATCTCAAGCCATGAGTATCAGGTGTGAATTGAGGTGTTTGTAATTGTCTGGATGACGCTTTTAGAATCGGAGCAAATTAAGATTATACTATCCCTGATCTTGATATTAGCAATTAATGCTTGTCTTATAGCAATCAGTTCGGCTGTGTAGATGGAGCTTTCATTGGGTAGTTTGATTTTATCTGAAGTGTGCATCGTTTGATTGATCCATGCTGCTCCCACACCATCTTTGGATTTTGAACCATCAGTGAATATGATGTGAGTCTGTTGTGGTGAAGTTTGGACATTTGTAAGATATTCCGTGAATAGTTTGGAGGTTTGTATGTCATGTTTATGGAAGGTAGTAATATCATGCGGAATTGTTTGGATTAGAGTGTTATAGGGAATACAGTATACGGGGTACCTGGGGAATAAGGGGGCCTTCTGCAATAAGTATGAAGATTGAAATATCCAATATATCTGTGGTAATTGAAACTTATGTGTGTGTGGTTCTCTTTCATATAAGGTAATGACCCCTTTTATTTTATTTTATAGTGGTGATGTGCAGTTCGTACCTACTGATGCTAAAAATGTATGGGCCATACGTTTTTGTCTCGTATGTAGTGGGATATAGGCTATCTCTCTTAGAGTGGTTTCCTTTTGTGGATTACCACTGACGCCAATGATTTTTTTGCCACTAAGTAATGCAGTCGTTGTATCTTCTGTTTAATTTGATTGTTAGGTTCGGGTAATATGGGGAGAGCATATTCGAGCACACTCCGGAATACGTTGTTATAGAAAATCTGTAAGTTTTTGGGGTGATTGCCCCACTTTTTGTGGGCTAGGTATTTGAATAGAGTTGCTCTTTGCTGAATTTGTGGATAATATTTTCGTAATGACTGTTTATTTTTAAGTTGTGATTCAGCGTGATTCCCAAGATCTTGATTTTGGTTTTGGTGACAATTTCTATATTCGATATGAGAATATATATTGCCATATCTTTACTATAGGTGTTTTGTGGGTTATTTGCGAACAGTATGTTTTCCATGAATGTCTTTTGGCTTGTTTTATTAATTTCACTACTTTTGCCTGACTTTGTTTATATATTATATAGTTGATTTGGGTTTTATGTTTAATACATTTTGTACATGCTGCTTTACGTTGGTTGATTGCATTGCTGATGTCATTGTTCCACCATGGGGGTTTGATTTTGGAAGTAAAAGGTTTGTTGGACTTATTATGGTTCTTAATGTTGTGATGTTCCACAATATTCATCAGTTTGGTTGTCCACGTACCTATGTTTTGTTTGTTCATTATTCCATGATATTTAGGTTGATGAAGTTCTTCTTGGAAAGCTTTGAGATTCAGTTTTATTCTAGATTGATTTTGAATAGATTTATACAATACTGGACCTTTTTGTCTAATTTTAATGTCAGTGATAAGGTGGTCGCTTCCTAAAGTTTCGTTAGCCGTATTCCAAATTGTAGATGGCATTAATTCTTCCGATATGAATGTTAAATCTGGAGAACTATCTTCCTGTTGGTGATATCCTACTCTTGTAGGCCAATCTCCATTGATGATGGTTATATTATGTTTATTCAGAATCTCTAAAAAATTTGTATTTTTTACCATCCCTCATATCTTGTATAGGTTGTAGTAAATTAAAGTCTCCCATTATAATATAATTTTTCTTTTGTTGCATATTAAAATGGTGTTCCCAAAAGATTTTGGTTATGTAATTGCCAGGGCTGTTGTATATACCTATGATAATATAGTTTTCTAGTTCTATTTGAATGGCTTGAAAGGATTGGTTGTAATTGGATATTATTGAGGTTCCGATGATGGTAATATGTTTGGTTACCATCATTAATACTCCCCTTCCCTCATATTGGTCTCTATCATTTCTGATAATGTAGTACTGTGGATGTTTATAGGAATGTTTAGGGTGTAGCCATGTCTCTGCGATACAGATTATATCTGCATTTTTTCCGGATATATATTGATCGAATTCTTCTCTTTTATTTTTTATGCTCCTCGCATTCCATTGTATTAGTGACAAATCCCTTGTTGGCATTCGAGTTGCAATTCAAGTAATATTTTCTGTTGTTCTTTTGTTGCAGTCGGGAATAGTTGTTGGAGTAATAGTGAGATTTTAGGAGCATTTATTTGAAGTCGACTATCATATTTGTTGCTTGATAAACTGTTACTTCCACCATTCCTCTTTTCTTCCATTGGTTGCAACGTGTTTGAGGGTTTCTGTATTTTACTGGCTTTCCCGGAAAAGGAGTGGTTAGTATATTGATCTTCTCTAGAAAAGAGTTTGGTGAATGAATGGTTCTTGGCGCTTTGTTCCGCAGTTCTTTTAGACCGTTTTGGAGTGTGGTCTGTTACCGTCTCTAATTTCTGTCTAGGGTTCTGCTTGTATTGTTGATGGTTCTTATCCAATTTCTTAGTCCCCATATTTATAGCCTGGGTATTGTCCGAAGTTTTAATTGGACCGATTTGAGTCCACTTTAAGATTGGGAATTGTTGTGTTTTTTCTGAGTCCTGTGCCATCAAGGTAATCATAGAGTATGTTTCCCTCCCAGTCACTATTTGGATTGCATCATATCGTGATATGTTATTATCATTTATTTTATCAATGATGTTACATTCCATCCTTTTTGTGGGGCACGTGTCCTCTGTAGCCATGTGTGTTAAGGTGCAATTGGGGCATCTTATATTTTCTGATGTACATTCAATAATCTTGTGACTACCGCTACATTTAGGACAGGTTTGTCTATTCCTACAAAATTTAGTGACATGCCCGAATTTATAGCAATTTCGGCATTGGATAATAGACATATTGTACTTCTGTACTGGATATCTGTTGTAAAATAAGAAGAAGTGATTCGGTATATACTTGGTTCTGAATGTTATGGCAATGGTAATAGTCGGTATATAGTCGTTATTTTGGTCCTCGCCTATTATCTTTTTCTTGAATCTATGAATGTGTAGGATGGGGATATTTCCCGTAGCCTTTCCGAAATTCTTGATTTCTTCCTCTGTGATATCCATGGAAATACCTTTCACTATCCCTTTTACTGTGGTATTATATGTCGGAATGTAGCAGTTTACATTGTTATGTTCTGAGAATTTGGAATTGATAAATTGATTTGCATAAAAATATGAATCAAAGGTCAACTCCAATTTATTGTATCCAATTTTTTTGACTATCTGTAGACCCATGATTTTGGATTCAAATAGTAATTTCCCCATTTGTAGTGGGTGTAGCTTTGTAATATTTCCCTCCCTGGCTTGCATGATAACAGTATATGGTGGAGTATCATTATGGTCATAATAAGGAATAGTTAGTGGATTTTTGTTATTCACTGATGAGTCTTATCTTATCTTGTTGCTCAATTGTAGTATCTTGGTCTTTTGGGTCCATCCTATCCTGTGTGGGTATGATTGATTCTTGCGAGTTGGGCTTTGTCTTATCCTGCAAAGTTGATGTTTGAATTTTGGGTTATTCCGTTTAGGGTTCGTCTGAATCTTGTGTGTCGTGGGTTTACGTGAATTTTTTTCTAGAATTGTATTAGGTTGGATAGATATCTTGTCGTGAACTATATTTTCCGTTCCTGTAGTAGTTATTTGAGTATTTTCTGGCAGTGTGTCTCCAGTCGGTGAAGTATCCATACTTTCCGTGTTGCTATTTGATTGGTCCAATATGGCGTATTCCGAATTGTGTTCGTTCGAAAAACTTGTGAAGAGTAATTTTGTTTGTCTTATTATTGGGTGTGTATTAATATTTTCCGATGGAATGTAATTTGTAGCTACTGATTGCAATGGTAATTTTGGCGAAGGGGTTACATTACTGCCCTCAGATTCTACGGTTACTTCTTGACTAATATTGAAGTCTAAGTCAGGGATATAAGTCGTGTCCTCTACCACATTATAATTGTTCAGCATATGAGTATGTAGGTCTATATAAATCTAGCCTATGAACGGAATGTATTCCGTATAAGTCTATTTATAGGCCCCAGACCCTATTATAATTATAGTTGTGTCCTATCACTGATTTGAATTATTATGAACGACCAAAGGTATACTACACTGTCATTTCCGCACTCTGTAGTTAATGCACTGGTTATTCACTTCACTAGCACGAACACTACACGTCTGTACTGTACTAAAGCTCAAACCGTACTCGCTCATTATCTAAAACAACTTGTTTGTCTTCACAGGTAGGCCTGACTCATCTACAACACCATGATCAGAATTAGGGTTGGTAACACAAACTGAATCTCTTTCCTCTGGTATCTAGAAATAAAATAAATTGAATAAACTTAGCAAAACTTAGTAGTAAGGTTAGGTCTATAAATAGACCATTTTAAAATTTAATTACTCTACACACTTTGATATCAAAAATAATCATAGTACATAAGAATATCAATTACGTTATTTAGTGTACTGCAAATATTTGAATTTCTATTTAGTGATTCCTCTTTTCAACATGTCTCAGAAATGAGTGGTGAAGTCATGGGTTCAATCGCCTGCAAACAACATATTATTGTTGTACAAATGTCATAGCCGTATATTTTGAATATTCTCTGTAGGCCTATTAAAATTATTATTATTTAAACAGTGGAAACATTTTAAATTGTTTCATTATATTAGTTACAGTGTTGAAATATAAGTGGGTGTACGGTACTAAGCTCAAAATTCTTGCTTTGAGGATTTGCATTTAAACACAATGAAACGAGATATTTTCCTCTGGATAACATCACTGCAGCAAGTATATGTTATATTAAACAATAATATATAACATAATATTTTTTTTTTAGATAGGTGGATTTATTGAGCAATATTACACATACAGATGTACTATATTAACAGAATTTTCTCTTAAATCGTATGCACGGATCTTCTGACCGTATGTGCTGTGTAAAACAAGTCCTACTTTGTAGGTTTCACCCCCCTCACCTTTGATTAGATCCAACCACTCTCCAAAAGAACACACAGATTAAAATGAAAATGGCACAAACAAAACACATTATATAATATATCCTAACCTAAATAGGTATAAAGGTGTATAATTGTGTATCCTTTCTCCTTTCGTCAGTTCGCATCACAAACTTCAACAGCTGAAGTTCTAATCTGTCTCGCCTTCAAGAGGAACAATCAAGTCTTTTGTTCCCATTCTCTATTCCCCATGAGGTCAAGACATGCAAGCGAACTCCTATTCTGACTTAGCATTGAGGGTGGTAGGTATTTTTTCCAGATATGTTCCAATTCGACACACTGCAATTAAATATGTGTCCAGGAGTTCTTTTTTCCACACAGTGGACAAAGGCGCTCTCCTTCGTTGACAATTTTATTACCCTTCCATGCCCCCGATCTTAGCCACACTAAACCTGCTCTGCTGTCCTTGTTACAAGAATTTATGTAGTCATACTTCCCCCCGTTAAGCATGAGATCTGATTGTAAATGTAGTGAGGACTTTTCCGAACATTGGAGCTCAATCTCTTGCCTCTCAATATCAATTAAACACATCTTCACATTACGCCATATACTCCTTCTGTTATTCTCTCCTTTTTCCCCACACCCATCCCATTCCTATATGACTATATGATGCAGCCCTCTCTACAGTTTATAAACCCACCCTTTTTCCCATCCCTCTCTTTGTTGAACTTTGTAGCAAGTCGACCATAAAAGCGACTGGTCCCCAAAATATAATTTTTAACCAATATTTTATCACCCTAACTTTCATATGAATTGTTTCTTTTTGAAGCCCAAACTCCTTTAGCACCCTGCAATTAGCTGTGCTTCTGCCAATTCCAAGTATTCGTTTCAGAAAGTCTGTTTGTATTTTATTTAATTTTTCCGCATTTTTCCAACCCCAAATTTCAGCCCCATACAATATAGATGATCTAACCACATCTCCGTATACTAGCTCCAATGTTGCCAGAATATCTGGCACTTTAGTAATCATTTTCAATACCTCCACACTCTTTACCCCGCACTTGTATTTCGTTATGCCATATGCTTAGTCCATCTCCTGTTCATTGATAAAGTAAGTCCTAAATATATGAAATGTTTCACATTTTCCAATATGTGCCCAGCGTATGTTCATGTCTCATCCCTGCTATATACAGACCCATTTTTAAAAGTAATTGTCTTTGTCTTGTCTGTATTAACAGTCATATCCCATTGACTACAATAACTCTCCAAACAATAAAGTTCCTATTGCAGTCCATTTATTGATCGAGATATCAAAATCAGATCATCTGCATATAAGAGAGCAGGTATGGAGATCCCATCTAAATTTGGAGCTTCAGATTCGATTTTATCGACCATCTCTGGTATGTCATTGCGAATATATTAAAAAGAAGAGGTGAGAGTATGCACTCTTGTCTAACCCCTCTACAGGTAGCCACATTTTCCGAAACTTTGTCGCAGTTGTACTTTACATAAAATTCTATCTTATAGTATATTGCTGATATAGCTTTAATCATTCTCGATAACATTTCTTTTTTCCACAGCTTGTACAACAATGCTTCACGTTCCACCGAATCAAATGCTTTTTTAAATACACCTCTATTAGCAAAGAACTATATTCAAACTCCTATATTTACACAAAACAAACATGGGAACTGATAGCTTGGAGTTGGTTCTAAATTGCAAATAACTGCACCATGGATTCTGTTTTTGGTGGTTGGTTCAGATCTTTCTAGAGGACAGCATGTTACAGGTAGGAGTTGGTTCTATTTTGTATAAGAAACTACACATTCGGACACATTTTGCAATAGAAATCCAGATATTCATAAAATGGTGGTTGATTCCATATTGCTTAAGTGCATCCATTTCTATATTGGTATAAGTAACAACAGAAGTCATCATAACATTATCAAAAAGCAACTTCCAAACTTCCAGTTTAGAAGAAATATTTTTTGTGTCACCTAGGTCCAGGAAGATGTAGCACAATATTTCTTTATGGCATACGAGCCTGAGGAGGCACCTGTTTTGTCCACAAATCACCATTTTTTTTCCCCTAAGCACAACAGAAGATCCATTTAATTCTTTCTCAGAATCTGATATTTCACTCTCATACAGTATATATACAGGGAGGCCACAAAGTTTCGTTGCCCCCTATAATAACCAACATAAACCGCTAAACTTAAAGAAATAAAATGAACAACAGTTCTTTAGAGGAGTTTTCTTGAGATATGAACCATTACTTGTCCAAAGGATCAGTCTGTGTACCGTCATTCTCATGGAAAAGGATAATATGCCACCTCCCCATTATGCCATCGCAGTACGTGAATATCTTAATTGTTGATGGGGTCAATGTCTTAACTCTTAATGAAGCTCTTCCTGGGCGTTGGGTTGGTTGTGGTTCTCCTGTTCTGTTGGCACCACGAAGCCCAGACCTCACCACATGTGATAATTCCCTATGGGGGTTCATAAAGGGTATCGTTTCACAAAACCATTACAATACCACTGACGAACTGAAAGATGCTGTGAAACATGCTTTCACTCAAGTTACACCAGCAATACTCCGAAAAATGTCGCACAGAACCTGGTGGCATA
Source organism: Periplaneta americana (assembly GCF_040183065.1). Taxonomy (NCBI): domain Eukaryota; kingdom Metazoa; phylum Arthropoda; class Insecta; order Blattodea; family Blattidae; genus Periplaneta; species Periplaneta americana. The sequence continues at coordinate 74,270,096 of NC_091118.1, read as the reverse complement.
TTATCCTTTGCCATGAGAATGACGGTACACAGACTGATCCTTTGGACAAGTAATGGTTCATATCTCAAGAAAACTCCTCTAAAGAACTGTTAAAGTTTAGGAGTTTATGTTGGTTATTATAGGGGGTAACGGGACTTTGTGGCCTCCCTGTAGATTGTACTGAAACTTAATCTTCACAGTTAGTTCCATTAGAATCAGAGTCAAAATTGTCATCTTCTGCCAACCAAGTCTGCATAACACTTCCATAATCAACATCAGCTGGTCTCATAGTCATACGAGCCCTTTTACATTGTTGAACACCACACAGTTTTTCTGCCATTGCACTACTTCAACAATTAAACACAGGCTGAGAGAATCAAATGAAATTCAGTACTAACATGAGTAATGTATAACCCCACACGTCCATTACTTGGGAGATAAACACAACAATGGCAAATTTACTGCTTAGTATGATATATCAATTGATGAGAATGCATAAAATCTCAATGCTGTCAAAGCAATAACAAAAAAAAAGGCGCACATTTCAAATTTCAATCGGCTTATGAATAACTCCTGTTAGTATTCTAGGGTTAAAAATGTTTAAAGCCGCAGTTTTAAACGATCTTGTAATTACATTCAATCTGATAATTAAACCTAGTGGAATACTGATGCACATCGGATTTATGATTCGAATTCTTTTTAACTTTCATTAAGCACTGATATTGCTATAAATTATGCCTGTCGAAATACTCTCCGAAACAAATAGAGGTCTGCAATGGGTGTCATAGGAAGAACCAGTATTAATACGAATAGCCTTCTTCTGCAGGATTATTATCTTACCAATGCCACTTCCGTTCCCCCATATGAATTCCCTGTAACATTATGCTATTAAAAAGACGTAATAAGCATTCTCGAGGTAGGGCTTTGGGACCAATTTCTTTGTCTCAACAAATAGATGACCCTAGATAATTTCGTACAGACAGAGTTTATATGAGGTTCCCAAGTCAAAGTTGGGTCCAATATAATTTCTAATAATTTCACGCCCTGTGATTCAACTCCAGGTATATGGCACACAGAAAAAAAACTATTTCCTGTGTTTTATTCATATTTAGACAAAATTCATTAACGTTAAACCATTTCGTACCCATATCAAGGGCAAGTGTTAAGGTAGTATGCAATTCCTGCAAATATCTATTAGGTGAATATAGAGTAGTGTTATCAGCAAAGAGTATATTGTTAGTATTTATATTAAAAGTGTCTTGCTCGAAGTACTTTTCACAAACATTCTTCACATTTTATACATATCACTTCTTAGCACTTGTGGCAATAGATATTTATTTTTTTGTCCTTTTTTCTTGGGCATATTTTACATCATCTTGGCTTCGGTGCTCATTCCCATAATGTTTGTTCTTTGATTTTCCTCGATAATTTCCGTCATTTCTGCTGGCTTTGCTTGTAGCAAGTAATGCGAATTGATTCTCTTCTGGATTCTAGGTTTTACCAAAAAATTCTCACACTTCACATAGAAACATTCTGGGTATGTACGCAATTCCTGCAAATATCTATTAGGTGAATATAAAGTAGTGTTATCAACAAAGAGTATGGGTAAGGTGGTACAATTCCGATAGTTCTGTGTAAAACTGTTTTAAATTACAAAAATAATTAATGAAATGTGTGTATCTTTAGTCACAAGAACAGTGTGACATTTATTGAATTTACAAAATAGTAACCCAAAGAAAGTTGCCATTTTATTTAACTAGTTAGCATTTTGCAATTTTTTTTATGGAAATTATCGAAACTGTACCTCTGTAGGTATAATTCTGATAGGAGGTGATAGAATTTTGATACAAGTTGGTAATAAGTCCATCATAGGCATTTTACACAGATAAATTGTTTCTTTCCATTTGCATTCACACACACTTCATGAAACCACACATTGCAATTTTTTAAAGCAAATCCAACTACTTTTTGCAATAGATTTAGGACTGTAATAGTTTAAAGAACAAAACCCACAGTTATCTTCTCTAACTGGTGACTTATCCCTGATATTCTTGATCAATACCTACCTTCTTTCCTTTCTTTATCTTGTTCGCCGAATCAGTTTCCTGATTCTTCTCTTCAATCAAAATCTTTTTGGATTTGACCTACTTCATTTTTCTTCACTGGTAAGAAGTCTTGCAGTCTGAGTTTTTCTTTTCCTCCTATGGAAATAGTTTTCTCAGGTGATGGCATAGCCTAACTTGATGCGCTACTTCTTGGGATGACAATGTGGGTGACTACATATCTTTCACAAAGCTTGAAGTGCTTGGTTAAGTTTTGATGAGAGTAGTGGTTGTGGAAGTTGATGGTTTGAACAGCAGCATGGAACCAGAAGTTCACAAGAAGCTTGGGCAGAAGTTGTTGGCCTATCTGTTGATGATGACGGTTTGAACAACAGTGAGGGAGAGAATTTTTCTTAAGGAACAATGCTGTCAGAAAAGGCACTATTCCTGTGCAAGCGAATCCTTTCAAAGCATATCCCACAGATGCTGTTAAATTTCACGCAGCCGTAAATATTTTACAAAACCTTTGCTCGTTTATAGTTTCGTTTGGATTCTGATGCATCCATGCTGTAGTCTTCTTATGGTATGCACTCTTCAGTGATTTGAACATGTCCTATCCAAGGTCTGGAGGACATGCGTAGTATGTGGAGGCAGTCCAAGGAGTTCTATGTTGTTTTTTTCTTTTACAAAAGTCCAAAGCCCTTACACTGGTGTGACTGCCTTGATTGTCAAGGATTATGAGAATTTTCTCATCAGGCTTGAACTTCGTAAAGTGATTAAGCCAGCTGATGAAAAGATCTTCATTTATGTAACCCGAGTCTCTCATTTCAATGACTGATCCAGGAGGTAAATCATCTTTGCACATAGTACTGTTCCTAACACTCTTAAAAATCACATAGGAAGAATATATGCTCCAGCTGCATTACAACATGCCACTACTGTTACATTTTGGCGACGTTCAACATTTGTAAGTGAAATGACCTCACGCTTTCCTTTCTGACCTACTATCTTCAATGGTCTGTTGTTCAAGGAAAAGCTGGACTCGTCCATGTTGTAAATGCAGTGGGGTTTATCAGAAAGCTGGTAGTCATTTAGTACTTGTTTTAGAATACTGAAATAGTAATCTACTTCCTCTTTGCAGAGACCCTGAGCCCTTGCACGAGAGAGACCTTCAGGTTTTCGGAGGTTTAAACCTGAATTACGTTTTAGAAAAGCTCGGGACCAATCTACACCTGCAACTTTATCTTCAGAATTCCAGTTATGTTTAATTCCTAAGGCTTCTGTAAGCTGAAAAGCAGCCCACCTACTTGTAGTGCTGTTTGTCCTAAACCTCTTTCTTCAAGACATAGCAGTCTCTCCACCAAGCTTGTTCCATTTCCAGTGACAGAATCGACGAATGGCCAATCTTCTTAACTACAGGATTCAGACCTGCTGCTATCTCCTTCCTCACCTTCACTTTCCCATGCAATGTTGAAAATGGTACATTATAATGTTAGGATGCTGCAAGAATTGACAGATGTCCTTGCATCACACTTGACACTGCCTGGTTCATATCATTTTCATCCCAGCACAAATAGATTTTATTTAGGTTCTGTTTACGTGGCATCTGTAAATAAAAAAAAAAACTCTCTTGGTCCGTCTCTGGAAACAAATTTATGTTTTCGTACCATAACCTTGTCAGTAGTTTCTCTTTCAGACCTACAATTCCCCAAAATATTATTTTTGAGAGAGTCGGGGATCGAACCTGATACATGCGGAAGTATAGTTAGAGGGTCTAATCTCTAGTCAAAGAGACAGTGTAAAGAAAATAAGAGGTTAATTGAAAGAAAATACGTATCGAAATTATACTCTTATATCGAAGTTGTACTAAAAAACTTATCGAAAATGTACCGTTGCCTGTTCAAATCAAGAGGCCATGTTAATCCTCAGGAATCCAAGAGATGGCAGCACCAACGAATCTCACTAATAACTAACGTGTCTAACTGTCTTTTGAATCACAGACTTCAATTTCAAAGCAACAATGAAGAACGACAACACTTGCATTAAAAACATCATTTCTTACATCAGCATAAAACTAGACACACAAATAGTTACCTTACAGCTATTAAAAACTTGTATATCGTCAAGTTTCTGCCAAAGAACACAAAAATTGGACAGCGAACACACAAAGATACAATGTATAATATGACGTTCTGAAAATAGTGTTACCAACAAGTGCAAGCGAGAAAGCGGGAAAATCCTTACATTTATCAGAATTGTACCAGTATCGAAATTGTCCCACTCTACCCTACTGTTAGTATTTATATTTAAAGTGTCTTGCTCGAAGTACTTTTCACAAACATTCTTCACATTTTATACATATCACTTCTTAGCACTTGCAGCAATAGATATTTATTTTCTTGTCTTTTTTTCTTGGGGATATTTTACATCATCTTGGCTTCAGTGTTCATTCCCGTAATGTTTGTCCTTGATTTTTCTCCATAATTTCCGACAGTTTTGCTGGCTTTGCTCATAGCAAGTACTGCGAATTGATTCTCTTGTGGATTCCAGGTTTTACCAAAAACTCTCTCACTTCATGTAGAAACGTTCTGGGTATAACATGACTGGGGTTATTAGATGAAAATGTTATTTGATTTATTTTGGCAATATCCAGAAGGCGAAAAAATTATACAAGTGGCCATCTTCTTTACGTGGAATAAGTAGTACATATCTCATCATCTGCGTCCACTCCGTCCTTTGTCATGTTATACATTGTTGTTATTTCTGGTTTCTTATCTTTACCTATAGTAGGGTTTGTCATGGGATCTCTACTTTTTTCAAGTGTTATTCTCGGTGATCTAGTGGGCACTATTGAATGCAAGGTGCACAGGCTCAAACAGGATTGTAAAGGGCAACAAAAATTTTAATATGGTTTCATTCAGGAGGGAAGTAAAGCTGTGGATCTGGTGTCAGATTTATGGCACATGAAAACCCTGTCCCTGATACAGATTACAGGTAAAATTTGTCTGCCATATCTCACTCAAGTTCTGAATTACTCTACAGGTTGAATGAAAATATCGTTAAAAAATTTACTGCTATTAATTCAGAGTTGTGCACAAAAAGTTTCCATAAGTGTTGAAGGAAAAATCTCTCTACAAATAAAATTGATAATGTTTTCAGTAATTTTGACACCATGAATGTGCTCTTTCAACATGTTTTGTCTATATGTTTCTTATATTTCCATACAGATACTTTTCCAAAACTATTTAATTATAAATCTGTTTAGAAATTTTCGTTTCTAGCAATGCTGCTAACATATCAGTGGTGTTCAGGTAAAAGGGCTTATCCCACAAAAGAATAATTTTTCAGAAACAGCTATAATTAAATTTTAACACATTATTAATTATTCTATATGATGGTATGCAAACACAATTGTCAAGAAACATATCTTCACGTTTTGTAATTAAATTGTAACTAATTACACTAATTACAGCAAACAAAATTACGTTAGAAAAGTGAGAGTTAAGCCCTTTTACCTAAACACCATCGATATAAAATTATTTTAATACTCCCTTTTTTTTCTATACACAAAAATTTGTATGAAATTGTTGAGCAAATAATTTATTTCGAGATTTATGACATTTTCTGTAACTCTGGTAATGTAAACGTGGTTTCTGGCACAGTGCAAACATTTCTACGAAACAGTTGAAGAAATAGTTATTTATGCAACAAGTGAATAATCTTGATGATTATGGCATGAATGAATGTGTCATAATAAGATTATCCACATGTTGGATATAACATTTTATGTCATCTTAGCATTATAAATTGTGGGAAATAAATTATGAAATAATCTGGGATCCATAGCTGACATTAAGTGTTAATATGTTCGTATTGATCATATCGATTAGTTGCGACTGGCATTGTCATTGGATAAAGAGAAATGAATGATGACCTTGCAAGTATTACAAACTCTAGTTATACCTTAGGTATAAAATTTTATGTTACAAATGTTCCTTTATTTTGTTAATATAGTTTCTCTGAACCATAAAACTGTTTTATGTGATATTACAAAAGTGACGCAAAATTGTTAAAGAATGGAAATGATACGTTACCTTCTGTCCTGCATTTCCTTTCTCGTTACGTAGTACGTAGAAGAGCTAAGCAAAATATCCAAACGAATTGCATGCATCCCCACCCAAGCATTCCGGAATTGTCATAACGAATACATCATTGCTATTATTGGCACGTGTGCCATAATAAGCCGATTATGCACAATATTGGATGTAGTAACAACCTGTTTATAATGCTAAGATGGTATAAAAGTTATTTGTAGAACATTGGCATTTTCAGCAACATCAGCTACAGTTTAAGTGGTTTGACATGTCATTTTGCATTCTACATACAGAAATTTAACCCCTTCAGTCTCGAATTTATATTAAAAAAATGGAAAAAAAAAAAAAAAAAACTGGTCACATAATCATTCTGGGGATCCAAATATCCAAATCAAGTCTTTACAGCAAATCAAAATTTGGAGGAAATTTTGTTCCCTGGGGCCTCACATTTTTAAATTTTATTTTTAATTCAGGTATAGAAATGTTTAAAAATAATACTCCCCATTTCTACCACATTGAATTTTTCAAAATATTTAAAAGTATCGAAGACATTCCAAAAAAGAAAAAAAAAAAAAACAATGTTCACTATAATGTACATCAGGCCTGAAGGAGTTAAGACAGTTGAACAAAAAATATATTTAAGAGACTTATGATGGAAATACATATTTTCAGTAATATCAGTACTTAAAAAGTTATTTGTGGCCTGCCATCTGTAGACTTTTCTAATCTGTGTATGATCTGTTTACCACTTTGTATCAGAATTAAACTTCAGTATTTACAGATTTGTTTAATTGAGAAATATGCATATAAAACAAAACGGTCTTCCTGAATAATTGTGCTTCATTTGTTGCTGTTACGCAAATGTAGAGTGAAATGGATATTTTTTTTCAAAATTGGCTCTGGTTATTATATTCGTGATTGTTTCTTTTTTCCTTAAAAAGTAATGTCAGATGAGTATGTAACATGTGTTGCAATAACTTTCAGTTCATATTATTAATGCTTTGTATTAAAAATACTTTGTTTAAAGTTTAAGATAAAAGCTATAGATTATAAAAAATGTCTAAGTAAATAACTTAACACGAATTAAAAGAAATTTAATTGCTTTAGAGTCAAAAGTAAATTTTTGAAGGAATAAACACCCTTAAAAAGTAGTTTTTGCTCTCATCTATGTAGATAAGAATTACTGCATTTGTGATAGACTTTCAACAACACATTCTGCTACTAGCCCTCTATCCAGGGTTGTAAATTATCTGTTCTGTAACTACTGTTAATTCATAAGGGTATGTACATATTGGATGCCATATGCAGTGCTCGCTGTCAGAGGAAGTAGCATCATGTTATAAAAGCAACATACTTTACCTTACGTGAATGTATATAGGATATACTGCATATAATTCGTCACCTCCCACACCTCTGTATCATTCTTTCCTTTAGATAGTTTAACCAGCTGGTTATAATTGCACAATAGGGTGGAGTGAAAAGTATAGGGAAACATTTTTTTGTTGAATTTCAAATCAGCAGGGTGTGCAAAAGTTGTGTATTGATATAGCTATTATTCATACAAAGTCTCAAGTTTCATGACATTACTTGTCTCACCGTCATATACAACACCAATATCTTGTAGAAGAGCACTAGCAATAGAGGCGGCTTCTCGATCTGAAAGGCCACATCAATCACATTCCCTTGCCATGTTTGGAAGATGCAATTTCATTTGATTTTTCTTTATTTTGGTTGTTGGTTTCACTCTATTTTTATTTCCTTCCCCATCTTCTAATTCTGAACTGCTTTCAGATGCAATACTTATCGGTTACTCAGTTGACACCTTTCGTTCCTCATTTTTCTTAATATGCCAGTCGTTTTAAAGCCAATACCACCAATTACCATTTTTCTCATGGTTCTCTGGTCAACAATGAACTCTTGCTCATCACTTGGATTCTTCTTGTCTTTTGGACACTTGCATTTTGAAAAGTCTGTACATTTGCAAAAGGCAATATCAAATAATTGTGAATTTGCAGTTTTGCAGTAGTTTTCAATTTTACTTTTGTAATTGGTATCACTTTCTCTACCTTTGAATGGTTTCAATATGTTCCTGTATTTACTGTGTAATTGAATGATCCTTTCAACTACACGTTTGTGAGAAATATGAGGAATAGATGGTTTTCTTCACACCTTCTCAACATCTACAGAAACTATTTCTGCAATATCACTGATGTTTGGTTCTTTTGAATGAATATCAAGTTTCATGTTCCATCTCACCAGTTGATAGTTCCTCAGTACATCAGCACTGGTGGGAAGAACATTTTCTGATATTTTTGCTGGAGTGCCAAATATTGGACATTCTGTTGTGCTTCTTGTACTTGGGGTACCCTTATCCCTTTTCCAATATCTTCGCTACAAATGTGATCCATATCCTCTCTCAAACTTAAAATAAGATAATAATCAATTGAGTAATAAGAACAAAACAAAAGCTGTTTTTTTTCTTCTTACTTTTAAGTAAAGGAAATTTTCGAAGCCTCTGGGGCGCATCTAAATATTAAAATAAATCAAACAAATTTCGTACACTATCATTTGACATTAAATGGTAACTTTTAAAAGCCCTGCCGAATTTAAATTCTGAAATTAATTTTTTCACTTCATCCTATTGCACAATTCTTAATGACAAGCAATGTTTAATAAACAGCAAAAGATATAATAAAGAAATAACAGCATAAGAATGTAAGTGTGTTGAAAAGACTTTGGGAGGAATGTTATATACGGCATTTCAAATCCGATTCAATAGCAATTAGTTCTTTAAAGCTGGCTGTAGATCTTTCCAGCCTCTGTTCAAACTTGGTCAGCAATAAATGAAATGTTTTTTTTTTTTCTTTTGAAGATAATAGAAAAGAGAAACTATTATGAAATACATTAGTTTTTATTATGTAAATTATAAAATTTACATGTCTGATTCATGTTTTATTAGTTATAAACTGAACAAATCCTACTGAATTAATTTAAGGAGAAGGACCTACAGAAATCTCTTTTCTCATATTATTTTAACTAGAGCCTCTGTTTCTCCAACATGTATGAAGCCTTTTAAATACATTTTTACTTTTGCCCTTTAGGGTACAGTCATAGACATAAAAATGCAAAAAAAGCAGTACCTATTATGAAGAAAATGATATAGCTGCTCTCAAGAGTATCACAGAATCACAAATCTCGTCTTAAATGAAAGCTAAAAGACTGCTAAACAATTTTGTTTTATGATTTTTAGAAATTATAATTTTTATATTTTTATTTTCCATATCTATGAACAGAAAGAAAAATTGCTCGTCTGTTTTTAACTTATTCTTTAATTTGCAATTTGACAATTTCCTCTGACAGAATTATTCATGTATAATATGAGAATATGCCCTGAAAATGTTATTCAATTATGTCTGTTATTGTCTGAGATATTCATATTAAATGTTGAAAAATGAGAAATAAACAAATTATGGATTTTCAGTGGTCAAGTTTGAGCAGAGAGTAAAAGGACTGGAGTACAGCCAAGATCGGTATGTAACAGGTTAGCTCGTAACTTTCCACCAATAGGCAGGAGCATGGGAAAACATCATCAATATGCTGCGTTTGAATCTGTAATATGCACATACAAATAGCCACGCGGAACACATTCATGAATTAACGTCCCTTTCTAGTTTCATAATTTCATTTTTTATTCTACTTTATTACTTATTAAATAAACAAAATTTCAAAAGAAAATAAATAAGTACCATACCGATATTTAGAAGCATAGTGTATATAACGTAATTATAAAATATTGTCATTTATAATGTCTATAGTTACCTCAGCAATAAACATATAAAATTAATAAAAACAATTATTTTGGCAATATTTTTCTTAAATAAATATCTTACCTTAAAATGAAGTCAGGCACCAGCTGGGTCAGTAGAAGACATATGAAGGCTATTATACTGCTATTCCCAATGACATGGTACATAGTACAATAATCACTTGCTAAACTTGTAGTCCGTTGTTAAGTCTTGAATTCAGTACACCAACACAAACAGCACTTCAGATAAAGTTTCAATCCATAGACACAATGAAATAAACACTTAAAATGTAACAAAAAAAAAAAAAAAACTGACGTGTACAGTTTCCACTTCATGTAACCACTTTTAAAATTTTTTCTGTTAGTCGTCTTTCATGGTCGCCGTCTGTTTTTCTTTCCGTTTCTTCTTGCACTTTATTAAGGTATTTTAGTCTTATAAATACCCTTTGCCAGCAGAAGCTTGCAACTAATACCTGGGGAATATCTGGTAGCTCTCTGCAAGTAATGTCAGTTGTAGTTTTTACAATACCTTTCCCTAATTTAAAACTATCCACATGAATTTTCTGAAAGATTATTTTCATTGCATTAACATTCTTCATCCAGGATGCAGATAGTTCAATTAGGCCACCGAAAGATAAACTTCTAATCCAGGATGGCAAAGGCCTACTATAAGAATGTATGTTTTTTTTTTTTAATTTTTTAAGTGTGGGTGCCTAGTTCAGGAAATTCTCGTTGGTTCTTCTTTGCAATGTAACCAGCGATATATGCCAGTCCGTCTCCTTCTGATATTTGTTTAATTGTAGGCTCATCTTGTGTGTGTTTTTCTTTGTTGTATTTGGAGGAAGCAGTCGAAGTAGGAAGGTGTTCTGCACATTCATTGTTTTCAGTTGAAAGGTTTTTCATGAAGTATAAGTTCCTTCATTCTCGCCTGTTTCATAACAGTTGACATTACATACTCACTTCCATATTCCACACAGTTGCTCAAAGTATTTTGATTGCTTTGAACAATCCCAGGATTTCTTCTCAGCAATATCATTCTCAACCTATGCAAACTATTTAAGGGTGAAGGGTGATCATGGAGTCCTCCCCTTGTTCTTATTTGGAAGAAAAGATTCTCTAAGCAGTCTTGGTTAAGTCTGTGTGTAAGGATATAGGATATGTCATATTTAGATGTCATACTATGTACAGGCTGCGCAATGAATTCGATGATGATATAAAACCTTTCTAGAATAACTATGTAGATTTTTTAGACATACACTTCATTCCTGAGATGACTTTAATCATTTCATCTAGAATTTCATTTTGTGACTCTAGACTTTTGCCATAAGGCTTGGCTGTTTGTAAAAGAGTGCCCAGATTATACGAATTAATTAAATCAAACCAATAACTACTAACCGAATGAAGTTAGCGACATTTCTTGCTAACTCTGGGTTATCTCCTGGAAAATATCTACTGAAAGCTGTTGCTACTGTATTGGAAAAGAGTTGAGTGGCTAATGAAACATTTTTTGTCTGCGTTTTTTCACAATTCAGGTGAGTCGGAGTGAGTTTGTGGTAAGAATTGATTTCTGACTTCGTATTTTCAATTAAATGAAACACGAACTGTTTTGTGATCAATGTCCTATCTTCAAGACAAAAATCAGTGTTAATAAACCAGTTTCTCATCAATTTAATTAAATGAGGAGCATCAGCGAAGAAGTATATGTGTTCTTTTGAAATCGGATGAAAATAATAAGTATTGTCAGTGGTGATACCAAGCTCCTTCCACAGTCCCATAGTTCCTCCCCCACAGTCCGGCACACATGCTACTACATCGTACTGAATGGCATGCAGCGCAATAATAATGTCATCAAGTGTTGGTCTAGTTAATTTTTCATCATATCCAACATACACTGGCTGCTTTCAGTTGCCTAAAAGCTCTCTCGCCATTACTACTTGCATATACTTGTGCTGGCCTAATATTTTGTCCTCTTTAGGGTCGTATTCATACATAGTCGAAACTTTCATTTTATCGAAAGAGAGGATGGTGACTCTTTCTCTGTTGTCCTTATTCTGTCCACTAATGCCCATGAAATAGATTACATTCTTGAGTAATCCATTTCTTAGATTGATATTAGTTGCCCACCGCTTAAGTGTTGATATGTCTGGCAAAGGGTATTTCAGTATCTCTCTCCCATATATTTATATGCACGAATACTGAAATATCTTAAGGTAAATGCCCTAGCTATTTCATCATCTGTCTATCTTGTCTTACATTTTTTCTTTGTAATTATATCTAATTGGTTCTTTGTTAAAAAGCCCTCCAATGTCTCCTGAAATGTACTGTCAAAATCGGATTTGTATTGATCGATTAAGGCATTTAATTTAGAATTATGTTCAAGATCATTTACTCGTCTTTCCAAATCTATTATAGTCTCTTTGAACGCCTTATTTTCCTCAAGCAATTTATTGTATTTCCCAAGAAGATTATTATATTTATCAGAATTTTGTTCATCGTTGTTTAATTGACTATGATCAAGCTCATCGTTACAATGGCTCGATTTCTTTATTTTGTTTTCTTTTTAATCTTTCAGCCCGAGGAGTATTTTCAAGAATCGTCATTCCCTGCCTCTTCTGTCTGATGTGACGTCATGCCATGATGTAGATCATGCATTGGCGTCCATTGCTATTAAGTTGCTTTCTATAGGATGGTCTATGTCGAAGTATATACTGGCTGCATATAGTTTATGTTGTCCATGTATTATTTCTAATATTACTGTGTCTTCATTCAACAATTGTCTAATAAGTATGGCATTTAGTTTATTGTTTGTGATAATTATGGTTGTCCTATCTCTCCCTTTGCCAGAGTTAAATATCCTGTACTTTTTGTCGATTCCAACAGTTTTATTGTGATAGAAGTATGATTCCTGGATGAATATGATGTATGGATCCTCTATTTCGTTTAACTTCATCAGACTGGCAGTTGCAGCTTTTGAATGTTGGAGATTTATTTGAAAACATTTGATCTCATTTTGAGTTTTGCAGTGATTTGTCTTTTTCTGCAGGTATCTTGTTGTCTCCATGTTAGTAGTCAATGTTTTTCTTGTATCTCATTATTATCGCTTGTAAGCTTGGACAGTCTCTGCTTAGTGATGAGTGGTTCTCACCTATCTTTTCTTTCTTGTTGTAGCTATTAAAAGCTGAGCAATTTATGCACTTGTATTCTGATGCTTGAGTGTTGCATTCGTTAAATCTGTAGTTTCTTGCGCACAGAGGGCATGTTGTTTCCCTTTTACTAATTAAATATGTACCTTTAATAAAGTAAAAGCTAGGTGCTTGCGACTTTTGAGAGCTTGCGGGATGATTTCGCCATTTTTTATGACTGAAGTTTCTTCCGAATTTCCTTGGCCCGAAAAAGAAGCGACGCTTCAAATAATGGAAAATAAGTTTAGGAACTATTTTCATGGCATGTTCTTCATTGCATCCTAATGTTGGCACATGAAGTTTGTACTCGATAAGCTGTCCAGCATATAAAAAAATCACCTCACAAACTATTATTTGACACTATCCCGACACCAACTATTGTCTTAGTTTGCATTAAAAAATTCATAACACCTTCAGAAGGATGCATTAGAAAAGAGTTCTATCTTCCATATAATCTTTAATTTCAGTGAAAGCGGAACCATTCTGTTCTCTTAGTGATGCACTGTGAAGCTTATTTATGCAGAACACACAGTAAATCTTGTTGTTTTATTTACAATATAACTGGCTGAATAATACACAAGGCACTCTTTTGCTAATTTGTCACTCTGTGTAAGAGAAAGGAGATTACTTTTCCAATCGTACATTTCAATGGGATTATCATCAACCATCAACTTATCACTGATTTTCTTCAAGGTGGTCGCTTTATGCTCCTTATTTGTTTCTTCTGTAGATCTCACAAGGATGCGCATTTGATTCATAAAGGAAGTAAGGGGAGGTTCAATTAGAGGTTCACAATTTGCACTTGAAGAGAGCACATTTTTAACTGGAACATAGACAGATTGAAGCATGTGCAGATGTAGAAAGTCTATGGTAGATGGATGGTCATCACAAGATGATGATCCTAATAATTCTGGAATGTCGCTCTAGAGGGTCTTGGTTAAATTTTGTCTTCCTACGGAAGGATCTGCACTATATGCTGACATCATAATAATTGACTGAGATAAAAAAACTGGTCTCATTCTTGACCCAACTGTAAGGTTCGAAATTAATGAAGATCAACCAAAGCAGGTACATGAAGAGAAATGCGCTATTTACCTTCCATGCTGTGATGATCTCAGTCATAAATATAATATTCAAGATCGGAATGTCATTGGACTTATGTTTGGTGCGCGAGGAACAATTTCCAAATTTACATTGGAGATCCTCAGAAAATTGAAGGTTCCTGAAAAGACTCTTCAGACAGTTGCATCAACCATTTTAAAATCTTCATTGAACAACATCAATCACCATCTCTATTCATCTTTATAATATTCAATGTGTATTATTTATTTTCAATAAATTTTTATCGTTTTGATAGCTACCACACCTTGTTGCAGAATATTATTTTTTTTTAATTTCATTATGTATTTTTTTAACATTAATTTACATTTTCTTTTTTGTTCATTTGAATTGATTAGGATGCCGATATTTAAAATCCAAGATTTGGACGGCTATCATTTCGATATATATATATATATATATATATCTCTGCAGTCAGATATTTCAAGAGTGCTGTGAATTATTAGTCTGAGTGCTTCAAGAGTTCTTTCTGAGGCGAACGTGTTCTTTTTACTGTCAATTATGTGTACTATATTTCCTAAAATTTTATGATGGAGAATTGTTTGTACAGAGCAGAAGAGGAAGTCTTAGAGTTTAGTGCATCTGCAAGGTCGTTCATTTGCCTTGTGAATTCTTCTGTACTTTCACTTCCCTCAAACCCATCACAGTTTATGGCCCTAAAAAATTGTATGGACTTTGCTATGCTCGCATTAAACAGCTGGAATGCTAATCTTGCTTTCGTTCGCCAGAAGGAAGTAGGGTCAATGTGACTAGACGTAATTTTGGGGCATGACCTAAGCCCTGAAAATTCAGGAGATGTGTCTATAAACATCAAAGTTAATGTCCTGGTTTCTAAATTGTACTACACCCTTATCATGAAAGTTATTTCTGATACATTTTAAAATATGTACCACATCAGAAAACGCCCATAATTTCCTTTTCTGGTCTAAGGGTTAGGGAGAGAACAATTAACTTTTCCATTTTTTCCAGATATGCCAAGACATTTCCAAGCGGCTTTGTTTGTCTGGCTCCCATCAGATGTGAATCCAATTGCCTTGACACCAGCTCATTCTAGCTTGCAAAATTATTTTTGACAATGTGTCTCCAGGCATAACATTTCTGCTTGCGTATACTGGAACAGGTTTTACCCAGCTGTGGAGTAATGGCACATACATGCATACAAGCTCATGATTAGATAAGGTGTTCCTCTGATTTTCGGGTGTCATGTCACGTCACCTCCTCGTGTAATTTCACCTCATCATAAATTAGGATTCCACCAATTAAATTTATGTCTCCTTCTATTGATTGCTTATCTAATTCTTTCTTCTGTACCACTGTCTTGTTCTTACTCATCACCCTGGTTCTTCCTACAGTTCCAGGTGGTGTTTGAAGATCTCTGCTTTTGAAGTTGGCACAGAATGGTCATCACTATTATGTGACATATTCATTGGAATTGTGGTTTCAGTAGGACAGGGTCCATTTATTTCTAATTCACCTTGTAGAAGGAAGATATTTTTTCTTCAAACAACCATCGTATCACTGGGTCAGATGCAGATTCTACAAATTTTTGTGAATTGACTGGAAAATTTCATGTAGATCCGAAAACTGTAATGATATTCAAAGGATTCATAGATTCTTTCCAGACCTGTCCAAGCAATTCAGTATATTTTCCCTTTTTAGTCTCCTTTTGTCTATCCTTTGGATCTGCTTACTTACTTACAAATGGCTTTTAAGGAACCCGGAAGTTCATTGCTGCTCTCACATAAGCCTGCCATTGGTCCCCATCCTGTGCAAGATTAATCCAGTCACTATCATTGCTTTTTAAAATCAATTAGCTCCTTTTCCCAGTTTGTTTTCATAGGTCCAAACACACATCTGTCCAAAGATTGTAATTTATCCGTAATATGACTAGGAAACTTGATAAGCTGAATCTTGTCCATTGCTGCGTCAGTTATTCAAATACTGATACGATTACAGTGTTCATCGAACATTTTCTTCTCTCAGTTTACGGATATGTGGAACAAACCATTCCTGAAGCTGGATTCTTCCATCTAGCTATTTCTTGAAGTAGTGTAAATTGTTTCTAGAAGAGTTTCTTCAAATGTCCCTCTAGCCTGCACAGCTGCTGTCTTGAAAACAGTTGGTGGCGATAGGCTAAATCCATCAACAGGTACTGTTACCGAGATTGAAATAGACTCTCTTCCAGAACCTCCAGTTATTCTAACTTTAGCCTTTTGAATCAGTACAGTATCATCAGTATTGAAAAATAAAGCAGGCTTTTTCTTGTAAATTTCAATTACGTCCATCTGCAACTTTCTGCAAATCTGACTAAAAGCTGTATATTATGTCAGGGTTTCTGGCATCCTTTTTTGATTTGTGAAGATGTTTCGGCTTCTTAAAAGATAGGCTAAGGTTTCTTTTCATAAAAGAATAGTAGGTCTATCAGTCATTACCAGAGCGGCCATTTGCAAATGAAGTTTCAAGACAATTTGTTTCCACAAACTCTTGCACTATGTCCTTAATTTAATCTTTATTACAGGGATAATCCATCTGGGCCTTGGCCTTAATGCATTTTAAAAGGTCGCATTCTGCATCAGTTGATAGAATAGACAAATAACCTGCATCCTTACAATTAAGAGATACTTTTCGACCTCTTATTTTGTGAAAAATGACTGACTTTGGCACACCACATACTTTCTCTGCTTCTTTACATATTTGTTTTTGGTATCTTTCATCAAATACATCTAGAATTTGCCTTTTTATGTAAGTTCGTGGCATATGGGGCGCTCAAAGGACAAGGGAATCAAGTCACAAAATAAACTCTTCCAGAAAATTAGACTTAATGTCTTTTATGTGATTTTAAACATCTGAATTGTAGGAGGAGCTTAAAATATTTTATTTTTATGTAAAATAAAGTCAAATTAATATGTCTTGGTATGTTAATTTTAATAACAAGTGCAATTTTTGGACTTAATTCTTTTGTGCTCTGAATTTTTTCTTATTTTTCTCCTATTTGCTACCTTCTTGGTTTTATTAAGTATGAAAAGTAAGGAAATAACTTTATATTGTAAAGTAAGAAATTAACTATATTTACAAAGATCAGATTTTTTATGGTCCAGCAGGGGACTTCGGCAATTTCAAAGATACATGATTAATGACACTCCTTTGAGAAGATTTTGAAATGGAATGGAATTTTTTTTAATGTTGAAAAAGATCATACCATTTTTCACTTGTTGGTTTGTCACAAAATTCCTTATTTTTTTAACTACTTAAAAAAGGACACTGCGGCAGTTCTAACGCTTCCGCACAACACAAATGCTAAGATGACCAAAGACATGGATGCTATGTTCTTCTCAAAGATTGCAGAATATCTCATACTGTGTTCACTGATTCTTCTGTCTCATACTGAGAACCTTCAGACATGTGCATGAATCACAGCAGTTCTATTATGATACTTAAATATTTACGTGTAAAATGTTGTTGAAACAAAATCAAAATTTCTGGGGACAAAATTAATTTTCGGGGACAAAAACATATGCTCCCCAGGGACAGCAACTCAAAACCGGGGACTGTCTCCGGAAATTGGGGACATCTGGTCAGCCTAGGTTCAGGTAATGCTGTTGAAGAAGACCTGGAAGGAGTTTCATATGGGATGGTTCTAAAAAATAAGTGATGCACAGGCAGGATAAATGACAATAAATCTTTCATGTCCTTCTTCTTCGCACTTGTTACTATACGGTGTTGG
Organism: Periplaneta americana; assembly: GCF_040183065.1. Taxonomy (NCBI): domain Eukaryota; kingdom Metazoa; phylum Arthropoda; class Insecta; order Blattodea; family Blattidae; genus Periplaneta; species Periplaneta americana. The sequence continues at coordinate 74,252,151 of NC_091118.1, read as the reverse complement.
TTATAAAGTAGGTTCTGTTGGATGTTACATAAGTTCATTACAGGATGGCCGGATAACTTCTATTTTAAGTCAGTATTGTAACATTTAACTTCAGAATTGAGAGTTTCTATAAACATTAGGGTGAAAGGAGAATCTCCTTCATAGTATAACCATCTGATATTCTGCCATTTGACATCATAACAATCAATTGTTTTCTTTCTATTCAATACTGAATCTTCCAAGTTTTTAGTGGAATGGAAGTCTGAGTTTTTCATTTCAATGACCTCAAATTTCGGGGACGTTTTCTTTGATATCCATCCAATCTGTAGTTGTGAAAATATGTGATATTTTTCTACTCACTTTCTCGATTAGGCCAGAGTCACTATCATTAGGCAAGTAAGAGTGCACCAACACTAAAAATTAGTGATCAATGGCTGAGACTTTCATATAACTTGGGATAACTTCATGAGGGACAGGAACAATGTTGCTGTTTTACCCTGTGCAGGAATCTGAATATAAAATCATTTTGCTGTGTGTAGAGGCATGCATTTTAAGATGATGCACTACACAAGATGCCATTTCTTGAGACCCCCTTCCTCCCTCAGTCTCGTCCCACATGTACATGAAGGATTTTACTAAGTTGACGGAAAATATTCCAAAATTATAAACATACATAATTCTCTTATAATATGCAGATGACGTTACTTTTGGGAAAGGGATGGCTTCTTGTAAGTCAAATGTCATGACCATAACTAAGTAAATATAAATTTAAGGAAACATTTGTAATTTTACTGTCAGGGTCTCTTCATACTTTTATGTTTAAATTAACATGTTACTTCACTTGGTCAACAGAAAATCGCGGATTTTAAGCTGTGTTCAAGTTAATTCCTTTAAGAGTACCACAACTTCTTGTTGCTGTATACAGAATACTAATTCTGTGAATATGGCTCCATTTTGTGCCATAAATTCACGACAAACCCTCCCAGCTTTACTTTCCTTTCAAAGGAAGCCATGTTAACCCATTATATCCCAGAGTTTTTTTTTTTTCGATTTTTTTTTTGTGAAAACTCTCAGAGATTATCATTATTTGCCAAATAAGAATATAAAATATAAAAGAATTCGAAATAGTATTATTTAGGCCCTTTTATTCTATGTTTAATATATCAAATGCTGGTCGTTGGTGTATAGCAATGTTATTTGGAAGGTTCTATACAGAATTATGTGGGATGTGACATGGTAAATGATTGTTTTGGGATATGGGGATGTTTGGAAAGGTTTCAAGCATATGTAAAGTACACTGGGATAAGTGGAACCCATAGTTTTCTATGGGGAAAGTGGAACCTAATGTATGACAGTGCCAGAGAATCAAATATGAAATTGAAATTTAGTGCACATAAATTCCACTTTCCTTTTTGAGAGCATTATTACCTAATAGTTTCACCAGGCTTTAATAGTGTTAACGTAACAGCTATAGGTTCCACTTTTCCCAAGTTTCCACTTACCCCATTGTACCTTATGTAAAATAATTTACACTGAATTTTGCAAGAAACTATTATTATTATTATTATTATTATTATTATTATTATTATTATTATTATTATTATAAATCATAATGGAATAAATTGTAACATAAATAGTCAGATATTGTGAACACTTATTTAAAATTATCCATAAATACAAAAGTAATCCACATTATACACTGTTACCCTACTTGGTGTGGCATTTTAGAAAGCAGTCTTTTGGGTGCAAGGCAACTTTACATTTGATGCAGTTGTATTTTGCATTTTTCTTGCATAATCCACAGCGCCTTAGATTGTCCTGAAATTGCACCAAAAGATTTTTTCCATCATATCGCAATTCACTTGGTATCAGTGATGGTTTCTTTGGCAAAACAGACGTCCTTGGGGAGCTAAACTTTGGAGTTGAAAGTGTTACCAATGTTATCCTCCTTATGAATTCCAACAAAGGATACCCTGGAACATTTTTCCTATACAGTAACCATATGTTTACTACCGCCCCATTCAAACAGAACCTGAAAAATGGCCACCACCATTTTTTTGACCTGATTCGAATTTGATACAATCCCTGGTGTTGATCGAACAAATCAACACTCCCCATATACTTGTTGTAGTGTTTGATGATTGTTGGTTGAGTAACAGCAAACGTTTCTTTTCACTTGCATTCCATCGTTGACAAGTTCCGTAAGCAAGTGTCACATTTTCATCTTGAACATTAGTGCCCATAGTCACTTGATTGTTATCTTGCCATTTGATGACCGTTACTTTCTTGTCTTTTGATTGAAGGGTGTGAGTTGCACCTCTTGACTGTTTTCCTAGGTCCTATCAGCTCGAATTGTTCCTATTACATTTAAGTTATGTTGTAACATTGTGTTGAGTTCTAAAGAATTGAAATAATTGTCAATGAAGACAAAACTGTTAACAGGAATAAATCCAATACAAATACTTTGAACTGACGACCCCAATGATTCACCTTGAATCCTTCTTTTTTTCCTGTATAAGGACAAAATTTAAGAAGATACCCTTCAGGTGTGGCTAAACACCAGAACTTGAAGCCAAACTGTATTGGTTTGCCGCAAATGAATTGCTCCATTGAGTGACGGCCATAATACGGCTCCATAGCTTCATCCAGTGAATACTTCGGGCCAAGAGGTTGAGCAAATTCTTGAAATTTGTTGTTCAGGTAGTCAATGAGGGGCCTTACTTTGAATACCCTATCTGCTTGATCAATTTCAGAATTGTCACTGAAGTGAAGAAATCTATGAATTATGTCAAATTGATTTCTTGTCATTGCATTTGAAATAAATAAGTTGTGTGTATTATCTCGTGTTTTCCAAAATAACCGCCAGTGTGGTACCTTCACATAACCGGAAACTAAAAGAATTGCAAAATATGTATATAGTTCTTCAATGGACAAATGTATAATGCATCCTTTCTGGGCTGCATATAATACAGTCTGCCGACAAAGTATCATTTCCATAATTTCTAAGTTGAATACTATTTTGAACAACTCATCGGGAGATTTATCAAAATTCAACTCAAAAATATTATCATTAGGGGAGGGTGGTAGAGAAATTAAATTAGTTTTATGAAGATTTCTTTCAATCCATTCAGTTGTATACTTAGCATTCTTGGGTACAGATTTGTTTACTTTCTTCGGTATAGACTTGTTTACATTTTCAGAATTTGAAGAAGGATAAACATTCAGACGAGATGAAGTAGTAGAGTTTGATGGTAATTCTCTATGAGACGCTACTGTTGTTAAATTTTCTGATTGTTTCTCAATCATAGGTTCATTCACGTTTGATTCAAAATTTATATCCTCTCTCTCTGTTTGAAATGTCCCTCTGTCTAACTATCCTCATCTCACCTTCTTTACGTAAAATTCCTCTGCCCAGATCCATAAAAGTAGTTTTTTCATCATCGTCACTGCCTCCATCATCCCAATCACTGTCAACGCCATCAGCAGGAGGGTTAAGTATCACCTCTATTTCGTCAGCAGTATATTGTATACTTGCACATATTTCAGATTCATCTGCATCTAACACCTCATCTAGCCATTTTATCAATTGTTCTGTATATTTCCTGTAAGATGGATAAAAGTTCACATAAACGCCCAGCGTTTCATATATCAAACATCAAAGTTTATGTAACCCTCCAGTCCATATTATTCAAATTATTATGAAAAACTATAATAGAACTGAAAGGATACACATTTGCCAAAACGTTAAAATAATCAATTAAAATCGAGCATTCAAAACAAACTATTCATAAAATAAAAATCCAACTTATGTATTATCCATCTTCCAAGCAGACTGGTACTGAAATTTTAACACTTGCAACAACTGCCAAATTAAAATATTTAAGTTTTCCATTGTTACCACTATAGAGGTTGATGATTTATAAGCCAACTGGTGTACCAACAATCACAATAAAAACAGAATTGCAAATATACAACAATCAAACATCATAAGCTGCATCGTGTTTGATATATCAAATGGTGGGATATAATGGTTCCATATCCCTAAAAAGTCTGCCCACAAGTGGTTTTAAAACCACGAACCTCAGATTTTATGACAAGCATGGCAATCTATAGACCATCGTGAATAATGGCATTGTAGTAAATAGGAAGTTCAAGTACCCCCTTTTTTTTTTATTTTAAAAAAGATAGTGTAATTTAAATTTCTGGTAAAGCTGATGTAATGGTTGAAAGTAATGAGTCAAATTTGAGGTTGTTTTTAATCCACTTCATATTTTTTTTGTTTTTAATATTTTCTACTTAACACTTTATACAATAAAAATGTTCACCAGATTAGATCATTTTCATATTACTTAGCTGGACAGTGCATAGGCATGTAAAATCATCTTGTGATTACTTTTTCGTGTTGCAGTTTATTGCTTTGTGTGAGGGCTAAACCTCTATATACAGTATGTTGATGAACTTCTGCGACATATGAAAATGTTAACAACTTTAAAAGAAATCTGTCAACCTTTAACAACATTAACAGACATTTTCATGTCACATTTAAGAAATCGTCAATTGTTATATTATAAAAAACAAACACTTCAGCACATAAAAATTCACCAGTGTTAAAAATGTGTTCAATTTCAATGAAATATGTAAAACATGGGATCTAGATTTCTGCATTTCTTACATGGAATACAAACATTTTCTTATTAATATACTGAAGGTTGTTGGTTTTATATAATATTGCTATTTGTTACTCTGTAATTTACCAATTATAACTACATTTTACATTTTTGGCTATGATATCTATATTTAACTATTGTTTATGTATTTTATTTTGTATTTTTCATTTTGTATCTATATCTGTATCTCTTATTTAGGTAGTATCTATTTGTCTGTTCTTTTTTTTTTTTTTCTTTCCTTTTCTCATTTTCCATTTTAATTTGTATTTACACTTGTATCTGTTTCATCTCTTTTTTTTTTCCATGTTATCTATGTTTTTTATTTTTTGTAAACTAATATCTGTACTGTCTATTATAATTGGGGCTTGCCCTGTTATAGGCATAAATAAATAAATAAATGTAGTTTATATATTTACCTCATTTAGCATAAGAATTCTATAGACTAAGTTTTCAGTTCAATGTGAGTAGATCCAGTGCATTTGTTATTGTAAAAAACATTTTTACCTCTATGTTATTGATTATTTACACAAGTTCAAGGTGCTTGTCCATGAAGGTCGAATGTTTTTATTTTTGTATAATAAAATTATGTGTTTATTTTCTGAACAAAAATATAGTTTATCATTGTTTGTATCCTCTCCGCAAATCATATTGTACTTTATTTTTAAGTTAACCTCTGCTTTGTATTCTGAATCCTAGTGGTCAGCTGTGGATGTCGGCCAGATATCCCAAATTGTGGAATTAGTAGGGTTATTCAAAAGTTAAAACACTTCTTGAAATCTCCAGAAACTTTGTTTAAAATAAAGGTATGACCACATGTCACTACTTTTGGTGCACAACTTTCCATGCTGCGCAATCCAAGAATTGCAAAAGTTGCGACAGGAGGTTGGAAGCCTGACACACAGGCAGATCCAGTTTAGCTGCAACTTTGTATTTCTCTGATTCTTTAATGCATTTTGTGGTTATGTTCGTGCTAGATTTTCAGATGATGAAATGAGATCCTTAGAAGCCATTGAGTACAAGTAACAAACTGTTGAAAGATACTGAAAATTTCAAAATATATTTATAGTGGAAATGATTGTTTACACAGTTTTGAAACTTCATTACAAAACTATTCCAGGAAAGTCAATATTACAAATTAAAGTGGTTCCTTATTATCACTAATTAACTGAAACTTGGTTGCACTTATACCCTTTGACTTCCTTTTGTTATTAGACAGTAACAATAGAATAATATGCATTTAACTATTTATGCAAAACAGATATATATATACTTAAACAAAGTTTTGAAATTTTTATTTAAAAAAAAAAAGAGATAAGTTGTTCTATCTTGACTAAAGTTTCAAATGTATCACTCAAGATTTTAATTAAGGCAAATAAAAATTTGGCATGCAACATTCTATAGCAGTAATAATAAAGCAAATTTATACCAAAGTGGAAAAACTTCTAATATCAATAGGTAAATTAATGCTGTAACTTGTTTGCTAATGCTCTGGATTTTGGATTTCTTCCATTTTCCATCTAGCATCCCAATAGTACTTTGTTAGCTGGGTTGGTATATCTCCTTGGATTTTGGTTTTTGCTTGACATTGTAGTAGATGTTCTCCATTCATTATAATATCTGGTTATTTGCAGATGAAGTGTAGATTTTCAATCTGTGAAGGTGTGCAGCCAACAATCATGTCTAGTAGTTAATCGAAATAATGCTGCAGCTTTTGGTTTGTGGGAAATCAGGAATCAAATTGAGATTTAAAAAAATGGACCTCCATGTTTTTCCAGCACTGTTGTTTTTAAATTATTCCTTTTGTTTTAATTACATGTTTCACTTAAAGTGCGGAAGAATGATATGTCATGTACTTGGTTCTTAATTGGTTAATTTTGTTGCCCATATTTGCTTATTACAATATTACTACTATTACATGAGTGTTGTGTTGTTACAGCTTCTAATGCTGATCTTGAATCACAAAATATGACGACTTTGCTATATTTATGTATGAAATTTAAGAGTTGTTTTAAATTGTATTAGTGGCCTCAATTTATCTGTCAAAGTAAGTTGTGTTTGGGTCCAAGGTCAAGTAAAATCTTAAAATTTCGGAATGGGTGTTCTAGTATGAATGGTTTCCAAAGTCAACAGTTTTTTAATATAATGGATCGAAATTATTTTAACTGTATTTGTTTCAACTAGTTGATCTTTACAGTTAATTTCAATTTAAGATATGGGCATGTTGGAAGAGGAAGTTATATTTCTCCTATATAATATCGACTTTTTGGATAAATCTTTCTTGGGTTCTTAAGGTTTCTTGTAGTTTTATTGTTTGTCTTCCAATAGTTATTAAATGGTAGTCATCTTAGCTTTTCATACAAAATTGCTGTTGTTTAGTCAACTGTCCAAAGACAAGTCTGAACCTCACAAGTGATACCAAAAAGCACCACTTCATTCATTCATTCATTCATTCATGTATTATATTCCATAGATCTTACATGAGCAATGAAGCTTTAAGATGTGGAACAAGTCAAAATTTTACAATATTACAATTACAATTTTTACAAATTTTAATAATATTGTACAATTTTTACAGTTTTACAATTTAGTAATTTTCTACAATTTTTTACAATTTTACTGCAATTTTTTACAATATTTTGGCGAGATGTAGTGAGATGAGGTGAGGTCCGAGGATTCGCCAAAAGATTACCCGACATTTGCATTTTGGTTGGGGAAAACCTCGGAAAAAACTTAACCAGGTAATCAGATCAAAGGGGTGAAATGAAGTGATGCCGAGGACTCACCATAGACCATCCGGCTTCAGTCCCATGGCTGGGGAAAACCTCGGAAGAAACCTTTCAGTGAGACCAAAGGGGGATCCAACCCAAGCCTGAATGCATCTCTGGATCAGCAGCCCAGCAAGTCTGCCGACAGAGCTACATCGATGGCTCTACTAAAAATATACAATACATAGCCAATCAGATTATTAAATTTACAAACGCAAACGATCATTTATCAGTTGAGCTGATGTATAATACAAAACAAGTAAGTTAATTAAATGTAAGGCGTAAACAATTCAATCAGTTGTGAAATGCAGAAATTGATAATACATATCATGCAAACTACTTCAAATTACAAACACAAACAAATTATTTATCAATAGAGCTATACAGATTACTATTCAATTTAAAGCATATACAATTCATTGACCAAAACTATACAAACATATACAATACAAAGTAAGCAGATTAATTCAATTTACAAGCATACTTTCATTAAGATATACAAATTTGTACAATTAATATCAAGTAGATTAATTCAATTTATAATCATAAACAATTCATCAGTTGAGCTATACAGACTACTATACAATTTACAGCATATACAATTCCTAAATTGAGCTATACAGACTACCATTCAATTTACAGCATATACAATTCATCAGTAGAGCTATACAGACTAGTATTCATTTTAAAAGCATATACAATTCATCAGCCAAAATATACAAACATATAAATCAAATTTCAATTTACGAACTTATTTTCGTTAAGCTATACAAAATTGTACAATTTATATGAAGTAGATGAATTCAATTTATAAGCTTAAACAATTCATCAGTTGACCTATACAGTCTACTATTCCATTTACAGCACATACAATTCATCAGTTATGCTAAACAGAAATATACAATGCATAGTAAACAGATTAAGTCAATATAAAAACATATTTTAGTTGAGCTATTAAAATTGTACATGTCATTTTAAGTAGTATAATTCAATTCACAAGCATAAACAATTCATCACTGTTTTTATCTTTCAAATATAGTGGTAAGTTTTCAGTGAAGATCTGCATAACTGAAATGGGGGTTCATTTAATATCATTTGTTATTATTGTTAATGCTTAATTTTTAACTAGTCTAGTTCAGTTTCATTGAGTTTGGATGTTATAGCTGTTGCTAATGGCTCATTTCCGTGTTGAAGTATTGGTTTAATGTAGGTTTTGTTTGTTGTGTTGAGTGTATTCTTGGAGCATCCCCATTTACCGCTTGCTTATCTCTTTTACTGCCTTTGATGAGATTCTGACTGATATGTACATCTGTTATCAGGCAGTACACCTCACTTGACAGCATGTGTCAGATGAGGAACAATTGTTTGTATGCATCAGAAGTCTGATTAGTATAATATGTAGCTAATTGGCGGTATATGCAATAAAGGAGAAAAGGAACTGGTCACCCTACCCCATTATCTCCTGACCTAGTTGCCTCATAATTGGTGCCTTGTTAGTAACACTTGTGAGGTTCAGACTTGTCTTTGGACAGTTGACTAAACAACAATCTCTTCACTATTGTAAGCCTATTTTTACGCTTTTTCTGTCATTGCTTCGATATGTCTTTCATGTCAATTTAGAATCAAGAATAACTCCTAAATATTTGCAGTTCTTTGTTCGTTCAGTGAGTTCATTGTTAAATGTTATAGAAAGCGTAGGTTGAGAATGTCACAGAGTAAACAGTTGGTAATTTGTTTTTGTCATATTCACTGTCATTTCATTATCTTGACACCATTCAGCTAATTTGGAGAGTGCAGGGTCCATTATTCATTCAGTCATTAAAGTTCTTATGTTTTCTGTATGGTTTTGATGTCCAAGTCGTCTGCATAAAAAATAATCTGATATTCTAGTCTTGAGATACACCTCTCTGACATCATCTTCGACTCTTTGTGTTACCTGGTTCAGTAATGTTATTGCTCTTTTTTATGAAAATTAATCTCAGTTCTTGATCTGACAGGAGAAGTTGTTCTAATTCTGTATCTTTGAGATCATTTTCTCAGCCTGATGATGTCCAGTATTATTTATAACGTCTAACACATGAGATATTCCTCTGTTTTCTCGCCACAGAGCAGTTGTGTCCCGTTTCAGGACCAAGGCCACTCTATATGCTGCGTCTTCTTGAGCTTCCCACACACGGCAGCTTTTCTTTGCTGCATTCTCTTGGCAGTTGTGTACTCTCACACTACTAATGACTCAAGACTAGCAGTATCCCCTGCTTACTCATTGTTGTCATGTCTGGAACTTTGAACAAATACAGCACTGCCAGATGCTTAGGTAAAACAACCTTTACGAAACTGTACTCTCATCCGTAATTGATTCTCAATTTGCTGTAACTCATAGTTATTCTTCATTAATCACTCCACAAAGCGAAAAAGTCTTAAAAGTTTGGGAAGTTTGGCATAAGTAAATGATCTTGGTAACTATCCAGTTTATACAGGGTAGAAGTGAAATAACTTTGCAGATTGAAAGGGATAATAGGGTACACTGAAATGAATAGAAAACTTATGTTATGTTTTGTGATTAAATGCACGGTTAATTAGAAAATTAATTTTTAAGTTTCAGCAGTCCGATAACATTTCCACGAACACACGCTTCTCGTGATACAGATGTAAGAGGTCAACGAACTTGGTAACTCGATTTGTCTCGCTAGATGAGCTGGTGCTGTGTTGCAACCAACTCGTAGCATGCAGTTGCTTGAATTTAGAGGTTCTTAAAATTAAATTTACACGAAAACCGTCCACAATATTGAAATACACCAGAGGGATAAATTATTCTGAAAAACTATTAACTTTCCACCAATATGATATTATAGTTTTTTGTTACATACAACATGAGCTATTCTCTGAAAATCTGCAAGACTATTTCACTTCCACTCTGTATTTCCACTATTGTTGGATTATGCTGTATCATCATCTTCAAACACGTATTAGGCTATGTGGCCTGCTATGGACTCGACCTATCTTTTTGCAGGATGTCCTATTGATGTTTTCTCTGGTGATCTGTAACAGAGGATTATTTTTTTTAATTCTACTGTTATTCATCGTGTTGACATGATTTATCCATTTTTCTCTCTGTGTTCCTGTATATTCTAATATTGGTTCGATCTAGAATTAATTTATTATGCCTACATTCCTCATGTAGTCACATTTAATGTATCCTACTGTTCTTCTCATAAATCACATCTCAGCTGCTGTTATTCGGGTCTCATTTCTTTTTCTAATTGTTCATGCTTCACAACCGTAAGTCAGAACTGGTTGAGCTAAGGTTTTGTAAAGTTTTATTCTTGTCTGCTTTTGGACGAGTGTTGACTTCATGACAGAGTTTATGGTACTCAAAGTTTTGATAGATTTAGTAATTGAATTTGAAAGAACTATGTGATTCATTATTGTTAGTGAGTAGCCTAAATAATTAAAATTAATTTATTCTTTCTAGTGGAAATATAGCATGTTTAAATACATATCTGTTCAGAGTCTATTTCAAACACTCTCATATTGTGATTAAACATTACCTTCGTGAGTTTGGTTAATTGCCTGTAGTTTTTTTTGGGGGTTGGGGTTTATAATGCGGGAGTTTTTATAAAACCCATGATGAATTGGCAACACAAAAGCAAAAAGGTCCTGCAAATCCTTTTATTTCAGATATTTTAGTTTATACTTTTCTTCATTAATTATTAGAGCAGGGACAAGATTACATGATGCACTTTCTTATTACCAACTTCTTTGAAGGCTTCTGTGATGAAGGGTCTCTTCTTTTGAAAATGCAACCACTGCATTTTTCTTAAACCCTTCACTGAATCCTTTACGATATCATTCAGTTCATTTAGTGTAATGTAGTCATTGTCAGTCATCTGAACCACTTTAAAATTTCTACTAACCTTTTCAACTAATGATGCCCAATCATCAGGTCTGAAAATTCATTTTGGTTTTCCTAGCCGCCTTTTCAATGATGCTAAAATCCAGGTAAGAATTACCAGATATAAACAATATATCACTCAAAAGGCAGGATGCGATTTCTTGAAGCCTGACTCTCATGCACATGTACATTTTTGCAATTCCTGAGGCAAAATAATGGATACAAAAGTTATAGGTCCATAATTGTCCAGCATAGTATGCTTTGCTACATGTAAATAAAGCTGTACCGAGGGTCTTCTGCAAGTCAAAACAATTTAACACGTGACTAGCATCATTTTTTTAATATTCTTTGACTCTATCTTTAGTATCTCTGGCTGCCTATTCTTTATGCAGATGAAGATTTTTTGTCAGAGTCCGAAGATTGTTTTGCTCACAATGAACTAAAAAGTTCTGAATCTTGTTATATGTTGCACTGATATCAGTACTAGGTTTATGAAAACCTACATTAAAGAATGTGTTGTATACAGACCTGTAATAACTTTCTTTAAAAGGGGTTACATTTTTTTCCAGCACAGAACTCTTTGCAGAGTTCATAAATTATCACTATATTCAGTCTGGGATTTTAAACAAAATTTCATAAACTTGAAAAGTGTTCTAACTTTTAGAATTATTTATTTCACGTTTTTAGTAGATACTGAATTGACATTGTGCTGACTTCAGGTACTGTATTTAGCATATCCCTTCAGATATGTTCATTTTTCTGCAAACAAGTTTTTTTTAATTACAAAATATCAAAGCTATTTGAAGTTAAAGAATACTAAACTTAAGGGCCTACCTTCTATATGTACAGAAATTAACAAAATATTGACCTTTTTGTCAGAATTTATTTATTAACAGTCATTTTAATTGTTGCCCAATCAAAGTGATTCTAGTCCATATTTCAGATCATCATCTTATGGTTTTGCATATTTGTAATTTTTTTAAACATTAATACTAAAATAGTTATATTTCAAATCACCTGTTGTATTTTATTTTCACAAATGCAATGCTTTACATAAATTGGACTAAATAAAAAATGACTGAACAAGATCAATTATAAAGTTGTTTAAGTAATAAATTCAGTAAGGCCTGTTTTATGTGTTTTTAATTTTTCTTTATAGTCAGAGCTGTCATTTCTAAAGAAGAATATTAAAAATTTACATATGTTTTTTTCAACTTTCACAAAACAGTATGTACACTTAATCAGAACAAATATTCTGATAAAGAAATGAAGGGAATTAATAGAAATGTTTATGTTCTTGGTTGGATCTTATTGTAATATTTAGATTTTTAAGGAATCAATGGCCACTGGTGTAGATCAGTCAACTGAGGCACTTGCCTGCCTACCCAGAGTTGCGCTTGGGCATGGGTTCGATTCCCACTGATTACCTGGTTGGGTTTTTTCCGAGGCTTTCCCCAACTGTAAGGCAAGTGACAAGTCCTTGGCCTCATTTCGTCAAATACCATCTCGCTATCACCAATCCCATTAATACTAAATAATCGAGTAGTTGATTCAGCGTCGTTAAATAACCAACTAAAGAAAGAAAAAGGAATCGGTTCTTATTTAAAGATTGTGAATATGATTAAGAATGAAATTAATTTAATCCAATTTATGTGTTGTATTTTAATTATTTTTATTTTATTTATTGAATATATTACATTATCATATTATCTGTACAAGTACGAGGGTGTTTCAGAAAGTAACGGCAAATTCAATTTTTAAATATGAACCATCAATTAGAGATACAAATAATATATAATATATCATTTTCGACATAATCTCCCCTCATTTCAATACATCTCTCACATCTTTCCATCGAAAAAAAAAAAAAGTTTTTAGTTGTACTGGAATGAGTAGAGCATTGTTCATCAAAGATTGACGTATGCCCACACTTAAACGCATCTATCTAATTTTACACTCTTCTCTCACTAATACAGCTATCTCAGTACCTTCCCTACATGAATTTCACGAAGATTCACGGCCTCTAACCACAAAATCTGGTAACTGTTCGCTATTCCTCTATGGTGCACATAGTTAATGGCGCCGTCATCTTGTTTAAATTCTCCTTCCCATTCAGCAAACCTTACCATCTGTTAGAAGTGCCAACACCTTCTCAAATCATATGTCTTTTCTTCGTGGGAGTTTCAAATGCTTGAGGTGTTTACTTCGTATAATAGTATGAATTTGCTGTTACTTTTTGAAACACCCTCGTATTTATAATGGAATTACTGTGTTTCATCTGAATTGGTTTGTTGTAGAGCTGTTAATGTGGATCTGTCATAAGAGAATTAAGAAATATAATTCATGCAAGAAAGTAAGTCTCTCCATTAGCAAACACCAAAACAGTACACGAGTCTGATCTGTGATATCAAATTAGTGTGACATAACTCACTGTCATTGCTATGCAATTGGATTCATATGTTAATACTTCCATAACATGTTTTCCATTTGACGCTCGAGCATAAACATTTAAAATACCAATTGCCAGACAGCTTCTGATCTATGGAATTGGAGTTAATTTCACCAGCAGATTCTTTTAGATTTGTGATGCCAGAGCAAGTTTTTTTTACAAATACCATTAAAGATTTTCAACATCATTTGTATTCCACCGCTCCATTATCGCCAAATAATAGTCTCATGCTCTGCATAAAGGAATGTTACATAAAAGATGTACTCTTTCTTTTTCTACAATATAGACATACTACAGCATAAAGATTTGCTTTGCTTTTCGCTGGTTTAATTATAATGTAATATTTTAATGTTTAGACCAAAAAAACACAGCCTATATATCCAAGTAGCACACAGAGGTTCTCTGCAATATTGTAACAGTTTCGTTTAATTAATTTTAATTATATCTAATAAAAATGTATATTTGTAATTACGAGGTAGAGCCAGAAAGTACCATCTGTGCAGATCCCCCATGCATCTAGTGACAAAGCTGCACACTTAACAATGAAATAGCGCAATGCACATTTTTAGCTTCAGAGCATTAGCCAATTAAAGAAGTGACACTTCTGAATGATTCATTCTCTATTTGTAATATAATATTTTGTTACTCTTAGAACTAAAGAAAAAAGGTATTTTACTAACAACTTCAAATTAATATAACTTTGAAAATATTGATATTTGGACAAATGTTTATATGACATTTTTTGCTCAGAATGTCTTCGGAAATAAGCTCCGTAAGTGACGGTAAATCCTCGTGAATCACCCTGTATAAAAGTAAAAAATATGAGTGCATGGATTATTCGAAATGAAGTTGACAACATCCGATTTTCCTCCTGCACAATTCCTAAGATAGTAGCACGTCCCATCATCTTCCTGTGTGAGTATTTAAATTAACATTGTTAAGTGGCGTTTGGATTAACAGTACATGTGTCAGAATCAAGTTGAAGTGTGATAAGTAGGCTTGTTATGTTGGGGACTGATTACACAAGTTGACTGCTGCATGGTACATAGGCCAGGGATGTGAGTTAGTATGAGGACATTGACTTGGTTCTGCGATCGATTACCCGATTAACAAGGTGCACATAAACAAATCTGGACATCTCTAAAAGTAATATACGCTACATAGCTTACAAAGATATATTTTTACTTACCTATTGTTTTGTGTGGAAGAATTATCATAGAATTATTCGTGGGTTTGAGTTTTCTCCTTTCTTTTCTTGTGCTACAATGTCTCTGTATATAATATCGCTTGTCACCTCGTATGTTTATATTACATAATTTACGTGTAATATACCCGTCATTCACTTCAAAACACCACATTCCGCTACAAAAATATGTGCCTCGGACCTTTAACATTCTGCATTATTATTCAGCAGGTATACTGTTCATGCATGCTATGGTAGTGACTGGCAAATGGAGTATTCAGCAGATACACTGTTCATGCATGCTATGGTAGTGACTGGCGAACACAGTATTCAGCAGGTACACTGTTTACGAATGCTAGAGTACAGCTGACTGGTGAACGGATAGTCAACTAGAAATCACTGTAACACACCCAATCGGTCTCCAACACTACAATGCTAGTGGTAAGTGTATAGTTTGTGCGTTTTATATTTTCAGTTTTGAAAATGAGTATTGGTACCACTAAAAGTATGCTCTGCGGTGGCTGAATGGTCAGACCTTCAGACTGTCACTCACGCTGCCCAGGTTCGATTCCCGGTAAAAATCCATAGTGACACTTGCGGCAGACAAGGTCGCAGTTGGGGTTTTTTCCGGGGTTCTCCCATTTTCCCCCAAATTAGGCATTTACATCAT
This sequence comes from Periplaneta americana, assembly GCF_040183065.1. Taxonomy (NCBI): domain Eukaryota; kingdom Metazoa; phylum Arthropoda; class Insecta; order Blattodea; family Blattidae; genus Periplaneta; species Periplaneta americana. The sequence continues at coordinate 74,236,546 of NC_091118.1, read as the reverse complement.
TCCATCACCATTTCTCCATTTCATTATCATTCCGTAGCATTCTCCGAATGCCGGCGGCAGTGCATGGAGGGGGTTGACCTAGGGACGAGTGGGGTTGCCTACTCGAAACCTGGACCAGAGAACCTTAGTGTGGTCAGCCGGTGTGGGTTTGGGAATGCTTCACCAGAGGGCTAGCACAATAGATCTGAACAAGGTCGCAGTGCTGGACAATTATTAAATTCAATTCAATTCAAACCACTAAAAGTATAAGATAGTGATCCTTTACTTGCAGTGAAAAACTTAAAATTATCAAAGATGTGGAGAAACTTGGAAATCGTGCTACATGGTCGACCTGGTTGGCGAGTTGGTATAGCGCTGGCCTTCTATGCCCAAGGTTGCGGGTTCGATCCCGGGCCAGGTCGATGGCATTTAAGTGTGCTTAAATGCGACAGGCTCATGTCAGTAGATTTACTGGCATGTAAAAGAACTCCTGCGGGACAAAATTCCAGCACATCCAGTGACGTTGATATAACCTCTGCAGTTGCGAGCATCGTTAAATAAAACATAACATTTTCGTGCTACAGCCCATAAATTTGATGTAAGTGAAAGTTGCATCAGAGACTTGAGGATCCTGTTACAGGATAAAATTGATTGATAACTGTACTGTATTTTGTTTGTTTGTTTGTTTCTGGTCTTTCAGAATGGTATGCGTGGATTATTCAAAGAAAATACGATTATTATTATTATTATTATTATTATTATTATTATTATTATTATTATTAATATTATTAAGTCTATTGTTAGTGTGAATAATTTTAGAATCATAAATTTAATATGTGTTTATCAAATGAAATATTTTGTGTATTCATGTTAAGTTAATGTCCATCTAGATAACAAATGTTAATGCTTTCATAATGTCTGAACTTTAAATATTATAAAATAATTTATTAGACTGAAATAAAATATATTCTTTGAAGAAAAATGGATGTGTCACTTGCTTAACATGAAGAACCTTTTCCTGAAAATGAAACATTCTGCAAGACGATGCTAACTGGAAGCTTTTTTTCCCCCCACATTGTTTTAAGTGAGAATATAGTTTTAATATGTTACATGTTACCCGCACCTTATTTGAATTTTCTAGAGCGTAACATTATTGTAGACAATTTTTCTGCTGTAATACATTGTTTTTGTGATGTTAAAAACAAAGCTTTACCACTGGTTGTATAACTGTTGTGCAGACATATTTAATTCTGGAGATTGTACGAAAGCATATATTTGATATGCTTTGTCTACGGGCAACCTCGAAATTTGTGAAAGGTTATAAAAATGAAAGTAAACATTTCAAATAAATGGTTTTGTTGATTATGATACATGCTAAGGATGACTTAAACATTATGCAAAAGCATAACTTGGATCACAATCTTCAAATATTTCAAATGAATTATTGTGTTGATTAAGTGCTAAGAATGATTTGAGAAACATTTTATCAAGTAATATGTTGTTGTTGGTCCAATGCCTAGCCCTAGACAATAATAACAGTGAAGTGATTCACCATCTTGCATTCCAAATAATACCTTTATAGAAACAACGTCATGTTATTTTATTTTATCAAATTAATTTATAATACATCTAATACCATTTAATTTATACAAGGCTTTACATCCGAATTTTGTAATCAGCCCCTCAATGATCTTGCTGTAGGTAAACAAATGTATGTCTCTGAAAAATAAAACAGTAGCACTCTGAGAAAGAGCAATGTAAAGCTGAAGCAAAACTTTAAGCACTCTCTGAAAACCTAACAAGTTTCTGCCTGAAGCCTGAAAAATCTTTAACCTTTTTGATGTCCTCTCGAACTGAGCTTGAAGAAAAAAATATAACAACATTGCATAACTAGAGGCACACACCATATCATTTATTATGTTTTGGGTCAGCTATGAGTCTGGGGAGTGGTTTGGAATGAGATCGTCTTAAGCTTGGCAAGAACTATACTCATTAAATAATTATTAGGGGTTGATGAAATGTTATTTTTCTTTTAACTTTAAAATGATGCCCTATAATACAGTAATTTATTTTCTAACAAAACAAAATATGTACGGGTAATTTTTGTTGCTTTTTTTTTTTTTTTTTTTTTTTCCCACAGTCATTTTTGTCCGATGGATCATTTCTTCATTTTTGGTGTCACAAAAAACATTTTCTCCAATTATTATTGATTTTGTAGCATTTTTTAAATTTTGTTTTACAGTATTTTCCAGCAAGTTTAACATAAAATATCATAGTTACTGCTTTTCAGTTGCGTGATATTTTTCTTTGCTAAGGAGATTGATCTCCAGTCGCTGGTCATAGTGATTCAATAAAGATGACAAAGAATGTGGCAAGGGTACATTTTACATGAAAATACAGAGTTCACTGCACCCTACTACTGTACTATTGTTCATCTTTCTGCCCACAACCACAAACGTGTAAAATCCAAGACTTGGAAGTTGTTTAAAATCTCCTTGAGTTGGAAAAAAAAAAAAAAAAAAAAAAAAAAAAAAATCTCATCAGTTGAAAATGGCCCATAATAAAAATTTAAGTAATAGAAACATTACTGTATTACATAATATGTGACAATAATATGTAGTACATGCATTTATCTAATATAGTTTATATTCAAAAAGAAATAATTATTGAAACCATCAATGGAGTTATATTTTATCTCACTGCAAACAGTGACACTCTGCAGTTTGAGATCTTCCTATAGCAGGATTTCTTTTACACATGTTTCAATCTTCATGCATGATATGAACGCCACAGACTAAAAGAAGAAATAAAAATTATTATAGGAAGTTTTGTTATTTACATTGCTACGAATAAAATAAATGTTAATTTTACTTTATTTGTCTTTAATGTTCACTTTAACACTTATTATAAAATATAAAACTTTCTTGAAAACCGTAAAACTTAAAAGCATTAAAGCTATTAAAAAAAGTAATGATACCTTATGTGATGGACGGTTCCGTTTCGATGCTGGCGTCTCTTGAACTACTCAGTTGAGTAGATGCTGATGAAGATACGACACCAGTATCAGAACAGTATTGTCTGTCATATAAGGTATATTACAGTTTTCAATAGTTTTAACACTTAAAATTTTGAGTTTTTAAGAAAGTTTTATATTTTAATTTTATTTTAGTTTAAAAATCATACATTATTGTGTGTTGCAGTATACAACCATGATCATCCGTGAATTTGTATTAATTGAGAATCATTTTTTAATATAAAAAAAAAGAGAGCAATTTTGATTTCTTTTAAAAAGTTTCTTCCCTTTTGTGTTTATCTATCCATGTTATAGTCCCTTGTCTTTAATTTATCAACTTTCAGGGCATTTTATTGGTCATTTTAGCTATTTTTAAGTCATCAACATTCGCCCTCTACTGATTATACTCTTATTACTAGAGTGAGGCCAGTGGAGTCCTGCAGCCTGGAGCGCCACTTGTACTGCTCCTGCGTTCATATAGTGTCATCGCGATAGTTCACATTACACCTGCAGCTCCACTCGCCTTGGTCGAGTATTACTTCGAAAGTTGCTCGGAAGTTGATGACCTAAAACTCACAGAAAAATGACCTACAAAATGACCTTAAACTTATGAAAATATGACATTAAAATTTAAAAAAAAAAAAAAAAGGACCATGATTTTAATAGTAAAATACAAACAAAATAATAGTATACTCCCAACTGTGAAAAATACTTTGTCACCAAACTCGGTCACTAACTGTCGCAAAAAAAACTTTGTTTGCTTTATTTTACTTTCGGCATTTTTATTCTTCACATGTGAGATACAGTATGCTGACTGTGGGTATTGCAGCTGTAGTATTTGTTCTGTTGTGTTGAATGGGGAGAAGCACGTAACACACATGGTCAGGAGTCAAGGCTAGTGCAACCAAAGGAAAATTTTTCTTAGATACAATTGAATTGCATAAGCAATCTGCAGTAGATTCTCGAATATAGACTACGACTACATGTAAAAAAATGCCTGGTCATAAGCAGAAAATGGCAAAAATGCAACAAAACGTAGAACATTTCTTAAAATATGACCAATAGACAATAAAAGACCGAAAAATGCCAAATAAAAGTAGGCTATATTGGTTCGTGTTGAAGTGAAACAAGTCAAGTTTGCATTGCCTGTGATGTCTCAGGAAAAAGATGATATTTTATCCAGTGGCAACTCGTGATATTTTTTGTATGTAGGATATGAGATTGACAACTGATGACCAAGACAGAAACTAATATTAATAATAATATAATAATAATAATAATAATAATAATAATAATAATAATAATAATAATAATAATAATAATAATAGAGCATGCAAAATCAATACAAGTAGGTCTATGTTAGTCTTTGACCAACATTCTGGAATTGGCAGTTTATTAGTCGTGAAGTTCGATTCTCCTCCCCTTTTTAGTTGCGAAGATGGCTCCTAAGACATTGTACTGCCCAATATTTACCTATGTTCCGTCGTACATTTGTGCAATTAATTTCTTGCTACAGTTAAATTCCTCTGAATGATCAAATACAACTTTATATTCTTTCATCTGAAAGTCGTGTTAATTCTTGTATTTATTATAGCTTATTTTATTTATTTTTATGTAATTTTGTTTTTTTATATTATATCATTTTAAATTATTTATTATTTCGTTTTTCTACTCTTTTAAAATGACCAATGAACTGCATTTAAGGAGGCTATAAGGGTACTTGAAAATTCTTATTGTAGCCTCTGACAGGGTCTCACCACTCAGAAAGAAGGGTTGTAGTAATAGGATACGCGGTCATATTCTCAAACGCGGTTAAACTCAAGCCGTACCCCGCCCTCCGCACCCTCTCCTGTCCACTAACTTCACTGCTAGAAATACCGTTTGCTGTAAGATATTTGGATGGTTTCTCGGAAATTATTTCAGAGCTGTGCAGTGGCGACAACTCACGACAGAAAGTGGAAGCTTGAAGGAAATTAATATGTCAGGACACATTGAAAATCAGAATTTGTAATTAAAATGTTTTCTGTCCTCAGAAGTACGAATTTAAACTGTAGGATCATCCTCATATCCTTCATGGAGGACTCACCACTGATTTCATGAACTTCCGAGCCCCATTTATGAATTAATTATACGTCTTCTGACACCTATTCCCTGAGCTGACGAAAGAATCTGAGGGCTTCTATGCCGACTCCACAGCTCTGTTCAGAATAATTCTATTTCTGATTAAATGGGTACCAATTAAAGTTTATAGTTTTTTTTTTTAATATCTAAACCAAAATTATTTTCAATGATATCTTACTATATAATCATTTCATGGGGCGGAACTATTTCTATTGTCACTAGCTGAGTAATAGAATTCTTCACACTGAAAAATTATCAGAGAATGTGGCTAAAGCAAGAACAGCAAGCCCAAAATTAGAACCTTGATAGTACTAGAAGCTCATGCCATTGTCTGGATATTTGCATGATTGTCCCGCAATGTGGCATTGTGGTCTAAGGCATCCTGCCTAGGACTCACGTTACAGAATGCACGCTGGTTCGAGTCCTCATGGAGGAAGAAATTTTCTCATGAAATTTCGGCCAGTGTATGGGACCGGTGCCCACCCAGCATCGTGATGCACTTGGAGAGCTACGATAGGTAACAAAATCTGGTTACGCAAACCAGCTATAATGGCGGAAGGCTCATCATGCTAACCACACGATACCTCCATTCTGGTTGGATGATCGTCCATCTCTGCTTCGGCATATGGCCATGAGACCAGCAGCCAGGTGGTCGGTCTTGGCCCTTCATGGGCTGTAGCACAACGGATTATTATTTGCATGATTATTGCTTTGTTTAATATCGAACTTCTTTTCTTTACAGGTTCTTTCAGATGGAGCAGCATACAATAAGCAGTACTACCTCATTACAAAAGTGAGTTGTGATTTGAGAATATAGTTATAAATTTTACTGAGCATAGCAACTAAACAGGTCTTAGTCGTGAAAATAGCTTTCTTCAGGATATTGTGGTAGCCTTACTCACAACACACCATATAATTCATGATTTTAAAGCTCCAGTTACCAGTGGGAAGTGAGAATAATGCCTTCAGAAAGTTTCTGTTCTTGTATCATGTTCTGCAGCCTTCATATATTTTCACCCATTTTCGAATGCAAACCTTCTGTATATAATCTTCAAAGACTTAATGGCGGCAGCAAATCAGAGATACAGCCCTACGCCATTGTCTAGTCAGAGCAATCATGCCTCCCATATGGTGGAAAATCATAAATTTTCTAATTTTTTTCTGCTTTAAAATAATCTTTGATATGCGAATAATAATTGCATAAAATTTAATGCATATTTATGACTTCGTCAGCTGTTGTGACGCCATTTTTAAAGCTATGGTGCACAGAGTTTTTAAATGACACTAAACTTGGATTGCAATTTCCAGTTACATTTTTTTATTTTATTTTTTCCTCCCCTTAATACCCTTTGATATGTGACAAATACATTACATAAAATTTAATAGGCATTTATGGCCTTGCCACTGCTGCGACGCCATTTTTAAAGCTGATACTAAACTTTGCAATTTTTCTTAACTTCAATTTTTTGCTTTATTCCATATAAAAATTATATATCTTTGTAATTATTAATTTTACATGCATGATATTTGGTAGGCACATTCTTTAAGCTGTTAGCAAACTTTGTTATTTTGTTGTGTTTGAAAGATATGTCTTCATATTTTTGTGAAAATTCCTCTAAAATTTATTATTGATTAACTTTTCAACCAGCTACCGGCATGGCTCAGTCGGTTAAGGCACTTGCCTGTCGGTCTGAAGTTGCATTCAGGCATGGGTTCGATCCCTGCTTGGGCTGATTACCTGGTTGGATTTTTCCGAGGTTCCCCAACCGTAATGTGAATGCAAGGTAATCTATGGTGAATCCTCGGTCTCATCACGCCAAATATCATCTCGCTATCACCAATCTCATTGACGCTAAATAACCTAGAAGTTGATACAGCGTCGTTAAATAACCAACTAAAGTAAGATAAAATAAACTTTTCAACTTCTTTACTGTTAATTTTTGGGAATTTACGTGGCTGAGTAGTTTCAAAGTGTTATTCTTCATTTTCCAAAGTCTGGTGGAGATCCTGCGCTATCTTCTGGTTTTCTGCTGTGGTGGAGTGTGTTCATGATTGTGTCGAAAAGGGCGTGTGTTTTGAAATTGAGTTCAGTGTTCAGGATGTGCAGGGGATGTGTTTTTTTATATTAGTAAGTTTCATATTGTTCTAGAGTGTCAACCTATATCATATATACACAGATTGCTCAGCCTTATAGTCTTTGACAGTAACAACTTTTGTCAGGTTTACTATGCTGCCATCTAGTTGTTACATAAGGAATCATGTCATAACTGTCATTTGAATTGCATTAGCGACTGTACTGCCATCTCGTGTTTGTTTATGGTGAACGAGTGGCGATCCTGGCAGTTGTTCTCTTCAAAGTGCTACTGATTTCAACATAGGGATGAGCAATCTGTTATATATGTGATCTGGAGTGTCAAGTTTCTGGTCTTTTGGCTGGATGTTTAGTACTTTCATGTCGGTGTTTATGTTGCACAATAATTCAACCTACGCAGAACACATTCACCAACTCAAATCACAACTACAACAACATTACACATTAACATATCATCCTCTTGTCCTGTATGTCCTTTCCACCTTAGTGGCAAGTTTTGATTGAGATACCCTCGGACGTCTTTTTGATTGTAAGCCAGACAGCCACCGTGTTGAAGGATGTATGTAAACATTACTCCTATCTTCATTCAGCTGTGGCATCAGGCATTTTCCCATAATGTTCATGTAAATCTGGAATTACTCATACCATTCTTGATAATGTTGTAAGCAGGTGCTGCCTTCTAGAATTCTGCTTGAAATTGTTGCTGCACAGTCATAATGGACGAGGTTCTTGCGTATTCCAACGCACAAAATGACTGCTTACGTTTACTGAAAGCCATATTTGCTACTACTACCTCCTAGCAGCAAACTACGACACAACAACTATGAGTACGGGTTTTTACTTAAAAGAAATGTGAAGAGTTTCTCTCTCTCTCTGTCAGTGTAAGAATTACCATTATCTGTCATGTAGTTTATTTTTTGGTGATTTATAAAATGTTTCACGGACTTATGAATGACTTTGTATATGTCATCTTCATTACTCTTATTTTTTATCCTTATGTTTTTAGGGTCCTGAAATAAGACTAGTTCGTCCTCGTGTGGCAGAGATAATCCGGCAGAGGATGGAGGTGCTCGCTAACAGACCCATGCACCGTGCCATTGTACGAGCCCAGAAGAAGACAATACAGCTAGCGAAAGACCGGGAACGGAGGGCCAGACGCCGAGCAAAGGAAACACCAATGGAACGATTGCAACGTCAAGCTAAGGACCGCGTGCGAAATGCCAGATACGAAGCAAGCTTGACACAGGAGAAGCGGCTGGAACGGCTGGCAAGAGCTAGGGAACGCCGAGCACTTGAGACAGAAGAAAAGAGACGTGAACGTCTCGCCAGGAGACAGCAAGCAAGGGAGAGGAAGCGGGAAGAGACAAAAGAAATGAGAATGAAATTGAGGGCTGTTTTTGCAAAACTCGCGTTATGTAAGAAATAAATTTTTACGGAAATCATTTTTGAAAGACATTTTTTTTTTTTTTTTTTTTTACAGACAGGAATATTTGTACAGGTTTTAACATGTTTTAACAGTTCTTCCATGTTCAAGTTGATTGTTTCTTGACAAGACAAAGGAACATGATCTTTTTAAATACTCGCTTCATGTCAGAATTGAAAATGAGTGTTTTCATGAACCAGAATGCTTTGTTATTTTCGTGGACACAGTACTGTTGATGACGACAACGATAGAATTAATGAATAATGGCCAGTGAAATGACACCAAGTATTACTATGAAATATTTATAGACTCTATACACATCAATTAAGCTTAATATAAAAATTTTGGGCATACATCTTATGAAATTATCCCTCTCATCATATTCACATAAACGGAAACCACAAACTGGTAGTCACTTCATTCAGCCGAAAAAAAATATATATATAATATACAGGGTGAGTCATAAGAGCGTGCTCTTGGATGAAAAATAAGAACAATTCCTTATATGAAAATTTGACAGAAAATGCTTATTTATTGGAGAAATGATCATACTTTGTTTTTGTTCCTTTTTTGTTGTGTCACAAGTAATGTTCGGAAGCTTGTCATTTAACGTTTACAAAAGGTGCACAATGTGTTCCCCTCCATTGTTTACGCATGGCTAAGCACGACATACACATGACTGCTGAGTTTGCTCAAACAACATGTTGACATCACGGATCAATGGGCTACATTTTCAACCTTATTACAATACCTCCTCTGCATCATTCACTGGTGTTGCATAGACGACAGCCTTCCAAGTGACCCCAAAGGTAAAAATCTAATGGGATGAGGTCGGATGATCTGGGTGGCCAGGGCACTGGACCACCGCGTCCATTCAAAGCAAAAACAATGTACTAATGTCTTGTCAATATGTTGTTTGTAAACAAACACTGGAACAAAATCAAAACAAAAACAACACAATAATATGAAAACGAAAGTCCCTATTATTCCAATAAATAAGCATTTTCCGTCAAATTTTCATATAAGAAATTGTTCTTATTTTTCATCATACATTTTCCAAACATACTTATGACTCACCCTGTATATATGTTATATAGAATAAAACAGAGACATCTTTAATAATTTACTTCGATGTGTATATTATTACTAGAAAAAAACGATTTCTGGCCCTGCATTATGACTGGAACCTTTGTTTTGCAAAGTCTTTGATATGGACACTCAGGTCGCAGTTTGAATAATAAGAAATTCGTTTGCTGCCTAGCAGTGGCCTATGATACCTGGTCATTAGCTCGATATGGAGCATAAAGTGTTGCTGAATTCCGGTCCTTTTAATTTCATTAACATCTCGCTATTATTCAGAACCTCAGTGATACTCAAATCAGACATTTCAATGGCAAACTGCAAGAGTATTATAAATTGGCGAGATATTATACAAATCCTATAATACGTACAATAAAGCAGCGCTGACAGTATCATTGTCAGTGTCTTCAACAATTTTATTTAATTCACACTTAATTGGAAAGTGTACTGAAATATCATTTATGTCTACAATTAATACCAAATTAAAACAATCTGTAACAGACAATAGCCATTTATTACATATGGCTTTTAAGGAACCCGGAGGTTCATTGCCGCCCTCACATAAGCCCGCCATCGGTCCCTATTCTGAGCAAGATTAATCCAGTCCCTACCATCATATCCAACCTCCCTCAAATCCCATCTAAGTCTCGGTCTCCTCAAAGATCTTTTTCCCTCTTGTCTCAACTAACACTCTATATGCATGTCTAGATTGCCCATACGTGCTACATGCCCTGTCCATCTCAAAGGTCTGGGTTTAATGTTCCTAATTATGTTATCACCTCTGATTGAGGTTCTGGCTGATATGTACATCTGTTATCAGGCACTACATCTCACTTGATGGTATGTATCAGAGGAAGAACAATTGTTTATATGTTTGTGAAGTTTGATTAGTGTAATATGTAGCTAATTGGCGATGTATGCAACAGAGGGGGAAAGGTATTGGCCACACTACCCATTAGTGGTGCCTTGTTGGTATCACTTGTGAGGTTCAGACCTGTCTTCAGACAGCTGACTAAACAACAACAATTATGTTAGGTGAAGAATACAATGCTTGCAGTTCTGCATTGTGTAACTTTCTCCATTCTCCTGTAACTTCATTCCTCTTAGCCCCAAATATTTCAATAGCCATTTATTACAAGACGAAATGGAAAGATTTCTTAAATTCACCAAATCCGCTCCGGTCCATTTCGAATCCTGCTTCATACTCAAACTTGGGAATGGAAACGTGAACGGTATTTCAATTCAACAGATTAAATAGCTTCTTAAGCAGCAATTTTTGGTGGAATTTTAGTCAATTACTGTTGTCTTCTTCTCATGTATTCTCTGTGAGTTGTCATGGTGTTCATACTCCGCACATGTACAATGGTCCCAAAGAAAATAGCCTACTGGAATTTTCTAAGTCTCAGAAAAGTGAATTTGCACATGCGCAGGTAGGCTTCAGCTCATTTCACACGAGAATTTCTTTTAAAAGAATTGTGTTTTAATAGTTCCAATCTAGATCTGCACTGATAAGGGGTAAATCATTCCTTTCCAACATTGTGTTGTAATAAAGCTGAATGGTGGTTAAAAAAAGAAAAACTGCCCGTTACAGTGGTTCGAAATGCCCCCTGTGGTAAACTTATTTACTTAAGGGCCATTCCATTGTCATGGGTGGGACATTTGCATTGTATGTTTTCTGCTCATGTGATAAATGAAACAATAGGAACAAAAGTGAAAAACCACTATGATATGCACTCTTGACATTAAAATCTTCCATATGTTATGAATTTTAAAGACATCTTTGCCTGAGTTTTAATATTATTCAATTTTGAAATCTTATCACAGTTGGGAGCAAAAATGCATGACACTTTATGAAGCTTTTTTAAAGTTCTGTGAAGTGCTTGGTAAAATAAATTCAAGAACTTCCAGAGTGATACAAGAGGAATTATACTTCTCTGTGGTCTGCATAAAAAAAGAACAATTTTATTACAGTTACACGCAAAATATAAATTATTAATTGTTATCACTGGTGGGATAGTCAAATGTCATAGGTGGGACATGGTGTGAATTATTTAATTTATCGTCTCTGATGTATGTCCAAAGGTCCACTGAACTCATATAAAATGTTGTTGTTGCTTTCTAATGCCAGGCGTTTGACAATAAAGTCATTTGACCTCTTGCACTCCAATATTTTTCAAAGATATTATCATGACTAGCCACTGAAGCACAGATTTTGAGATGTTCCGAATCCATTTCTTGGTTTGAGTTGCACAATGGGCAGTTAGGGGACTGATATATTCCAATTCTATGCAGGTGTTTGGCCAAACAATCATGGCCTGTTGCCAATCTAAATGCAGCTACAGACGATTTTCGTGGTAAATCGGGAATTAACTGTGGATTTTGATGCAGAGAGTTCCATTTTTTCCCTTGGGCTTGAGTTATCAAATTTTGTTTGTTGAAGTCTAAGTATGTAGATTTAATAAATCTCTTCACAGAGTAATACGTAGATTTAGTAACAGGTCTGTAAGTAGCAGTGCTGCCCTTCTTTGCTAAAGCATCCACATTCTCATTTCCCAGGATTCCACAATGGGATGGTATCCATTGGAATACAATTCTTTTATTGAGTGATATTAATTGAGAGAGCATTTTAATTATTTCTGCTGTTTGAGATGAAGGTGTGTGTTTAGAGACGATTGATAGAATAGCTGCTTTGGAGTCTGACAATATAACTGCATTCCTAAATTTATTGATGTGGCATAGAAGATTCCTGAGACATTCACTTATTGCAATGATTTCACCATCAAAACTTGTTGTTCCATATCCAAGAGATCTTAAAGTGAGAAGAGACAGCACGTAACACCTGCACCGGCACCTTGTTCTCTGGAGATCAAGGATCTGTCGGTGTATAAATGAAGCCAGTTTTGTGGAGGGTACCTAATATTAATTGTCTCTAAAGACAACTGTTTCAGTATTTCAGTGTTTACTTCTGATTTAAGTATTTCTTCTGTTAAATTTAGATTATAGTCTGTATTTAATAGAGTTAAAGGATTTGGTTTAATTTGTAAGTTTTCTTTTAAATTCGGGATATTGATTTTCTGTTTTAATTCTTGAACAATGGATATGAAACTTTTTTGAGTTTTCAATCTACAGAGAGGACTGTATGAATCCCAATTGTTTCCTGGTAATCTGATAAGTTTTTCATATTGAATCAGTGCTTTTTCTTCTATTGTCATTTTGATGCTCTTAATATTAGTGAGGAATCGAGGCCTAGGGGTTCATTTCCCTTTCCTTCCTCCTCTTTCTACTTTTCTGTTCCTAGTGCTGACCTGCTATGGCACTAAAATCGTCCTCCAGTGGCTTAAGGAGGGAAAGCTGGTGATCACAAAAATCTCCCAGCTAGGTCCAATGGACCCGTCGACCAACAGCAGGTGTGGTCCTCCAGACATTCTGGGGGTTGTGTGTGAATGAAGTAGCCACCAAAACGTTAAAATATGGTGTTCACTTAAATCGGCTACAACTTGCCATTTAACTCCAATATGAAATGAGTACCATTAAGGTAAAATTATCCGGAGGTAAAATAGTCCCCCAATCGGATCTCCGGGCGGGGACTACTTTAATGGTACAGAATCAACTAAACATCTTACAATGGAATGCTGGCGGTATAACATCATATAAAATGTAAATTCTCACATACCTATTTCATTACTGGTTGGGAAAGGACGCACACAATTTGCTCATATCTACATATATAATATGACACATCAGATTATGCACATTATTTTCATATCATCATCCTCATCTACATTACTGTGGCAGATGGCTGCATACTTATGCTTTGATATAAAGTCTTTCTAGTGTCACTATAAAATTCTATTAGCACAGATGATCCTGGGTTAAATTCATGAGTTGCTGATGCTGTTGGTCCTGCACTATGTTCTTGCACAGCCTGCAGGACCCGTAAGTAGGGGAAATATGGTGTCAGCCTCATTCCACTTCTATTGGGGATGATCGACTTCTGCGTAGAGTTGTTGACATTCTTTGCGTGTGGAAGATCCATCATTGGCGGCACTGTAATTTTCAAAAAGAATTGTAATAAAGTCATTGTATTTATAATGTGTTATGTCGTTTCAAGGTTTATGATTATGCTAGATTTTCTGTCGGTAGTTTCTTTGATATTTCTTTGTACCTAGCCTGCTTTAGATTTTGCAAAACTTTCCTCCTATCATCATCTACGGAAACATAAATTTGTAGCATTTAAGTAATGAATCTTGAAAGTTAATTTAAATGTCACTATCCATTTCAATACAAAATGAACACGAGTGATGTCCTTAATTTAACAGCATATAAATAAATAATCAGTATACAGTTCGTAATAATGAACTTACCTGAATGTTTGTCTATTCCATAATTCTTAACATGGGCATTGTTGATATGCCATTTAATATTGAAATGGCAAGTAGAAATAAATTGGATGGGGCACAGTAAACAAGCAATTCTTTTGTCTTCCTCAACAACAAAATAATTATATTCCCATTTCCTTTGGAAGTAGTATTTCTTCACAGGTTTAGATTTTGCCATGTTCCAGATCTCTTTAAACTGCAGTACGTGTATTGTACACCTGCTGCTGCAAATGTTGATATAATCGAGCGCAACTAGAACGCTATGACCACACTGCATAGTGGGCCAGACTGCGGTCAAAATGAGACAAAAGTATTTCGTCAGCTTTTTGACATGGATGAAAGGTAAAATTCATATCCATACTTAAAATAAGATACATTTCTTATAGAAAAAACTAATAATTACACATTTTAGTTATTTTACGTATAAGAAACCATCTTGCTATTCACTGTCACATTCCTCTGCACTGGTTGACTGCTGCTGCTGCTCCTCCTCCAGTTCCTCTGCCTCTGCAATTTGCTCTTCCTCTTCTTCATTTCCATTTCCACCACTTCGAGACTGCAGTGAGCTTTTCGCCTCGTCAGGGAGAGTACTGGAAGGCTTTTCATGTGACCTTCTTAAACTAGAAATGAGAGGATCCGACAACACTAACGGATTTTTTTACTAAATCCGTCATTGTATTGATACGAGAGTTTTTTCTTGTATGATGTTCTCGGAACCTTTTAATGTCTTTGTTGCGAGCCTCCTGAGCTTCCTCCGATAATAGTCCTATAGGAAACATGGCTGAACTTATTATCTGAGATCTATGAATTAACACTTTGTGGACACTCGCAGGAAGGTGAAACCAGGGGTATTTCTGTACAAAGAGCTTTGCAGTTTCAAGTGCATAGTCATTAAAATGCTCACTATTTATATCTTTTCCACAAGAAATCACTTGAAGAATAACTGAGAAACGTCATACAATTTCTACATCAACTTCAGTTATTGTAGCAGCTAGTTGAGGATTAGCAAAAACCGGCACGCCGTATTGCCATCGTTTGAGGTACCACTCCCACCCAGTTTCTGTCTATCTATTATGAGTCCCATTTTGGCTCGAAAAGTTTTCTGGATTGATTCTTTTCGAAGCTTCATGATTTCATTATCTTTACCACGAGCTTGCCTTTCTTGAAATCGAGTCTTTAGGCCACATGAAGGAGACATTCTAAAAAAACGGATCCAAGCATGAAGAATCGACAATCCAAAAGAAAATGACTTGTGATCCACAGTTCTTTGTTGCACAGAATCTATATCATTCATATGCTTTGACGACGCTCCACAAATATGACACACTTGTGCAGATTTGTTTTCCATAACTGTATTACATACTTTACCATCAACCATGGTCATTTCCAGTTCATGCTTTATTTCAACTGCAATATTATTAAAGTCAACTACTGTTGATTGAATATTGTTTATTTGATTATTAATGCAGTCAAGTTCTTCTTTTATCAGATCACTTGTTTCATGTTTGAATTTAATGTTTATAGGTCTGCAATATTTAGTTGAAGATGGCCATGGATTTTCCCAGTACAAAGTGTTTGTTTTGTCATCTTTCTCACTATGCAGTAATAGTGGTACAAATGACACCAAGAAAATTTCACTATCAGTAAAAGAGTGTCCATCAGCAAGTTTCTGCTTAAATTCATTGTGGCCTGAGCTCCCATCACAACCCCATTTACTGAACAATGTCAGGTTATTCTGTTCAAAAAAATGAGACGGGATCATTTCTATGCTTCTAACAATTTGTTTAACTGTATGGTCGAGCAACCCTTGTAAGCTTATTTCAGCACTAACTTCAGTTATAGTAATACAATCTTTATCTGGGTAGCACTGAAGCTTAGCCTCACGTACACTATTATAGGTTGGGTATAAATCTGCCTTTCTACATTTGGCTCCAAGTCTCAGAATAGAATACTGGTGTTTAGACAGCTTAGTATCTGTTATAAGTGCTAAGGCTTCATTGCTTGTATATTTTTTTATGCTTTCAGAGGAAGTTTTTTTGTAGGAAGTTAATATTTTTGTTGCTCGAATAGGGGTACTCATTGCACTTTCAATTAATTTGGCTGCATCAGTTTTTCTCAGAACTTTTTAGACTTAATTGAGTGGCGAATACAAGCTCATCAGTACTACCTGATTTTCTGAGCTGTTCCGTCTTCCTTCTCTTTGATTTGATACTACTCTAGGAAACAGTTTTCTCAGATGGCCGAAAGAACTAACTGATATAGAACTGCTAGTATTTGATTCATCTTGAGGGCAAGAAATTTGGTAACAAGGAATTTCAAATTTCTTGCTTAACCAGTCACTGTATTTTGTCTCGAATCTTTCTTTCATACTGTGGCACTTTTTCCACCTTGTGTTAAAGTTATTATAATATGACTCTACTTTAGCTTTCAATTTTGAAAAGAAATCTTCAGAATAATTATTATCTATTCCTAATTCTGAAATTATGAAGTCATATATGCATTTCTTTTCATTTTTGTTTGACAGCAACACTTCGAAAAGTTCCTGACGTGAAAAGCGTCGCCCACCTGTAATAGCAATGAAAATTACAACGTCTCAGAAAAATGATTCCCTACAAGAAAGGGGCAAAAACGGCAAACTGAGATTTCAAATTTATACTCTGTAAGATATGACTGATAGCTCAAAGAAGAAACTGGCGTGAAGAAACGTGAAGGACATTTTTAAAAGTCTAAACATATCCATATAAATTAACTTCATAATCTCATTAGTGTCTGCTAAACTTAACACAATATATGTTATTATTAACGAACTTATTTTGTAAAAGGTTAATATGCAAATTGAAACTCACGGTCTGAAGTATTTATAGCTGCCATCATATCACTATTATCTTCAGTACACACTAAGAAAATCAACCTTTTATACACTGCCACACTTGCTGATGCAGCGCTCATGTATCATGTGTCGCTACAAATGTAACATTCAGGGCAGCCAACAGTAGACAAATAAAGTCCGTATGATGGTTTCAAGGTCACTTCTGTATTCTTTAACATCTCTACTTTCATCTCAGAGCATCAAAAAGATAATTATGAACATGTGATTTTTTTTTTACTTTTGTCTCATTTTTACCTGGTTCTGGCCCACTGTGCGCTGGTAGAAAAGGTGGGTGAGATAGAAGGGGTACGAAGACAGTCGCTCTGAGGAGCTACAGTTCGGAAGGTCTGTTCTTGCATTTCTCTTCAATCGTCATTTTCACATTTATTGTCTCTATCAGAGTCAGAATAGGGCTTAAATATCTCGTATTTCATTAGTTCTAATAGATATGTAAAACCAATAATCAAGTTATCAGATTCATAGAACTTGAAATAATGCTTTGACTGCAGTCAGATCAGTCTCGCAGTGTTCATTTTCTAAATCACAGCAAATGATCTCTCAAAGTTCAAATGGAATGGGAAGTTTAATACAGTAATACTGATTTACAGTACAAAATCTAGTTCAGGCCTGCAAGTTTCCACTACTCTCTTTAAACCGTAATTTCTTGATAAATGGTGAACTGATATCCATATTTCTTCATTCACGGATAACTTCAGTGTTTTCTCTTGCAAAGTCTTTAAAATTCGATGTAATATAAGATGTTTGAAAATTTTGGAATCAGGTTCACTTTGTCATGGGATGACCCATAGGCGAGTGTTCACAAGATTACAGAGTGGCTTAGAGTCAGAGCTTCGGCTCTGTAATCTTTTCACCTTGAGTTCGAATCCACGTTGTGACAGAATTACTTCTATTTTAATGCATTTATGCAGTATAATCGTATTAATTTAGTGATAATATTTAGCTTATTTAAGAACTCTCCAAATAATCCATATTTATGTCTGTTGGTTTAAGGCAGCAAATGGATTTTGGTTTCCAGGATTGAAAATGTAAAAGCCATAGTGGATATCCGATAAGCTATAGTCTTATTAAATCAAACACAAGAGTCCATCTATGCTTATCTATTTAGAGACAAATTAACTAAAATTTATTTGTACACATTTTTAAAAAATAACATTTAGTTAATTTGTCTCTAAATAGATAAGCATAGACGGACCCTTGTATTTGACTTAATAAAAAAAACTTCCAGGATTGAGTTCAGTAAATTAATTATTGTCTGTTAGACTTCCTCTGATTGAGGTTCTGGCTGATATGTACATCTATTATCAGGCAGTATATCTTACTTGACGATATGTGTCAGAGGAAGAACAATTATTGTATGTATGCATCTGACTAGTGTAATATGTAGCTAGTCAATGATGTATGCAGTGGAGGAAGAAAGGAACTGGCTCCTACCCCATTATCTCCTGGTCTAGTTTCCTCATAAGTGGTGCTTTCTTGGTATCTCTTGTGAGATTCAGACATGTCTTTGGACAGTTGACTAAACAAAAAAAAATGTTCCCTACATCTTAATACAATTTAATTTACGTCATTAAGCAGTGTGAAATAACATGTTTCAAACTAAACTATTCACGACCAAATTTTATGTTGCATATATTTGCATATTTCCAGAATGGATTCCGAAAAGGAAGATCATGTTGTGACAGCTATTTCACCATGAAGATTTTAATTGAAAAGCACAGAGAATTTAATATTCCAACCCACTTAGCTTTTATTGGTTTCATAAAAGCTTTTGATAGAGTTGATAGAAATAAACTTTTAGAGATTTTACGCTATGATAATGTGCCAAACCAAATCATTCTCTCCATTTATAATTTATATCAACAAAATGAAATTGCCATAAGAACTGAACGCGGAACTACTAGCTGGACTTCCATCAACCAAGGTGTTAGACAAGGGTGCGGTCTTTCCCCTCTGTTGTTTATTATATATATGAACCATATTTTATACATTTGGAGGCAAAGTCATCATGCTGGAATTCAAATTAATCGAAACACAGTTCTCGATACACTAATGTTTGCCGACGATCAGGTTATTATCGCTAAAACAGAGGATGCTTTACAAAGAGCCATTTATAATTTGCAAATAATCGCCTCTGATTTCAATATGGAAATCTCAAAAGAGAAAACAAAAGTCATGGTATTTTCGGGAGAGAACCCAATTCCAAGTAAGATCATGATAAATAATACTTTAATTGAACGTGTTAACTCATTTAACTATTTAGGTTATAACCTCTCTTACATCACTGATGAAGATATGTCAAACAAAATATCTAAATTTATAAAAATCACTGGCGTCATTAATGCCGTCTTCAAATCCTCCCATGTTCAGAAACATACAAGGCTAAAGGTATATAAAACACTAGCTCGACCGGTCCTCACTTACGGTAGCGAGGCATGGACAATCAGAAAAGCTGATGAGCAAAGGCTGACGACAGCGGAAATGAGGTTCATGAGACGAACAGCGGGATGCTCTTTGCTGGAACACCGTAAAAATGTGGACATATTGCAGGAACTCAAAATGGATCCTATAGTTAATTCTGTTCAACAATATCGACTTCAGTGGAAAAAACATGTTGAAAGGATGGATCGCACTAGATGGCCTAAACAGATTCTTACTTATGTACCAAGAGGAAAGAGGAAATTGGGAAGACCACGAAAGCGCTGGCATGAGACCGTAACAGATCCTGTAGGGTCTAATACGTGAGGGATATGATGATGATGATTTGCATATTTTGTTTTTTTTTATATATAAATGCATAATATTTCATGATATATTATTGTGGCATATTTTTACGTTTAAGCTCATTAAATCTGATTTTATGTTGCATAAAAATGCATACTTTAGATTTTTAAAAATTAAAGCACCATATTCTCTTTTTGGAAACTGGTATTGAGTGAAATTATTATAATTATTTTTACCAGAAAAGTATTGAAAGTTTCGCGGCACACCTAGCATATCTCACAGCATAGTAGTGTGCCGCTCTCAACAATAAATGTAAGTTTAATCACATCTAGTTTGACCTATAATTTATTACATTTATTGCTTATTATTATTATTTATTAGTGATATCAAGAAATATGGGATTTTATTAGTGCATATTTAGTAAGTTTTTAAGGCATAAACTTCCTGGTCCTACATGATGTTTAAAGCAATGATATACAGTAAGCTAATAGTCAAACAATAAGAAGACTTAAAAGGACCAGTGCTCTTGACCTTCCATTCATTTTTACTACAGCTATTTGAAACATTGTAGAGATGAATGAAACTATCACTATGAAATGTAGAACTTAGGGTTAGTGTAAGAAAAACACAATCATGGACATTAAAAAAGGAAAAATGTACACTTGTAGAACTATTCATTATTCGAGCTATTGAAATATCTGTGACTTACAGAACACTTTTTATGTCTAGGACTTGTTTCCTTTATAAAATAATTCTATGTCATGTTGTGGAAAGTACCGGTAGTAATATTTTCGTTATTGCTTTAATTGCTACATTATTAAAGAAAACAATGCTGTGATACATTTCTCTTAACATATCCTGCTATACAGACGTTAAAAAATACTGTCAATAACTTATTACCTTCTAGGCCTGCTCATCAAGATCAACAACAACAGTTGTTAGCCATGACAGAATGTTCTGGTAGAAGTACTGATGTTCGTCTGGGATACACTGCACTATTTTCCCAACATCTGCTATCTTCTTATTGTTGACTGGGACACCGGCTATATCATACACTTTTTTTGGAAGGCAGATCTGGACTCGCATTACTTTTTGCCAACTTGAAAGAATGCTGTTTAATGCTGTCAATGTACTCACATGCTTCGATGTAGCCAAAATGTTCATCATAGATTAGATGCTTATACTTTGAAAGAGTCAGCCCAGGTTCACAATGAGGACTGCCAGGATGAGGAAGAGCTTTGGTTGTTTCCTTGAAATATATCTGCCACCATGTTTTTAAATCCATAACATCTTCAGACGTTACTATTGTTGCCACGAAAGAGTTTGGGCATTTCCTAGCTGATAATATTAGTGAAATATATTCAAGTGGAGTATACATTCAATCATGACATCGAAAGACACTCTTTATGAGACCAAAATCGCAGTCACATGGTAAGAAAGAGTGTCCTCTTTCAGGAAAGTATTTGTGTATAATATGGAATTTTCTGTCATTGTTAATGACAATAAAAATCGCTCAACTGTGTGATTTCTGTTTTGTCCACCACAAGTATCGCTGAACACATAAAGTGTCTTCACAGTTGGTGGAAGCTGATGAAAGTAATCTTGCAAAAAGGTACAAACTTCATCTGGTCCTCTTTTGGCCTGACCTTCATGATATATAAAGAAGTGTGCATTGTCTGACTTTATACCATGTATGCAAAATAAATAAAGTCATAGTTTTTGGAGATAAAACATTTCCTGTACAAGCAAAGCTGGACGTTGGATATTCTGCATGTAATCCCAAACTATAGCTGCAACACTATCATCTTCTTGGCAATTTTTTTTACTTCCTCTAATTTATTTTAAAACTAGCTGCTCTTCTTTTATGAATCACTAATTCCGCAACTGCAACCCTTTTAGCATTTTCATTCAGTGATGTAGATTTGATTTTTACTTTTAAATCCTCACACTTCGAACACACATCCACCTGAGGACGACCAAATCTAAATCCATAGTTTTCATTGTAATACTTCAGATAGTACTCATACTTCACACTATTAGCTAAATCTCTGTTCTCTGCACAGAAGTGCTGATATATCCTTTTAACATTAAGTTGTAGGTCTAGGTATCTGAGAGGTTTGTTTGAGTAATGTGTTTTGTGTCTAGGAAATGCCCTGATGTGTTGATCTATTTTACGAATTGCTGTTTCAGGTACTGCATTGCCACGATTTACATGCTTCCCATGATTATCAAGAGGAGATTTTTCTTAAAGTATAAGAGACATTAAGCGGTAGACAGATTTCCCAGAGACAGCATACAAGTTCAGAAATCCTTGTTTATAAACACGAACTCTTCTAGAACCTAATAGCACATGAAATATGAATGATGATCTTCTTGTCTATGTACTGTCTTCTTTTCGTGGTCTTTTTCTCTGTACTGGTTTGCTCTCTATCAGTCCCATTAGAAAGGCATCTTGTTCATTTTTTGTAGATCCATTAAGTCTCTGTGATAAAATAACTATTTTATCAAAATCAGAAAATGTATTTGTGCACTTCAACTGGCAACTACAATTAGGACCCGGTTTATTGCTGTTCATAACCTTACCCTTTTCAGTAACATACTCCTTCCCAGCTAAGCGAGACCTTTTTCTCTTTGCATGAGTATAATCCTCAGTTTTTCGAACTCCTTTTTTCTGATTCTTTCTTGGAGATTCGCCTTCAGAACCATCCATTATAAGCAGCACAAAAATAACTAATAATGTTGTAATATTTACTACAGGCAGCTATCAAAATAAACAATATTACAGTATCACCAACATACTCTATTAATCAAGTAAATAAATCTTACCAACACAAAAATAAAACAAATAATGAGTAATCAATGCTATCTGTTTTTTGAAAATGATAACTAGTCCAGGACTTATTTCTCTTATAAAAACAGTGAGTTTTTTAACCTGCTACTACAAGCACAGTTCATGCAAGAAAACTTTCTCTTTTACACCAATAGAAGCTGAAGGACTAAGAAACAAAACATATATCTTAACTCATTTTAGCAAAATTGTGGACTTGTTTCCCTTTTCAAATCACCGATTCAAATCTTCTCTGAATTTCATCTTTTAATTCATAATCCATGGCGCAACAGCCCGTGAAGGGCCTAGACTGACCTGCCGGCTGCTGGCCTCACGCCCACATGTCGAAACAGAGGTGGACGATCATCTAACCAGAATGGAGGTATAGCTGGTATTCGCAACCGGATTTTGCTACCTATTGTAGGCAGGATGCCTTAGACCACGACACCACGGCACAGGACTTTAATTCATTATTATGTCTTAATAACGAACCAAGATATACAAATTCTTGAAACATAATATATCCTCCAATTAGTATTTTATTCCTTTTGTTGTTGGTAATATTCTGAGGTTCATAGCTTCTAGAAATTTTCTTGTAATTAGATTTTTTGACATTGGTCTTGAATCCCAGTGCCTTAGTTTGCGCATCTAATGCTATTAATGTTTCCTCTACATCTTTTAACTTTCTTCCAGTAATGGCATCATCGGCAAAAACTAGAATTTGGCTACACTTATTGAATATGGATCCTTTTGTTTGTATTTTCCCCTTTTGAATTGCTATTTCTAGTGCCATGTTAAATAATAGTGGGGCCATGGCATCACCTTGTCTTACCCCCTTCTCCAGTTTAATTTTATTAGACAGATGTTTTTCCTCTTTTAATAATAGCCTGAGTTTCATTATATAACATCGTACACAGTTCCACTAGTTTTTTTTTTTGGTATTCCAAGCCTTCACGTGGGTTCCCATATCTTGACCATCTGTAGATTATTGTATGCTGCTTCATAATCCAGGAAAAGATGATGTATAACTAAGTGATTCTCCAAACATTTTTCGTTTATTTGTTTCATTGTATACAACTGATCTACAGTTGATCTCCCTTTCCTGAAGCTACACTGGTAATCCCCAATGATTGCTTCCATGTACCCTTCCATTCTATTATATATAACATTAGTTAGAATTTTATATACCGTGCTCAGCAAAGTAATAGCTCTGTAATTAGAGCATATCATATTATCCCCTTTTTTATATATGGGATTGATCAATCCAATTTTCTAATCTTCAGGAATATTTTCTGTTTCCCATATTATCGTTATAAGTTCCAAGATTTTGCCCTTTAGTTTCTTACCTCCTTTTTAATTAATTCTGCTGGTATGTTGTCAGCTCCTGGAGCTTTATTGTTCCTAAGTTTATTTATGGTCATATCTATGTCAATTTTATCTGGTGGGTCAACATACGGTTCAGCTGTGCTTAATATGTTATCGTTATCATATCCTTCCCTTCTATTCTCATTCTCATTACATCCATCCTCATCCTTAAAGTGTCGTTCATAATGTTTTTCCCATACTTTCATTGCTTGTGTCTCATTTCCTATTACTTCCCCTTGCTCGTCTCTAATCAATTTCGTCACTGATTTAAAATATCCTCGTCTACAAAAATTAACTTCCTGTAAAATTGCTTAACATTATGGTTGTTGTACTGTTGGTTTATATATGGAGTTTATCTTGTATGATCGCTCTTCTTTTTCTTTTTAAATACTCTGTTTACTTCTCTCCTTTTCTCCATGTATTCCATTTCATTTGCTCTGGTATACTTTCCTATCATTTTCTTGTATGCTAAGTTTTTCTCATTCAGCACTGCCTTACAGTCCTCATCAAACCATTAATTCCTTGTTGGTTTTCCTTCTTTCCCAGTACTTTTTTTCCACTGCATCATTGATACAGTTGTTAATTTGATTCCATAATTCCTGAGAATTTTTCCGATTCCTCTCCATCTCCTTAAGTCTTTCCTTTACATTTGCTGCATATCGTCGTTCCTGCAATAACTCCTTTGTGACATATTTATCGATTTTCAGATTTTTGCTCTATTAAATAACTTAAATAGTGATACAGCAAATAATAAAATCTCCTATATGTAATTATATTTCTTTGTTTCGAAAATGTAAGAATTCACAGTCTCCTATCTACTGCTGGCATAGGATGAATAGATGTGTTTTTTCTTCCTACTGAAAAATTGTATATGTTGCACATAGGAGTTATTACAGTAACAACGACGATATGTTTCACTTATTACCTCATCCTCCAGTTTCTCAATATCCCATTTAACCATTTCACTTCTTTTAGTTGGATTAAGTTAGTTTATTTTAACCCTCACTTTGGCTCTTACCAAATAGTGATCAGAACCTATCTCCACACCCCTTTAACTTCTTACATCATTAATTGATGCACTGTGTCTTCTGTCCACTAGTACATGATAGATTTGGTAAATGTCTGTTTGTCCAGTGAATTCCAAGTTCTTTTGTGGATATCTTTGTGTTTGAACCAAGTTTCTTCTACAGCCAGATCCATTCCATTAGCAAAATTGATCATCATTTTACCATTTTTATTGGTTTCCTCATGTAAACTGTGTTCCCCACAGGCTGGTTCTAAATATCTCTCTTTTCCCACCTTTACATTAAAGTCACCCATGATTATTTTTATGTCATATTTGGGTATTTTATCATACGCATTTTCTAGCTCCGTATAAAATTGCTCCTTTATTGTCTCACTCTTTTCTTCGGTTGGTGCATGGATCGACATTAAAGTATTATAAAACTTTGTTTTCACTCTAAATGCACATTCTCTCTCACTGATCAGTTGTAAATCTAAAATATTATTTAAAATTAATTTACTTACATAAAAACCAGTTCCAAATTGATGTTTGTTATTGTTATTTCCACTATAAAATAATGCATATTTGGGTTTGTGTATTACCCCATTGCCAGGCCATCTCATTTCTTGTACTGCGCATATATCTAATTTATATGACAAAAGTTGGTCACTCATTTCCTTCATGGCCCCAGGTTTGTATAGAGAACGAACGTTCCACATCGCGAATGACAAATCAATAGTCCTTGATCTTTTCCGGGTCTGATTTCATGTTTTCCGTCCTTAATCTGTGGCTCATTATGTTTTCTAACGGTATTGATTTTACAGGGTGGGTTGTTAGCCGCACACCCAACCTCCAACCTGGAGGGCCAGGTCATTTTTAATCGGGATTTCCGTTCCCTAAACCATCTGTCTTCACCACGACTTCGGAGCCTGGTTTGCCCCTCTCTAAAATGAGGTGCCTCTTCCGTTCCTTCTTCCATTGGGAGTTCTTGTCTCCTCTTCCACCTTCATGACTGTTGAGCATCCTCCTCGCCTCAGTTGATCCGCAAGTGTTTATTTGGCTAAGCCTTATTCACATCTGTCCTATATATCTATAGGAACTTCCCCTATCAGCCATTGGGACATGCCATGTCGAAGTTGAGGCCCCCTCCTGATGTCTCATGCAGAGTTAAGTCTAGGCCTTACTTAATTCAGTCCCAAACCCTTGCATGAGCTGACCAGGCATGGAATATTTTTATTTAGTATTTGTTAAAATATTGAAACTAAATAGTTTTTTAAATCTACAGAGCTCATACTGAAATTGGATATTGTCAAAATATTCAAGAATCTTCAGAATATTATGACAACTTTTACTGGACTCGTACAAAGGAAGAGTTGATATGTGTGGAATTCATATCACTTGTGCCATAGCGAATGCTTGTGCTTGTGTTCAAGTCAACGCAGTATATTTTTGTATATAAGTATTATGAACATACTTGACAATAATTATTCTTTCTTTTTCCTCTCTCTTTTTCTCGAAAATCAAGCTGTGCGCAAGATTTTTAAAAGAAGAGGGATTTTGAAGAGGGAAAACTTTTTTCATAAAGTTGTTTATAATATAGTTTTTATTAAATTGTTAATTACAATATTATGGTTTCCAGTATTGTGTGTACCACCATTATTGTATATCACACTGAAATATTTATTTCCAAAAGAGAGAGAGGGTTATACCCCCAAATCCCACCCTTGTGCACAGTCTTGAAATGGTAGACGGATATGTAAACTATGATGTATGAAACTGGAACTCGTAAAGTTACAGCGCACTATCTCTTTCGTCATTGTATGGTTTATATTTTCTGAACAAAATGTCGAACATTATTAGTAATGTTATGCTCTTACTAAATCCACCTAGTGTTTCGGATTTCAAGTGACTAGGGAGTGATAACTCTGTTCCTGAAGGAAATCAGGGATTTCTAACTTTCTTTACATTCATAATGTGTTATTGTTGCACTTCTAAATAATTACAAAATATAAAAAAGCTGTATATATCTTTTCTAGATCATTCATTCCATTTTTGTTTATACTGTATACTGAAATTTATTGTATACATACTGTAAGCTATAAAGTTAATTTCCTATACTCGCTGCTGTGCACGATGCTGATGTGCATTATATCCCACAATGCATTGTGCATGTAAGCGAGACCATAGACGCCGACTCCAAAGGGTGAAGGAGTTTTCTGCCCTCTTAACTTACAGAGCAGGGGCCGTCGCTCCCCCCCCCCCCCACAAAAATTAATAGGGGTACTTCGCCCTCCAAATAATTCGAATAGAGATTCCTCATATAAAAAAAAATAATTAATTTGTTTGAAAGAAGAACTGGGACATAAGTCAAAAATGAAAAATAGTTATTTCAAATCCATAGGGAGGGCCAGCTGCCACAATGAACATGCTAGTGACGCAATTCACAATGCCCCCTCCCTTTTTTTCCTCCTGCTTTGAGATTGCTGAAACACATGATGCAACTGACTCCACTTCTTTGTCTATGATGCAGATTTTTTCAGTTCAGTTCAAATTTATCAACTATTGCGATTGAAAAATATTGATCATAAGCTGGGACCGGATTTTTATGTAATATCAAGGTGTGAAATATGTACATATTTATGTAAGAAAAATAAGCTGAATATGTACCAAAATATGTAAAATCATGAAAATATTTAACATCAATATCTGGCAGGTATAGGATAGGTAAGACTGCGCATAAAGCAACGGTAAGCAATGTGTAAGGCTAATTACATAATAATTAGTAATTACTAATTACTGTGACGCTCCAGCTCATTGATTTAAATATATTCTCACACGCTTTATACATTTTTAATGTTCTGCAATTGCTGTTAATTGCAATAAAATAAACATTTTACTGACCACTGATTTAAGGCATGAAGTCATAAAAATTAACATCGCTACTATTCATGTTATACTTTCATTTTGTATTGTTTTTACTGGAAACATTTGTAATTGCAACATTTCAGTTATTTTACATATTTGATGTGCAGTAAAGTACCAGATATTTTTCGAGGTTCTCAGGAGTCATATTATGTCGCTGGTCTGTCAATATGCGCTTATATTTCCACATCACAGGATGTTGCCAAAGCAAACTTCAACAGATGGAATTTCCCTGGAACGGTATCGGCAGGAGGATCTTGAAGTTCTCCATTGAGGATTCTGCAGACTGCAAAGAAAGTTGAGTATCCTGGATTCCTGTCCATAACTGCTTGGAACTTATCCAACACTTTTTGTCCAACATCTCCCCGCACTACAGTAAGTCTCTTTTTGATATCCTCCACAATATCAAGTGACTCTTGTAGCGGAAGTACCTGAGTCTCTAACTTCTTTATACTGTCAGGAATAAAACTGAAGTTTCCATGAATGTAAGCAATGGAGCTTTCCACGTTTGACTCACTGAAGAAATCTTGCGATTCACGCACACAAATTGCCGATTCTTTTGGAAATGAGTTTACTATAGATCTTACGGCTTCAAAATTGTCATTATAAAACTTCCTCAAGCCAAGTGCCCCACCTTGTTAGAACTGGTTCAGAGGGTAAGGGGTATTGGTTAATTGATTTCTGTAGCACTACACACGCAGTGGGGTTTTAAGAAACACTTTCTTTGTTGTGGAAATGAGCTTATTTACTTGAGGAAAGTTATTTCGCACTTCTTCGACAACTCATTGAAATCCATGCGCTACACAGGTGAAATGGACCAAGTTGGAATAGAATACTTTTAATGCAGCGGCCGCTTTCAGCATGTATGCAGCTGCATCAGAGTATAATACAAGCACCTTTTCCTCTTGAACTCCCTCGGGTCATAGCACCTAAGTCCAGCATTTACAAACCATGCCACAGTTTCGTGATTGGTATGTTCCAAAACTTTTGAGCAGATCAAGAATGGTCTGGAAGCTTCTTCCAGGTCGAGTTTTCCAACAATGAGATTGGCAATGTAGCGACCAGTCACATCTGTTGTTTCGTCAACTGCTATCCAAATGTGGAAATTGCCAATGTTCACATGCACCTCCTGCAGACTCTCTTGATAATATAAATCCAGATAGTTCTTTCTAAGTGTCGATTCATCTGGGATATGTCGACCGCAGTACTTTTCTAGCAAAGAGCGATACTAAGGAACGTGAAGCTTGTACCATGGAATATTTTCAGCTGTTAGAGCATGACACATGCTTTGAAGAACTCACTTTTTCCATTAGAAGATTGTTGTATTTGAGTAAGTAATACTTGTTTTTTTGAAGAGTGTAGTTTTTTTGTTCTTAATATGTAAAGCACTTCTTATATGTTGCTCCAGTTGTGATTTCATAGAGCACCCGACTTTTTACTGCACACTTGACACATTACTATTTTTCCATCTGTAGTGAAAGCTTCGTCCATCGCATTCCATGATTTTATTTTTGTCATTAGAGTTGAAGATACAGGGGCCATTTTAGTTAGTTAAAAGCAGTAGATAAACTCACTTGCACTTTATATGTAAATACTAAAACTAGAGAACGGAGTGAAATGAATGACACAACAGTACTGCAAGCACTGTTTTGCTTTACTGGATTAGGAGAAAATAAGAGGAGATGTGGGACACATGCATTTTAGCTGCTCCCTGTAAGAAACAAAGTATCTACTGAACCTCAAACTATAGGCATTTACAAATTGTTGTTTGAAAAGTGACATTCCTGTCTCATTCAGAAGGGTAGGATTATTCCAGCCGAGAACCATACTTTCTAATTGCTCGGAAAATCCCATTTCCATGTAGGTCTACTAAATTTAAAATAAAGAGGTCAAGCAATAACCTGAAAGTCTCATGTCAGACTTGACACGGGTTTTCCCTGGAAGGAATAGGAAGAAATTGGTTGCAAATTGCATGGGAACAGCTTGTTAAGACGTGTGCAGAACAGTTATAGTTCGAGACAAATCATGCCATCCTCGTCCCACTTCACTGCATGAAGTTAACGCTACTTTCTGAGTGATTTTTACAATACAATGTAGTTGTATGGGAAAGGTTGCCTTTTGTTCACTCATATTTACAGTGGGCGGTATGGGTTGAGTGCTCTACTACTTTCTGGAACTAAGGATGTTATGTTTCGTCCCGAAATATATCCTTTCTTGGATAGGTAAAAAGGCTTTTTAAATCTGTGTGTTTCAAATTGTAAACTTCCCCAGCAGAAGTTTTTTCTTTCCTTTTAAAGAAGTAAAAATAGATAAAAACCCTAAATATGTAGATTTATGTAATACCAACCTATAATATGTAATGTGGGGTAAATATGTAGTATCAAGTTTTAATATATTAATGGAAATTACAAGATTCGCAAAGATTTGTTATTTATATACGGTTAGGTTGAAAGGAATATAATATGTAATTACATAAAAATCCGGTCCCTAGTCATAAGTATTGCCAAGTGAAAATAAACATATGGAATTAACAGTTCAAATTAACGATGTATTCATCTTTATTTTTTCCTAATATCAATTAACAAATTATTAATGTTCAACATTAATCATAAACAATTAAATTTGTTTCAAAATTTAAAAGTAACTGTAATCAACTTTCCAGTCCAGTAATTGTTTTTGTGATGATCATCATCGAGGATGTGTATTTGTTAAAGTGAGCAGTGATTGTGGTGTGACTATTGATAATGAATAAACTTTATAAAGAAAACTGTCCAAAATAAAATTGCAGTGAATGAAAACAGAATGATAAATCGGGTTGTAGTAGTGGCAGTGAAACTAATAGCTTATGTTCATCACTGCAAGGACCAGCAAAGGGTGAACAAAGCAGTGAAAGGGAATAGGTAGTGCATAAGGGCCGTAGTTTTCAACCATCTTGTGTTAAGCAATTTCCATGGGTACTATATGAAAAATCAGACTATATTATTTTCTGAAATATATGTATGGAAATTTTTTAGAAACAGCAATTAAAGTTTTCTGCTTTTCTCAGATTTTGTGCAGAATCTTACCCCCTCCCCCCTCTCAATATTTCAAAGAAGTCGGCACCTATGAGTGATATCGATGACAGAATTATTAGCCTATACTCATAGTTGTGTAAACAAAGTTAGCTTACATAAAGTATGTTTTACTTAGTTATAGAGTCTAAGTCAATCGTATCAACATTTGCATTGCATATAAGTATCAAATTTGTCAAGTATTTTACAGAACGACTCTTGTGAAACAGATTGCTGAACATATTTTTATGTATGTCAATCTCTGAAAATATATATTAAATTTTTCCTAATTTTAGAATTCATTTATAACTTTTCAGAATATACATAAAAATATTAACAATCTAGTATCTCTCTAGTAAGCAGTGAGTGGTTGTTGAATGTTTCTAAATACCATACAGAAAATAATTTCGATTGAATGTTGGAAGATTGTTAATGTTAAGAGTTGAAACAGTATACAAAATATTTATACATTAAAATTTTATATTTATAATGACCATATTGTGTATTTCACTTTTATAAAGCAAATGTTAATTGAATAAAGATTAGCACAATAATATTAATTTCTTCTAACATAGGTGTATAAATCCTAAACCCAATACCTACATGTTAAATGATTTTGAAACTCTTCCACTACGTGACACGTATTTAATTTCATAATTTTCAGTAATTGCTGCAGATTAGATCGAGAGAAGTTAGGAAATCCATAATCATTATTAATTTCTGTCTATATCTTTTTTAATGTAGGCATTTCATTTCGAAAAGAGAATTGGTGGATTTTGGATATAATTGTTGATTTTGCCAAATCATCATACTTTCTAGAGAATGGATATTTATTGAGAATTTTGCCTGGACTTTTCAATATATTGTCTTTTTTTTTTTTTGCCTCTTTTCTAATTCTATATACAGTAGCTATTTCTACATCCATCTCCTTTCCTGCCATTATAGCAATCTGTTTGAGTCGACAAAGGACTTTCCTCGCAAAGCGAGTTAAACACATCAAGCATTTACTTCTTTACATCTTCTTTCACCACTTCTGGTTGGTTGATCAATCTCTTTTATGTTTTATATAAGCCTTTGTGTCTTTATCCTGCAGACACACTGTTTATTCACTATATACACTATACACTAACAAATAGGATATACATACATAGTATTCTGCACAAGGGCAGGTTCTTCACTGCAAACCCAGCATTCTCCAATCTTTCCTATTTTCTGCCTTTCTCTTAGTCTCCGCATATGATCCATATATCTTAATTTTGTCATCATCTGATATCTTCTTCTGCCCCAAACGTTTCTTCTGTTCACCATTCCTTCCAGTGCATCCTTCAGTAGGCAGTTTCTTCTCAGCCAGTGACCCGAACAATTCCTTTTTCTCTTTCTGATCAGTTCCAGCATCATTCTTTCTTCACCCACTCTTTCTAGCACAACTTCATTTCTCATTCTGTCTGTCCATTTCTCACACGCCATTCTTCTCCATATCCACATTTCAAATACTTCTAGTCGCTTCTGTTCACTTCATCATAATGTCCCTGTTTCTGTCCAGTACAATGCCACACTCCACACAAAGCACTTCAGTAGTCTCTTTCTTAGTTCTTTTTCCAGAGGTGCAGAAGATGCTCCTTTTTCTGTTAAAAGCTTCCTTTGGCATTGCTATCCTCCTTTTGACTTCCTGGCAGCAGCTCATGTTACAACTTATAGTGCATCCCAAATATTTGAAGCTGACCACTTGTTCTACTGCCTCATTTCGAATTCGCGTGTTTACATTCTTTATTTCTCTCCCGATAACTGTGGTCTTCGTCTTATCTTCATTCCTTACTGCTCACAGCTGTCATTTAGATCCATTAGCATATCCCTTAGTATCATCTCCTCTTCTGCTAACAACGCCATGTAATCAACAACTCTTATGCACTTTATTCTTCTTATTCTTACTATAACCCTTCCCATGTTCTGAAAACAGTTCTTTACCAAATCCTCCAAGTAGATGTTGAAAAGGGCATCCTTGTCGTACTCCTCTCACTACTTCACTTCCTTCTGACATTTCTTGTCCTATTCTCATTTTGACTCGTATTACATAAATATTACTGACCAGCCTCCTCTCTTTCCCATTCACACCAATTTTCTTCTGAATCTCTGTAAGTTACTTCCAGTTCACTCTGTCAAATGCCTTTTCCAGATCCACAAATACTATATACACTTCTTTATTCTTCTCGAGGTATCCTTTTGCCAATTGTTCACAGCAGTCCAGTTGAATCTCTCGTATATTTTTCCTTCCTGAAGCCAAACTGCGTTTCTTCCAACTGTCCTTCCATCTTAGAATATAAACGTCAATTCAGTACTCGCAGGAGAATCTTCGTCGAGTGTGATATCAGGCTGATAGTCCTGAACTCGTTACATTTCTTGGAATTGTTTTTCTTCGGTATTGGAATCAACACTGTCTCTGTAAAATCTTCAGGCCATTCGCCTTTCTCATATATTTCATTGCATAATGACAGAATTTCCTTCATATCTTCACCCAAGTATTTCACTGCTTCAGCGGACATTCCATCAACTGTTGCTTCCCGAATCTTTATTTCCCTAAGCTCTAGTTCAACTTATTCTCTTAAAAAAGAACATCTTTTCTCGTCTTCTGTAGGTAAATCATGTGGACAATTTCCTGTCTCATTGGTATTGAGTGAAATTATTATAATTATTTTTACCAGAAAAGTTTTGAAAGTTTCGCGGCGCAGCTAGCGTATCTCACGATAAAGTAGTGTGCCATTGTCAACAGTAAATGTAAGTTTAATCGCATATAGTTTGACCTATAATTTTATTACATTTATTGCCTGTTATTATTATTATTATTATTATTATTATTTATTATTTATATCAATGAATATAGAATTTTATTAGTGCATAATTATTGGCATATTTTAAGGTTTTTGAAGACATACTTGCATACATATTTAGTAGGTTTTTATGGCATGAACTTCCTGGCCTTACATGATGTTCAAAGCACCGATATAAGTCACATATTCAGATGTCACGGTCATAGTTTTACAAGATACTTGAAAATACTGTTTCAGCTCATCTGTATTTGTGACTGGTTCTGTCATATCCGAAGCCAATGACAGGATAAAAACGTCACATCTTCTGCATAAAGTATCGGACTGGTTTGGGATTGGTAACTGCACATTAAATTAATAAATGTTTTCACAATATTTTACAGTCTCTTTAATAAATAACAATGTAGCATCCAATAAGTAATACAAATCTATAGATAACAATAATTATATTACAACACTGCAAATAAAAGAGAATAACCATATGAACAAAAAATGCTGTAAAAGAAGGCTACAACAATTCCCGTGGCGTAAAAAAACAAGTAAACAACAAAATGGCAGAAAAACTGTAACAGAAGATGGCTGTTACTATAATATTTTACTACTTAATTAACTTATTATTCCCACAACATGAATTTTACCAGCAATCGAAAAATATTGGGAATAAATTTGAATAAGGAACAAAAAAAAGTTTTCTTCCCATGCAGGATTCGAACCACGAAAGTCTTAGTTACCAGTCTATCGTGCTCTGGAGTGAACAAGGCTCTGAAATCAGCTACAAGGGTCAGTCCGGGTTTTTTTTGCCTGTACTGTACATGATCTTTACTGTACAAATTCTGGAGCATGTCATATACAAGGTCGGACATACTTATTTCCTGAATTGCAAGAAAGGGGAGGAAATAAACTTGAATGTTTAGATTGATACATGAAATATTAAACATGAAAAGCCTGAAATCCCATAAGGGCAACAGCGTCCTACAGGAGTGTAGGATGAGCTTAAAGTCTACTACACTTGGGGAGCCAGTCCAAGAGAGCTTACACTATACACTATACAAACTAAACACACAAACAAACTATATAAACACGAAAAACTGTACAGACTAAACACATAAATTATACAAACTAAACACCCACAAAAAAACTATACAAACTGAACACATAAATTATAGTCTGAACACAACTATCAACACTAAACACACAACAAATTTTACAGTTATACACTCTTAACTCACACACAAACTAAACACACAAAAACCTATACAAATTGATCACATAAATTATAGTCTTAACACAGAAGAGCTATACAAACTGCACACATAAATTATATAGTCTAACACACAAACTATCTAATCTAAACACACAAAAACCATACAATTAAACATAAAAATTATACTAACTAAATACATGAACTATGCCAGCTAAACATGGGCTCAAACTATCCAAACTAACACACACAAAAAGAACTGTGTATAAACAATACAAAACTATTCACAGTTTACATAGTGTTCGTAATTTCTTACAGTCTTTCCCATGCCTGCCTGTCTCTCACTGTTCTCGTCCACTGCACTCTGGAAAGCATCCGACCACCTTCTCCTTGGACTTCTTCTGCTTCTTTTCCCAATGCGTGGGTCCCACATGGTTGAGGCATATGTCCACCTGCTGCAGTCCATCCTACTCACGTGTCCGCCGCCCATTTCCATTTGAGATGTTGCACCAGCTTTACTGCATCCTGCATACCACTTCTTATTCGGTGTTTCTTATTCTGTCTTGCAGTCTCAGCTGTAGGACTTTTCTTTCCATTTTTCTCTGGCACACACGAAGCAGGTTTTTCTGTTGCTCTGTCAGAGACAAAACTTGGCATCCGTGCAACATTACTCGGATTACGCAGGTTTTCAGAACTTCAAATTTCAGTTTGGTGCTGATATTTTGGTTTTGAAGGATGAATTTCAAGCTCCAAATTTTTTCCATGCCAAACACATTCTTCTTCGTATCACTTTCTCTCTCCTACAGGAGAGTGACACAATTTGCCCCAGGTATACATACTCGGCGACGTATTCCAGTGTCATGTTGTTAATCGTTATAGGGATTTGTTTGTATTTGTCATTAATTTAGTTTTTTCCGGGTTCATTTGGAGCCCAACTAATGAGCTTTTCTCGTAGAGTTCAGTCAGCATTTGTTGTAGTTCCTGTCTTGACTTTGCGAAAAGTACAATGTCATCCGCGAAGTGTAAATTTGGTAGTCTACTGTAGATATTCAGCCCGTATCTCTTTTTGCTCCAGTCAATTTCTCTGAATAGACAGATGAATAATTTCGGTGAAATGGGATCTCCTTGTTTCACTCCCCTCCTTAATTTAAATGCTTCTCCTTCCACCTCTGTTCGGATTTTTGCATAACTGTTGATGTAGATCTTGCCCAGTAATTTATAATTTTGTGTTCAACTCCCATTGTGTCTAGAGCTTCAAGAACTTTAGAATGCTCCACTGAGTCAAAGGCCTTGCTGTAGTCTACAAATGCAATATATACTTTAATGTTAAATTCGTTGACTTTTTATGTTAATTGATTTACTGTTTGTAGATGATCGATGGTACTGAAACTTCGTCAGAATCCTGCTTGTTCAGGTGGTTGATTTTAGTCCAAAAATTTAGTTAATCTACTTATCAATATCTTCGTGAATATACCTTATATAAGCTGGACATCAAACTGATAGGTCTGTAATTGTTCAGGTCATCTTTTGTTCCGTTCTTGTGTAGAAGTATTATGGTGGTTTTTATGCCACTGGCTGGGAAACTCTTCCATTTCTAGTATGATGTTGAATAATTTTATAGCTGCTAGGACTATTACTTCCTGGCCCCACTTCAGGCATTCGTTGAGTATTCCGTCTTCTTCTGTCGTTTTCCCATTCTTCAAGTGCCCTATGGCGTTTCTGATTTCGCTGATTAGGATGGGTGGAATTTCATCCTCCCTTGCATACATGGTTTCGATGTCACTTCTCAGCATTTGGGTGCCTGTATATAGAGTTTTGTAGAATTTCGTGGAGGCGTCTATTATATTTTTCCTCGTGGCTTGCCTGCCTCTTTCAGTCCCCTTCACTCCCACCATCCAATGTTTACCCTCGCTTAAGTAGATCCTTAATTTATTTACCGATCTGCATTCCTCCAAGATTAGCCTGGTCTTGTCTGTAGTATACTCTCTTAGATCCTTTCTTATTTCTCTCTTCGTTCTTTTGTTTAGTTCTGCATATTCTGTTAACGAGTACTCTTGGGCTGCTTTCATTCTTCCCTGTTCTTCGATTAAGCTTATTGTGTTTTTGCTTAGTTTATGTCTATTCTTTACCCCTCCATTTCTGACTAGTGAATCCTTTGTAGCTTGTAGGTTACTGTCTTCCATGTGTTATAGAGAGCCTGAACTCGTGATTCTGCGATATAATATTGTTCAAGTTTCTGTTGTAATACTATCCTGTACTTCTCAATATCTTCTGCATTTGGTCTGTGTTGGGTGTGAAATAGCGTTTCCTTCTGGGTAGTTTAATGTAAGCACGAAAGAGTCTGTGGTCCGTATCAAACTTCAACCCGTTCAGCACTTACACGTCTCGTATACCTCTGAGGCTATTGCTTAGGATGAAATCAATCTCGTTTCTCGTTTTCCCATTTGAAGCTTGCCAGTTCCATTTGGAAGCTGCGCTTTTCGTATAGAATGAATTGTTTATCTTCAGCTCGTGCTCCTGTGCGAATTGGCTCAATCTTTCCCATCTCCCATTCTTTTGTCCATAGCCATGAGGACCCATCGGTTCTTCTTCAACATGTTTTTTGTGCCTATTTTTCTGTTAAAATCGTCAATGACTAATGCCCTTTGCGCTCTATGTGAGTTCACTATAGAATTGTTCAAGTTCCTCGTCTGTGCTAGCATCTGTTGGTGCAAACACTTGAATTATTGCAAATTTTTGTTTGTTCACATTTAACATCAGTACCGCTATCCTTTCACTAACTCCTCTAATTTCTTCTATGTAGTTTTTAATCCTTTTATTTATTAGAAAGCCAATTCCCTTCTGCTCTTTTGTTTGGCCAACGTACCTTAAGACATTACCATTAGTTTTTTCTATTATTGCCTATTCCTCTTTTCTCACTTTGCATAGGCCTATAACGTCAAATTTCACTTCCTGAATTGCTTGATCTAATTCGGTTTATTTTTCTGTCGTCCTCAGGATTCTTACATTTAGGCTGCCTACGATTAGTTCATGTTCGTTCTTTTCTTTCTGCTTGTTTGTTTTGTTTCCGTTAAGTTGTACTGACCGTTTTTTTGTGTTTTCTTCATTTATTGTTGTATAGTCCCTAGATTGATACATAGCAGTCAGTTAATAGAGAGCATAGGAGGTACATCTTCTAATTATACATACAGAAACTGCATAGCAGTAAATTTTACTACTCCATATTTTATGTAAGTATCCAGTCCATTAGATAAGCTTCCAAAGAAATTAAAATGATTTGAGAACTGCTATAAGCATATAATTAAGAAATGCTGAATTTTTTGTTCACATAATATCAATTACTAAATGACATAACTATGAGGTTTTCATTTTCAAATATACAAATATTAGCTTGCCTTGACTTCTTCATTTAGCTGGAATTTGCTCCTAGATTTTTCTGATGTCTTTTCTAGTTCGCTCTTTGTGGAGACTGTTTGAGCGATATGTTGCAGCTTGCTGATAGCACAAGTCTTTGCTGTCACAGTCTACTCGTGATGCCTAAGTAACAAAAAACAAAATTATACAGTAGTTTGACAATAAGAAATTACAACCGACACAATTAAATATTGACATATACTTGTTTCAGTTGATAACTTTCAATTCAGCAGGAGTAGTTTTAGCATTGTCAGACATTATGGAATGAAGTATAAAAATAAAAAATGTTTAATATTACATTATTACTTTAAAAAGTAGGTCGATCTGCTGGTACAATTAGTAAGATTTTCTGTATGTGTTCGATTCCTGCCAGGGTCGAAGGCATTTAATAAAATAAATTGCACTTAAATTTAATTTGATATTCTCATGTTAAATGAGTAGATATTTTACTAATATGTAATAAAACTCCTGAGGGACAAAATTCTGGCTAGCTTCGTACAGATTTAGCTATTGGCTAGTGCCGATAAACTCAATAAGAAACAATATCTGTTATTTAAGACATACTGCGAGCATTCCTCCAGTGATGCCTGCTTGCAACTATAATAGTAAAAACTTCAATTGTGTTGATTTAGTATCAAAACCTGAACATCTTACATGGCAAAATATAGTATTTAACATGCACGTCTACGATATTTCTGTGGTGTTCGGGTAAAGGGGTATAAGTCATTTTTTTGTCCAGGTGGAGTTTTGTTCCCCAGATGAACACACAAGTTAAATTATACAAGTGGGTGTTCAAAAATCAAAGAATACAAGCAGTTGATGTGTTTTGTTTGTGTAGAAATGTATTTGTAATAAGGGTTCCAAGTTTAATTTTCATTTATCTCCGAACTCATTTTTATGACTTATCTCCCTTTACCCAAACACCACAGATTTGTAATGGGTTTGCTCCGAAGGAGCTCTGAGTGGGAGACAGTATCAAACAGGAATAATGACAAGGAAGAAGCGAAATACTGAAGCCTCCTAATTCCTAGAATTTCATATTCATATTCCTCCCTGCAAAACGTGTAATTCTGCAAATAACAACTTCTGGTACAGTGCTGATATGTAGAGAAGTACACTATCGTTCAGACATATATCCCTTGAAAGTATTTTTGAAACACGAAAAGAAAATAGAGCTGTTCATTCCAGAGGATCATAGCACTGGTATTGCAGTGTAAGAAGCAACAGTTTAAAGATATGAATGTGTTACTGAAAAAAAAAAAAATCTTTTGGTGATAACTGGCAGGAAAATGGAGACCTAATCTTTAAAAAATCTATAACCAATGGCGTTACTAGTAATGTTCCCAAGTGTCTTCAAAATACGCGAAAGATTCTACTATACAAAAGGTGACCCACGGTGTATGTCAAATTGGCTACCAGTACCTTTAATGGAAGCCTGTAAATTCAGGAGGTTGTTTTTCAATAAAAGTTATATTGGTTTGAATTCCATTTAAAGCATAGATGGTAGTCCATTGTCAATATAACATTCTAAGTAATTGTTTAATTCAAGGCAGTATCATAGTACACTTTGTTATTTTTGTTTTTATCACTGTTTTCAAAGTCTAATAAGAGGGATGTTACACTCTACTCTAATTTAAAAATCAAAATATAAACGTGTCTTGTATAAAAGTTGTGAAAGTCAGGAATGACAAGCAATTATTTTACTACAGCTTGCAGATATAATGAGTCTAAATACAACTATGAAGTTTGGAGCAGGGATATTTTCTATCTTGTTTCCTCTGCTTAAAGTATTAGACATAGGGTTAATTATAACAGTACAGTTGAAGACAAGAAAGTAAGATTATAGGTATAACTAATCAGAATGGATTCCAATAACTATAGAGGAATTTCATTATTGTCATGTTTAGGAAAAAATTATTCTGGCCTTTTATCGAAAAGAATAAGGAATTGGTTAGCCAAATTTAGAATAACTTCAGAATTTCAAAGTGATTTCCAAGAACAGAAAAAAACTAGTGGCAATATTCTTATCAATAGGATCATAAACGATAAATACCTAAATGTGAAAAGAGGATGTATGTATTGGTGTTTTGTTGATATAGAAAAAGCCTTCGATTCTATTCATAGACAGAAGCTTCAGCTCAAATTAGAAAAGACCGGGCTGAACACAAAATTTATACAGAATACGAAAGCATTGTATAGTGAAATTGGTTTCAGAATTAAATTAACAGATGAAAATGTCTAAAAACAGATAAATCAAGTTAGAGGGGTAAGACAAGATTGTAACCTGAGCCCTTATATATTTAATATATACATTAACGATATATTAGATAATATTAATGAAGTAAACTGTCATTGCCCATCCATTTTAAATGTGTCAGTTCCGGGATTACTTTTTTCTGATAATTGCACGATAGGGTCATTTATCATAGTAAGTTTACAAAAAGATTACGAAGTTTTGTTCCAATTGGAACTTGGAAAATTAACGAGAAGAAAACGTAAGAGTGAATATCCAAGAAAGGAGGAATGTGGAGTAAAACATAAAAGTGGTAGGCCTACCTAAACAATATTCAAATTGGGAGTGTGAACAAATTTATATATTTAGATGTAATATTAGATACGAGTAGTAAGGGATATTGGAAAGAACAAAATTAAAGTACCGTAAATAAAGGGAATGTAGCACTAACAGCAATAGACAAATGTTTAAATAAATGGCCCAACATAGATAGCAAAAGATGAAATGATATTTAAGAGCCATGATTGAAGGAAAGATATTATATGATGTTGAGATATGGAGAAAGTACTTATCAGAAGTAAATATAAATAAAAAAAAAATACATTTTGTAAGAATATTTGGAGATCCCATGGAATACCTCAAATATAGTAGTCAGATTGGAAATAGAGATGGAGGGTAGTAGGGGAACAATATTAGTTAGGAAAATTAAATTTTTGGGTTATATTATAGATAAAGAAGAAAATTATATCTTGAAAAGATTCCTACAACCGATGAAAACTAAGTGTAATGAGATAAAAGGATTAGAAAATAATGTAAGCAGTTTAGGATTAAATTGGTTATGGCAAGAAATTGGTGAGTAACAAAGAAATGAAAATCTTATGGGGACAGGAAGAATATGTAAAAGTTAACAACAGGGAAGAAAGGATGGGACTAGTGTGGTGGAAATTCGGAATTGGAGGTTAAAAAATAGAAGAGAAGACGTAGGGAAAGATACATGTTCTTTATATAATCAAAAAGAAGACACGTTACACATTCTAATATCTCACTCAGAAAATGAAAGAACAAGACAAATTTTTATTCAGGAGCGATTACTAAAACTACATGTACAAATAGCATGTAAGAAATTGTATAAAACAGTTAACGGAAGAAAATTGAGGGAACTCGGAAAATTTTTGTACCTATATAGTAAAGAAAAATGGAAACAGTTTATGTTAAGAAATAACTATTGTACG
Source organism: Periplaneta americana (assembly GCF_040183065.1). Lineage (NCBI taxonomy): Eukaryota > Metazoa > Arthropoda > Insecta > Blattodea > Blattidae > Periplaneta > Periplaneta americana. The sequence continues at coordinate 74,194,779 of NC_091118.1, read as the reverse complement.
CAGTATGGAATATATAGTTATAGTCACTAATAATGTAGTTAAGAGTGGGTTCCTGAAAAACAGGACCACAATTAACGAATGATACACAAATTGTACATAATTTTGATGACAATAAATATATGGTTATATACATGTACAGGGTCCGGTATTTTGTTCTGACGAGTTGTAAAGGACTATAAGGTTAAAAAAAAAAAAACACAGTATGTAGCTTGAATAATGCAATTTATTGGAATGTCTTCATTTTTTTTAAATTACACATTTCATGTGATCCCTTGGTATCTTATGACCTGTTGTAATCTTACACGAAAATTGTTCACGACACTTTGCAATAAACCTGGGGTTTCGTTGATTTCTTGCACTTCAGCCTGTATCCTGTTCTTCAGATCCTGGATAGAGTGTGGTTAGGTTTGAAACATTCTTGCTTTGAGGTGTCCCCACAAAAAGAAGTCAGAAGCTATTAGATCTGGGGATCGAGCCGGCCAATTGATATTTCCAAACCGAGAAATTATGCGTCCTGGAAAGAAATTTCTCAACAATCGCAGTGTGTCTCTGGCAGTATGGGCCTTATGCAATATCCGACGAACTGTCCTTTCAGATATGCGCAAGGCTGCAGCATGTCGCACTGCAGATCTTGGTGACTTCGTTGCACAGCCAATCTCACTCTTTGGATATTTTCTGGAGTACAAACATAACGCCCACTACCATGAAAAGAAGGTTATAAATTGCATCTGGAATTAAACATGTTAAACCAACTCACGGCGAAATTGATGTTGTGTTTGAACAATGGACTTACTTTCAATATATATTGATACCACAAAAATGCGTACGTTAATTGGTCAATCATCCATGATTAACAAAATTGCATGTTTGAAAGTTCATGTTGCCTTGACAACATTTCATTTTCGCTACTCTCATTTCACTTTACAGCTCTACCAAACTAATCAGAACCAACTGCCAGACCCTGTATATATAACTACAGTATAATGAATTTCTTTATATCCGAGAACAGGACAGGTACAAACTAATAAAACCCTCCCTGTAATTTATAGTCTTTCAGTTAACTCAAACGATCCGCATTAAAGTTTATTTCCTTAAATGTTGTTTAATACTATAAATACAATAATGCAGAAAGAGGGTTCCAGGACATAAAATAAAGAAAATGTTGGTGTGCACTTCTCCCTTATTGACACTGCTTACCTGTTTCTCATCAGTGCTTAGTGAGAGTTGGTGTGTATGAATCTCCTTGATGTCATAGTCTTGATCAGTGATGATGCTCAGAAGCTGTGTGGTCTGAGTCTTCAAGAGAGCATTCTTCTTCTCAACTGCTCTCAGATGTTCAACACACTTCTTCAGGGTATTGTTTTCTGTGTCCAAAGATGTTATTTTTTTATTATACAAATCCCTTTCTACTGCCTTGTCATTGAGGTTTCTGATCTTTTGTTGGAGATTCATACACACACTCTCTATATGGGTAAGTTGTTCTACCCTCATTTGCAGGCGATCGCACTCGGTCCTAACGAGATCTACTTCCTTGGCTTTATGTCGGAGTCGGTCCAATTCTATTTTCATTGTGACATGATTAGGTAATCTTTTCTCCGAGACTTGGACCTTTCGCCTTAGGTCTTCTTCACACTGGTTAGCAGCTGCTGGGAAACGACCAGAAACTGTACCATCCACATCAATACTTAGTACTTTAAGTACTTCTATGTTGTCGCTTAGTGCTTTGCACTCTTCAGAGACTGCCTTAGGATCTTGCACCTGTAAAGTAAAAATGTAAATGTGAAAAGGTGACTTTTTAAATGGAGTCAATTCGTAAATTTATCTCACATTCGTGCTTAGCAGTCCAAAATCAATTATGCAACTTATTTTCATTGCCGTAAAAGGATAGGGAAAATAGGTATAAAATGACATACCCTAAGGAAAATGTGAAGAAAAGTGTACATACTTGACAAAATGATTTAGTTTTTATTTGCACATAACAGTATAGTTAATTGGCAATTATTCTTTATAAATATTAATGCAAAATTATTTATAGTTTTTTGTATAGTGTTCAAAAAAATAGTAACACTATGTCATTTTATCCTAGCAAGTTGGATAATATGACGTATTACATTTGGTGATGGTCGGAGGCGGCAGCATTACGCTGCGTAGTACATCTCGTGATGTTCGGAGGCGGCAGTATTAGGCGACGTATTACATTTGGTAATGGTCGGAGGCGGCAGTATTACGCGACTTATTACATTTGGTTGTGGTCGGAGGCGGCAATATTACGCTGCGTAGTACATCTGGTGATGGTCGGAGGCGGCAGTATCACGCTGCATAGCACATCTGGTGATGGTCGGAGGCGGCAACGCTGCGTAGTACATCTGGTGATGGTCGGAGGCGGCAGTATTACGCTGCGTAGTACAACTGGTGATGGTTGGAGGCGGCAGTATTAAGCGACGTATTACATCTGGTGATGGTCGGAGGCGGCAGTATTACGCTGCGTAGTACAACTGGTGATGGTCGGAGGCGGCAGTATTAAGCGACGTATTACATTTGGTGATGGTCGGAGGCGGCAGTATTACGCGACTTATTACATTTGGTTGTGGTCGGAGGCGGCAATATTACGCTGCGTAGTACATCTGCTGATGGTCGGAGGCGGCAGTATCACGCTGCGTAGTACATCTGGTGATGGTCGGAGGCGGTAGCATCACGCTGCGTAGTACATCTGGTGATGGTCGGAGGCGGCAGTATCACGCTGCGTAGTACATCTGGTGATGGTCGGAGGCGGCAGTATTAAGCGACGTATTACATTTGGTGATGGCAGGCAGGCGGGCAAGGCGTGGGAGGCAGGCTGATTCGTGATTGGAAGAGTTCAACTGACGTTTCTTTCCTTTGTGGAAGCCAAATCTTGGCAATATCGAATCATGCCGTCTTGCATTCATTCTAACGCTGACCGTGATCAAATACATGGAGAATGTATTTGTCAAACTTCAACGAACTTCACGGTAACTAAGCGTAACGCAAAAGAATGTTGATCGTATTCCCAGCATGTGACTTCCAAGAAATATCTTTCGGGCAATTTAAATTAAAATTTCACAAATTAAATCAAAATTTATCTTGAAAAACACTAATTTAGAATAAATTCGTTGAAAAGAATTTAAACTTAATTTTAATTGGAAGGGATTGAAGCATAAAATGTTTGGTTTTATAAAATCAAAATCCGGATTTCGCGAATCCGTTACTTGCGAAAACCGAGCATCTCTAGCAATAATTTTATTTTTGCAAATCAATAACAGACTGTAAAGAAGAACCTGACAAAGGGATTGTAGGAGCCTGGAGATCTACACCAGCCATGAGATAGGCCAAACTCTTTATTGAAGAACCAAAACCTAACTTAACTAAACAACTCCCGGCTCGTGAAGAAGTTCAGAAATAAAACCTAACAGCATCGCAAAATTGCTGTCCCTTGACTTGATTTCCAGTTTATGAGGTGAACAATGGGCCATTCGTGAGTAAGTGCGTTAGTAGCAGCAGTGGCGGCTTTTCAGGTGCAGTAGGTGAAGAAGGACTTCACCTAAATTTTAGCCTATATTACTTTTGGACTCAGACTAAATCCAGACAAATCACAAGCTATAATAATGGGCCACCAACGAACATTAAACAAAATAGATCTAGCCACTGTATCAAATACAAAAATAAATAATACTACAATTACATATAGTAAGACAGTAAAAAAATTTAGGGGTATATTTAGATTCAAATTTAAATTTTCAAAGTCAAGTGACCTACATATGTAAGAAAACGTTTTCCATAATTCATTCCCTCAGACACTTAACCAACGTTTACCTCTCAACTCTAAAAAGAACCTGATCCAAACTTTAATGATGCCCCACTTCGATTATTGCGATTCTATATTCACGAATTTAAATACTACTGATCTTGCCCATAGACTACAGCGTGTTCACAATATCTGCGTTCGTTTCGTTTGTAACATTAGAAAATTCGATCATATAACACCGTCACTAGAATTGTTGTCTTGAAGTCCACTTAAAGAAAGAAGATTCTTCAACTCTCTCTTATTACTATTTAAAAATCATCCACACTTCCACTCTTACCTAGCATCTCGTTTTGTTTACCTTTCACTACCTCGAACCCGGAACATGCGCCTTCTCTCTATTCCTCTGCACAGAACATCCTCCTACTCATCATCTTTCAGCATATCTATTCCACGCCTCTGGAACTCTCTCCCTGACCATGTCAGAGACTGTCGGACAATATCAAAATTCAAATTTAAATTAAAAAATCACTTTCTAGTTCATGGAATTGCTTGTTGAACACTGTCAGGTTGCGCAACTTCGCCTTAACCCATGACATATAGTAAATATTGTAACTATGATGTAAAATTGACAGTTAATATGTAATGTATTTATTATTATTATTATTATTATTATTATTATTATTATCAGTTATCACTATCATCATTGCTATCTCTGTTTTCTTTCTTTTTTCTTGTATTAGCTCGATGAGAGCTCTATAGTGTTCTTTTGACTGTTGATCCTCTATAAGACTTTAACTTAATTTGTATTATTTTCATCAGTGTCTGTGTTTATTTTTTGTATTTATATGTGCTATCTGGTAGGATGGAAGAGAAGGCCTTATGGCCTTAATCCTGTCAGATTAAATAATAATTATTATTACTTTTTGTTATTACTTTTTATTTATATAACATTCTTGAAATGGATACCTATCTTTCGAACACTCTAGTCCCTAACGTATTGTGGCAATCTGTAGCTTTGAGTTGTGATGAGGATGACGAAAGTGAAAGCGTTTGACCTCGTGAGGGTAGAGATTTGTCTCGTGAGAGCGAGTGCCAATGAAGGAAATTTCGAAGAACTGTTTGCAACAACAGGTTCGGTTGCCATGGCAACCAACATGAACAAAACACTTGACCACGTCGTTCATACTGCGAGAGTGAACATCCTATCAGAAAATAAATATTTTCACGGAGCTGAGTGCCAGTTTACAAGGAATCTTTGTCTGAGTCTTGCCGTTGTCGTTCACAACTTATTCTTATTGTGAATTCAATGTCAGTGCAAGGTGGTTGGTTTTTTCGTGGTGAGTTAGTAAAATGTGTTAATGTATCCGGTAAAAGATGTTGTTTGTAATTTATTACGGAAATCTTTTTCTAGATGGAAAGATGAAGACAAAAAAAATGTTTTAAATTGTAGCCGAACTACTGATATTCTTGACATTTCATTAAAAAGTGACAATAAAAAACCGGGAAATCGTATAATATTAAATTTAAAAGTTCTTGATTTGTTGACTTTTCTTGGTTATGAGGTAGCCGAAGTTTGCAATCGTTGTTCTGTTTGGCCATGTTTACTTTCTAGTAATAAAAACAACGTGTGGAATAAAGAAGGCTTTACTGACTTCATAAATATTACTCGATCTCTCCATAAGCATGCCGATTCGGGAGAACATTTGAAGTGCAAATTGAAACTCAACGGATTCGTGAAAAACAGGAGTACTATAGCTGACGCCCTTCAAGACTTTACAAATGAACGGTTTAATGAGAATGTACGGTTCAGTAGGCTTTTCTTAGAAGTAATATTTGACACAACACTGTATTTGTGCAAACAGGAACTTCCGTTCAGGGCCCACGACGAAAGCCTTTCGTCATTAAATCGTGGAAATTTCAAAGAACTTGTTACTACTTTGATATCAAGAAGTCCCTTAGAAATACAGAATCATTACAGCAAAATAAAGAGTGTATTCAGTGGCGATTCTAAGACAATTCAAAGCAAACTTATCGATTCCATTTCAGATTATATACATCAACATGTAAAAACTGAAATTAATGGTTCATATTTCATTTCTGTGCAAGTCGATGTTACCACAGACATTTGTCAGAGGTCCCAATGCTCTATTATAGTGAGATACGTTAATTAGAGGGAAAATTAGTTTAGAGATGTTTAAGGTTTCATAACGTAAGCGCAGACAGATCAGCAGAGGCGCTTTTTCAGTTGTAGGATAGTATCTTAAAAGAATTTGACCATGAAGGTATATTAGTTGCGCAATGCTATGATGGTGCGAGTGTAATGTCAGGTCATTTGAACGGGCTGCAGAAGAGGATCAAAGATAAAACGCCTCAAGCAATTTTTATACGTTATTTAGCTCACCGGTTGAATTTGATTCTAAAACAAAGTTGTAATACTATTCCAAAGTGTCGCATATTTTTTGCGAGTATTGCTGGCATCCCAACCTTTTTCCATAATTCTTCGAAACTAACGCATGTGTACTTGATTCAGTTTTGGCAAAAAGAATCCCTACTTTAACTGAGACAAGGTGGAGTTCAAACTCAAAACTTATCCATGTGATTGTTGAGAACTAGGATAAACTAAAAGAGGTTGTCCAAGTTATCTTGAACGATGTAGAATATGATGAAAATGCTGTTCTTCTAGCAATAGATTTCTTAATGAAATGGACAAATTTGAATTTACTTTCCTGTCTATCTTTTTAAATTATGTTTTTAGTTTAACTGCTGTCCTCTTTGACATCCTTCAGAAAAAGTAACTGGACGTCGGTTACTGTGTAACTAAAATCTTCTGTTTCGAGTTCTCCACACTTCTACCCCAAATTATCTTCGTTCCCGGTTTAACTACTTATCCTCCAGTCACAATCTAAACACCAGGTCACAGGAGAGCCAAATCCTAGCAATTCCTGCCCATAGAAATCCCACTATTCAGCCTCTTTTACTGTCTCAGTCCCCCGTGAATGGAATTCTCTACCTCAGAAGATTAGGGGCTGCCAGACAATAACCACTTTCAAGAAAAGGCTAAACGATTTCTTACGGGCGCAGTCAAATTGAAGTTATAATTGTGATCGAATTTAATAATTTAATTTAGGTATGGCTATCATTACTATTATTATTATTATTATTATTATTATTATTATTATTATTATTATTAGAACATAATTATTCTATTGATGTTGTGAAGATGAAAAGAATTGTCATTGTATTATATTAATTATGTATTATATTGTCTTGTATTGTAGTATTGTATTGCTTTGAATTATTGTATTGTATTGTATTAATTATGTTATATTCATAGCATTGTAGTAATTTTCTATCATACTGGTTGAGTGAAAGAGAAGGCCGAATGGCCTTAACTCTGCCAGTTAAAATAAACCATTATTATTATTATTATTATTATTATTATTATTATTATTATTATTATTATTATTAAAATCAAAAGTACAGGTGATATTCTAAAGAGTAGAAAGGATGAACGTTATTTCGTAACGTTGTTTGAAAATGCCATCAAGCTCACTAGTGCGACCGCGGGAAGAAGACAAAAAATGATGTTTTCCATAATTGTCGAATCCTTTATTTTGAAATTCACTGCAACATTTTGATGCAAATGAGTGTTCGGTTTCAAGATTGTGATAAATTGCAGTTTCTATGTCATGTGGACTATTCAAAATTTCAAGATCACGCCACCAATTTTCCATCTGAGGACTTACAGCAGTTACATCAGTGCTATCCACAAATATTTGCTAAGCTTCCAGCGTCTGAAAATGAACTATGTCTTCTTTATGCAGATAAAAATTACAGAGATTTCACTCCTGAAGTAATACTGCACTATCTCCAAGAAAATCAAGACGTATTCGAGGAATCTTACAAGCTATTTTCTTCGGAATATGTATGGTAAGTACTTTCTTGTGTTAAATTTTTAACGTACCTTGTTAACATGTTTCGACCTATTTTCGGTCATCTTCGGAACTGGTCGTTGTTGGTCTTGGCGCCTCTTGTTTCCTGTGTGGGTGCGTTCGTAGTGTAGAGTCAAAGAGTGTATGTGTTTTGAAATTGAGTTGTGTGTTGAGAATATCGTTGGGGTGTGTTTTCGTGTGTCTGTATATTTTATATTGTTCTAGTGTGTTGAGTTTCTGGCTTTTTGGTTGGATGTGCAGTATTTCCATATCTTTGTTGATGTCTCTGTAGGTGTGGTTGGTATTTGTGATGTGTTCTGCATATGTGGAGGTGTTTTGTAATTTTGTTATGGCTGTTATTTTCTCTTGGTATGACGATTCCCTCGACTAGTATATCGGTGGAAAGGAGTTTTTCTTGCCTACAAAGAATAAAAACTCTGTAAGGAACACGACATCACAGACTCGACTTTCGTCTTTGTCGAACATTGCAATCCAAAAGGAACTCTTAGCTCAACTTACTGAACGTCACCCCTTTTACAGTGACATTATCGACAAGTTTGTTGCCCTAAAGGATAGAAGGATCGGCTTGATCTACAAAAAATAGGTGAGTTATGCATGACTGACTTACTAATTCACTATATTTCATTTTTAAAGAAAGTAGTTATATTTTTATTAATAATGCAATTTGGGTTATAATTAAAACCGGGAAACCGGGAAAAAATCAGACACAGCAAAAGTCAATATTGAATTATTAAACAATGGTAGCTTAATTAAGAGTCCACATAAATTAGCTGAAGTGTTTAATAACTACTTTGCAAATGTTACGCAAACTTTAGAACCTGCACCAACAAGGAATCCACAGTCAACCTTTCAACATACAGGGAATAAAAGTACAATTTTTTTAAAACCAGTAACCACAGAAGAAATTCACAAAATAATGGGAAACCTAAAATGTAGCCTGGCATGTGGAATTGACGAAATCCCAGATGCAGTAATAAAAGCTTGTAATCATCTTCTAGCTCTGCCAATGACAGACATCTGTAATTTATCCTTAGTCACTGGTAAATTTCCAGAGATCTTTAAAGTAGCAAAAGTTTGCCCAATTTTTAAAAAGGGAGTTAAACAAAATATTGAGAACTATAGGCCTATATCCCTATTATCTGGGTTCTCGAAAGTCCTTGAAAAGGTTATGTACAACAGATTAGTCTCATTCCTAGAATATAATAATATACTGTCAAATTCTCAGTTTGGTTTTAGAAAAGGTAAAGGAATCAATAATGCTGTAATATCGTTTATCGAATCAATCCTCAATGCTAAAAACAATAAAGAAACCGTTGGACTTTTCCTGGACCTTAGCAAAGCATTTGACATGGTTAATCATGAAATTCTAATCTGGAAACTACAACAATTTGGCATAAGGGGATTAGCAGGGAACTGGTTCATCTCGTACTTAAGCAATAGGGAACAGGTTGTACAAATTGGCTCAGTAAAATCAAAATCCGTTCCTATGCCCCATGGTGTCCCTCAAGGCTCAATTCTTGGTCTAATATTATTTCTCCTATACATAAATGATCTCCCGTTAAATATAACTGAAGGGAAAACTGTCTTATTTGCAGATGACACAAACATAATACTGAGTGATAATAAGGAAGACAACTTGCAAATGAAAATTAATGCAACATCAACGAAACTAGACAAGTGGCTAGCAAATAATAAGCTTAAATTAAATATAAATAAAACTGTATATGTATCTTTCAATCAATATCCAACTGACCAGATTCACATAGTTCTTAGTAATACCATAATTAAGGAAGTAGAATGCTCTAAATTTTTAGGTATATGGATAGATTCCAGTCTAACATGGGAAAAGCATATACAACATCTAACTGAGAAGCTGAGTCGCTTATGTTATGCTTTTCGTGTCCTTGCAAAGATATCATCCATGGAACTTTTAATATCAGTCTATTTTGGATATGTTCATTCAGTACTATCATATGGCATTATTACCTGGGGATCTTCACCAAAAGTGACACAAGTCCTCAAATTGCAGAAAAGAATACTCAAAATCATTAAAAAAGTTCCTATTCGGACTGAAAGTATAAAAATTTTCAGAGAACTAAAAATCTTACCTGTACCCTGCATATATATTTTAGAAACAGTGTGCTTTATTCATCAAAACATAGATTCCTTTAAAACAAATTCAACCTATCATGCGTATAACACCAGAACATCCCAAAACATACATCTGAATTACCACAGGCTTACCAGAAGTCTTAACAGCATATCACATAGAGGCAGCAATTTATATAATAAACTTCCACAGAAAATCAAAGAACTTAACATAAGAAAATTCAAAAAAGAGGTAAAGAACATTTTATTAACACATATGCCATTTTGCACAAATGAATACCTAAATTTAAAATTTTAGAATTTAACGTTTCTTGATACTGCCCTTGACCATTTATGTTTCAGGTAACTCAGAGTTGAAGAAAAGACAGGGGAAAGCAAAAAGAGAAGATACTAGGTAGAACAGTGGAGACTGAAGATCAAGCTTGTCCTATATATATATTTTTTAATTTTTTTTCTCTCTTTTTTTTTTTTGCATGTCACTTAATATTAAACTGTTAAATTTATTTAGAATTAAGTCTATTTTTGTATTATATTGTATGTTATGTCATTTTTCTTGTGTACTGACGACGCCATGAATGCTTGTAATTCTATTCGGCTAATAAAGATCTAATCTAATCTAATCTAATCTAATCTAATCTAATCTAATAATCTTAATGTTATGTAACTTATAAGAAATGGGCCAATAATTAAAAATATTATAGATATTACAAATATAAGAACCAATAAAATAAATCGCTTAATATTTATATCACCATCTATATAATCATCTCTATATAAAATAACCAAAGAAGAAATAAAAAAAAACAAAACCTATAAATATTAAAGATATCCAATCAAATAAAAAAGTTATAACAACAGATCCGTACCTGCAAGTACTTCACTTACTATTCGAGGCACGAGCCGCCACTGAAAAGAACTGAATGTCTATTTTTGGATCACAAAATAAATGTCAATATTGTGAAAGAATTTATTGCATATGCATCCGAATTTGGAATTTATTCAGGATTACAGATTGAATTGTATGCCCTATATAGCACGTAGAAAAGAGATATCAGGATAACCAAATGGGTGTGGGTCAGTTGCCTCCTCATGGTCAGTTTTCACAGGCACGTTCCCTCTTTGTCGAATGAGGTACAAAGACAATAACGACTCAATTCTCTCCCGGTCACATTTTATTTAGAAATATAAACAATTCTCTTCCTTCCCGTTCCCTTTCGGTTAATTCTAATAAGCATGTTTCACTAAACATGTTGGTTTATATTAGCATTCATAAGTATTGCTCGTATTGCACTGGGTATAGGAATTTCAAAGTCCGCAACAATTTCGGATAGATTAGATTTAACTTGGAATTCTTATCCACTAAAAGTAAGGATACAGTGCAATACGGTAGATCATGTTTTGTTCTTGTTGTCGTCCGATCAGTATAAGTGTAAGATGATGTAAGCTATACCGTCTCAATACTAATAAAATGCCACAAGATTGCAGTATCATATCTCGCGCAATCTGCAGCTTCAAGACGACATTGGGCAATAAGTTGTTCGTTGCACTGCAACAGTCAATGATGATTTAATATAAGTAACGGTTTTAAACATAGTTTTCAAAAGACATTGAAGGATGATATACAAAGATGGACATGTGCCAGAAAAGCTTGTAGACTAATATTAATTTGAACTTATGTCAGTTCGAAGTGTGTAAGTTGGACGAAAAGTTATATTTCCATTGCACGGAGGGTATAGGACTACCGATTACGAGTGTTTACAATTTAAATAATATATTAGTATCATCCTCAATCGATAAGTATCCTTACATTAACTTTATCATGGCAAACAGTGCCCTATAGGATTATCTTTCATATAATGAGGCATACTTCGTTTCGGTATCTGATCTGAATACTAAGGTTAACCAGATAATATGATAGGTGGATGGAGTAAAACAAATTTTTTTTTCTTTCTGTCTTTTTATGTGTCACTCGAAAATGAAATCATTTCTCCTGGGGAAATTTAGGCCTACTATGACACATGCTATTGCCATGATGTCATTTAAGACTGTCGCTATACTGTCGGAATACCGTATTTGCTCGCGTAATTTGCGCACTTTTTAATCTGTTTTGGCTCTTTGAAAAATTGGGGTGCGTAAAATATGCGAATCTTTAAAATTAGACTTCTTGATCTAGGTTTTATTCAAGTATGTAGTAATTAAGAATACAGTACTTTTGTCACCTAAGGCTGCTGATAATCTTGAATTATAAATAATACATCTTGATTACACAACTTTTAACACTGTATCACTTCGGAATATGTATGATAAGTCTTTCTTGTGTTAAATTTTAACGTACCTTGTTAACATGTTTCGACATGTTTTAACAACGTACGTTAAAATTTAACACAAGAAAGACTTATCATACATATTCCGAATATAAATAATAATTATATTGGGTATATGACAATCATAATGATTGCAAAGTAGGGTAATGTTGCCAACTGCCGTGATACCCTAATCCCGTGATACTTTTTTTAAACTGAATGTCAGTCAAAGCTTTGCCGTTCAATCATAGCGGCAGACATTCTTCTCTAAAGAGTGCATCTTTCAGCTACTTCTGAGACATCGGTGAACTGTCAAGCAAGATACCCAATCCCATGATAGTCGGTGAAAAAGAAATGTATGATGGAATTAGGGGTATCACGGCATTAGGCAACTTTACCCTACATAGCAGACGTAGCATTCTCAATGAGTAGTCTTTAGTTCAGCACATTATACGAGTTTATAGCCCTATAGGTGGTTGATCGATGCATTCTTCATGTTGCGGTGACAACTGCACGATACCTGTTAAACAGTAAAACTTGTCACAGTCACTGCCCTTTGGGGTAATTTACAAGGACAAGCATTAGTGTTGAAGTAACGTTATTTAGGGTTTCTTTGTGAAGCAGGTATCTATGCACGACATAAAAAAGATCCGCCTAATGTCACTCGACACGGTCATGAAACTGTTTAAGGCCAAAGTACTCCCCGTAATAACATACGGGCTAGAACTGATAGCGGAATACCTAACAAAGAAGCAGTGGGCAGACATAGAGAACATCAAAGCGAGGTACCTGAAAAGAGTACTTGGGCTCTCAAAATACACCGCCTCGAGATTAGTATACGTCATGACAAAGGAAACGTTTCTACTAGAGGAAATCAGGCTACAACTAGCGATACAAATGACAGCCCAGCTGAAGGCAGCCATCGACGAGAGGAAAGGAAAAGAGAAGGATATATGGGAAGAATTCTTCACCACAGATGCAGTAACCAACGATGACTAGAAAGGACCAAACTTCGAGTTCCGCCATCTAGTGACGAGACTATAAACTATAAAATGTCTTTGGACGAGACCATAGACCCTACTTGTTTTTTTTTTTTTTTTTAAGATGGGACGTGACAGTTAAGCGGCGAGCTTGGAACTACAGTGCTATGTTGCCAATATGGACTACCATGCTCCCAGCTGATGGAAGCTAGCAATTGACGTTAAGATGGCTGACGTTAAAACATTCATTGACAGTTGACGCGAAGGTGAGAAAACAATACACAAATCGACAGAGAATCAAAGACGAAACGTACCAATGCTAACATTGTGAGAACAATAAATGTCGCCGATAGAGCTATTAAGCACTCAAGACATGGAAACGGTAAGTTTGGCAACTCAACCGTTGTTACCATAGCAACAGGCCTACCACGCTATGTGACATTCAGTTGTTTTTCCGATCGCAACGCTCCTGTCATGTCCCATTAAAAAAAAAAAAAAAACAAGTATAGCGGTACACGGCTTCCACAACAATATCTGCAGCAACAATCGATACCACGACCCCACCGACAACTGTGTGTGTTCGTTTTGTGCAAAAATGTGTGAACGATACCATATCCTTCGATGTGAGAAAAGGAAGAAGACTTTGACACAATATAGCAAAGACTGAAAAACTAAATACCCCTTGGGTGCTCTTTCTCTTTATTATTATTTGTGAAGCAGGTAGTTTAGTTGGGTACCGGTCAATGAACAAAGCCGTGGAATGCAAGTATTGGCAATGGAATTTAGGGAAGGAAAATTCATAGTACACTGAAAAAAAAAAATTACGTAAAATGTGTGCGGAAAATACACGGAGCAAAATTGAAGTTCAAAATAATCCTTTCAAAATTAGGGGGCGTAAAATACGCGGTGGCGCAAAGTACACGAGCAAATACGCTAGTTTACAAAAACATTCTCCTGAGGCGGGAGGTTGCCCTACAGCCCATACGCAACACCGAGCCCGGAAAGTGATCGAGATCTTGAATGGCTGCACAACTAGTGAAAATCCACGATGCGTAGACTGAATGTACTAGGACTACCCCTGCGACTTCTGGGTAGTAATACTACAATAGGTGACGTCCTCTTTTAGGCGATTCCTCTGATACATTTTCTAGACTAGACGGCATTTCGGAAGGCGGTCGGCTGCTATATGCGCCGTAGCATTTCTTGTATGTGACGTCACAAGCTTGTACAGTAGAACCAATCGGAATCAGTCTCCAACAAGTACTTCTCGAGTTCGTTTGTTCACGTGTGAGTGTTTCAGTACATTGAATAAGTAAAACTAACATTTATTGTGTGTGTAAGATAAATAAATGGAAGAAGAGACTGTGAAAAGACAAGTATTGCACAGGCAGGCGCGGAAAATAGTGTTTAAGATGTAGACCTATAATTATTTTAAAAACGTTGACGAGCCATCTTGATGCTGGCTGCAACGTTGCCAACGCGCAAGAAACGACTGCAGAAGCATGTGGTGTGGGATTGAGAACCTTGCAAAGAATATTGTTAGTGAAGGAAACAGGGGTTGTTTGGTGTCATGTTACTGTAATCAACGGCTAAGATCATTATTGCCTTTTGACAATTTAAATTCTCTCCTGCGCTATTTGTATTACACGTGCGCGTGAAGTACGATGTGGCAATGTTGTACGCTGCCTTGCTCTCTCTGTCTCTCTCGACGCAAACGCTAGCAGACTACCGCCTTCCGAATTGCCGTCGACTCTAGGCATCTTACATGGACGGTGGCTTTTGAGTAACATAACCGCACGCACCGTCATCTAGTCCCGTAACTTTTTCTAAGGCAGAGCTGAGCACCAAGAGCGATTTCTACTCTCTCATGAGTAGCCATATGACTTCTCTTTAACTCATTTCTTCCCTGCCGAACACCGCGCAGCGTTGATTCCGTGACGGGTGAATATTAAGCGTCCCCGTTTAGAGTTTGGATTCGCTCTCGGTGGCCAGCCCTGTTGTAAGGACTCAGGAATTCACGATATTTTTTGCACTATCATGTTTTTTTTTTTTTTCAGCTATTGTTGTTAGTCCTTGAAAGTTAGAATTCCCACACAGAAACTTGTTGCTAGAGAAACCATTCTTCATAACATAAAATGATACTGAAACAGACCCATTACAGTGCACTTATTGCTATATAGTTACCATTACAGTATAGTTTTGCGAAGACTTTGGAATAATATTTCTCTAAATTTTCGATGCAAAATATATTGTATTCGCAATTTTAAAAATATGATCGTGCAAAAAAAAATATATATTATACAATACAAGTTTGTGAAGTGCATTACAATATCTTGGAAATTTAAAAACTCGCTCTGCTCGTTTTTCAAACTTTTTCTCGGTTTTGTAAAAAACTCTTCTCAACCTGGTATCCTAGGCCTAATATATGAGTACTATTCCACCTCTGATTTCATTTGTTCTTTCTGTCATTAGATGATTCAATATGATAGTCTATTGATAAAACAGCACTGTTTATGCGTCATGTGTACTTATTATTTTAAAGATTCAGCTGTAATTGAAAAGATTAGCTCCTTATTCATTATGTATAGTACATAATATTATTGTAATATTAATAATGGGTGAGTTGACATGACTGATGTAGGCTACATGAACAACGATTCTTGAAATTCAGAGTTATTTCATGACAACAGTGGAGTGAAACTGATAGAAGATACCAAAACGTAACAAAATATATTTCCTCGATTTGCACGTCAGAAGTTTCGATGATGCTATTCGGAATCGAACTGAGGAGTATTGATCACAAATAATTCAAAATGTCTCTAAGAATAGATTCACGTGATTCCTCCATTTAATGCGGGTATACGCACTGTGAATTCATCTCTTCTACATTATGCAAGATGACAGTGCTTGAAATAAATTTTGTGATTATCATAATTCCTCCATGAAGGAGTAATCACATATTTCACATTGATCTAAAGATAGTATTCACAGAATTCAGATCAAGGTTATGAACTGTCATTTGACGTCTATTACGTATGAAAGGCCATCTCCAATTTAGTTAAGTGCCTTTTCATGATATGGATAACGTCAAACATTTAAAAGAAGTACGTACTATACGCACCCAAAAACATTTTCCTTTCCTTGTGTTACTTGTAAGATATTTCAGACGAACTAAATATGCTGACTTGATGAGTTTTTAATTACTGCCATACTTGGTCACAACTATGGATATAAAAAAAGTTCTGTGAAATTGTATTAACGTGTGTTTCGACGTCAGTTTATTTTGAACTGCATTCTGATGCAATAATAAGTCTAAATATGTGATCGAAGGTAAGTAGTAATTGTATTTTGAGGTAATAGTATTTGCGGTAAGTAGTAGTATTTCTTCTTTTGAAAATCTCACAATATGCGCCTATGATCATAGGCCTATTCCAACGTTCCGAGTAAAAAGTCTCATACTGTTCTCCAACCAGGAGATTAACCGTGAAAGGAATGTGCTTACTATTGTGTCATCTATTGCAGCGAAGTAGATAGATAATATTACCGTTATAATGTTAGTTTAGAAAACATGCGCTCTCCTGCATATGTTATTTCCTGTATGGAGGGATTAAAAGAACAGGAGATTAACCATGATCTAATTTTGTAACTAGAGTAGTATAAGTATGTGTCTATCAGTGTTATTGTTTGTGCTTTGAGAGTTAGCCAATGGAGATGCGTGTACCCACATGTGTGACCTTATGACATCTTGCAACATCAACATTCATTCACAGCATTACCCCAATGCGTCTCAGTCCCCTGAGACTTTCTCTTGGTTGGAATTTAAGAACATATTATTATTATTATTATTATTATTATTATTATTATTATTATTATTATTATTATTATTATTATTATCATTATCATTATTATTATTATTATTATTATTATTATTATTATTATCATCACTACTACTGAAATACTAGAACACAAATGTTTAATGCACGATGAAAGAACAAGCATTTCTTTTTAATGGGAACAATGAGATTTGTCAATTTTTTTACAAGAGACTTGAAGTCCACTTCCATTTCTATGTTGCAATCTTAAGGATATAGGATAACACTGAATCAGTTAATCTGTTTCTGGACTTTGATTTCGCTAGTTCAATTGCAGAGAAGGCAGTTTCACATATGTGAGTATTAACACATATGGACGCAAGTTATAGGCCTAAAGCCCAGTTTCTAAGATGTGAATAACATCCTTATGAAATTAGTTTCCAAACATTAACACCAGTTGCCTCTGCTATTTGAAGAGAAAGATCATACTGGAGTTCTAACTGCAGTTCCTCAGGCTGGCATTCTACTTTGCATTCCATGGCATTGTTGAAGAGTTCCATCTGTGGTCGAAATACTTCAAAATCTTGAAATCTGCTCTCAAATTCTAAAATGGGATCTTCAATACATTCAACATACTTCTTAAAACTAACTTTTTCTTCTTCATACAGCTATTTACAACATAAATTATCAAATACATGGCACAAGAAAACAGATACAACCCCAACATAATAGACAACACAATAAGAAAGACAAAACATAATCACAAAAAACATAAGAATACAACACAAACACAAGAACACAAAAAAATACATCACATTAACATACGAAAACAAAAACACACACAAGATTGCAGCCTAATTCAAGAAATTAAATTACAACATCGCATACAGAACAAATAATACTCTACAAAAACATTTCAACACACAAACAACACAAACAAATACAACCACACAGGCGTATACAAACTCAAATATAACACCTGCAACAACTTCTTCATAGGACAGACAGGCAGATCATTTCAAACACGTTACAAAGAACACATCACAGCCATAAGAAAATTATAAAACTCTTCCACATATGCAGAACACATCACAAATGCTAACCACACCTACAGAGACATCAACACAGACATGGAAATTATACACAACCAACCAGAAACTAAACACATTAGAACAATACGAAATATACAGGCACACAAAAACACATCCAAATGAAATTCTCAACACACAACTCAATTTCAGAACACACAAACTCTTTGACTCCACATTACACTACACAAAACCCCCACAGGAAACAAAACAAAAGGCGCCAAAACCAGCAACAGCGAGTTCTGAAGATGGCCAATAGCAGGCCGAAACATGTTAACAAGGTAATAAAATTTAACGCGTGAAAGACACACAATACATTTTCCGAAATATATTATCTGTCTTCAACATCTGCTGGAACAGATTTAACTTCGTTTTGAAAGCATCTACAAATACCATCATTACAAAAATTGTCTGGTTCTTCTCTTGAAATTGTAAATTAGGTGTATTTAAATGCTGAGTAATTACATTATGATGGAGTTTAAAAAAGGAACAACTCATACATTTTTATTCCGTGCCGGATGATACGTATTCACGAACCGTATGAGGCCCGCAGCCCGTAATTTGGCCATCACTATTTTAAAGTGACATTAATATTGCAAAGGTATTAAGATATGGTATTTCTGTCGAAATTATCTCCTACAGCTCGGTAAAATTGAGCGTCTAGTATTTCAGATTAGCTTTATGATTCCTATGCATAAATGACATTTACGTCTCATCCAATTACTCACTGCTGATCACATCAAAGCAAATCGATTTAGTGGGTTGGGAGTGATTGCATGACAAAAAGCTATCTAACTTAGAGCAGCGCTGAACTAAGATCCTTATATTGCTACCTTCAAACGACTTCATTGCGGCTGTTTATATTTGATTGATACCTGCGGCGTATAAAGGCAAAATAGAGTAATTCGATTATTAGGAAATTCTAAACATCTCAGATAGCAAGAAATAATAGAATAATTTTGTAACATGGTAAATAAAATTAAGCAAACATACGAGAAAGTTGATAAGTAAGAAAAGAAACAAAAATCCTATATTTGTGTAAAAATGTACAATTTTAGCCTACAAAGACAGGAAGACTTTATATTTACTTACAAATGGCTTTTAAGGAACCCGGAGATTCATTGCCGCCCTCACATAAGCCCGCCATCGGTTCCTATCCTGTGCAAGATTAATCATCATATCCCACCTCTGTCAAATCCATTTTAATATTATCCTCTCATCTACCTCTCGGCCTCCCCAAAGGTCTTTTTCCCTCCGGTCTCCCAACTAACACTCTGGATTCATCCATACGTGCTACATGCCCTGCCTGTCTCAAACGTCTGGATTTAATGTTCCTAATTATGCCAGGTGAAGAATACAATGCGTGCAGTTCTGCTTTGTGTAACTTTCTCCATTCTCCTGTAACTTCATCCCTCTTAGCCCCAAATATTTTCCTAATTTTCCTAAGCACCTTATTCTCAAACACCCTTAATCTCTGTTCTTCTTCAAAGTGAGAGTCCAAGTTTCACAACCATACAGAGCAACCGGTAATATAGCCTAACTGTTTTATAAATTCTAACTTTCAGATTTTTTGACAGCAGACTAGATGACAAAAGCTTCTCAACCGAATAATAACACGCATTTCCCATATTTATTCTGCGTTTAATTTCCTCCCGAGTGTCATTTATATTTGTTACTGTTGCTACAAGATATTTGAATTTTTCCAGCTCTTCGAAGGATAAATCTCCAATTTTTATGTTTCCATTTCGTAGAATATTCTGGTCACGAGATATAATCATATACTTTCGCTTTTCGGGATTTACTTCCAAACCAATCGCTTTACTTGCTTCAAGTAAAATTTCCATGTTTTCCCTAATCGTTTGTGGATTTTCTCCTAACATAATCACGTCATCCCCATAGACAAGAAGCTGATGTAACCCATTCAATTCCAAACCCTGTCAGTTATCCTGAACTTTCCTAATGGCATATTCTAGAGCAAAGTTAAAAAGTAAAGGTGATAGTGCATCTCCTTGCTTTAGCCCGCAGTGAATTGGAAAAATGTCAGATAGAATCTGGCCTATACGGACTCTGCTGTAGATTTCACTAAGACACATTTTAATTAATCGAACTAGTTTCTTCAGAATACCAAATTCAATAAGAATATTATATAAAACTTCTCTCTTAACCGAGTCGTATGCCTTTTTTAAATCTATGTATAAGTAATATACTGTACCCTTATACTCCCATTTTTTCTGCAATATCTGTCGAATACAAAAAATCTGATCAATAGTCGATCTATTGCGCCTAAAACCGCACTTTATACTTTACTTGTTACCCTTCTTTGTAATAATTTTATTAATAATACAAGAGTTAATACGAGTGAGAAATTCTATGAACATACAAGGACCATTTTTCATACAGGGCTCTTCCGTGATTATAATACAAACGTCTAGGTCAAAAGAAACAGTATGAACAAACCCAACGCAACGCTCCTATCACGAACTATAAACCGTAATAATTTTGATCACAATGTATCATTCCTTGAATGCATGTGTGCATTAATTTTGGAATGTTATTTTAAACCTGAAAAAAGAATCTGAGGCTCACTTTCAAATAGTTTCATTAGATAACCATTTAACACGGATCGCTATACTGTCGGAATAGTTTACAAAAACATTCTTCTGAGACGGGTGGGTACTCTACAGTCCACATTTAACACCGAGCTCGAAATGTGATCGAGATCTTAAATGGGTGTTAAACTGGTTTAACGTGAGTATAGACCTATAGATTGACATTTTAAGTACCCAAAATGGTGACCGTGAACCTAAGCATTTAAACTTTGCGATTTGCACACTCGTATCCTCTGCATTTCTGTTGTGTATGTATGTATGTATTTATTCACACTGCAAATGGGTATATGGATTGTAATGTATTCATGTCACTTTCAAACAGATTTCATGTTACTATGAAAAGTATTTCTACGAGACGTCTGTATACTCTGCAGAAAAATTTGAGGCAATACTCAGATCAGTGGTCGGCAAAGATGACGTCATATAAAATACAGGCCGCAAAAAACAACAAAAGGAAAGGTGGGAGGAGGAAGGTATGAGGAGAGCGGGGAACACATTGCATGTTTTCAGGGTACAGTGTCGGATTGTGAACACACCCAAACTAAGGAGAAGTTCGCTTAAGGTTATGTCAATGTATATCTGCTCATTGATTTTTAGTTTTTGGTTACTTTTATTTCTTATTTTTCGTTATTTCATATAGAATTTGAACTTTATGATGGATATGAGCCGTTCAGAGCAGAAGTGGTGTAAGTCAAAAATGGGTAATGAGGGTTAAAGTAAACATTCCTTAAAATCAAGCGCAAAGTAGCAATTAATATGGCCTTCTTGCTATCCAGTGACTACTAATAGTTTAAATAAATTGAAGTAGCAATTAATATTCAATTTATTTAAACTATTAGCAGTCATTGGATAGCAAGAAGACCATATTAATTCCTACTTTGCGCTGTATTTTACAGAATTTTTACTTTAAACCTCATTACCCAATTTTGACTTACACCACTTTTGCTCTGGACGGCTCATATGTACTTAATTCATTAAAATTAGGAATCAAGTTGCATGTAGCATGTAGTCAATTTTAACTGAGCAACGCGATGTTTGTCTGTGATACGCGGTATTCTTTTTGACTTTACAACTTTCATTTTAGAAAATAAAAAATGTTCGTATATATATATATATATATATATATATATATATATATATATATATCTTTTTTCATTCATTCGATTAATGTTCTACCCAAGGGCAGGTCTTTCACCGCAAACCCAACTTACTCCAATCTTTCCTATTTTCTGCCTTCCTCTTTGTTTCCTCATATGATCCACATATCTTAATGTAGTCTATCATCTGATATCTTCTTCTAACCCGAACTCTGCTCCCGTTCACTATTTCTTTCAGTGTATCCTTCAGTAGGCAGTTTCTTCTCATCCAGTGACCCAGCCAATTCCTTTTCCTCTTCCTGATCTGTTTCAGCATCATTCTTTCTTCACCCACTCTTTCCAACACAGCTATATTTCTTATTGTGTATGTCCACTTCACACGTTCCATTCTTTTCCATATCTACATTTCAAATGCTTCGGATTACGCGTTTGTTGTCATAATATGGAAAATGATGCATCATATTTAGTGTACCTCGATAGATACTGTTCCTTGATTATTTCGGATTAAAGATTTATGTAAAATGAACTATGTAAAAGCCGGAGGAGTGCCTATAAATATCACTTTCGAAGGTGGGCAGAAGCCTTGCGTTATGAGAGGGATATTATTTACTCAAATGCATCCATTAATAACAAACCACTGCAGAGGTGGAGTCTGCAGGGATTCAGATAGAAGTCAGATAGGCCTACAGACAGCAGTCGACACTGAGGAAGCAACTGACGCACCTTTTCAAAGAATGGTAGGCCTATTTCTACTAATTGTCTCTACAAGATTAGCAATAAGAATGTCTGAATAGTTTTCTTCTAAGTTTAAAGAATATTAGTTCCCACAACTCACTTTAAGGCTTAATATATTGATAAACTACGAGTATTTTATAGAATAAACTGTAATTAAAGGATAAACAGACATTATAAAATAACTGAAATGTCTAATATGAGTAGGAATCTCACATTTTGTAACTTTCTTTGGAGACTACGTCTTCATCGGAGGTACAAACCGGAAAAATGTTACATTTTATATAGACTTTAATAGGAAGCAGTGCCGTCATGTAGTGATAAGAAAATAGCGCATTCGTAGTAGTCTTGCTGTTGGACTATGTACTGTAAGAGGAGGCTACCGCGTGGCTTAGGAGGTAGCGTGTTTGCCTTTGATTCAGAATTGAAGGGTTCAGAACCTAGTGGGCCAAGCACCATTTAATAAAACCATAGAAAACAAGGGTTAAAATGAAGTTATTACCATAATTCAATGGAAACATATAGAAAGTAATATAAAGTATACACATTAAAACTAGATGATATGTCAGTCTTCATTAAACTATGGTATTCTCTTAATTTTAACCCTTGCTTTCTTCGTTTTTAATAAATGGCGCTTGGCCCGCTATGGCTCTGAACCCTTCAATTGCAATCGGACTTGAGTTTGATTCCAGCTTAGGCTGATTACTTGGTTGGGTTTTTGTCCGAGGTTTTCCCAAATGTCACTAATTCCATTGGCGTTAAAAAGCTAGTCGTTGATGTAGGCCGTTAAATAACATACTATAATAAAAAATAACATACGTAACATATGACAGTGACGCCATGTAGTCTACCGAACAAAAAAAAAATGTATAGGGCAGGTCCACATTATAAAAGGGGAATATCGTCAAAAACAAACTAAAACATGGGACGAGTTCATCCAGAGCCACTTTCAGTAACAAGCCGGACTACTGGTACGTTTGGCAACGCTGAGCGGAGGCAAGGATGGAGACGAAATAGAGGCGAGGTTTGACATTACAGTGCTTTGGTTTCGTTGCCACGTATACATTTCCGATATTAATTTTATTTACACAAAAGTGGATGCGATTAAGATTCAGAGTATTGATGTACATAACTACAAGTAATTTAGTTTACAAAATATTTAATATCTAGAAGAATTATTGTCAATTACTTTGTTATC
The DNA here is from genome assembly GCF_040183065.1 of Periplaneta americana. Taxonomy (NCBI): domain Eukaryota; kingdom Metazoa; phylum Arthropoda; class Insecta; order Blattodea; family Blattidae; genus Periplaneta; species Periplaneta americana. The sequence goes on along the minus strand of NC_091118.1, from coordinate 74,171,135 downwards.
ATTAAACGTAAAATTTGACAAAGATTGCGTTCACTTTATTTTTATTTTATTTTCTTGCTTTTATCGCCAATACGCACTTAGTTTATAATACCTAAACCATGAACGCTTGGTACGACCGCGAACATAATTTCATCGACACACACTTGTTGTATTTTATAGTTATAACATTAATTTACATTGAAAATCGACATTAACACAAACACGTACGTTTGTTTTATAGGCCTCCCCTTGCTAGTTATTTACAGTGTTGCCGACCCAACGACCCAAGGTTCCGGCGTTCTGGTTCATCTCGTATGTGGGGATTATTGTAAACTCTGAAGAGACATCAGTCAATATTGCGACGTAGTTAAACAATCAATGAAATTCCAAAATAGTATATTAATATCTTCAACTGAAAAATAGGCTAATATTTGTGTGATGTAACAAATTATTCACTCGCTGGGAAAGAATTTAAATAATACTCGTAATTATAATTTGATATATAGTCACAAGTAAAATGTGCATAAATCCAAGCATTTAAACACACATAACTCATAGTTTAAGCAACATACATTTATATTATTATTATTATTATTATTATTATTATTATTATTATTATTATTATTATTACTATTATTAGTATCATTATTATTATCATCATCATCATAATATGAACGATCTCGGAGTAAAAGTTAACAAGTCACTTTTTTTCATTTTTCGGTTAATGTCAAAATATTGTAGTAATTTGAAAGGTGCATATGTGGGTAAAAGGGAATAATTTAGAAGTTATATTAAGATATTGAAAATAAGTCTGTGAAAAAGGGGATAATTAGCTTATAATGTGATACCCCGAATAAAAGGGAGTAAAATAATTCCTGTAAAATGCATAAAAATGACTTGTTACCTTTCACCCTGAAACCATCCATATTACCCTTACACAAATGGAGACGAGCTGTTGGATAGGCCTAATAACGGTATGTCAAATTATTCTTTTGTTATACGGTTATCTCCAAGCATCTATGCTTAGTGATTTTATATTTTTATATTCAATGTTATTGAGGTCGTCACTGTGTTTATTCTATGAAAAACTTGATCTTCCTTTCTTTTGATGCTCTTATCACGTTTCCATTCTACTTAAGCAACTTGGGTTTGATAGCCATGCAAGATTTGAACACCGGTAATTATAGAACCATTTCGAAACCAGAAAGGGACTATTTTACTCTACGTTATTCTTGCCTACTGTACGTTCGCGCGGAGAAAAACCAGGGGATGGGGGCTGAAAGCAGAAGGCCACACAAGTTACTGCTGTATTCTTCGTCCCGCGCAGAGGTAAACACCACATAGTCGGCAGTTCTGTAACGACTTGGCGTGCACGTAGTTTGCATTATCTGTTTAGTTTTCTTAGTGTACATTGAAATTAGTGAAATATGTAGCGACCATGGGAGTCTGTTGAAGAAAGTGAACAACATAGTGATGACGACAATAACTGTAATGTTCGTACTTCTCCTGTTGAAAGAGGTCTTCATTACAGAGACAAGCTGCACATATTATAAAAAAATGTATACCTATTTTTCAGTGAAGAAGAAGACAAATGCGATTCACCAATTGCTAAAACTGCTCACGCTACGGGTGTTTAAAGATCATTAGTGAAGAAAATAATTTCTATCAATATAATCGAGTGTAACACTCCTAAAAAGAAAACTAAGACTTCATTACAAACAGTTACGAAATTCAAGAAACTTTAGGATTTCGGACTTGATATAATACGACGCACCATTTATGAATGTTACTACAACCACATATCCCCTACATTCGACATCATTTTAAGTGCAATGCAAGAAAAGATACAAGACACAGATTGCGAATTACTGTATTGGTAAAAGAATATACATTATGATTCAATTGTTATAGGTTATACTGCTCTGAAATTTGTGAAATTCACAAATTTATGATTTAACTTATAGGAGATTAAAACTAGAGTATTGTTATATGACTCAAATAAATAAACTTTTTTCATATATGTAAAATGGATCTGAGAGACCCAACCCGTGCAGTTACGTAACTTTTCATAACCCGATCACTGGCGGGTTATGATAATAATAATAATAATAATAATAATAATAATAATAATACGAAGAATAAGCTAACAAGAATGACAAAATGTTATTGGTGAAAATAAACATAAGTGGGACGTGCGTGTCGAGTTACTTAACAACATCCACTGCTTCAGTAGCTTACTCACTTATTGCACACCTTCCCCTGGTTTTTCTTCGAGCGAACGTACAATAGTCAAATAACTACATCATTCCAAATGGAGATCGATATTTCACTGACCGTGAGAATGGAATCTGTAATTATTTTCGAATCTACGAAGAAATTAAATTTCATACTGTTGAAATAATAAAAATCCTCTTCATGTCATCCTTTTCTTATTTTAATTTTGACACGACAGAGAGATATTCATGTAATACATAAATCTAACGTTTTTTAATTTTTCATTGTTAAGTAATGGAATCATTTGCGACTCCAATTATTCTCTTTAATAGGCTACCTTTCTCTAAAACAGTTTCAATTTTGGTTAGCCTCTGTTTTAGTTCAAGGCTCGTGCGTCAGAGTGACCATAATTTGAACATTAGAAATTGGTTAATAGGGGTAGAATGTAATTGAATCGCTTATTTCAGAAACCAGTCAAACGCCAAAACAAGAAAAAACGAGTTAACGGTGGCATAATGTTCTATGAGAGTATACGTATATTATATATTATAGTCAAATGTCGTCCTCCTGTAATGGCCAGGCATTACGTTGAATTTCGTGTTTAGGTCAGAAACCAGTCAAGCGACAGCGCTTGGCTGGTTTCTGCAATAAACTGAGGGTACATTTTGTGTAAATAGTTTTGTGACCAACTGATTGAAAAAGTGTTTTGTGGTTAGCGTAGTGGTTTTTTAATAATAACTAGGGTAGCGGATGTTGATGACCTAAAAATCTACTTAAAATGATCATTAAAATGCTCTTAAACTAATAAAAAAATGACATAAAATTAAAAGAAAATGACATTTAAATATTATTCAAAGTACTCTCACCACAATTTCTTAAAAATTAGTAACCTTATTTCAATGACTGCCCTGAAAATCTCGGAGACAGTAGGCAATTTCTCGGAATTTGGCTAAGATAAAGGAGAAGGGCATGCTAAAAATTACGGGTTTAAGGGAAAACTATAGATTTTAATGAGGGCTTACAATGTATTTCAATCGGTGGTGATCCATGTCAGTGTCTTCATTCTCCGTCTCCTCCACCTTCCGTTCTTCACTTTTGTTACCAGATCTTTCAGATGGGGGAGTGTGAATGACAAAACAAATTGTGAGTGCAGCTTGCATTCTTGCAATCTTTGTGTTAAAAATACTGTCTCTTCCCTTCCATGGGGGCACTACGTCCTGTCCAGAACACGGTGAAAGTTTCTCCTCTTCCAAACAAACAAATTCTAAAGACACCCTCGTACCGACAGAAGAACAGTAGCGGTCAAGCCCTCACTTAAACTAAGCTGTTGACAAGCATTTTATATCACTTCCGTTGTGTGAGGTGAAGCCTTCAGTGGAATTAGGGATGGACTTTAGACTTTGTTTCTAATTATAAAAACTCAAACTTCACTGTTATTCACTTAATTGATAGGTAATTACTACTGACCGATTTGCTTAGAAAAAGACTTAACAGACCTATCGATAAAGAAGAAAGTAAAATGCATTCCAAATGATCTAAAAGTTCTTCAAAGTATTAAAAATGACCAAAAAATTCCGAAAAAATATAAACATGATCTATTAGTTAAAAGCGTCGAAAAATGCAAAAAAAATGCAATATAAGAAATTAATTTCTTACGTTGATATTAACATAGGAAGGATTTCTATATTAATAGGCATCGTCCTAATGTGAAAAATAAGAAGATGACTTTTTATCAACATCCGCCCCCTAATAATAACTATAGACCTATATCGTTGTGAAATGTCTCAAAGTTCAGTAGACGAACCTGTATCTAAAAGGAAATGGGGAGTGGTAAACGAAAACGCTTTTAAACGTAATACTATTCGGAATGCAAGGGTAAAAGAAGAAGGCTATGGTTCTTACTCTGGCAGGGAAGTACCTCAGAAAATCAAGCCCAACATTCTCACTTGCAAGTGCAATGCGAAATGTGATTTAAACATTAATGAGTAAGTGATAAATGAAACATGAATGTATTTTCATTCTCTTGAAAATAAAAACTGTCGAGATACCTATATTCAGACTTTGGTTGAGGTTACTGAAGTTAAGCGTATACGTAAAAAACAAGTTCCAGAGCAAGAGTTGGTAATGAAAATGTTAATGAAGGCACTTTTAAAAGATCTCATTCTTATAATTATAATTTAAGGACTGATGGTGTACTGAAACATGTTTGCAAGAATGCTTATGAAAATCCATGGTATTTGCCTAAAGACATTACATATTTCCTTTAAAAAATATGAGTTTTATAATAAAATCCTAAACAATTCGAGAATTATGCCATAAAAATACGTTTGGACCACTCGTTTATTGCAGAAACCAGTTAAGTGAAAAACTTTTCGTATTTTTTTACAGCTAAGTTAAAACGCACAAAATAATTTTCTTTAGATAAAAAGTATTGAAATATGTACTACTTTTAGCAAAAAATATTAACACCACTACCAAACCCATTTAGTCTGATGCTAGACAGTTTCTTTTTTTATTTTCCCACAATTGGCTAACTTGACGCTTGACTGGTTTCTGAAATAAGTGATTCAGTTCAGGTAGAATCTGGTTTAAATACCATAAAAAATATTTTCCTTCCTTTCTGGAAACCAGGATACTCATAAACATCCGCAGCCAACACTACAGAGTTGGGTGAGGCCCGAGTTGGACAAGAGGGAGGAACTAACAAAAAAGGTGACGAATTCTTGTACCGTAACTCACTTCGTAGTCGAATTCTGCAATGCAACATCCTTCCATGGATTCAAGTACATCACTGAAGAGAAGAGACACTGGACGGAACGGTGAGCTTTTTTTATCGAAGCTGGGCTGAAGAATCGGAATGTAAACATCTAAGTTATGGCTGATGATTATTTCTGTCTATCTGGTCTAGATGTCTTTGGTCCGTGGTTTGCGGCATGGGCATGGCGGCCGCTATCTTGCTCATCAACAAGGTGTGGACGCAGTACAGCACCTCTCCCACCATCACCAGCGTGGAAAGCACGCATTATCCCATCTGGAATATCCCCTTCCCTGCCGTAACAGTGTGCCAGGTCAACAAGGTGCATCTGTCAGCGGCAGTGGAACTATACGAGCAGGAGTGAGTACAGGTGGCAAGTGTCCATGGTTCACCAACCATGATCACAGGACAATGGGAAGGAGAGAGACAAACTATACGATGCTTGAAAACGAGTCCTTGAAAGAAGCCCTTGGAATTTCAGAAATAATTCATATGGCATCCTAAGGATTTAAAAGTAATTTTCATTCTTTCTAAACATTTCTCTCGCTTTGACCCTCCATTTAAAGTGAAAAATAAAAAAGTTTGTCGCTTATCAACTTTCGAGGGTGTCGATCACTTCGAAGTTAGTATTTTTTTCACTTTCCAAAAAATAAATCTATTTTTTTAACTTATTTCTGCAATGTCGCAGAAGTCTGCATCTTAAATAAGTATTATTAAGATTACATTTAAGGTAAAACGAGATGACGGACATTCGAAACAACATACTGGCGTTTAAGACTGTCTCTTTTTCCTACAGGTTTTCGCAGCTATTGTCCGAGAAGGAGTATTGGGCCTTTGTTTCGCAGATGGCCGAGATCATCCAGCCAGAGGGCGTAGATATGCTACAGCTGGACTTGAACCACATCCATGAAGTACTGAGGAACCGAAGCTACAACATGGAGACGCTGATGCTGCGTCTGACGCAGACTTGCTCCAGCATGCTCATCAAATGCAAGTGGCGTGGTCAAGTCACGTCCTGCAGCGAACTCTTCTCCATGCATAAGACGGACGCCGGGTTCTGTTGCTCCTTCAATTACCATCCGCCCGGTGCTCCAGATAGCATGTAAGCAAGTCGTCAAGTCTTCTCTTGGAGCAAGTCTGTATAATTCCACAGTCTAGTACAGCTTTTCTCAAACTTTTTTGAAGTGGGGACCACCTTTTTAAGTCAGAACAGTTTCGCGGACCACCTTACTCTTGTTCCCTTCGAAAGCAAATTGATCATTTTTGTAGCATATTTTAATACCAGTATACAAGTACAGCATTACTTAAAATCACGGAAGACCTACGCGAGGCCCGGGACGAACGTAAATTGACAATAATGACTTTACTTGACTTCAGCAAAGCCTTCGGTTCTGTAGACATTGACTTGTTAATATGTAAACTCAGAAGACTACACCTAGAAGAGCACGTTGTCCTGTGGTTTGACTCTTACCTTAATGGCCGCCAACAAAGTGTGATAGCTGGAAATCGTTCTTCCCCTTGGCAGGCCGTGAGGTCAGGGATCCCACAGGGATCAGTTCTTGGCCCTTTACTATTTACAATTTATATCAACGACATATCAGAATCTCTAAAGTACTGCCGACACCATCTCTATGCAGACGACCTTCAAATATACATAAAATTCCACACTGACGAAATAAATGATGCATAACTAAAATTAATGACGATCTGGACTCAATCTGGACATGGACACGGAAATTCCGACTTAAACTAAATCCAGAAAAATCACAGTCAATCATTGTGGGGCATTCACGTTTGTTAAGCACTATTACCATACCAAATCTGTCCCCGATTAAAATACACGGCACCGAAATTCCGTTCAGTGAATCAGTAAAGAATCTAGGTATTTATATGGATAAAAGTTTAAATTGGAACATTCAAGTTGCAGAAACCTGCAAAAAGGTATTCTCATTAATCCACTCGTTTAGACGATTGAAGAATTTTCTACCCTTTTCGATGAAAAAAATGTTAGTGCAAACACTCGTGATGCCCCACTTCGATTATTGTGATATTCTGCTTACTGACCTAAGCGTTACATCGGCGCAGAGACTACAACGTGTTCATAATATGTGCGTCCGTTTCGTCTGCAATATTCGCCGGGCTGGTCACGTAACACCATCCCTCGAAATGTTGTCCTGGCTCCGTCTAGAAGATCGTAGGAAAATCCACTGTCTTTCTCTTCTCTTTCACATATTGCATTTCTCCACTCCTGTCTATCTTGCGTCTCGTTTTCAAAATTTATCCACCCATCATAACCTAGACACACGATCACAACACTCCTCAATATTATCCATTCCCTCCCACCGAACATCCTCATATTCATCTTCTTTCACTGTGGCTGTTCCTCGACTTTGGAATTCCCTACCGAGTAATGTCAGGGACTGTCAGACATCAAATCAATTTAAGAATAGGCTAACGAGATATTTATCTAACAATTATTGTCAACAATAATAGCTGTTTCAGATTTATCAATGTTTAATGGTTATATATATCACAGATAAATATCTAAATTATCTCATTATTATTATTATTATTATTATTATTATTATTACTATTATTATTATTACTATTATTATTATTACTATTATTATTATTATCATCATTATTGATTGGCCTCTGGCTGTTGTTCAGCACACAAATATTAATAATAAATAAGTAAATAAATAAATAAATTATTGTTATAACTATTTCTTACCAGTGTTTATTATTGTCACACTAACATTAGTTATCCAGTTTTCATTATTTACTTTCATGTTGTTTTATGATCTAGATATTAATGTAATAACTATGTAAGCAAATGTATTTAATTAGAATTAGAGTCTGGCTGGGCGGAAGAGAAGGCCTACTGGCCTTAGCTCTGCCAGATTAAATAAATAAATTATTAAAATTATTAAAATTACTTATATTTTAAAACAGAATTAATTAATTATAATACTTTTCTAATTATATTTTTGTAGCCAATCACAAGTAACTTATAAAAAATTCTGTGCATTGTTGATTCATCGTTGCCTGTTAGCAGTTAGTTGTTTGAAATCCTTCTTATGTGGTACACGCTAGTAATTGCCCATGTCTCTGTTAAATAGTGCCCATTATAAATAATGGAAAAGTAGCTTCGATCCGAATCTTTGAAAAGAAAGGAACATAATGATACGCTTTATTTAGGCAGTGCTAATAGTTCAGAAGCTGTGTGTGAAGAAATATATTAATTATAGTTTCATTAAAGAAATATCTAATCCCAGTGGTAGCTATTCAAAGAAAAAATACTTTCGTAAATATGACAAGAGTAGGTCTATTTGGAACTTGAATTTACTTGGTGTGGCAATGAGAATGAACCAAAACCTCGGTGCGTTGTACGAAGTACTTTTAAACGAATGTATGAAACCCGCGAAATTGAAACGGCACGTAGGGTGCTATTCATAGACATTTCGCAGCACGCGCTACGAGCGTACTAAGCTATCCCCGGTTATCCACTGGTTACTTGTACAGAATTCAAATCATATCCTATCGCTAACACTGGTTTATGAATACGAAAAACGCTGATCATCCACCGGAAACCCGCACTAAAAATGTCTATGAATACGGTCCTTAGAGACGAAACACGCAAGTGTAAAAAATAAACCCGTCGGATT